>NW_027362769.1:386294567-386918132 GCF_046119375.1 Phyllobates terribilis | reverse complement strand
CTATCCTGGCACGCATGGCACCCATAATCCCTATCCTGATATGCATGGCACAGCAATCCCCATCCTGATATGCATGGCACAGCAATCCCCATCCTGGTATGCATGGCACCCCTCATCCTCATCCTGATATGCATGGCACCCCTCATCCCCATTCTGGTATGCATGGCACCCCTCATCCTCATCCTGGTATGCATGGCACCCCTCATCCCCATCCTGGTATGCATGGCACCCCTAATCCCTATCCTGGTATGCATGGCACCCCTAATCCCTATCCTGATATGCATGGCACAGCAATCCCCATCCTGATATGCATGGCACAGCAATCCCCATCCTGGTATGCATGGCACCCCTCATCCCCATCCTGGTATGCATGGCACCCCTCATCCCCATCCTGGTATGCATGGCACCCCTCATCCCCGTCCTGGTATGCATGGTACCCCTCATCCCAGTCCTGGTATGCATGGCACCCTTAATCCCCATCCTGATATGCATGGCACCCCTAATCCCTATCCTGGTATGCATGGCACCCCTAATCCCTACCCTAGTATGTATGGCCCCCTCAACGTTACCCTGGTATGTATGGCCCCCTCAGCGTTAACCTGGTATGTATGGCCCCCTCATTCTTACCCTGGTATGTATGGCCCCCTCATCCTTACCCTGGTTTGTATGGCCCCCTCATCCATACCCTAGTATGCATGGTCCCCCTAATCCCCATCAGGCTGCACATAAAAAAAAAAACAAAACCTCATACTCACATTTCTTCTCTCCTCCAGCGCTGCGTCCTATCTGCCCACACCGATCTCTCCATGTGAGCCGCACAAGACGTCACTGCCATGCGCGGCTCACATGGAGAGATCAGCTGCCGGAAGTCACTGCTCCCCACGCCGAGTCTGTGTACATGGGGAGCAGTGACTTCACTCTCCTTCATAGCCGGCACACAGCTTTGCCGCACTGCGGCTCCTGCTGCTGCTGGGCTATAGAGTGTGCCCGCTTATTAAACAGCATGAATATTCACCCCCTCCCCACTCCCATGGGCGTGGAGAGAGGTTGAATATTCATGCCCTTTAACAGCGGGCACAGGCAATTCCGGCAGCAGCAGGAGCCGCAGTGCGGCTACACTGTGTGCTGCTATTAAGGAGCATGAATATTCAGTGCTCCCAACGCCCCATGGGCATGGGGAGCACTGAACATTCATTTTCTTTAGCAGTGGGGACAGTGTAGGCTGCAGCGGGCGGCTGTTGCCTCCTGTGCCCCGCTCTTCCACCGCTACCGCTCCCCCCACACCTCATATATATATATATATATATATATATATATATATATATATATACACACACACACACACCCCCAACATTCGGACTATAAGACGCACCCCCCATTTTCCTCCAAAATTTTGGAGGAAAAAAGTGCGTCTTATAGTCCGAAAAATACGGTAATATTATATTATAATATATATATAGTACAGACCAAAAGTTTGGACACACCTTCTCATTTAAAGATTTTTCTGTATTTTCATGACTTTGAAAATTGTACACATGGAAAATTCCGGTGACTACCTCTAGAAGCTCATCAAGAGAATGCCAAGAGTGTGCAAAGCAGTCATCAAAGCAAAAGGTGGCTACTTTGAAGAACCTAGAATATAAGACATATTTTCAGTTGTTTCACACTTTTTGTTAAGTATATAATTCCACATTTGTTAATTCATAGTTTTGATGCCTTCAGTGTGAATGTACAATTTTCATAGTCATGAAAATACAGAAAAATCTTTAAATGAGAAGGTGTGTCCAAACTTTTGGTCTGTACTGTATATATATATATATATATATATATATATATACGCTGTACACACACATACACACATACATACATACATACACACACTGCTCAAAAAAATAAAGGGAACACTCAAATAACACATCCTAGATCTGAATGAATGAAATATTCTCATTGAATACTTTGTTCTGTACAAAGTTGAATGTGCTGACAACAAAATCACACAAAAATCATCAATGGAAATCAAATTTATTAACCAATGGAGGCCTGGATTTGGAGTCACCCCGAAAATTAAAGTGGAAAAACACACTAAAGGCTGATCCAACTTTGTAATGTCCATAAAACAAGTCAAAATGAGGCTCAGTATTGTGTGTGGCCTCCACATGCCTGTATGACCTCCCTACAACGACTGGGCATGCTCCTGATGAGGCTGAGTATTATGTGTGGCCTCGACGTGCCTGTATGACCTCCCCACAATGCCTGGGCATGCTCTGATGAGGCTGAGTATTGTGTGTGGCCTCCACGTGCCTGTATGACCTCCCTACAACACCTGGGCATGCTCCTGATGAGACTGAGTATTATGTGTGGCCTCCAAGTGCCTGTATGACCTCCCTACAATGCCTGGGCATGCTCCTGATGAGGCTGAGTATTGTGTGTGGCCTCCACGTGCCTGTATGACCTCCCTACAATGCCTGGGCATGCTCCTGATGAGGTTGCGGATGGTCTCCTGTGGGGTCTCCTCCCAGACCAAGACTAAAGCATCCGCCAACTCCTGGACAGTCTGTGGTGCAACGTGACGTTGGTGGATGGAGCGAGACATGATGTCCCAGATGTGCTCAATCGGATTCAGGTCTGGGGAATGGCAGGCCAGTCTACAGCTTCAATGCCTTCATCTTGCAGGAACTGCTGACACACTCCAGCCACATGAGGTCTGGCATTGTCCTGCATTAGGAGGAACCCAGGGCCAACCGCACCAGCATATGGTCTCACAAGGGGTCTGAGGATCTCATCTCGGTACCTAATGGCAGTCAGGCTACCTCTGGCGAGCACATGGAGGGCTGTGCGGCCCTCCAAAGAAATGCCACCCCACACCATTACTGACCCACTGCCAAACCGGTCATGCTGAAGGATGTTGCAGGCAGCAGAACACTCTCCACAGCGACTCCAGACTCTGTCACGTCTGTCACATGTGCTCAGTGTGAACCTGCTTTCATCTGTGTAGAGCACAGGGCGCCAGTGGCGACTTTGCCAATACTGGTGTTCTGTGGCAAATGCCAAGCATCCTGCACGGTGTTGGGCTGTGAGTACAACCCCCATCTGTGGACATCCGGCCCTCATACTACCCCTCATGGAGTCGGTTTCTAACCGTTTGTGCAGACACAAACATTTGTGGCCTGCTGGAGGTCATTTTGCAGGGCTCTGGCAGTGCTCCTCCTCTTCCTCCTTGCACAAGGGCGCAGGTATCGGTCCTGCTGCTGGATTGTTGCCCTCCTACGGCCCCCTCCACGTCTCCTGGTGTACTGGCCTGTCTCCTGGAAGTGCATCCAACCTCTGGACACTACGCTGACAGACACAGCAAACCTTATTGCCACAGCTCGTATTGATGTGCCATCCTGGATGAGCTGCACTACCTGAGCAACTTCTGTGGGTTGTAGAGTCCGTCTCATGCTACCACGAGTGTGAAAGCACAACCAACATTCAAAAGTGACTAAAACGTCAGCCAAAAAGCATTAGTACTGAGATGTGATCTGTGGTCCCCACCTGCAGAACCACTCCTTTATTGAGTGTGTCTTGATAATTGCCAATAATTTCCATCTATTGTCTATTCCATTTGCACAACAGCATGTTGACGCGCCCCCTGGGCCGTGGGGTACCCGGTGCCGGGCCAGTAGATGCTGGGGGATGTCACAGTGGCGGTGACCCGGTCCGTGACCCAGGGCGGTCAATAAAAAGGGGTTATTGATAGGGGATTTATAGTGATTGTATAAAGTTTGTGACGCCACCTGTGGTATGCGGCTAAGGGAGCCGCCGCTGCGGAGCAGATCCTCTGGAGCTGATGTTACTGCAGCAGGGATGGTGTGGCTCTCCACAGGTAGAGCTTAGCTCCAGGGCAGTGTAGATGTTATGGGTTATGCTGGGTGTTGTAGTGCAGGGATTGATGGCGCAGCAATAATCAGTCCATAACTTAATGGCGGTTTCCTCTTATCTTTACTGGTGGTGATTAGACAAGCCGGGACTAGGGTACTGGCTAGAAGTGGAAGTCCAGGCAGCCTGGAAGTAAGTAAAGAATCCTCCTTGCCAGGTGAAGTTGGAGGCCATCCCTTTCCACTAAACTCTTTGGCCCTGCTGCTTGTAGCTGTGCAGTGGCCCTCGTCCCTGAGTGTAACGTCTTTGTGCTCACCCGTATGGCAGGCAGCTCGGGCCTTGCTGGTGCGTCGCTCCCATGTGGCGGTGCTAAGCCTGCAGTCTTCTGCCCTCCGGTTTCTGCTGCTGGGTCTTCAGTGCCCCACAGCCTCGGACTCCGGTGTCTGGTTTTTCTGTGCGGGTTCTTCTGGGGTGAGCTGCCGCGCAGCTGCAGTCCCCAGCTCCTCTCTCCTCAACGTCCTGACTTCAACTCCTCACACTATGACTAACTAACCCCGCCCCCAGATCCCAGTTGCCAAGGGGAGGGACTCCCCTTGCTGGTCTGGAGCCAAGAAAGTGTTGCTTCCTTAGCAAAACCTGATTAGGGGACCCCTGCTTGTTTCCAGGCATGGCATCACCTCTTGTGAGGGAGGCATTGCCACTGTGGCAACCGGACCACTGGGGTGCCACATTCCCCCCTAGTTAACTTCAGTACTCCCGGACTGAGGATATCTTTTTGAATTAACAATTAACAAGAACAATTCACATTACAAACAGGTCACAAAAGTCAAAAGTTACAAAAACCCAACAAAAATTGAAAGCAGTCACTGCGGCGCTTAGTCCTTACGCCACAATCCTGGTAACTGTAATTTGGCTGGTGGGAACCGCATCAACCCACTTTGTGTATCGTTCCTGGGCGTGGCTTCAGGGCACTTTGTCATGGGGCCTGGTCTTCAGCCATCCCTGCGGTTTATTTTCTAGGCCAATTAGTAACTATATTCAATATTGTACTGACCACACCTAGTCCTGTGGTCCATTTGTCCATAAATTCAACAAATATACTTTTCCAAGACTATTTAACCGGTACAACTATAAACAACATACACTTTAGTTCTCTTATACTTTATATTTTAGTTTCTCCAGCGAGCAGGGAACTGACCTTTTGTACTCCTGGTCTATCTACGTAGTACGTTAGTTGTCACTGCCCTACCCTGGTCCCTAGTGTCTACCCTTGGTGTGGTGGATTCAGTATGAATTACACTACGGTTAGTTTGAGGTAACACTGGTAAGCTGGGTAATCTCCTACGAATTCTTTGGCTCACCCTGGGTACGATAGGTTCACTGCTAGCAGACGGTAGATTCTTCTGATCTGCTGATGATGAAGCATCTGTCTCTGGGGCCGACTGGTCTTCCAGATGTTCTGGAGCCTCTGCAGCTTCCGGTGAGGCCGCCTGGAGAAAGGTCAGGACCGGTACCACAATCGCTTTGTTCACCTGCGTCCAAGACCGGGGAAATTCTCCAAGGACTGTCTGAACCGTTTCCTCTACCTCTTCTGTGGGCTGAAGGCTGTCTTGATCTTCCTTGTGTTTCAACTGTTCAGGACATATCTTCAAGTGATCTCTTGCGACTGCCGCTGAAGTTTCCCCTCCATCCTTACTGATGAGGCACACTTTGGTGTTATCGTAATTCGAGGGTAGGACGGTGTGTGGCTCAACCTCCCACTGGTCATCTAACTTGTGGACTTGTCTTTTCCTCTTAAGTACCTGTTCTCCAGGTGATAAGGGAACGGCAGGTGAGTGCTGATTATAAGTTTTCTCTTGCTTCTGTCTTGCCTGGGACAAACTTCGCTCAACACATTCTTGCACCTTGCGGTATTGTTGCTGCCGCTCGGTATCCCAATCCGCATCTGGTGATGTCGTCTCTGGTGTTAAGACTTCCATGTCTAAGTCGATGGGTAGTTTACCAGGTCTTGCTCTCATCAGGTAAGCGGGTGTACAGTTGGTGGAGTTCACTGGGATGTGATTATATAGGTCCACCAAATCTGGTAACTTCTCTGGCCACAGGCTATGTTCTTCAAGGGGCAACGTCTTCAACAGGTCTATCACCACCTGGTTAATCTTTTCACACAACCCGTTGGTCTGGGGATGATACGGCGTCATCTTGATTTTCTTGCAGCCGTACAAGTTACAGAATTCCTGGAACACCTCTGCTTCAAAGGCTGGACCTTGGTCAGTAAGCACCCGTTCAGGGTACCCGTGTGGGCGACAAAAGTGCTGTTGGAACGCTTTGGCTGCAGTCTGAGCCGTCTGGTCTTTCACTGGCACTACTACCAGGAACCGGGAGTAGTGGTCTACTATGGTTAGAGCGTAGACATAGCCTGACCTGCTTGTGGCTAGCTTCACGTGGTCCAAGCAACCAGTTCTAGTGACTGTTTGGTGATGATGGGCTGCAGGGGAGCCCTCTGGCTGTCACGGTGTTTTCGTCTCAGGTTGCATGGACCACATTCTCGACACCATCTCTCGATTGCTTTCCTCATGCCAGCCCAGTAGAATCGCTCACGTAGCAGGACTTCCAACTTCTTCCACCCGAAGTGTCTTGCTCCATCGTGGTACGCTTCTAAGACCACTGACGCATCCCGCCTCAGGACTACCATCTGCCAGACCAGTTCATGTGTCCGGGAGTTGATGCTTCTTCGACACAGCTTTCCTTCGTAGATGAACAGTTTGCCCTTCTCCTTCCACAACTGTTGGGTTTCCTGTGGAGCATCTGGATCAGGGTGCGAGTCAGCTTGCGTCAGCAACTCCTTGACTAGGCGGACAGCCGGGTCGCTATCCTGCGTTTCTGCCCATCCATGGTGGGCAATGGGTTGAATGTCGCCTCTCTGTTGGCGGAGCGCTTGTCCCTTACACAGTGGGAGCACTGGGTCACCCCGTGACGATGGAAAGTGGGTAGCTCTATCTCCTCCAGCTCTTCCGGGTCTTCTCCCCCATCTGGCAAGTTGGGCATCCTGGACAGCGCATCAGCATTTGCATTTTTATGCCCCGCCCGATACTTGATGGTAAACTCATAGTTAGACAGTCAGGCCATCCATCGTTGTTCTAGGGCACCAAGCTTCACAGTCTCCAGGTGCGTCAGCAGATTGTTATCTGTGAAGACTGTAAATCTGGAGGAGGCGAGATAGTGTTTGAAGCGCTCTGTTACAGCCCAAACTATGGCGAGAAACTCCAACCTGAAGGAACTGTAGTTGTCGGGGTTCCTTTCCGTAGGACGGAGCTTCCTGCTGGCGTAGGCAATCACTCTCTCTCTGCCTTGCTGTACCTGGGACAGCACCGCTCGCAATCCCACATTACTGGCATCTGTATGAAGTATAAAGGGTTGGCCATACTCGGGGTAGGCCAGGACTTCGTCTCCGGTGAGAGCCATTTTCAGTTGGGTGAAGGATTTGTCTTCTGGCTTACCCCATTTGAACGGAGGTTTTGGATTCTTGGCCTTCTTGGACTGGCCCACTAGGAGGTCCTGCATGGGTGCCGCTATCTTGGTGAAACCCTTGATAAATCTCCTGTAGTAGCCTACCACCCCGAGGGACTGCCACACCTCCTTGATAGTGGAGGGTCTTGGCCAGTCTTTGATCACGGTGACTTTTTCTGTGTCTGGTGCTACACCTTCGGCGCTTACCACATGACCTAGGTACTGCACCTTGGGCTTCAACAGGTGGCACTTGGACGGCTTTACTTTCAGGCCAAAACCAGATAGGGCTTCAAACACCTCGGCCAGGAGCTCCAGGTGGTCTTCATATGTTTTTGAGTAGACAATTACATCATCTAGGTACTGCAGGACGGTTTCAAAGTTTTTGTGTCCTAGGCAGCACTCCATTAACCGCTGCAAGATTCCTGGGGCGTTGCAGAGCACGAATGGCATGCAGTTGAACTCGCTGAGGCCCATTGGTGTTGTAAACGCGGTCTTTTCTTTGTCCGCCTCTGCCACAGGAACCTGCCAGTACCCACTGGTGAGATCCAAAGTGGAGAAATAATTAGCAGATCTTAGTGCAGCTAATGACTCCTCAATTCTGGGTAATGGTTAGGCATCCTTATGTGTAATGCGGTTAATCTGCCTGTAATCAACACACATTCTCATTGTGCCATCCTTCTTCCTAATGAGAACTAATGGAGCTGCCCAGGTGCTACAACTATCTCTGATTACCCCAGCCTCCTTCATCTCCCGTAACATTCCTTTGGCACATTGATAGTGAGCTGGGGGTACAGGCCGGTACCTCTCTTTAATGGGCGGATGATCTCCCGTGGGGATATGATGTTGGACCCCTTTTACCTGCCCAAAGTCTAATGGGTGTTTGCTGAAGACTCGTTCATACTCTTGGACCACCCGGTATACTCCATTCTTTTGGTGCAAAGGGGTGGAGTTAGTGCCCACTTGTAGCTTCTGACACCAATCCTCCATCTGCCCCTTGGAGCCATTATCCTCCGACAGTTTAGATGGAGGCAAGGGTTCCACTGTCTTTATTGCGTTGTTACTAACAGTGAACAGCTTAGCAAGGGTAGCATACCAGGGTAAATGGACCTCTTTCTCCCCACAATTCAGGATGCGTATCGGTACTCTCCCCTTGCAGACATCAACTACCCCCCTGGCTGTCAAGATGGTGGGCCAACTGTCAGAGTATACGGGTTCTACCAGGGCCTGATAATCTTGACCCCTGAGACCAATTGCTGCCCGACACCATATTAACATTTCGCTCCTAGGGGGCATTGCAATGGGGAATGGATCACTCATCCTGACACTGACAATTTCCCCTCCAGACAGCTCTACCTGTTGTCTTTTCATCAGGGCTTTGATCTCCTTCTGCAGAACTCGCTGCTGACTGGAACTGGCAGTCTCTGCGACCTGTTGCAACAAAACAATAATTTCTCCAAGACAATTTTCTATCACATTAGTGCCTAAGCTTATCATAGGGTGACATTCTCGGCGATCAATATCAACAATAATCATTCCTTGTGATGGCAATTCTACTTTGCCAACTTTTATGGTCACCTCTTTATACCCCACCTGAGGCAAGGGCTGACCATTGCTGGCATAGATGCTAAGATGTTCATCTGCAAGGCGGGTAATGTCTGAATCAGTCCAGTATTGTTTATAAAGGATATATGGCATCGTGGTCACTTGGGACCCAGTGTCCAGCAACGCGTTCATTGGGATGCCATCAAGCAAGACAGGTAGGACCGGCCATCCTCCAACGTACTTGTCTCGCCAGCTTTGGGGGCCCGGTCGTCTTACTCCTGGGGGTTGGCCCTCTGCCCCAGAGGTTGCTAGTTTAAATTACAGAATCTTGCGTAGTGTCCCGCCTTTTGACAGCGGCGGCAGATGGGTTGTCCGTCCTGGTCGTAGCGATCGCTGTTCCTCCCTCTGATCAGTGGAATTCTTCTCTGTCGTCGCCAAGGGACGTCATCTGGACTCGAAGCCAGCTGCATCTTTATCTTTGGAGAAACTTGAATGGCCTGCACGGTTTTGGTTAGTGTAGCCATACTTTTGTTCAGCTCCTGGACCTGAAGGTGCAGGTCTGCAGACAGGTCATTGTCCAGAGTCTGCGCATCAGCCTCCACAGATTCTGGGGAAAAGGATGCCACCTCCTGGTGGTAGGTGATAGCTGGGCGCTGGTGGGATGCAGCGCCTCCTGGTGTTGATTCCCGCAGCACCCGAATGGCTCTGTCTTTAAATTGCGCAAAGTACAGATCAGGGTTTTGCAGAGCCATCATGCGCAGCTGTGTCCTGTGAGCGCTGGACAATAGACCCTCAATAAACTGCTCAGTCAGCAATCTGTTCTCATCTCGCACACTGTCAGGGTCTACCTGTTTGATGGCCCGCAGCGCCTTCAGCAGGTTAAGAGCATAGTCCCGTACACTGTCCTGCACCCTTTGTTTGCACCCGTAAAACTTCATTTTAATTTCTGCTGCGGTGCGGGTGTCAAAGGTATCCTTCAATCGGGCCAGTATTTCCTTAACAGTGCCTTTGTCCCTGCCTGGCCAGGACCTCTCTCTGGGCTGCAGCAATTAGCTGTCCTATGAGGATGCTGACTTTTTCCTCCTCAGACAGGGGGTACACTTTAAACAAACTGCGCAGTCTCTCCTCAAAGTCGTTCAGGGTGAGCGACTCCCCTGAGAACTGGGGCAACCACGCCGCCCCCGGTATATATGGCATTGATAACGGCATTACAGTGGCAGCAGCAGCGCCTGCGGCTGAACCCTCCTCCATGTTGGGCATCTTCCTCCCCCTAGTGAACCTCAGCCAGGTCCTGGGCATCTCCTGACGTACCAGTATGCTGCTCTGCAGGCAGAAGGATCTCTTACCCGGCGGTTCCGGATCGGGGCCTCTTGCTTCCCCTCGGCGGGCGTGATAAAACCGTTTAGTAAAGTCTATGGCACACAGGACCCGGTTATACCGGGCTTCGTGAATCCTGTTCGTGACGCCAAGTTGACGCGCCCCCTGGGCCGTGGGGTACCCGGTGCCGGGCCGGTAGATGCTGGGGGATGTCACAGTGGCGGTGACCCAGAGCGGTCAATAAAAAGGGGTTATTGATAGGGGATTTATAGTGATTGTATAAAGTTCGTGACGCCACCTGTGGTATGCGGCTAAGGGAGCAGCGGCTGCGGAGCAGATCCTCTGGAGCTGATGTTACTGCAGCAGGGATGGTGTGGCTCTTCACAGGTAGAGCTTAGCTCCAGGGCAGTGTAGATGTTATGGGTTATGCTGGGCGTTGTAGTGCAGGGTTTGATGGCGCAGCAATAATCAGTCCACAACTTAATGGCGGTTTCCTCTTATCTTTACTGGCGGTGATTAGGCAAACCAGGACTAGGGTACTGGCTAGAAGTGGAAGTCCGGGCAGCCTGGAAGCAAGTAAAGAATCCTCCTTGCCAAGTGAAGTTGGAGGCCTTCGCTTTCCACTTTCCCATGTGGCGGTGCTAAGCCCTCTGTGCTGCTGAGCTTCCAGGCATCTGATGGGGCCAGGAGACCTGCAGTCTTCTGCCCTCTGGTTTCTGCTGCTGAGCCTTCAGTGCCCCACAGCCTCGGACTCCGGTGTCCGGTTCTTCTGTGCCGGTTCTTCTGGGGTGAACTGCCGCGCAGCTCCAGTCCCCAGCTCCTCTCTCCTCGACAACCTGACTTCAACTCCTCACACTAAGACTAACTAACCCCGCCCCCAAAAGTTGGACTCCCCTTGCTGGTCTGGAGCCAGGAAAGTGTTGCATGCTTAGCAAAACCTGATTAGAGGAACCCTGCTTGCTTCCAGGCATGGCATCACCTCTTGTGAGGGAGGCATTGCCACTGTGGCAACCGGACCCCTGGGGTGCCACAATGTGAAATTGATTGTCAATCAGTGTTGATTCCTAAGTGGACAATTTGATTTCACAGAAGTTTGATTTACTTGGAGTTATATTCTGTTGTTTAAGTGCTCCCTTTATTTTTTTGAGCAGTGAATTTTTTAATATATATACAGTACAGACCAAAAGTTTGGACACACCTTCTCATTTAAAGATTTTTCTGTATTTTCATGACTATGAAAATTGTACATTCACACTGAAGGCATCAAAACTATGAATTAACACATGTGGAATTATATACTTAACAAAAAAGTGTGAAACAACTGAAAATATGTCTTATATTCTAGGTTCTTCAAAGTAGCCACCTTTTGCTTTGATGACTGCTTTGCACACTCTTGGTTTTCTCTTGATGAGCTTCAAGAGGTAGTAACCGGAAATGGTCTTCCAACAATCTTGAAGGAGTTCTCAGAGATGCTTAGCACTTGTTGGCCCCTTTGCCTTCACTCTGCAGTCCAGCTCACCCAAACCATCTCGATTGGGTTCAGGTCTGGTGACTGTGGAGGCCAGGTCATCTGGCGTAGCACCCCATCACTCTCTCTCTTGGTCAAATAGCCCTTACACAGCCTGGAGGTGTGTTTGGGGTCATTGTCCTGTTGAAAAATAAATGATGGTCCAACTACGCACAAACCGGATGGAATAGCATGCCGCTGCAAGATGCTGTGGTAGCCATGCTGGTTCAGTACGCCTTCAATTTTGAATAAATCCCCAACAGTGTCACCAGCAAAGCACCCCCACACCATCACACCTCCTCCTCCATGCTTCACGGTGGGAACCAGGCATGTAGAGTCCATCGGTTCACCTTTTCTGCATCGCACAAAGACACGGTGGTTGGAACCAAAGATCTCAAATTTGGACTCATCAGACCAAAGTACAGATTTCCACTGGTCTAATGTCCATTCCTTGTGTTCTTTATCCCAAACAAGTCTCTTCTGCTTGCTGCCTGTCCTTAGAAGTGGTTTCCTAGCAGCTATTTTCCCTTGAATGTCTGCTGCACAAAGTCTCCTCTTAATAGTTGTTGAAGAGATGTGTCTGCTGCTAGAACTCTGTGTGGCATTGACCTGGTCTCTAATCTGAGCTGCTGTTAACCTGCGATTTCTGAGGCTGGTGACTCGGATAAACTTATCCTCAGAAGCAGAGGTGACTCTTGGTCTTCCTTTCCTGGGGCGGTCCTCATGTGAGCCAGTTTCTTTGTAGCACTTGATGGTTTTTGCAACTGCACTTGGGGACACTTTCAAAGTTTGCCCAATTTTTCACACTTACTGACCTTCATTTCTTAAAGTAATGATGGCCACTCGTTTTTCTTTACTTAGCTGCTTTTTTCTTGCCATAATACAAATTCTAACAGTCTATTCAGTAGGACTATCAGCTGTTTATCCACCAGACTTCTGCACAACACAACTGATGGTCCCAACCCCATTTATAAGGCAAGAAATCCCACTTATTAAACCTGACAGGGCACACCTGTGAAGTGAAAACCATTTCCGGTGACTACCACTTGAAGCTCATCAAGAGAATGCCAAGAGTGTGCACAGCAGTCATCAAAGCAAAAGGTGGCTACTTTGAAGAACCTAGAATATAAGACATATTTTCAGTTGTTTCACACTTTTTTGTTAAGTATATAATTCCACATGTGTTAATTCATAGTTTTGACGCCTTCAGTGTGAATGTACAATTTTCATAGTCATGAAAATACAGAAAAATCTTTAAATGAGGTGTGTTCAAACTTTTGGTCTGTACTGTATGTATATATATATATATATACACACACACATACACACATATATATATATATATATATATATATATATATATATATATATATATACACATACACACATACATACACACATACATACATACACACACATACACTGATTGTTTGCATATGGATGACTCTGCATATAACCAGGCTAGGTATTCACCTTAGTCAGTCAGCTCAGGACGGTTGATCTGAGTGGATGTGTCTTGAAGCTGAAGAGGGAGACAGGCCAGAATCCCTCTCTGAGAAGAGTCCGCACAGGCAGTGTTTGCTATGGACGATAACCGTTTTGTTTGCTTGAGCTGGGGCTAGCTCAGCTGTGTATAAGTAGCCAGAGTTTATCCTGTCTAATTAGCGCCTGGACAAGGCTAGGGATTTAGGTTTAAGGTTAAAGTCAAGTGTATGACACGTGAAGTTTCCCAAAGGTAAAACATGCATCTTCTCGTCTCACACCAATGCTGTATCTCTCTCAAGTACCTTCCAACAACAGTTCAGTTTCTTACCTACAATGCTCTACTAGCTGGTTAAGCAGAAGATACAGTTGTCTAAACTCCTGCAATAAATCTGATTTCTAGTTAGAACTCTACTCAAAGGGGTTGTCCATCGACAGAAAAAGTTTTATGGTTAAGGAACCAGCCATCCTCTCTCTCTGATCCGGTTGAGAAGGAGAAGCTAGCTTAAAAGGAATTATGTCATCAGATTTTTTGCTTGGTAATCTGAGAGCACCAAGATGCAGGGGCAGAGAGCCTGATTCCAGCAATATGTCCCTTACTGGACTGCTTGGTGAAGTTTTGATAAAATCCCTGTTTTCTCTGAAGATCTAGCGGTGCTTAGAATGTTGAGCTGTGTATAACCCCCCCATAACTCCTGATTGGCAGCTTTCTGTGTACACTGTGCATAGGCAGAAAGCTGCCAATCAGTTGTGGGGGCAGGGTTACACACATTAGTTAGATTGGCCTGCATATGAAACCTAGTCCTGTAGTAATAATCTTTTGCTGATAAAACACTGATTGTATGGAAACTACAGCAGACAGCCCCAGTAAGTGGCACATCCTTGGAATCAGGCTCTCTTGCTCTATATCATGTTACTCTCAGAGTACATAGCAAAATCCTGTTGACAAATCCCCTTTAACTATTGAAATGGCAGAGGCAGCCAATCCTTTTATCACATCACTGACACAGTCTGTGTTCAGAAAGAACAAGGAAGTTCTAAGCAACCTAAGCAGCATTAAAGTGAAGCAAGTTCAATTATTTTTCATTTCCTCAACAATAAAATAATTTCTACCAAACAACCCTTCAAAATCCTAAAAGGTTTTCAAGTAGTACATTTTTTTTTACAATGGTCAGAATGATTTAAGAAAATAATACAATTATTAATGGTGGATCACTGCTTCATCCAGACATCAGCTGACAGGTCACATTTTCTGTGTGGGGAGCATGGGAAGAATAGATGGGAATGGGTGAGGTGGGTATGATTTAATTTCTTAAAACAATTTTAACCATTTAAAAAAAAAATATGTCCTGTTCGGACAACCACTTCAGGCCTCACTCACACTGGCATATAAATTGGGCGAGTGCGATCTGATTAAAAAAAATAATAGATTGCTCTCGGACCAATGTTATTCAATGAGGCAGTGCAGATCAGCGTATTATTTCTCGCATTAGGGTAGGCGCACAAGTCATCTTTTTCAGGTGGACAAACCAGTCAAGTTTTGAAGAGAAAGACATTGAACTCTTTCATGATATATGATGTATATAAGTCATATGTCGCCTCTCTCCCTTTGATGCGGGTTCCAGCGCTGAGCCTGCATCCTTTCAAGCACATGACAGCTAATCTGATCTACAACTAGAAAGAGATTTTTGCTTGTTTCAAACATTTTGGCTAAAGCCTATGTTCACCATGTAGAGCTTTTACCGTCTCCTTTAACCCCAAATTTTTCAACTTTGACGTGACCCTTTTACGTGGCAATAACTTCAGAATGTTTCAAAATATACCAGTGATTTTGGGAGAGCTGAAATCGCCATCCACCCGGGGTTGTTAACATGATAGATGCCGCTATCTCAGACAGCGGCATTTAACATGGCAGCGTCGGAAGAGAATCAAAAGACACGCCCATCGACGACCCCGTAACATGATCGCAGGGCGCCGATGGGCGGCATGACAACCCGGGGTCTGCAGAAGACCCCTGTGATTGTCATAGCCGATCAGCAATGAACGACGTCCAGCGGACAACGTTCATAATAAATGAACATTCTGCTACACATAGCTATGTGTAGCACAAGGGATCAGAAGATCGGAGCTTCTAGTCTCCTGGAGACTATTCAAGCAAGTGAAAAAGGTAAAAAAAAAAAAAATAAGGTTTGAAAAATATTAAAACATGTAAAAAAAAAAAATGTAAAGTTCAAATCACCCCAGTTTTGCTGCATTCAAAATAAAACAATAAAAAATACACATATTTGGCATTGCCGCATTCAGAAACACTCGATATATAAAAATATAAGGATTAATCCGATCATTAAACGGTGTAACGAGAAAAAAAAATCAAAACGCCACAATTACATTTTTTTGGTTGTCGCAACACTGCAATAAAATGCAATAACAGGCGATCAAAACATAGTATCTACCCCAAAATGGTATCCATAAAAATAGGCTCGGCGTGCAAAAAATAAGCCCTCACCCTCCCCCTGATCCTGAAAAATGGAGATGCTATGGGTCTCAGAAAATGGCGCCAATTTATTTATTTTTTTCTTCTTCAAACTTTAGATTTTTTTTCAATATTTAAATAAAAAATACATGTTTCAGATCTTCAAACTCGTAATTACCTGAAGAATCATATTGGCAGGTCAGTTTTAGTATTTAGTGAACATGATCAAAAATAAACATTTGTGGAATTGCACTTTTTTTTGCAATTTCACCAAAGCAAAAATTTTTTCCCGTTTTCCAGTACATTACATGTCAAAATCAATGGTGTTGCTCAAAAGTACAACTCGTCCCACAAAAAAAAAACAAGCCCTCACATGGCAATATTGACGGAAAAATAAAAAAAAAAAGTTATGGCTCTGGGAAGAAGGGGAGCAAAAAACAGAAAATGGCCCGGGGGCGAAGGTGTTAAAGAAACGCTGGCGTTTTTTTTTCCCCTGAAGCACCCTTTTCATAGCATTTATTGTAGTTTCCTGGGCCACTTTTTCAATGTTTTTGTTCGCCAGTAGGTTTTTAACCCCTTTCCGATGACGTTAGTAAAAGTACGTAGCTGTGTCCTGGGACTTATGGACCAGCTACGTACTATTACATATAATGCGATCGCGCCCGCACACAAGCGGTGCGGGGCGATGGCCACCAGGAGTCAGCTGATTGTCACAGCTGACACCCGGTGATATGTGCAGGGAATGGTCCCGCACCGCTCCCTTCACATTAACCCCTGCAATGCTGCGATCGAAGTAAATCGCAGCATTGTGGGGGGAGGTAAGCACCGGTAATCATCTCCTCTCCGGCCTCCAGCGATGTCTGCAGCGGCACCTGGATGTTGTCATGACGACCCAATGTCGTCATTAAAAATCTGGCTCACCAGGAGGCAGGACGTTAATTTGGTCATGCGCAGTGCATGACCAAAGTAATGTCTCCCTGTGTGCAGCACTGACAAGCTGCATGGCATAGGGAGCTGCTGCTCTCTACACTATACAGCTGATCAGGCTGCAAAAAGTGAAAGTCCCATAGTGGGATAAAAAGTGAAAAAAAAAAAATTATAAAAACATTAGAAAAAATGAAAAAAAAAATTCCCCAAAAAATAAAAATATATTGTACCCATAATATTTATTATGAAAAAAAAAATAAACCAATAAAAGTACATACATTTGGTATTGCCACGTCCGGAACGACCTGACCTATAAAACTGTCCCACTAGTTAACCCCTTTAGTGAACACAGTAAAAAAAAAATATAAAAAACGAAGCAAAAAACAATGCTTTATCATCATACCGCCAAACAAAAAATTGAATAACACGGGATCAAAAAGACGAATATAAATAAAAATGGTACAGCTGAAAAGGTCATCTTGACCCACAAAAAAACAAGCTGCCATAGAGCTCCATCATCCAAAAAATAAAAAAGTTATAGCTTTCAGAATAAAGCGATACAAAAAAATTATTCTTTCTAGAAAATAGTTTTTATTGTGTAAAAGAACCAAAACATAAAAAAAACTATATAAATGTGGTACCGCTGTAAACGTATTGACCCGAAGAATAAAGCTGCCTTATCAATTTTACCACACACAGAATGGCATAAAAAAAAGCAAAAATTCCAGAATTGCTGGTTTTTGTTTATTCTGCCTCCCAAAAATCGGAATAGAAAGCGATCGAAAAATGTCACGTGCCCGAAAATGGTACCAATAAAAACGTCAACTTGTCCCGCAAAAAACAAGCCCTTACATGACTCTGTCGGCCAAAATATGGAAAAATTATAGCTCTCAAAATATGGCGATGCAAAAACTAGTTGTTGCAAAAAAAAAAAGCGTTTTTTAGTGTGTGACAGCTGTCAATCATAAAAACCCGAAATGAATCTAGTATCACTGTAATTGAACCGACCCAAAGAATAAAGTCGTCTAAACACTTATCGCACACGAGGAACGCCGTAAAAAATTAACTCTAGGGTTAGGGTTGTGCTAGGGTTAGGATTGTGCTAGGGTTAGGGTTGGGGTTGTATTAGGGTTGGGGTTGTATAAGGGTTGGGCTAGGGTTAGGGTTGAGGTAGTATTAGGGTTGGGGTTAGGGTTGGGATTTTTTCAAAAGTAAAGATAAAAAAATGATGACGATATGGCGACCAGTGTTGAGCGACCAGTGTTGAGAGCAAGTGCTCGCTACTTGAGTTTGCATCGGGTGCTCGGGTATGCACTGAGTATCATGGGTGTTTGAGTGACATGCTCGAGTCTCTGCCCCATATGCTTCGCGGCCAAAAAAACGTTGCTGGGATCGACTGCCATGCACTAGCGATCCCCGCATGTTTTTTTTGGGTGTCTAACAACCGTGAAACATGTGGGTGGGGACTCGAGCATGTCACTCGAGCACCCGTGATACCTGGTGCATACCCGAGTACCCGATGCAAACTCAAGTAGTGAGCACTTGCGCTCAAGACTAATGACAACTTATTCAATATGATGACCTAATGTTATCAAATTCTGTCGCACTTCTGGGTTCAAAATGTACGCTATAACCCTTGATAAAATCCTTGAGGGGTATAGTTTCCAAAATGGAGTCAATTGTGTGGGGTTTCCACTATTTAGGCACATCAGGGGCTCCCGAAATGCGACATGGCGTCCGCTCTCGATTCCAGCCAATTTTGCGTTCAAAAAGTCACACCGTGCTCCTTCCCTTCTGAACCCTGACATGCGCCCAAACACTGTATTTTCCCCACATATGGGCTATTGGCGTACTCAGGAGAAATTGCACAACAGTTTTTCGGTTCCATGTTCTACTCTTACCCTTGTGAAAATAAAAAAATTGGGGCTAAAAGATAATTTTTGTGGAAAAAGTTAGATTTTTTTATTTTCACGGCTCCAAGTTATAAACTTCTGTGAAGCACCTGGGGGTTAAGGGTGCTCACCACACATCTAGATAAGTTCCCTGAGGGGTCTAGTTTCCAAAATGGTGTCACTTATGGGGGGTTTCCACTGTTTAGGCACATCAGGGGCTCTCCAAACGCAACATGGCGTCCGCTAATTATTCAAGCAAATTGGACATTCAAAAAGTCAAATGGCGCTCCTTCCCTTCCGAGCCCTGCCGTGCGCCCAAACAGTGGCTTTTCCCCACATATGGTGTATCTGCGTGCGCAGGGGAAATTGCACAGCAAATTTTGGGGTCCATTTTTTCCTGTTACCCCTGCAAAAATGAAAAAAATTGGGTCTAAAGTAACATTTTTGTGAAAAAAGTTAAATGTTAAATTTTTTCTTCCCCATTCCAAAAATTCATGTGAATCACCTGAAGGGTTAATAAAGTTCTTGAATGTGGTTTTGAGCACCTTGAGGGGTGCAGTTTTTAGAATGGTGTCACTTTTGGGTATTTTCTGTTATAAAGACCCCTCAAAGTCAATTCAAATGTGATTTTGTTGTAAAAATGGGAAATCGCTGGTCAACTTTTAACCCTAGCTCCCTAATAAAAAAAGAAATTTTGGTTACAAAATTGTGCTAATGTTATTTATTAACTATTTTGTGTGACATATCTCTCTGATTTAAGGGCATAAATATTCACATTTTGAAAATTGCAAGATTTTTGCCAAATTTCCGATTTTTTCACAAATAAACGCAAGTGATATCAAAGAAATTTTACCACAATCATGAAGTACAATATGTCAAGAAAAAACAATCTCAGAATCAGGGGGATCCGTTGAAGCGTTCCAGAGTAATTACCTCATAAAGTGACAGTGGTCAGAATTGTAAAAATTGGCCCGGTCATTAACGTGCAAACCATCCTCGGGGGTAAAGAGGTTAAATTATTATTCCTGCATCATAGTGGTGGGTTTTTTTGAACTGATGTTTTCTGTCATTTATCTTTTATTATCTCCATTGAACAATGAAGAAACCGCAGTCGGTTTTTTTAAGAAAAATTGCTGGCAAAAGGCTCAAAAATATGCCTGGGTGCCTTTTAGTTGCCCTATTAATATCTATTATAAAGTATTGAGGGTCTTCACAGCAGAAAAGGCCTGAAGAACAGTCCGCTCATTTCTTTTAATCACTTGGTAAGTTTGGAAACTTGTACTGTTAAAAGACGCTGAAAGGCCTGGATGTGTGAACAGCGAGTTTTTTGTTCTCTTGAGCGATTAGTTATTGGTTTTTAAGACAAGTTTAGAAACAGAATCCAGCTGAAAATGACGCGGTGTGGATATACCCCCGGGCTCCCTTAATATCCGTGATCGGAGTTTCACTGTTTTGTTATAAGTATGGAAAAATGGAATTTATGCTGTAAATGGACCTGGACAAAAAAAGAAGAGAGACCCCATTAAATATAGAGGCGTCCTTTTGGTTGCTGCTAGTTGTCCATCATTATAATGGAAAAAATAAGTTCAGCATGCTCATGCTGCGTCACCTGGTTGACGCAGGTATGAACAAAGCCTTAGGAATTAATATTTTTTGCATTTTTTTTGTCACAGTAAGACAAGACTGAGCTAAGTGACCAGCAGTCATTTAGGAGTATGGAATTTCAGTTTCGTGCAATTAATTTCATTCCAATTTATTCAAACAAGCAATTATAAAGGAAGCAATTTTCTAACATTTCTTTGCAATTCCGCAGAAATACTCATGTTGCCTAATACTTAGCTTCATATTAGGATATTGATGGAGTAGTTGGGCTGTCCAAGCGGACATACCTTGTAATTGTTCAAGCTTTATCTTACTTATCTGCTCCCACAGTAACCCCTTACTATTTTTAGGGTATCTAGTTCGCTAATGCTGTGGGTGGATATTGCCATGCAACTACAACCATTTCACCCGTAAGCACGGAATAATCTGAGCCGTCTCGGGTTACTCTGCTCACACATTCATGACATAACTGTTCTAGCAAATGATTTCATGTAGTATGATCCCGCAGTATCCCCCTCCCTGGATACATGGCAGGGAATCCCAGCATGCAGCCCTGACCTCGCTTTAACCTTGACAATATTGTCCAATCTCTGGATTTCATGATCAATCATCAGATGTAATCTTCATTTTGTGAGTGACAGTCACAGGAAATAAGTTTGACAACTTGAGCGAAGGAGGTTTTTTTAACTAATGAAGCTTTGAGAATTTTTTTTCTTTTCTCAAGACAATGAAGCTTTACCCAAAAAGAGTAAGTCTGCTGCTGTCATTTCACACCGACCATGTCAGATCCTTCCTGATATTCTGTAATGGATACTAATGAATTCAGCCTAAAAACAGTGGGAATAAAAATCAAAAGAGCTTCTTATAAGTATTCAACTATGAAAATGAAGCAAAACTGAATGGCTGGAATTAAATGCCTGTCCATGAGCCAAGAGAAAATGGACCAATAAAATAAGAAAAGTAGCAATACATACCTATGTAATCTCCCGCACTCCAGAGCTGCTACTCCGTGCTACCCACAAGTCTTGGTTTACCTCATTGCTGCAATAACACATTTATATGATGGCTGCAGCCTGGCAGTGACTAGCTGCAGCGGTAATATAATGGTTTGTACACAAACGGAGAGGATATATATTTCTTTTATTATGTAAACTTGGTTGAGTTGCAGTCAGTGAGAATTTGTACAAATATCCACTTCAGTGCTGGTAAAAATAAGCAGAATTGTATTTCACAGTATTGTTTGTATGTGAGATCGGGCTGCTCACAAGATACGACATTTGTATTATTTACAGTGAATTTGTCAGAGGTGCATGCAGTCCTGTCTGCAGGCAGCACGTTCCTGAGCTGGAGGAAACTTTATGAGAAGAGATTCAGCGTAAACTTATATTTTATATATTAAAAGGGATCTGTCACCAGGAGTCGGCGGCATCATCTGAGAGCAGCATAAAGTGGGGACAGAGACACTGATAGCGGTGAGCTAAATGATGGGCCAAACGGCAGCTATCTCTCCCGAGTCCCCAATACACAGGAACACACGCCCCAGCATTCCTGTGTTATCTATGAGAGGGCTGCTGCCAGACTCCTCTGCTCACTGCAGACTCCTCTGTACCCTCCATAGACCTCTGTACCCTTCAGACTCCTCTGTCCCCTCCAGACTCCTCTGAACCCTCCATAGACCTCTGTACCCTTCAGACTCCTCTGTACCCTCCATAGACCTCTGTAGCCTCCAGACTCCTTTGGCAGCAGCTTATATCTCGGAGAACAAAAGGACTAGATTTGATAAATCCAACGTACCAGATATTTATCTCCTCCCGAAATCGTCTGTTGGGAAGAGTCAGGATGCCTCCATACACATTAGGCTGTTGGCGAATCACTTAGACATCAGTGGGTTGGGCCGACTTTCGTCTAATGTCCATGCTGGCCCTAAAGCTGGGTAACTTACTGTGATTCCTGCTGTAGTTTTGATAATAACACTGCTATTCCGTACGTTACATATCTGGAAATCCTTTCAATGACGAACATGTGCTGTGTAATCCTCAATACTTAAGAGTTCTGGCTATAAATTCTATCTACACTTTGTAAAGAAAGAAAGCTGTCAATCAACGACAGGGGAGGGCAAGCAGCAAATTATTAAAATTCAGTGGACAAGCCAAACTACAGCAGGAAGCCCAGTAGCCAAGCATTAGAAACAGGGTCTCAATCTATAAAATATGCTGCCGTCAGATCAGCCAGCCTAACCCTGGTGACAGGTTCCCTTTAACTCCCCACTGTCTCTATTCTTCTGCATCTAGTGGGAGGTGATTGACAGCGATCTCTGTATGCAGATTAGGAACGCCCACTGGAGTCCTAAGAGTAGAAATAGCAGAGATTTACATGAATAAATGTGTACTGTTAGATTTACTAAATCATTTTCCACAAGCCAATACCTTGATCTGCTTAGCTAGTCCTGCATATCAGACACCATGTATAACGTGACTGATGTAGCTAACCTTTAGCATATATAGCCTAGAAGGATCTAACCTTTGGAGGTCCCTGCACTAAACACAGGGTGTATTGATTTCATCATGTGAAGCTTGTGAGAGTCCAGCCCTGGTATTAGATTGTGCGGTGAATACGCTGCTAGACGGGGTTGTTCAAAGTGAATTCACAAGTTGCAAATATTCCTGCAGAATCTTCTTTAACTGTGTAATTCATCTGATACAACTCTACTCAACTGAATGGTAACAGTACCAGAAATTTCTGCAACAAATGTGCTTCATGGTAATTTACCCTCAGACTAGGCGCACATGATGAATTGACGTTGCATTTTTTTGCCAAGATTTTCCAAAAACAGCAGTGAAAACTGAGATTTTACAGCGAACACAGCGCTTGTGAACATACAGCTAGTGTACGAATATAAAAGGTGAGAACCATCCAGAATTGGGCCCACGATAGAGATGCTCCAGCAGCTGCACAATAAACGTTTGCACCGTTGGGGCGACAGCTGCTATCTAAAAGCAATCTATTATCATTAAGAGAGTGCTGACATTTTTATATGGTGAATGTCTATATGATACTGTGTTTTGATACATGGGCCCCTCTCTATCCGTTTATTTCCCCTCTTTCTTACTTTCTTGTACAAATGAGGACATTATGGCCCCGATTCATTAAGACTAGTGTTAATGATAGGTGCATCTTATTTCTGCATGCCTAATTCATTAAGAGGCGCACACCACTGTGACGTGTGCCTTCATGCCTCTCCAAAAAATTATATTGTGGTCAGGGATTGGAGTGACATTTCTGGTATAATGAATTTGTCGGACGGGCGTTGCCCAGCCCTGTCCCCTCTCCAGTTCCACCAATTTTTAGAAGAGCTGCTTAAAACTGTTGTGAAATCATCAAAAGTCATACTTTTTTTGCACAATTTTGTGTTGTACAAAAGTTTAGAGACATTTGAAAATTCAGTGATGAATCGGGGCCTTATTCTTCTCGTCTTAAAGCTGGCCATAGATATTGAGTAGCTAATAGTCGAGGAAGAGCTCAGATGACCACCCACACGCGTGACATTTTCTTTGACCAAGCTCTCATGTGTTATCAATGCGGAGAGAGGAGGGAGCCGCTGTCGGGACACCTCTGTTGGCCGCTTCTATCACTTAAGAATGAAAGGATCGAGCTCTGAAATTCAACATGCCCAATCCTTCATTCCTCCCTGACATCACCTGTTGGGAAAGCGTTTTGAGACCCTACACATATTCCATGGTCAGCTGGTTTTGCATAAGTTTACATATTTGTCCGGTTGAAGTCTACTGATGCATTTACACTGCCCGGTTATCATGATTAAGCGCTCTTAGAAATACTCGGTTCCGATAATTGGCTGCCAATAACCCGAGAAACTAACAAAATACTAGTACAGGCTGTGAGCCCTTACAGGCAGGGTCCTCGCTCCTCTTGTACCAGTCGCCGTCACGTTTTGTTCAGGATTATTGTAATTGTTTTTGCTATGAATACCCCTTTTCACATGTAAAGCGCCATGGAATAAATTAAGCTATAATAATAAATAATAATAATAGTACATTGGGTGCAATGATTTCTAAGCTTGCTTCAAAATAATAGCTCTCGGCAGCACATTGTCCTGTCTCTATTACTGATCGTTTTATGCACATTGGAAGTGGCCAGTGAACGACTGCCGGATGGCTATCAGACAGCTGATCCGTGGTTATGTCACTACCAAGATACTTGGGGCTTTAATAACGATATTTATATATGTTTTATGTGCATATATTCACATACAAACTATAGGTAGAGCCAATAGGAGGTGTAATTGTCTGTTCCGCTATGACTACTATCCCATAATTGTAGATTGCACTGTGACATCACAGCAATCAATGTCTGATGTATATTGTGCAGATTTTTTAGTCCATACACAATGTTCTATTACTTTGGCTTAATTGCAGACTGAGGTTTAGTAATGAAAGACAGGTCCAATTATAGAAGCTGGGAAGTTGCTGACAGTCCCTGCATTAGGATTTGCAGCTAACATAACGTTATTCTATTCTTCGGAGAGAACGTGGACATTTATGCCTTTCTTCATCTTTTTGCACAGACATGGTTAATGGATGAGATGTGCTTAGAGTGTTTCAATCAGAGAATTATAATCCTTCATCGGGATCAGAGGCAACTGCTGGCCCTCAGCTCTCTCCTCCCTCATATTCCTCTCTCCACCTCCCTTCTCTCCTCCACTCCTCTCTGCCGAACATTTATTTTGAGCCCAAGGAGCAGGGGACACCTCGCCAAATTTGGTAAAAGATAGAGGGCTGTGATTGACAGCGGCTCCTTGAGACAGGAGGCTGGTGCTGAGACAGCTCCATCTGTCTCAGAATCATTCACAGGGAAGGGGTCAGGGGCAACCTAGAGGGGGAGGACAGGCCCGGTGTCACTACAACATGCTCCTTTTTTACTCCGCTCATAGAACAGGGGGCTCCGTACAACAAGACTCTGGTCATCGAGATAAATCTCACCTTGTTAGCTCATCACTTGCACATTACAAGAGCTGCAGTGCTCTCCAAACATTCATATGGCTGCTCCGAAAATTACCAAGTTGATTGGTAATATTTGGGAACTCCCATGCAAATGAATGGATACAGCCACACAAGTATGACCACCTCTCCATTCTCTGATGGCGCACCGGGCAGTGAGAGCCATATCTATCATACATCGATGGCCTCTCCTGTGAATACGCCAGCAATATACAAGGTGGGAATACACCTTCCACTAAATAACAGAAACAATTAGTAATATAAACACTTCTTGCCCCAGACATCATATGTTGAGGAAGGGTCTTGGAGGCCCCCATACTAGCCAACTATAAATATTCGGCTAGGCACAGCCAACAGTCGAAGGGTTCGGCAGACGCTAATGTGTAACCCCCCCCCCCCCCCGTACACATTAGTGTCTGCCGAACCCTTCGATTGTTGGCTGTGCCTAGCCGAATATTTATAGTTTATTTATAGTGTCTATGTTTAGGGTAAGATCCAGGGCTGCGGAGTCGGTAAGCCAAACCTCCGACTCCAACTCCGACTCCCTCATACACGGCTCATGTGTAAGTGATAAATTTACTGTAGCACAGATTCATCTACTGTAGCACAGATTCATCTCAGCTAAAAGTCCAGACCCTTAGATCAGGAATAGGACAGACATTTATAGGACATTTCATAACGTTCCCAAATTTTTATGAAAAAAATATTCCCCACAAACTGCATTGAACTACTGTGCCCAATTTATTATATATTTTAGGAGTTGGAGTCGGTCCATTTTATACCGACTCCAATTCTGACTCCACCAAAATGGACACTGACTCCGACTCCACAGCCCTGGTCAGATCAGTTCTCAACTAAAGAAACCAGTCGTTAAGATGGATGGGCAAGAACTATATTCTTAGAAATCATTTATCCCAGATGATTCAAATTTTCAGCAGAAGGCAAAAAAGGGCCAATGGGGTGAAGGGCAAACAGGCTTGGCGGTAATCAAGAACGACTTTTCTCTCTTCTTACTATGAGTCCCTGTTATATTAATCTTTAGAGATGTCACAATGGGCTCATGAACAATAGTGCAATGTTATGTGTGTCAACTCTTGCTTTGCAAAGCTCTAAATATGCATTTAAAACTGAGATAAAATCCATTAATTACAATAGTTTGCCTTAAAGGGACCCTGTCGATTCAAAAAACGCTATTTATCTGTAGATATATTGTTAGTCTGCAGGAAAATAGTGTTAAATAATGTCTGCCCGGCTTACTTGATCAGCGGCTGTACGGAGAAAATTAAGTTATATTCTCCCTGCAGCCGCTTGGTTCTAGTCATTGTGGCTGTGCAGGAAACTGTAACAGTCACTGCTTAGTATACGCTATAATCACTCCTTGGCTCTTTGATTGACAGCCTGCTCTGCAGCATATGTGTGTGGAACAACCTGCCAATCAATGTGCTGAGGAGTGAATACAGTCATACTGACAGTACATCGACCAGTGACTGTAACCACTCCCTTCACTGCCCCAATGTGTGGAGGCAAGCGGCTGCAGGGAGAATCTAACTTATTTTTCTCCCTGTAGCCGCTGCTCCAGTAAGCTGGCTAGACCTGATTTAATGCTATTTACCCTCACATTAGCACTATATCTACAGATAAATAGCATTTCTTGATGTGACAGATTCACTTTCAATTTAGTACCTGTCATTTACTATATCTGGACTATATTTTATGTCTCTTTCTCTCTATCCATGCATTTACTATTTAACTGATTTTTCAGCTGTTTGGTATTTAATCATTTTTTTTCTAAGACTCTGTTCGCATGCCCAGAAGTGATTTCCACTTTTAGATTAGTTTTGGGGTGACGAGAACAGAAATTAAAGGATCCGGTATGGAACGCATTAATTTTAATGGGGAAGGAAAGGTCTTAAAAGGTTTTCTGTCCAGCTGTTATCAGTTTTTTAGCTGGATGAGAAATCGTAATGTGCATATTTTTTGTGAAGCTAAAAACAAAACGGAAGGCAACTGGATCTGGACAGTCTATGGGAAATGCATGGTAACGGAGGTCATCTGTTGTGTCATCCGCTATCAGATCTGTTTTTTTAATACCCTGTTCATGACCACAAAGCTTACCAGTAAAAACAGATCAGTAACCAATGTAACAAAAAAACGCATGCAAACACGATTTAGTTTTTCTTTTAAACACTGGACTTGTTACAAGCAGATAATAACTAAACATGTGAACAGAGCCTTATGTTAGATCTTGCTCAAACTGCATTTCTGCAGTGCGTCTGGGTGTTCCACCTGAATCCCCCTTAAACATGGAATTCAGATAGACCAAAATGACAAAAACGGAGTTAGAAAGACCTCTGCTAGTGGGTTTTTTTCTGAAAGGATCCATTTGTTTAAATGGGCATAAAGACAAAGAACTCTATGGTCCGCTCATATCATTGAAGTCGATGGCTCCGTTGGAGGTTAATCTGAATTCAAGCAGAACCCCGAGACATATTGCGGAAACAGTGTGAATATGGCCTAAGTCTACAGAGTTTCCAGGTCATTTTTCAGCTATTGTATCTCCAAATGCATTATATGGAATATATGGAGGACAACACTGTTACAACATCTCATTGGCAAAACTTTATTTTTAGTTATACTTCTGCTCTCTCAGCAAATTTTCTTATTTTTCTTACACTATAGCAACCGTTTTCAACACATGGCTTCATGACTGATTTATGAAGGGGGATAGGACGTTTGCATAATGTATTTACATCCCTCTTTTAATGCATTCTCAGGTTGTGTTTGCTTTTGCAGCTGCTGCTTGGCATTGAGTCTTGCTGCTTAGCTTAGGGTAACCCAAACTTGATCTGGCTGTAAAACAGGTTGTATCCGACGTAAAGAAGCGGGAAATATTCTGTATGCTTGTATAGCACATCAGGTAAAAGGTAGTGTAGGCAATTCTCATACCAGGTACTTTATTGTCAAATTATCCCCTCTGTTCCTGGTTGCCCACCACTCCTATAGCATCTACTGTGTAGATCAATAGTCATTTCTATGATAACTTCATTTTCTGTAGTTCCTCTGATGTGTCATCCATAGGGAGGGTGACTACCATGGCAAAGGAGACAACCACAGCTAATCACTGGCCATAGTAGGGGCAGCTTGTCCATAATGATGTCATCGCGCCTTGTGGTACTCTCGCTTTAACATTTCATATTTTGTGGCATTTACTACAGAATTTATCATCCACATTTATACAACATATGAATATGACAGAACACAAAAAAAGGTTTTACATACAGTACAGACCAAAAGTTTGGACACACCTCTGATTTAAAGATTTTTCTGTATTTTCATGACTATGAAAATTGTACATTCACACTGAAGGCATCAAAACTATGAATTAACACATGTGGAATTATATACTTAACAAAAAAGTGTGAAACAACTGAAAATATGTCTTATATTCTAGGTTCTTCAAAGTAGCCACCTTTTGCTTTGATGACTGCTTTGCACACTCTTGGCATTCTCTTGATGAGCTTCAAGAGGTAGTCTGCAAAATCAGGAGGGTAAAATGAGCTACTACACACGAGTATTATTCCATCTTTAAAAAATTAAAGGGTGATGTAGTGAAGATGCCCTAAAATGGCATGTGGATGTCATATGGGTGGGGTTGAGAAGCTCTGGAGAGGGAAAGAAGAGCACACAAAATAGGGCAATACCAGCTGGTAAAGGACAAGTGAAAGCGATGGTAGTGCTCACTTGAAGGCGTTGTGGGAAGAACAATACCTATAATAAAACCGTGGAAAGCTGCCGCTGCCGCTTCGTGGCTGGAGGAAAGGGTTCTTCTGTGTATAAAGACAAAATGGAAACTGGCACGTTTGGGCGGCCTGTTCTGCAAGAATGAAGAGTAGTTGGTTCTTACACCTTGCGCCAGTCCAACATAGAAACGCATTGGTATTAATAAAGAACGATTTGGAATCCCAAGGCTCTTCATACCTGCAGCACGGCCCACCCAAACATGTCAGTTTCCAGATTGCCATAAGGGTGGATTTGGATTGGGTCCCTTCTGTTAATCAGAGCAAAGAAATATCAATTTCTGTTCTTTGACACTGGCACGTTCCATAAATCATTTGGCTGTTTGTTCACGGGAGCGGGCACCATATTACATTACATTTAACCTCACAAACCCCAGTGATACCAGCTGATTGCAAATGGTGACCATCGCTCTCTCATTGAGGTACTTTTTTCGGCACATTATGATAAAGGGAATCTTTCAAAAGGTTTGAACCCACTAATCTGTGAGTAGCATAGTATATTGACAAAAACCCTGATTATGCTGATGTGTCACTTTCTGTGATTTTATCAAAACAATAACAAGCAGTCCAATTAATATCAGCAGCAGTTTACCACTGCAGGACTAGTAAACCTGCAGCCATGTAGTCCTCCATATTCATGAGCTCTGTATAACCCCGCCCCCACCACTGATTGGCTGCTTTTTGCCTATGCAGTGTACACAGAAAGCTGCCAATCAGCAATCAGAGAACTTCTAGGTCTGCAGCAGAGAAAACAGGGTATATCATCAAAACTGTAGCATGTAGCCAAGTATGTGATATATCATTGAACTCAGGGTCTCAAGATCATGCTATTCTAAGATTACATAGCCAAAACCTAGTGACAGATTCCCTTTAACTCTATAAAAAGTCACTTTTTAAACTAAAGTACTGTCAATAACAAAATGGAAGAAAGGGCGTGAACATACAGGGCGTGACTGTAGACTTATGAATTACCCCAGCACACGTACTCTGTGCTGCGGGGAATCGCCGATATGAGATCCGGTTATGGAGGGTATGTATGCGTTATACATACCCCCCGCCAAGTGGGGGCGGCCAAGCTTTCCATACACTTGTATTTAGCGAGGCAGCGCCTTCTAGTCGGACGCGCCCACTGGCCGTCTGCATCACTAGACGGGTCATGGCCTCGCTCCATACAAGTAAATGGAACGAGGCGGCGCTGAATGGCAGGGGGTATGTATAACGTATACATAGCCTCCGGTCCCGGGTCTCATACCGGCGAATCCCCGCAGCGCACAGTGCTTGCGCTGTGAGGATTCATAAGTCTGCAGTCACACAAAGTGACTGCAGACTTATCACTTTTGACAGGACAACCCCTTTAAGTAAATAGAAATCATCAATGCTTAAAGTGCTGCTCATCATTATTGGCACCCCTTTTTTCATAGACTGGTACATTTCCATTTATTTCTGGAGATATTGTACAAAGTTATATCCTCAGGATTTTTTAATTAGTGGTCCAAAGTAATACAACAATAAAACATTGTTTTTAAACATCCATGTTGCAATTTCAAAGAATAAACAGAATAAACATCATGTGCAGCCCTTTGGCATTGACAACCTCCAAACATTTCTTGTAGCCATCTATAAGCTTCTTGCACTTCTCAGCTGGAATTTTCTCCCACTCTTCCTTTACAGTTTGCTCAAGCTCTTTGCAGGGTTCTTTTGCCCAATGGCAGATTTCAGCTCACCCCAGGACTCATTGCTGGCCATTTTAAAAACAGTCATTTTTTTATTTTTCAACCATTCCTGTGTACTTTTGGATGTGTGCTTTGGGACACTATCTTGCTGGAGGATCCATGATCTTCGACTCAGAAGAAAACCAAGTTTTCTTAGACTGGGTAGGACATTTTGCTCTAAAATCTCTTGATAATTCTGATTTGATGATTTCTGTGATACGGTCAAGGCCTCCAGTACCAAACGCAGCAAAGCAACCGCACAGCATTATGGATCCTCCACCATGCTTAACTGTTGGTAAGGTGTTGTTTTCCTTATAAGCTTCATTGAGCCGTCAGTAAAAACTGCTGCTTTGCATTGCCAAAAAGCTCTAGTTTTGTTTAATCTGTCCACAGAACTTTTTCCCAGAAAGATTGTGGTCTGTCAAGGTACACTTTGGCAAAGATCAGTCGTTCCTTTTTATTATTATTATTATAGCGCCATTTATTCCATGGCGCTTTACATGTGAAAAAGGGGTATAATACAAGAACAATTACAATAATCTTGAACATAATGTGACAGCGACTGGTACAGGAGGAGCGAGGACCCTGCCCGCGAGGGCTCACAATCTACGATGGGTGAGGATACAGTAGGTGAGGGTAGAGCTGGTCATGCAGTGGTATGGTGGAGCGGTGGTTACTGCAGGCTGTAGGCTTGTCAGAAGAGGTGGGTCTTCAAGTTCCTTTTGAAGGTTTCCACGGTAGGCGAGAGTCTGATACGCTGGGGTAAAGAGAGTTCCAGAGTAGGGGGGAAGCACAGGAGAAATCTTGTATATGGTTGTGGGAGGAGGAGATAAGAGGGGAGAAGAGAAGGAGATCTTGTGAGGATCGGAGGTTGCGTGCGGGTATGTAATGGGAGACTAGGTCACAGATATATGGAGGAGACAGGTTGTGAATGGCTTTGTATGTCATGGTTAGGGCTTTGAACTGGAGTCTCTGAGCAATGGGGAGCCAGTGAAGAGATTGACAGAGAGGAGAGGCCGGGGAATAGCGGGGGGGGGACAGGTTGATTATTCGAGCAGCAGAGTTTAGGATAGATTGGAGGGGTGCGAGAGTGTTAGAGGGGAGGCCACAGAGCAGGAGGTTGCAGTAGTCACGGCGGGAGATGATGAGGGCGTGCACTAGTGGTTTTGCAGATTCATGGTTGAGGAATGTGCGGATCCAGGAGATATTTTTGAGTTGGAGTCGGCAGGAAGTGGAAAGGGCTTGATATGTGGTTTGAAGGAGAGTTCAGAGTCCAGGGTTACCCCAAGGCAGCGAGCTTGTGGGACTGGGGAGAGTGGGCAGTCATTGACGTTGATAGATAGGTCAGATGGGGGGGGTTGAATGAGATGGCGGAAAGATGATGAATTCTGTTTTGTCCATGTTAAGTTTTAGAAATCTGGCAGAGAAGAAGGATGAAATAGCAGACAGACATTGTGGGATTTTGGTTAGTAAGGAGGTGATATTGGGTCCAGAGAGGTAGATCTGTGTGTCATCAGCATAGAGGTGATAATGAAAGCCGTGAGACTCTATGAGCTGTCCCAGGCCGAAGGTGTAGATGGAGAAGAGCAGCGGTCCTAGAACTGAACCTTGGGGGACACCGACAGATAGGGGACGAGATGAGGAGGTGGTGTGTGAGTGGGAGACACTGAATGTCCGGTCTGTTAGGTATGAGGAGATCCAGGATAGGGCCAAGTCTGTGATGCCGATAGATGAGAGAGTCTGTAGAAAGAGGGAATGGTCCACTGTGTCAAAGGCAGATGACAGGTCTAGGAGGAGGAGGACAGAGTAGTGTCGCTTAGATTTGGCGGTTAGTAGGTCGTTGGTGACTTTAGTCAGTGCAGTTTCAGTAGAATGGTGCGGTCGGAAACCAGATTGTAGGCGGTCAAAGAGGGAGCAGGAGGAGAGGTGGGAGGACAGTTCAGAATGGACATGTTGTTCTAGTAGTTTTGAGGCATAGGGGAGAAGTGATATGGGGCGATAGCTGGACACAGAGGATGGGTCAAGGGAGGGTTTTTTGAGGATGGGTGTGATTGAGGCATGTTTTAAGCATGAGGGGAAGACACCAGTTGTTAGTGACAAGTTGAAGAGGTGGGCTAGGGCTGGGATGAAGATAGTGGTAAGGTTTGGGATGAGGTGGGACGGGATTGGGTCAAGTTTACAGGTGGTGAGGTGTGATTTGGAGAGTAAGGAGGAAAGTTGATCTTCAGAAATGGTGGAGAAGGTGGTTTTGGAGGAAGAGGGTTGAGTAGGTGTGGGGAGGGGCTGTGGGGGCTTTAGGCAAAAGCTTTGTCTGATGGTGTCAATCTTCTGCTTGAAGAATGAGGCAAAGTCTTCGGCTGAAATAAGAGGAGAGGGAGGAGGCACTGGGGGACGGAGGAGAGAATTGAAGGTGTTGAATAGTTGTTTGGGGTTGTGAGATAGGGAGGATATGAGAGATGTGAAGTATGCATTTTTATGTATTTTCTTCAGCAATGGTTTCTTCCTTGGCCTTCGGCCATAAAGCACTACTTGGTTTGGTGTGTGGCGTACGGTACTTGTTGAAACATGACCCCAGACTGTTCCATGTTGGCCTTCTGGTCTGTGGATGTTTGACGTGATGTTTTTTCCACCATTCGCACCAACCTTCAAAGACATCTCTTGTCAATTTTCTTCTTTCCTCTACGTCCAGGGAGGTCCTTGAAGGTTCCATGTTTGGCAAACTTCTTAACATTGCACACTGCTGAAACTAGGATACTAAGGTCTTTGGAGATGGCAATATACCCTTTGGTAGTCTTGAGTTTGCTAATAATAGCAGTTCTGATGTCCTCCGAAAGCTTCTTTAACTTCACCATTGTGACAAAAGGAACAGGGCCTAACATGTGGCTTTTTAAAAAAAAGTCATCATTCATTGGCTAATTCATACCACATGTTCACCAACAATCACAGGTGAATCTCTCTTGTGATTTACCAGTCAAGTCAAAATATGTTTCCATACTAAATTAATGTAAAGGGTAAATACCAGTGTCACAGCAAGCTTTAGGTTTTCTATTTTTCCCTTCCATTGTTTTGGGTTTTAAACTATTGTTTATCATTTGCTCTTTTGTATTTAACACGAGTGCTCTATACAAAAAAAACTGTTTCACTTGATTCATTTTTTTTCAGGAAATATTCCGCATTATGTACTTCATGGGAGCCAATAATGATGAGCAGGACTGTAGATGTGAGAGAGGGCCGGAATCAGCCCCTGGGCAAGTGCTGGCGCCCTGACCCAATGGGGAGGGACCCACTCGCTGTCAGGGACCCGACACTCTGTGGGCCCGATGAGTCGGGAGAGCCCGATGCCAGCACCTGCGAGTGGGCCCCCGTGCCCCCCCCCCCGCTTGCTCAGGCACCTTCCATACTTGCCTCTCCTTGATCCTCCACAGCTCCAGCGTCTTCCGCATCTTCTGACTCTGTGATGTGTCACGGCAGAGGGAGCGATGACGTTACTACAGCGTGCCCTCTGCTCTGACAGTGCAGACAACCAGAAGACGCTGAGGAATCCTGACCTGCCGCCAGCGAGGAGGAGTGAGTATTTGATTTCATACACACATATATATATATATATATATATATATATATATATATGCACACATATGTATTGTAGTAAGATGAATCACTTGGCTGCTTTCGGAAGTAGACTCAGGAACCTGGTTTTCTCTGCACGCTTTATTGTATGGCATAAAGCCCTGCAGCTCCAGCAAAACAAACACAGCCTTACTGGCAAAACGACAAAACAAAAGATAGACGATGGCACAGTCCATAGGATTGTGGGGTTCGCCCACATTGGTTGTATCACAGCTTTCAGCTCCTTCCAGAGATATGGTCTCCCAGTCTAGAGACCTTGCTTCTCCAAACACAACAGAAAAAAAAAAAATAGTGACTGAGCATTTAAGCTTGCTCAGCCACACCCCAAGGGGAGGTAGGGTGAATGACTTCCCACCCTCTGTTATTCACATAAAATCACACCCTTTAGGGAATTAACCCCCGACATATAACATGCTGGAGGAAAGTTTGTAGGTTTCAGTTCACACAGGCTAGCAGCCGGAGTGACACATACCTCCCCTCGCATATAACACCAGTGACTGTCACATATTCCCCCCTCTGCCCAAAGCCTGGGGTTTGGGCACCTTCAGACACCAGGCAGGGAATGCTAGGGAGAGCATCAGCGTTCGCATGTAACTTCCCAGGCCTATGCTCCACATGAAAAGTTGGATTTTGGTAAGAACTTACCTGTAAAATCCTTTTCAGCGAAGGAAGGAAGGGAGACAGAAATCCATTACTTAGTGGGTAGGCGGAGCCCCATAGGATAGTTCACCTCAGATTAGAAAAAGTGACGACCGGCCCCTCCAGTATAAAGGCTCCTCCTACTCCCATGTTCTCCAGTCCGTACACAAGCTAAGGAAGAGCAGACAACACCAGCAGAACAACACATCCCCTTCTGAAGGTTCAGAAATGAGAGAAAACAGGTTATGTAATAGAAACACACAGTCCTAGGCATACCTCACTGGACCTGACAACTGTGTAGAGCTGGCGATACTGGAAGGAGAGCCGTAGAGCGCTAAACCCAGTCCAGATGATCGTCATCAGGAAGGAGACGCGCTGCATCTAGAAACACAAAAAAACCACTTCTGCCATGGGAGGGTGTTGTGTCTCCCTTCCTTCCTTCGCTGAAAAGGATTTTACACGTAAGTTCTTACCAAAATCCGACTTTCAGCAGCAGAAGGGAAGGAAGGGAGACACAAATCCATTACTTAGTGGGACGTCCTAAAGCAGTACCTCACTTAAGAGTGGGAAATAGTGGCAGAATCTCCAACACCCCAACAACTTAGGCAAGAGCGCAAACCGCGCTGAATAAAGAAAAAAATAAACAATAAAGAGATAACTTAAACTACCGCCGCCTGCAGGACCCTGCGTCCCAAGGCCGCATCAGCGGAAGCACTCCCGTCCACTTTATAAAACTTAGTAAAGGTGTGAACGGAGCGCCAGGTGGCCGCCCGGCAGAGCTGCGCAGCCGAGGCCCCCTAATGAAAAGCCCACGATGAGCCAATGGCTCTCGTGGAATGAGCTTGAACTTTAACCGGACAAGGCTCGCCCTTGAGCCGGTACGCTTCCAGGATAGCCAAACGGATCCACCGAGCTATCGTATCTTTGGAAGCACGTTGACCACGCCGACGACCAGCCGGAATCACAAAAAGAGAGTCCGACTTCCGAAAACCTTGTGTGATTGTAAGATAGAACTTCAATGCCCGCACTAAGTCCAACGAGTGCAAGGCCCGCTCCCTTGGATTCTTAGGTTTTGGACAAAGAGAAGGCAACACAATGTTCTGATTAATGTGGAATTGTGACACTACCTTAGGTAAAAAATCTTCACGGGTACGAAGCACCATGCGATCCGGAAGGAATTCCAGAAAAGGAGGCGAGCAAGATAGTGCCGCCAACTCAGATACCCTTCTCAAAGAGGTGACTGCCACCAAGAAGGCCGCCTTCCAAGAAAGTAACGAAAGTTTAGCAGAATCCATAGGCTCAAAAGGCCTATGCTGAAGGGCTTCCAGGACTAGATTAAGCCGCCACAGAGCCACAACTGCCCTCCGCGGCGGAAACTGACGTGCGACTCCGCGAAAAAAAGAACGCACATCCCTGCGTGAGGCAATAGCCCTTCTAAAAAGTGCGGAAAGTGCAGATACTTGACCCCGCACAGTACTAAACGCTAGACCCCTGGGGATGGAAAAAACCCTCGGGTTTCTTGAAGATCCAGAACACCATGAATAGAAAGATTCCCAAGTTCTGTGATAAATCCTAGTCGTAGCTGGACCCCTGGCTGCCCGCAAGGTAGCAATGACCTCGGGCGAAAACCTGCGACGGGTCAGGATCTCGGTCTCAAGAGCCACGCCGTCAAACAAAGTGACCTCAGGTCCGGATGACGAATGGGCCCCTGGCTTAACAAGTCGGAGCGAAGGGGTAGTGGAAACGTAAGCGCCGCTCGAAGAGATACCAGCGTCGAATACCACGCTCTTCGTGGCCAATCCGGAACTATCAAGATTACTGATACTCGTTCGAGTTTGATCCGTCGGATTACCAGAGGAAGTAAGGATATCGGCGGAAATACATAGACCAGCTCGAACTGGTCCCACGGGGCTACTAGAGCATCTACCGCCACAGCCTCCGGATCCCTGTACCTGGACATGAACGTCGGAACCCTGGCATTCAGCCTGGACGCCATCAAGTCCACCTGAGGAGTCCCCCAACGGGAACACAGCAGAGAAAAAACATCTGGATGGAGACTCCATTCCCCAGGATCCACCTGCTCGCGACTGAGGAAGTCCGCCGAGATATTCAGCACACCTGGGATGTGGATCGCAGAGATTGCTGGAATCCTGGACTCGGCCCAAACCAAGATCCGAGAGACCTCCATCATGAGTCTGGAACTTCTCGTCCCGCCCTGATGGTTGATATACGCAACCGCCGACTGAATCCGGACCGGTAGACCGTTCAAAAGGACCGTCCAATGTTGGAGGCAGAGAAATATCGCTCTCAACTCCAAAATGTTGATCGGGAGAGACGACTCCTCTGACGACCAGACCCCCTGAACCCAGAGGTCGTTCCAAACTCCCCCTCAACCCGTCAGGCTGGCGTCGGTGGTAATCACTGACCACCTCGGGAGAAGGAAGGATTTCCCCAGGGATAGAGTCTCTGGACGTAACCACCATCCAAGAGACTCTCGCACCCTGCGGGAGATAACGACCGAGCGATCCAGAGAAGTCAGAGATCGATCCCAATGAGTCAGAATAAGATTTTGGAGATCCCGGGAATGAAATTGTGCAAACGGTACTGCTTCCATAGCTGCCACCATTTGATCCAGAAGGCGCATGCATTCCCGAAGGGACATTGACAACGCCGACCTCATAGCCTGGACCAGAAGTCGAAGGTTCGCCTGTTTGACAGGAGGCAGAGACACTGCCCGAACTGTATCGAAATGCATCCCCAGGAACAGAATGGACTGCGCTGGTTCCAATGACGACTTCTTCCAATTGATCAGCCACCCGAAGTCCACCAGGTACTGAAGGGAGAGGTCGCGAGCTGTTATCGCCTCCTCCGCTGTGGGCGACACTATGAACAGGTCGTCCAGGTAGGGGAGGATCGTAACCCCTTGTCTTCGAAGAAGCGCCATGAGAGGAGCTAGAACCTTTGTAAAAACCCTGGGTGCCGAGGCCAACCCGAATGGTAGGGCCACAAACTGGTAATGGGTTTGACCTATGGCGAAACGCAAAAAACGCTGGTGAGCCCTGCCGATAGGGATATGCAAATAGGCATCGCGGATGTCGATAGACACCAAGAAATCGTACTGCGACAGGGTCGCTATCATCGAACGGAGAGACTCCATGAGGAACTTCCGTGTTCAAATGTTCAAATCTCTGAGATCCAGTACCGGGCGAAACTTGTCCTCCTTTTTGGGGACCACAAAAAGGTTGGAGTAAAAACCCCTTCCCTGGTCTTCCGGAGGAACCTGAACCACCACACCCTGCTGCAGGAGAGAGTCGACCTCCTGTAACAGTGCAGCAGCCAGCCTTGGCACGGATGGAATGCATGTCTGACGAAACCTGTCTGGAGGTGGAGAATGAAACTCTATGAAATAGCCTGCCGACATAACCCACGTCACCCAGGCGTCCGATATGTGGGATGCCCAAATTGACCCGAATTGTAGCAGACGACCTCCCACCCGAGAACCCTCGGGGGGATCCCTGGCATCAATTAGCCTTAGCGGATCTTTTGTCAACCTCCAGTCTGTCCTGACGGGACTGTTGCTTCCAAGGAGTACGAGATTTCTGGAAGGATCTGCCGGAGGACGAAGGATGACCTGATCTCCAAGAAGGCTGACCGAATCGTCCCCTGGTCCGAAAGGACCGATGACCTCTACCGGGCCCTGACCTGCCAGATGTGGATGCCGCTGCCTTCTTTAGAGGCAGGGAAACATCCTTGTCCTTGGCAATCAGCTCCGAAAGGTCCAAACCAAAAAGCTGACCGCCCCTATATGCAAGACTAAGCAAATCTTGCTTGGATACTGTATCTCCGGTCCACTGCTTAAGCCACAGTGCTCTTCTAACTGTGAAGGCCGAAGCTTGAGCCTTGGACAAAATTGAAGTAGTGTCCAGTACTGCATCCCTGCCATAACACATGGCTTCTTCCATCAACTGAAAAAGCCTTTCCACTTCTGAACGCGGAGTCCCATCTTGCCATGCCGTTCGCAGCTGATCCAACCACCGCAGGGAAGCCTCACCGGCCCACATGGCCCCTAAGGCCGCTCGGAAACCATGACCTGCGGCTTCATAGATGGATTTCGCCGCTGACTCCGATCTCCTGTCCAGAAGATCCTGAAGATTGGCTTTCCCTTTAACCGGAAGCAAGGAGGACTTGCTCAACTGAGACAGGGATATATCCACCTCGGGAGAAGGAACCCAATCAGTGACCATCTCCTTAGCGCAGGGATACAGAGCATCAAAAAACCGCATCCCCTGGAAGCGTTTATCTGGACACCGGCGCTCCTTCTCCACTGCCTCGTTAAGTTCTCATGCGCAGGCAACGTTGGATGAGCACGGCGCGTTTCCTGATATAGCCGGGCAGACTTAGACGGTCTTGCCGGCTCTTCAGACAGCTGTAACACTTCCCGCATGTCCTTAATAAGCACATCTACGCGACCTGAAAGTGAAATAGAGCGACCTCGTCGATCCTCTTCCTCGGAATCAAAGATTTCCTCAACCGAACTCGTTGGTGAAACCGAAACCTCTGATGCGCTGTGCGAGGGAGATAGTGCTACAGTCCTGCGGCGCTTTTTTCCTCGTGGCGACGGATGCGATCTGGCTGACACCCACTGACCCAGGAGGCTAGAAAGACTATCAATGGAGCGAGTGATCGCTTCCACCTTAACATCACTAAGGGTCGAACTTGACGTCGTGGAAGGCCTGGGTGTATCAGAAGCGTGCGACTGAACTTTGAACGGATCAGGAGAGCGGTCCGCACTCCCAGGCCCCTGATCCGACATGCCACCCACACCAGATGCCAGGATGTTACAATAAGGATGGCAAATAAAAGTGTGAAAATTGCACAGCCTGTTTTCAAAACTCTTTTTCTTTTTTTCTTTTTTTTTGCATGCCTCAAGCTCTGAAGGGTTAAAGCTCAACCTTAGAGAGAGCTACCCCAGAGCTGCAGAGCAAATAATTTAACTTAATCAACTGGGAGAAGCGCCCTCAAACACAAGGTGTTTCCCCAGGAAAAGAAAAAACAACCCTAAAGAACCATTCTGTTCAGAAGGGGTTAATATCACTGCAACTAAAATACTACACTGCCTACTAAGGTCAGCGAAGTAAATAGTTTCAAAAGAGAAGCGGTAGCGCTCACTATGTCTCCCTAGCAGGTTAGCCAAAGTGAAAAACGCTGTCAGGGAACCTCTGCCAAAGGCAGAGGGAACCCACCGATACCGCGGCGACCGCTCCTCCTGAGTGTGTGGCGGTGGACGGGGAGCAGAGAGCAGGAGGTGCCCCGATGGAACACGGAAGCCGGAGGAGAAGCAGGGACTGACACAGCGCGCGCCCAACCAAGAGCTTCCTGCCTGAGATATGACGGCAGGAAGCCATGAGACGCTAAGCCACGCCCCCGCTAAGCCACGCCCCCCCCCCCGACAGAGCCCGCACTATTCAAGCAAAAGCGCGCTAGACAGAGAGCTTCCTGCCTCTATGAAGGCAGGAAGCAAGAAAAGAAAAAGCGTGTGCTAATAAAGAGAGCTTCCTGCCCCAATGATGGCAGGAAGCCAAAAACTTAAAGAAAAAATGTGCGCTTATACAAAAAGCTTCCTGCCTGATACACGGCAGGAAGCTAAGCAATGTGGGGCCACATATAAACATTACTGGCCTTCGTCTCTGCTCCCCCCAGTAAAGGCAGCGTCTGCAATAGACAAAAACACACAGGCAGTCACACTTATAGAAGCGGCGGCTGCTGCCGCAGCCGTTAGGCACTCTTATACAAAAGAGCACTTACCCGGCTGAACGCCACAGAGATCCTCAGGGATGTGTGGCGCCGTGGCCCTTTGCTCCCCCCTACGGCGGAACACGCAGGGACCCCCAGATGTGGTGTGCGCCTCCGCCAGGGAGCGCCCTGTATCCCCCAGGGCCGGCAGGCTTCTGTGGGGACCTCCTCAAGGGGTACACAGAGCCGCCAGGGGAGGGTCAGGGGTCTCAATAGTGCCGAGACCCCCTGAGACCTCTAGACCATGGGGGGTCCAGGTCTCGCTGGATATAAAACAAAAAAAACAAACTCTTCTGTGGAGCTGCCGAGGCAGCGACTATCCTCTGAGACCTCAGATAAAAGACTGGAGAACATGGGAGTAGGAGGAGCCTTTATACTGGAGGGGCCGGTCGTCACTTTTTCTAATCTGAGGGGAACTATCCTAAGGGGCTCCGCCTACCCACAAAGTAATGGATTTGTGTCTCCCTTCCTTCCCTTCTGCTGCTGAAATTAAAGTCCTGGAGACATAAGAACCATCTAGTTACCCAGGCATTTTTACCTCTCTTTTCTCTCAACCATCTCAAAGGGGCATGGTCTGATACCAGTCTAAATTTCCAGCCTAGTAGGTAGTATCTCAGTGCATCTATGGCCCATTTTATGGCTAAGCACTCTTTTTCTACTATTGCGTAGTTTTTCTGCCAGGACGAGAGCTTCCGGCTCAGATAGAGGATGGGATGTTCTTCCCCATTTATCTACTGAGAGAGTACGGTACCTAGGCCAACTTCTAAAGCGTCCGTCTGGACCACAAATTCTTTCTTAAAGTCAGGTGCGACCATGACCGGCAGCTTACAAGGTGCTAGCTTTAAGAGTTGAAATGCAGTCTCTGTTTCCTCTATCCACTTCACCATGGTTGATTTGGTACCTTATAGGAGATCCGTAAGTGGTGCGGCCATCATGGCAAAATTTGAGATAAACCGCCGGTAATATCCCACCATTCCCAGGAACACTCTCACTTGCTTCTTGGAGAGTGGTTGCGGCCATATCTGGATTGCCTCAACTTTATTGACTTGTGGCTTTATTTCGCCTCTCCCAATGACACAGTCCAAGTACTTGGCCTCCTCCTTTCCAACAGAACATTTGTTCGGATTTATAGTAAATCCCGCCTTCCTCAGAGCATCCAGAATGGCCTTTAGTTTAGGTAGATGACTAGCCCAGTCTAGGCTAAAGACTACAATGTCGTTAAGGTAGGCTGCAGCATACTTCTTATGTGGAGCTAGGATCCGATCCAAAGCCCTCTGGAAGGTGGCTGGGGCCCCCTGTAGTCTGAACAGCATTCGAATGTATTGAAAGCACTCATCAGGTGTTGAGAAAGCAGTCTTCTCCTTGGCCGTCTGGGACATGGGGATCTGCCAATAGCTCCTCGTCAGGTTGAGGGTGGTAATATACCTCGCCAATCCCAGCCTCTCGATAAGCTCGGAGACGCGGGGCATTGGGTATGTGTCGCACTTGGACATCTCATTCAGCAGGCGGTAGTCGTTACAAAACCTCCACTCGCCGTTGGGTTTTGGCACAAGGACAATGGGGCTCGACCATTCACTCTTTGATTCCTCTATCACACTGAGGTCTAGCATCCAATTCACCTCGGCTGAGATCACCTCCCGGCATGCTTCAGGAATCCCGTACGGCTTCAGGTTCACCCTTACATGCGGCTCTGTTAGCACGTCATCTTCTACCACCTGGGTTTGCCCCGGCAACTCTGAGAACAGGTCCAAATTCTGCTGGAACAGTTCCTGACATTGTTGCTTCTGGGTTGGCGAAAGGGTCTCCGCTATAGTGAAATCTTCTAGCTGGCCTTCGGGATCGCCCCAAGGCAAGGAGTTCCCACGGGCTCCCGATCTTGCCACGGCTTGAGCAGATTTACATGGTACACCTGGTGCGGCTTTCTTCGGCCAGGATGGTGGACTCTGCAGTTCACTTCACCGAGTTTATCCACCACCTCAAATTGGCCTTGACACTTGGCCAGAAACTTACTTTCAACGGTGGGAATGAGAACCAGAACGCGATCCCCAGGCTGGAACTGTTTCAGTCTTGCCGACCGGTTATACACACTCGCCTGGGCTTTCTGCGCCCGGAGATGTTCCTTCACGATGGGCATCTCTCCTGTAACTGGGTGACATATTCGATGATGCTCCGGGGGGGGCGTGACTTCGGCCTCCCAGGTTTCCTTGGTGATGTCTAGGGGACCTCTTGGATGCCGTCCATACAGGAGCTCAAACGGAGAGAAGCCAGTGGAGGCTTGAGGAACTTCTCTGACTGAGAAAAGTAGAAATGGGAGCAGGTAGTCCAAGTCTCGCCCATCCTTTTCAATGACCTTCCTGAGCATAGCCTTTAAGGTCTTGTTGAAGTGTTCCACTAGGCAGTCCGTCTGCGGATGGTAAACTGAGGTCCAAATCTGGGCAATCTGAAGGACTCTGCATTGCTCCTTCATCAACTTGCTCATGAAGGGGGTTCCTTGGTCTGTCAAAATCTCTTTTGGCAGACCTGTCCAAGCAAAAAAAATGGACCAACTCTCGGGCTATACTTTTACTAGACGAGTTCATTAGGGATACCGCTTCGGGGTACCGGGTCGCATAGTCCATGACCACCAGGATGTATTGGTGGCCTCGGGCCGATTTAACCAAGGGACCCACGAGGTCCATGGCAATCCTCTCAAAAGGGAACATCTATCACAGGTAGTGGAACTAAGGGACAACGGAAGTGGGAGATGGGCGTGGTTATCTGGCAGGTGGGGCAGGACCTACAATAGTTTAAGATTTCCCGGTAACATCCTGGCCAATAGAACCTCCTCATTATTCTCTCCTGGGTTTTTTTCAACCTCTAGGTGTCACTCCAGAATATGCGAGTGGGCCATGTCTAATACCCACCGATTGTATGGCCCTGGAAATAATAGCTGTTCCACTACCTCTTCACCTTTTAGTTTGGTCACCCGGTATAATAGCTCCCCCTGAACTGCAGAGTGTTGGTACCTGATATCCGCCCCCGGGTCTTGAGCAACACCATTACAAACAGTAACATTGTCCCACGCCCTTTTCAAGGTCAAATCCCGAACTTGAGCTGACCCAAAGTTCTCTCCGGGCACCTCTAATTCAGGGAGTTCAGCCACCTAGGTCACAGTCTCATCCTCATCGCTGATAAGTACACACAGTGGGAACTCACCCACTTCCAATGTCGACCGGGGTATTTCTCTAGGGTCCTGGCTTTTGTCCACATGACTCAGTCTGGATCCCTTCCCCCACAAGTCCCAGAACAAGGGAAAATTGCGCTCCAATATGACAGGAAGCATAAGGTCCTTGACCACCCCGACCTCGTGGGATTGGAAGCCACAGTCTGTTCCGACTGTCACTCTGGCCACCGGGTAGATCTTGGCATCCCCATGTATGCAGCGGACGCCCACAGATTTGGTAGGGATCAGCTGGTGGGGAAGGGTGGAATTGATTAAGGTTACCAGACTTCCGGAGTCCAACAGCCCCACAACCATCACTCCATTAACGGATACAGCACACGCCTGCGGCCCCTCGCCGGATTGACAGTCCACACTGCAGGCTGGGTAAGCATAATATGAACATCGTCTGCCTAGGCTGCAGTCCATTGGTTCAGCAGACGTATGACACTGGGCGGCTATGTGTCCCGGATTGTGATACCGCCAACAGACCACATCCTTAACAGTCCTTGCGGCACCTTCAGTGGAAGTGGGATGCACCCCAATTGTAGCTCTGACCCCCTTCTGTGGTGAACCCACCCCCTTTTGGCACTCCAGTACAGGGACGTGACTATGTCGGGTTTCCCTAGGGATTTTTTGAACACTTGGTACCTCTCTACCAGACCCATGAGGTCGTCTGGCTTCCAAGGGTCGCCCTGGGCAACCCAGGTCTGCACTGGCCTGGGTAGGGAATGGATGAACCTGTCCATCACCACACGCTCAACCATCGGGGCAGGAGAGGCAAACTCTGGCTGCAGCTACTTCTGGACTAGATGTAGCAAGTCAAACATCTGTGAGCGTGGGGGTTTGTCGCCAGCATACGCCCAGTGGTGGACCCTTCGCGCTCTGACAGACAGTCATTCCTGAGCGTGCCAATATCTCGGTTTTTAATTTAGCGTATTCCTTTGCGTCTTGTAAAGTCAGATCATAATAGGCCTTATGCGGCTCCCCAGCCATGGCGCCAGAACCTCCACCCACTGCTCCCATGGCAATCTCTCCTGTTCTAACACCCTTTCAAAAACAGTCAGGAACGCCTCAACATCATCCCCCGGGGTCATCTTCTGTAATGCTCTCCTTACCGTCTTCCTGATGTGTGAGTCATCACCTGGACTTGTCGGAGCCGTCGCCCTGCCAAAAACTGCCTCTGCCAGTAACTCGAGCTGCTGTTGCTGTTGACGATACTGCTCCTGTTGCTGCTGTTTTTGGAGCTGGATCTGTTGCATCAACAGCTTGGTGGTCTTTTGTTGCGCCATTTGTTGCTGCTGCAAATATTGCTGGTGTTGTGCTTGCTGGCTTTGCACCAGATGTTTAATTAGATCCTCCATGCTGCCGGACATCTCTGGCTGGCTAGCGGCCTTTACCCAGGCCAACCACCGGTCTCTGTGGCAGGTACACGTGTTCCTGGAATCTTGCACACACTCTCGCACCAACTGTGGTAAGACGACTCACTTGGCTGCTTTCGTAGACTCAGGAACCGGGTTATCTCTGCAGACTTTATTGTACGGCATAAAGCCCCGCAGCTCCAGCAAAAACAAACATGGCCTTACTGACAAAACGACAAAACAAAAGATAAACGATAGCACACTCCATAGGATTGTGGGGTTCACCCACAGTGGTTGTATCACAGCCTTCAGCTCTTTCCTGAGCTACGGCCTCACAGTCTGGAGACCTTGCCTCTTCAAACACAACAGAAAAAAAAATAGTGACCTAGCATTTAAGCTTGCTTAGCCACACCCTGATGGGAGGTAGGGTGAATGACTTCCCACCCTCTTTTGTCATTCACATAAAATCACACCCTTTAGGGAATTAACCCCCCAACATATAACATGATGGAGGAAAGTTTGTAGGTTTCAGTTCACACAGGCCAGCAGCCGAAGTGCCACATACCTCCCCTTGCATATAACACCAGTAACCCGGTCACAATATGTATATGTATTTATGTGTGTAGATAGATAGATAGATAGATAGATAGATAGATAGATAGATAGAAAGAGAGCAATATATGGGGCTCATACTGAATGGAGCAATATATGAGGCCCATTCTGTATGGAGCAATATATGGGGCCATTATACTGAATGGAGCATTATATAGGGCCCAATATTTTGTATGGAGCATTATATGAGGGCCATTATTCTGTATGGGGCATTATATTGGGCTCAATATTTTGTATGGAGCAGTATATGGGGTCTATTATTCTGTATGGAGCAATATATGAGGCTCATTATACTGTATGGAGCATTATATGGGGCTCATTCAGTATGAAGCAATATATGAGGCTCATTTATACTGTATGGAGCAATATATGGGGCCCAATATTCTGTATGGAGCACTATATAGAGTCCCTTATTTTGTATGGTGCATTATTTGGGGTTCATTATAGTGTATGCAGCATTATATGGGGTCCATTATTCTGTATGGAACATTATATCGGGTCCATTATTCTGTATGGAGCATTATATGGGGCTCATTATACTGTATGGCAGACTATGTGGTGCCCATAATACTTTATGGAGGACTATACTGTCCGGTCTAAAATGAACTTTTGAATTCCCCCAGGTCACGCACTGTGTGCTGCAAGGATTCACCGGTTTCTGAGCTATTGTAGAATTTACAGTAGATATCACTCATGTAATGTAAGAAGTGAAATCTTTGGCCACTCAGACTCTTTTGCCTTGAGCCCACAAAAATCTGGAGCCGGCCCTCATGTGAGAAAGAAGCAGAGGGCAGTGGGCAGGGAACATTTCAAAGTTCTCATCTGCAAATAAATTGTGGCTGCAGGAAGTGCAAGTGTGTGAAAAGAGTTGTCTAATAAGCCTGATCCATGCGGTTATATTTGGGACACACACGGCATCATGTTACGTTAATCGCTCCCATGGCCCTGGGTTTAAAAGCATTACAGTGAATCAGGTCAAGAGCCCAAAGCGCCTACAAAAGTCTGAAATAAACCCTCTGCCCGGTGTCCGCAATCTCAAAATAACTAGTTTGCAGTGTGCACCATTACAAAAATTATGTCTGTATTTTACCAAAAATTGCAATCTTAACTGAACTGGGCAGGAAATTAATACTTGTCTAACTCTTGGCGCATGTTCACTCACGGTGCATTTTTAACCGGCATTTTGGGAACAAAAAACACAGTAAAAAAAAAAAAAGAGACTGCAAAAATGCTCAAAAGAATGGACCTATTCATTTCTATGTAAAAATGGCTTACTATTCATATATTCAGGTTTCCAAAAGACGTCAAGGCTCCGATTCATAGTTGCATTTGCAGCAGTTTTCTTTCTAGTTTTTGGTATTTTTCACCGGTTTTTCATTTGCACCTTCATGTAGGTTGCACCTTTTTAAAGTCGATTTTGCATGCGTTCACCTGTTTTTTCTTATGTTCCCAACTGTGAATGAAGTTTGGGATTTCCAGATGTTTTCACCTGATTCATCAATTGTCACAAAATTTTGCTCATATCCCCCCACTTCGTGGATTGATTTCATGCACAAGTCAAAAAGTTGTAATTCTTTTTTTTTTTTTAACCGCTTCCCAACCGCCCACTGGACATAAACGTCGGCGCTGCCTGGGCTCTGTGCAGCGCCAATGTTTATAAATGGTCGGTGGTCCCGCAGCGCTCAGGACCCCCAGGGTCCTGTAAGCGCTGCGGGTGCAGTGCAGAGCAACAGCTCTGACAGGGGACATCATCGGGACCTGATTGGATCAGGTCCCAATGATGTTAACCCTTTGCTATCTTCTAGATGTCGCGATCTATAGTGATCGCGGCATTTAGAAGATAGTGAGAGGAGTGGGGGTTGTCCACTTACCTCTCCGACAGCCCCCTGATGTCTGAGAGGACCTGCCGTTGTCATGGCAGCCGGAGGTCACATGACCGCCTCCGGGTCTGCCATGTACGGTGTCCTGCTAGACTCAGCCTGCAGCTGAAGTCTAGCAGGAGAAACTGACAGTGTAAAACGGTCAGCAGAGCTCTCATGCAATGCAATACATGTCTATTGCATTGCATGAGAACAGTGATTAGAAAAATAAAAATTAATGTCCCATACAGGGACTAAGTAAAAATGTAAAAAAAAAAGTCTAAAAAATGTTTTCAAACTGTTAAAAAAAAAAAAATCACAAAATAAATAAAAAAATAAAATATTAAACCAATAAATCCGTATATTTATGCAAAAACAAAAAAAGTACACATATTTGGTATCGCCGCATCCGAAACAACCCGATCTATAAAACTGTCACACTAATTAACTCCTTCTGTGCACACCATAAAAAAAATAAAATAAAAAACTGAGCAAAAAACTGTGCTTTTTCATCATATCGCCAAACAAAAAGTGGAATAAAATGCGATAAAAAAGCAAAATGAAAATAAAAATGGTACCGCTGAAAACGTCATCTTGTTCTGCAAAAAAAAAGCCGCCATACAGCTCCATCAGCCGAAAAATAAAAAATTATAGCTCTCAGAATAAAGCGATGCAAAAAAAATATTGTTTCTATATAATTAGATAGAAATTGGGAGAACAGCTGAGTAGAATGGCATAGAAAAATTTTATTGTATAAGTATTAAAAGACAGTACATCACTTTAGTAACAATGACATAGAGATAGGACAAGCGAACATATAATCCCTCATATTGCATATAAATAGGTCTAAACAGAAGGTTCACCCTGAGGGTCAGGACATGGTGCTAAAATTAAGACAGGGAGAGGGACATGTAGTTGAAATAATTAGGAATCACTCCCATGTGGGTTGTATACTCCCAAAAGTCCCAAAAATCATGTTGCACCAGACTCACCCGGATAGAGAGGGACCCCAGACCTGCAAAAGGTGGTGCAGGGATAGGACGCAGGGTTAGAAAAAGCCTCGATGCGCGTTTCGCCGGTGTTAGGACCTGGCTTTCTCAAGAGGCATCCATTATAGTGCTTCCAGGACCTTTAAATACACCAGTTTGTGTGTCACATGACACATCATGTGACAATCCAATATGGCCGCTGAGTGATAGATGACGTGCGGTGCATGCGCAACGGCGTCACCCACACCGCGCACGCGCCCCATCCGACATGATGTCGGCGCGCGGCCGGAAAAGCACGTGAGAGCTATTCCCGGCAGCGTGCCGAAGGCATAGTGACAGCTGAGCGCGGCACGGGGCAGGGGAGACCGAGCGCATGCGCTCTGCATCTATAAAGAGGATGGATCAAGAAACAGGTATGCATATAGTAGGGAAGGCTCCAATAAATGCGGGGAATTTTTATTTTTTTTTCCTCTCTTCCTCCCCCATACCAATCACACCCTAATACCCATGCAAACCAAACTGCATCATAGCAAAATTATTTGGTATAAAAAAATCCAATATCACAAATGCCTTATAGGAAATAAATTATAATACTGGCCATGTGAATGAAGCCCAATATCCAGGTACAAGGGAAGGGGTGACCCGTTGCATCAAAGTCTCTATGATGTTAGATCCATCAGAGTAGATCACAGCCTTCACACTTAAGAGTAATAAATAATACAAAAATATATAAATATCATAACATATTTCAGATCAATCTTAATTCCCAATATTGGGAGAAAATCCACAGGAGAGGAAAATATATATCACTCGGTAAGTGGTATAAAATAGGGAAAACTGATGACATCATAGGTACAGTAACAGCATACAGTACAGACCAAAAGTTTGGACACACCTCATTTAAAGATGTTTCTGTATTTTCATAACTATGAAAATTGTAAATTCACACTGAAGGCATCAAAACTATGAATTAACACCTGTGGAATTATATACTTAACAAAAAAGTGTGAAACAACTGAAAATATGTCTTATATTCTAGGTTCTTCAAAGTAGCCACCTTTTGCTTTGATGACTGCTTTGCACACTCTTGGCATTCTCTTGATGAGCTTCAAGAGGAAGTCACCGGAAATGGTTTTCACATCACAGGTGTGCCCTGTCAGGTTTAATAAATGGGATTTCTTGCCTTATAAATGGGGTTGGGACCATCAGTTGTGTTGTGCAGAAGTCTGGTGGATACACAGCTGATAGTCCTACTGAATAGACTGTTAGAATTTGTATTATGGCAAGAAAAAAGCAGCTAAGTAAAGAAAAACGAGTGGCCATAATTACTTTAAGAAATGAAGGTCAGCAAGTCCAAAAAACTGGGCAAACTTTGAAAGTGTCCCCAAGTGCAGTTGCAAAAACCATCAAGCGCTACAAAGAAACTGGCTCACATGAGGACCGCCCCAGGAAAGGAAGACCAAGAGTCACCTCTGCTTCTGAGGATAAGTTTATCTGAGTCACCAGCCTCAGAAATCGCAGGTTAACAGCAGCTCAGATTAGAGACCAGGTCAATGCCACACAGAGTTCTAGCAGAAGACACATCTCTACAACTGTTAAGAGGAGACTTTGTGCAGCAGGCCTTCATGGTAAAATAGCTGCTAGGAAACCACTGCTAAGGACAGGCAACAAGCAGAAGAGACATGTTTGGACTAAAAAACACAAAGAATGGACATTAGACCAGTGGAACTCTGTGCTTTGGTCTGATGAGTCCAAATTTGAGATCTTTGGTTCCAACCACTGTGTCTTTGTGTGACGCAGAAAAGGTGAACGGATGGACTCTACATGCCTGGTTCCCACCGTGAAGCATGGAGGTGTGATGGTGTGGGGGTGCTTTGCTGGTGACACTGTTGGGGATTTATTCAAAATTGAAGGCATACTGAACCAGCATGGCGACCACAGCATCTTGCAGCGGCATGCTATTCCATCCGGTTTGCGTTTAGTTGGACCATCATTTATTTTTCAATAGGACAATGACCCCAAACACATCTCCAGGCTGTGTAAGAGCTATTTGACCAAGAAGGAGAGTGATAAGGTGCTACGCCAGATGACCTGGCCTCCACAGTCACCAGACCTGAACCCAATCGAGATGGTTTGGGGTGAGCTGGACCGCAGAGTGAAGGCAATAGGGCCAACAAGTATATCATTCCACATGTGTTAATTCATAGTTTTTGATGCCTTCAGTGTGAATTTACTATTTTCATAGTTATGAAAATACAGAAAAATCTTTAAATGAGAAGGTGTGTCCAAACTTTTGGTCTATACTGTATATATCAGGATCTTCTTTGCTGTCAGAAGGTGGAAGAGATCCAAAGTAGAAGTCGTCCATGACAGACGCTCATCAGAAATACAGATCCCAGAGCACAGTCACTGTGAAGAAAAGGATGAGTACTAGAAAATAAAATAAAAATATTAGGATAAAATAAAAACATAACCCCGTAGTCCATGATGGACAAAGCATGGTCTGCAGAAGAGCAGACAAAATCAAACATGATCAAATATAAATCGAATATTATATCTCAAAGGAAGGACGAGAACCCCAAATTCTCATTAAGGCACCGCGGAGCCACGGTATTGAGGGTTACAATCCATCTGGCCTCTTTTTGGGCCAGAAGTTGCTTGCCATTTCCACCCCGGGAGCCCAGATGTAAAACATCAATGCCGCGGAACCTCAGTGTCCGCGGATCACAATTGTGGACTGCCTTGAAGTGACGCGGCAATGTTTTGAGCTCCCTGGGGTCGACCACGGTCCGAGCCGCGCCAATGTCCCGCACGTGCTCACGAATTCTGATCCTTAGCTCTCTTGTGGTGAGTCCTACATAAATTAGTTGGCAGCCACACGTGGCGTAATATATCACATGGGTTGTGCCGCATGAAATGTAATTGCGGATTTTAAACTCACGAGAGCCATCAGAGGACGTGAACGAATTACTGCGCAGGACAATGGAGCAGGCCGCACAGTAGCCACAAGGGAAGCAACCAACCATGGGTCCGCGGGACCCAAATGGATTTGTCAAGGGGGGTACATAATGGCTAGACACAAGCAAGTCACCCAGGTTATTGGCCCACCGAGGGGTCATTTGAGTACAGCTTCCTAATACCTCCCCGTAGGGAGGGCTCCGCACTGAGAACACCCCAATGACGTGAAAGAATCCGCCGCATACTCCCCCACTCATGATTGTATGTGGAGATGTAGCGGATTCTTTCCGTAGTCCCGTTTTGGTAAACTTGAGGGGTAAATTAAATTGTCACGGAGTGTATTCCGTGCTATTGCATAGCCACGGCTGATGGAGCAGTTACTATAGCCCCGCAGCCTAAACCGTTCTACCAGATCTGAAGCCTGTCTTTCAAACTTGTGATCAGTAGAGCAAATCCGCCTCATCCTTAGGAATTGTCCAACTGGGACGGCACGAATTGTAGAAGGATCATGTGCAGAAGCTGCATGTACTAAGGAATTGACCGAAGTAGGTTTTCTAAAGACACCAGTCTGAATAGTGTGGTCCTCACTCACCTCCAAACTGATGTCCAAAAAGTCAATCCGTTTATGGTGATATGTATAAGTCAGCCCAATAGAGCGATTATTTAAATTAAGCTGCGTCATGAAATCATTAAGCTCCTCCACCGTCCCCCGCCAAAAGAATAAATCGTCATCAATGTATCTAAGCCATGACACGACGCGGTCTTGTTTTGTGTAAAAGCGTCAAAACATAAAAAAAAAATATACGGTAAGTGTAGTGTCGCTGTAAATGTACTGACCCGAAGAATAACGCTGCCTTATCACTTTTACCACATGCAGAACGGCATAAAAAAAACCTCAAAAAGCAATTCCTGAATAGAAGGCGATCGAAAAAATGTCACGTACCAAAAAATGGTACCAATAAAAATGTCAACTCGTCCCGCAAAAAACAAGCCGTCACATGACTCTGTCGGCCGAAATATGGAAAAATTATAGCTCTCAAGATATGGTGATGCAAAAACTAGATTTTGCAAAAAAAAAGCGTCTTTTAGTGTGTGACAGCTGTCAATCATAAAAACCCGATATAAATCTGGTATCGCTGTAATCGCACCGACCCGAAGAATAAAGTAATCTAATCAGTTATACCACATGAGGAACAGCGTAAAAAATAAATAAAATAAATAAAACCAATTCTTCACCTGCTACTGATTTGTTTATTAGGTCTCCCAAAGATCGCAGTATGGCTCTGCGCTGAGCACTTACACCAGAGATCCATGTAAATCTCTGAAATACGTGATTCAGACGGAAACCATGACGGAAGATTCCCTGTAATGAGAAATTGCACAACAAATTTCATGGGGTATTTTCTCCTGTTACCCTTATGATAATGCAAAATTAGGGGATGAAAAACATTTTTGTGGGAAAAATGTGAAAATTTTATTTTTACGACTCAATATTACAAACTTCTGTGAAGCACCTGGGGGTTCAAGGTGCTCACCACACATCTAGATAAGTTCCCTAAGGGGTCTAGTTTCCAAAATGGTGTCACTTGTGGGGGGTTTCCACTGTTTAGGCACATCAGGGGCTCCCCAAACGCAACATGGTGTCCGCTAATTATTCAAACAAATTTTACATTCAAAAAGTCTAATGGCGCTCCTTCACTTCCGAACCCTGCAGTGCGCCCAAACAGTGGTTTTCCCTCACATATGGGGTATCAGCGCGCTCAGGAGAAATTGCACTACAAATTTTGCAGTCCATTTTTTCCTGTTAGCCTTGTGAAAATAAAAAAATTGTGTCTAAAGTAACATTTTTGTGAAAAAAAGTTAAATGTTCATTGTTTTCTTCCACATTCCAAAAATTCCCGTGAAACACCTGAAGGGTTAATAAACTTCTTGAATGTGGTTTTGAGCACCTTGAGGGGTGCAGTTTTTAGAATGGCGTCACTTTTGCGTATTTTCTGTCATAAAGGCCCCTCAAAGTCACTTCAAATAAGATGTGGTTCCTAAAAGAATGTTTTTGCAAATTTTGTTGGAAAAATGAGAAATCGCTGGTCAACTTTTAACCCTTAGAACTTCCTAACAAAAAAAAATGTTGGTTCCAAAATTGTGCTGATGTAAAGTAGACATGTGGGAAATGTTATTTATTAACTCTTTTGTGTGACATATCTCTCTGATTTAAGGGCATAAAAATTCAAAATTTGAAAATTGCTAAAATTTTCAAAATTTTCGCCAAATTTCTGATTTTTTCACAAATAAACGCAAGTGATATCGAAGAAATTTTACCACTATCATGAAGTACAATATGTCACGAAAAAACAATCGCAGAATAAGGGGAATCCGTTGAAGCGTTCCAGAGTAATTACCTCATAAAGTGACAGTGGTCAGAATTGAAAAAATTGGCCTGGTCACGAAGGCGAAAACAGGCTCTGGCGCGAAGTGGTTAAAAGATGAGGCTTTTAGCTCAAAAAGTCGCAAGAATGGTTAACCACAGAAAAAAAAAAAAAAGACTTTGCATAAAATTCATGAACCGCGTGAGCCATTTTGGTGATTATGAAGAAATAAATGTCAGTGAATAACACAAAATAGAAATAGAAAAGTGACTAAAAAAAACGATGAATCGGGTTACAAGTGTTTAACCCCTTAGGGTATGTGCACACGATGCAGAAATGAAGCAGAAAATTTCTGCATCATTTCTGCATCTCCCTGGCAGAAAAACGCATGCGGATTGTACATGCGTTTTTCCTGCGGAATACATGCAGATTCACATGCGTTTCCGCATGCGGATTGACAAGCGCTTTCCTGGCGATTTTAGCATCACCTGGAAAGTGCTTGACAACTAGGTCACACTATATAAATCCATGCAACCGGCATGGATTTATATAGTGTGACCCGAGAGAATGGTAAAAATAAAAAATAAATGTATACTTTACCCTCCGATGGCCCGCGTTGTCCTGCTCACTCCGTTCTCCCTTGCCGGCAACATTGAATTGAAAGACCTGGCGACGTCAGCGTCACGTGACCCGTCACATGACTCTGACGTCAGCGCAGGTCCTTCAACTCACTGCAAAGTGCCGGGAACCAAGCAGGAGCGCTGCGCGGGCCGACAGAAGGTAAGTATATATATATTTTTTATTTTATTCTTTTTTTACAGATTTTTTTAATGGTACCTGGGTGTGGATGAGACTCTCCTCTCCTCCACACCCAAGTACCATCCGCACATTAGAACGTGCCAATAACGCAAGTACAAATGCAGTATTGCGGAATTGGCGCGTTCTAATGCAATTCAATGGCGGCGAAAACGCCGCGTTTCCGCAAAATTAATGGACATGCTGCGGATTTTTGAGCGCAGCATAAACGCTGCAGAAAAATCCGCAGCATGGGCACAGCACATGCGGATTTCCATTGGGGAACATTGCTGCCCTTCTACCATGCGTTTTTAATGCGTTTCCGCAGCTTTTCCGCAGCTGCAGAAATGCTGCGGAAAAGCATAAAAAACGCATCGTGTGCACACAGCCTTATTGACCGGACCAATTTTTTAAAAAATCTGACCAGTGTCACTTTATGTAGTATTAACTCTGGAAAGCTTCAACATATCCCATTGATTTTGAGATTGTTTTTTTGTGACACATACTTTATAATATTGGTAAATTTAGGTTGATATGTTTTGCGTTTATTTATAAAAATATCAGAAATTTGACAAAAATTAAAAAAGAAATTGCAATTTTCAAATTTTGAATGATTATCCCTTTAATCCAGATAGTCAGACCACACAAAACATTTATAAATGATATTTCACTCATGTCTATCTTACATCAGCACCATTTGTAAGATGTTGTTTTGTCAGCATTTTAGAAGATTTCAAAATGTAAAAGTAATTTTTAATTTTATCAAGGAAATTTACAAAACTTATTTTTATAATGACCTGTTCAGTTTTGAAGTTACATTGAGGAACCTATATATTGGAATCCATCCAGGTCAAGGGTCAGGGATCATGATATTAATTCACAATGCTCGAGTAGCCACAGTTCATCCCTTAATGTTGACTGACAACCACCCTACAATAATATTTAACTAAACTAGCAAACAACAACCCTGAATCGCTGTATTGCAAAATTGGAAGACAATCCGTTGTAGAAAACAGCCATTCATAAATTACCAAATATCAACTCAAGTGATCAACGTTCAGGATTATTCAAACAATAGTCTGTGTTGACCAACCAAAGAAGAACACAAGTTCAAAAGTCAGCATAAAAATATGGTATGTATGTCTGGCATAATTAAGCAGAAAAGGTGTGTCGTCACCCTCCCCCAAAAATGCTAAAAAAAAAAAAAAAAAAAGAGATGCTTCAGGTCTTCAAAACTAAGGAGAAAGTAACGATTCAAGAAGAGTCTTCGGCCTTAAAAATAGTCGTTTTTGACCGCTAGAAAGAATTACAGTGTGAACATACCATTAGGCTATGTGCACACAAAGATCTTTGAGGCAGCCAATAATGACGAGTTTTCTTGTGGAAACAGTTTCAGGAAATACTACTTCTTTAAGGAGTTTTTTGTTTCCTAAAGTGGTTTTGGAATATTTTTTTTTCCCTGGAGAGTATGGTACCTTTTCTATCTCATGCTGCTTCATAGTGACATGCACTTTTTTCCCACCAGGCCTTTTTCATTACATGAAGCAGAAAAAAAACGCTCAAAAGACTAAACATATGAGCATCAAAGTGGTGTCACTTTAGAAATGAACAGAAGGCTCTTTTAAGTTTTTTTTAACAAATTTTCAAGTGTTTTTATTGGAGCAGACACACTCCAAAAAATAACTAAAGAAAAATAAAACTGTGCACTCGATGTCTGTTACATTCAGGCATGAGCATGCACATCTTTTACAGGGTATGCACACACAATATCTTTTACACGCGGGTGAACTCGCTGTTTTCCAAGAAGATACTTTGGGATACCCCGATAATGTCTGTAAAGCCCTGTGGAATTAATGGCGCTATATAAGGGAGTAAAATAAATAAATAAATACCCCAGCGTCCTTTGCCCCGAAGTATTTTTTTTACTTTTTTTGGTCATTTTTGTGACGTGTTTGGTTGCAAGCTTTTTTTAAAAAAAACAACAAAAAAAACACATTGAATAAACTAGTGAGTGGCTTCCAAGCAGAAGCTGCCTGATGAATGATCAGGTCACCTCTTCTTTTAACCACTTTGCATTTTTGGAGACACGAAGCAGGGAAAAGAACCAGTGAAACGTTTTTACATTGTAAAAGCATACCTTCATGCTTTTTAGCTTTTGTTTAGCGTTCTTTCAGGCAGGTTTCAAAGTGGAACCGCCTGAAAAAGACATTGTGTGCACATGCCCCTTAGCCTGTGCAATTGCTGTTTGATAAATCAAAAACATTATACTATTTGGTTTAACCTTACACCATGTATTAGATGGCTTACTTTATGGCAGAAATTTGTGTTAAAATTTTTTATGCATTTTTGGCCCAAAGTGTCACACAATAGGGCCTACCTCATTACCATTAAACCACAACCTTCACTTAGGCCATGCCCCCTTTGTTGGATAAGGCCCAGAAAGTATGGCGCAAGCTATGAAAGCGTATCTAAAAAAATATACAGATTTTGGATTTGCAAATAGTACACTGCTCAAAAAACTAAAGGGAACACTGAAATAACACATCCTAGATCTGAATGAATGAAATATTCTCATTGAATACTTTGTTCTGTACAAAGCTGAATGTGCTGACAACAAAATCACACAAAAATCATCAATGGAAATCAAATGTATTAACCAATGGAGGCCTGGATTTGGAGTCACCCCCAATATTAAAGTGGGAAAACACAATACAGGTGTAGCGTCGGCGTCCCTGCCTCCTGCTAGGCAGGGACGCTGTTCCCCTCACCTCTCTGCTCCGTGCCCGGCGGCTTCCTCCCGCTCTGCTTGCAGCGCCCGCTCTCCCCCGGTCACTGTGCTTAGGGCGCGCGCGCTCCCCCTCTCTTAAAGGGGCCGCGCGCGTCGCCCTAAGGTGTCCCCGGCCAATGGCCGGAGGATCCCTCCATATATAAGGCACCTCCTCCAAAATGGAGGTGCCCGAGCAATGTTGTTGCACTGTTCACTACTCTGCTTCAGCCCTCAGGTCCCGTTGCCTGTTACCTGCCAGTCTCCTGCCAGTTTGCTGCCTGATTCCTGCCTGTCATCCGCATTCCTGCTTGCTAGCCTGAGGTCCGACGGTCTGCCTTCCGACACCTGTCAGCCTGTCTATGGACCAGCTTGCCCGCTCACCTGGGAGCGCTCACCTGCTACCTGCCTGTTAGCCTACCTGGAGGCTCCGCCGTCACGTGCTGTGTCCACCTGACAGTCCAGAGACTCTTGCCCGCTCGCCTGGGAGCGCTCATCTGCTACCTGCCTGTTAGCCTACCTGGAGGCTCCGCCGTCACGTGCTGTGACCACCTGCCAGTCCAGAGACTCTAGCCCGCTCACCTGGGAGCGCTCATCTGCTACCTGCCTGTTAGCCTACCTGGAGGCTCCGCCGTCACATGCTGTGACCACCTGCTTATCCAGAGACTCTCGCCTGCTCACCTGGGAGCACTCATCTGCCATCTGCCTGCTAGCCTACCTGGAGGCTCAGCCGTCACAGGTCGTACCTGCCCGTTTACCCAGAGACTGTCCCGGTCACTTGCTGTGACCTCCTGCCCGTTTACCCAGAGACTGTCCCGGTCACTTGCCGTGACCTCCTGCCCGTTTACCCAGAGACTGTCCCGGTCACTTGCTGTGATCTCCTGCCCGTTTACCCAGAGACTGTCCCGGTCACTTGCTGTGATCTCCTGCCCGTTTACCCAGAGACTGTCCCGGTCACTTGCTGTGATCTCCTGCCCGTTTACCCAGAGACTGTCCCGGTCACTTGCCGTGACCTCCTGCCCGTTTACCCAGAGACTGTCCCGGTCACCTGCTGTGACTGCCTGCCTGTCTTCCCTGGTCGCCACCCTCTTCCTTACAAGGACCGCCCCCTTGTATAAGTTGCTCAGAGGTTCCGCCTCCCAGACCCGTTACAGTTTGCTCGGGCCATGGAACCCGGTGGCACCCAAGCTCCCTCGCTCTCGGACCTTTGTCATGAACTGTCCCGACAGAGGTCCCAACAGGAGTCCATCCTGGGTCACCTGCGGAATGTCAATACTCGCCTGGACACTTTGAATGCCCCACCAGCAACCACCGCTAGTGTCATGACTCGCAGCCCGGCTGCTCCGCTGCCCACCAATACCATAGTATCCTGCTCTGGAATCCGGCTTTCTGCACCTCCTCGCTTCGAAGGCGACTCCGCTCAAGCTCGGGGCTTCATTAACCAGTGCACCCTGCACTTTGAACACCAGTCCCACCAGTTTAATTCCGACCGGGCCAAAGTAGCCTTCATCATGTCCCATCTCACGGGAGAGGCACTGGCTTGGCTAAATCCTCTATGGGAGAGAGGAGACCCTCTGGTGTCCGACCTGCCAGCCTTTCTCACGGCTTTCCGGAAGGTCTTCGACGAACCCGGACGGAAGACCTCATCCGCCTCATCTCTGCAACGCCTCCGTCAAGGGAGTCTCACCGTGGGCCAATATGCCATACTGTTCCGTACCCTTGCTTCGGAGCTTGCCTGGGATAACGATGCCCTGGTGTCCGTCTTCTGGGAGGGTCTGTCCGGCCGTATTAAAGATGAACTCGCCGGTCGGGACATTCCTACCACTCTCGACGACTTGATTACACTTGCCACCCGGATTGACATCCGGTTCCAGGAGCGCGCTAGGGAGGTCACCCGTGAGAGGAGGATTCCACGTCTAGTCCCTACCTTCCAGAGACCCGTCATTCCCTCTGTTACTCCCCAGGCACACTCACCTGAGCCTATGCAGGTCGACCAGACCAAGATGGTCAAGACCCGTCAAGACTTACGTCGTGCCGAGGGGAGCTGTTTCTACTGTGGCAGTAAGGAGCACCGGATCCGTTCCTGCCCTGAGAGGTCGGGAAACGCCTGTGTCTAGGATCGCTCAGAGAGGTCGCCCTAGACAAAAGTAAACCCTCTCCATCCCTGATGCTGTCTGTTTCTATCTTCTGCGGAGAGAACCGCTATTTTGAACTGGCTCAACTTGACTCTGGAGCTGCTGGAAATCTCATCTCTCAATCCCTGGTAGAAAAATACCACATTCCCACCAAACCTCTGGTAGTACCTTTATCTGTCGCCGCCGTGGATGGGGGTCTTTTACCACATCCCATCCAACTCATCACCGAATCTCTGACTCTACAGGTGGGAATGCTGCATTCTGAGAGCATCTCCTTTCATGTTCTGCCTGGACTCTCTCACGCACTATTGCTTGGCCTGCCTTGGCTCCAGAAACATGCACCCGTGCTTGACTGGCAGACCGGAGAGGTCCTTCGCTGGGGACAGGACTGCCATAAGACTTGTCTAGTTCCCGTTCGTCCTGCCCGTCCTTCTCCTACCCCAGCCAATCTGCCCGGTCTTCCGGTTCCCTATTGGTCTTATGCGGATGTCTTCAATAAAAAAGAGGCAGAGACTTTACCTCCTCATAGACCATACGCCTGCCCAATCGACCTGATGCCCGGCTCTACTCCTCCCCGTGGGCGAATCTACCCTTTGTCCGCTGCTGAAACCCGGTCCATGTCTGAATATATTGAGGAGAACCTGGCCCGGGGATTTATCCGGAAATCTACCTCCCCGGCGGGAGCAGGCTTCTTCTTTGTCAAAAAGAAGGATGGCTCACTCCGTCCATGTATAGACTATAGAGGCCTAAACCAGATTACTGTGAAGAATAAATACCCCCTTCCGCTTATTCCTGAATTATTTGACCGTCTGAGGGGGGCTAGAATCTTCACCAAACTGGATCTCCGTGGGGCGTATAACCTGGTCCGTATCCGTCAGGGGGATGAGTGGAAGACGGCATTCAATACCCGGGACGGCCACTATGAGTACCTTGTGATGCCCTTCGGTCTCTGTAACGCTCCTGCCGTCTTTCAAGAGTTGGTCAATGACATCTTCCGTGATCTTCTCTACTCCTGCGTGGTGGTGTACCTGGACGATATCTTGGTCTTCTCTCTGGATCTTCCTACTCACCGGAGGGACGTTCGTCAGGTCCTGCTCAGGCTCAGGCAGAACCACCTCTACGCTAAATATGAGAAGTGCATCTTTGAGCAGACCTCTCTTCCATTTCTGGGCTACATAATCTCTCAGACAGGTCTACAAATGGATCCTGAGAAACTGTCTGCCATCCAGAAGTGGCCCCGACCAGAGGGGTTGAAGGCTATTCAGCGGTTCCTGGGTTTCGCCAACTATTACCGCCTGTTCATACCGCACTTCTCTTCCCGGACCGCCCCTATCTCTGCTCTCACCCGTAAAGGTACGAACCCCAGAGAATGGCCGCCCGAAGCAGAGGAGGCATTTCTTTCCTTAAAACAGGCCTTCCTCTCCGCCTCGGTGCTGCATCGTCCGGACGGCAACAAACAATTCTTCCTAGAAGTTGACGCCTCCTCCTCCGGAGCTGGGGCGGCACTTACCCAAAAATCTTCTTCCGGAAGAAAGGTAACCTGCGGCTTTTTCTCCAAAGTTTTCTCCTCTTCTGAGCGCAATTATTCTATAGGAGACCGAGAATTGTTGGCCATTAAGATGGCACTGGAGGAGTGGCGTTACCTGCTCGAGGGGGCTCTCCACCCGGTAATAATTTACACTTACCACAAGAACTTGGCATATCTCCAGAGAGCCCAGAGACTTAACCCGCGCCAAGCCCGGTGGTCTTTGTTTTTTGCCCGCTTTGATTTCATTCTTCATTTTCGTCCGGCTGACAAAAACATCAAAGCTGACGCCCTGTCCCGATCCTTTCTGGTGTCTGATCTTGAGGAGGAGCCTAAACACATCATCGATCCCGCCAGAGTAATGCAGGTAGCCCCCGTGGGCCTAAATCGTCTCCCTCCCGGTAAGACGTTCGTAAGGGAGTCCGATCGGGAGAAGATTCTACACTGGGATCACTCGTCTAAGCTAGCTGGGCACGCCGGTCAGAAAAAGACCCTCCAGCTTATTACCCAGCACTACTGGTGGCCTACCCTGCACAAGGATGTAATTGACTTTGTTTCTGCCTGTGTGTCCTGCGCCCGCAACAAACTTCCGAGACACCTGCTTGCCGGCCGCCTTCTTCCTCTGCCTGTGCCTGCTGACCCGTGGCAACATATAGCTATGGACTTCATAACAGATCTCCCCGTCTCTTCCGGTTGTACGGTCATTTGGGTGGTCGCTGACCGCTTTTCCAAAATGGCTCATTTTATTCCCCTGCCAGGCCTCCCGTCTGCTCCCGAGCTAGCTAAAGACTTTATCCGCCACATCTTCCATCTCCATGGTCTGCCTCTCCACATCGTGTCGGATCGTGGGGTTCAGTTCACCTCACGCTTCTGGAGAGCCACATGTAAACTGCTCGACGTCACCCTGGACTTCTCCTCCGCTTACCACCCACAGTCCAATGGTCAAGTGGAGCGGATCAATCAGAATTTGACCAGTTACCTCCGGCACTTCGTTAATGCCCACCATTCAGACTGGATGGATCTCCTACCATGGGCCAAGTTCTCTTACAACAATCACGAGAGCAACCCTTCTTCTAAATCCCCGTTTTTTGTAGTCTTCGGTCAGCATCCTCGGATCCCTTTTCCTGTCTCCACCTCTGTGGACAACCCGGCATCGGAATCTCTCGTTAGCAAATTTTCCTCCATTTGGGAGAGTACCCGATCCGCACTCCTTCAGTCGTCCGAGCGGATGAAGAGACACGCCGACAAAAAAAGCCTGGATTCCCCACAATTTCGTCCCGGAGATAAAGTCTGGCTCTCATCCAAATATGTCCGGCTCAAGATTCCTTCCTATAAGTTAGGGCCTCGGTTCATCGCCCCACTGGAGGTTATCAAACAGATCAACCCGGTGGCCTATAAATTGAAACTCCCGGCCAACTTACGGATCCCTAACTCCTTCCATGTATCTCTTCTCAAACCCGTAGTACTTAACTCCTTTTCCAAGTCTACAGGTACGCCTCCTGCTCCGGTTTCTGCTGAAGACGAGTTTGAGGTAGAGAACATTCTGGCCACCAAAAGGGTAAGAGGAAAGACCTTTTTTCTAGTGGATTGGAAGGGGTTTGGTCCTGAGGAGAGAACATGGGAGCCCCGGGAGAACATCCATGCCCCTCTCATCCTTGCTAAATTTCTGTCTGGCCTAAAAAAGGGGGGTCCTAAAGGGGGGGGTACTGTAGCGTCGGCGTCTCTGCCTCCTGCTAGGCAGGGACGCTGTTCCCCTCACCTCTCTGCTCCGTGCCCGGCGGCTTCCTCCCGCTCTGCTTGCATTGCCCGCTCTCCCCCGGTCACTGTGCTTAGGGCGCGCGCTCCCCCTCTCTTAAAGGGGCCGCGCGCGTCGCCCTAAGGAGTCCCCGGCCAATGGCCAGAGGATCCCTCCATATATAAGGCACCTCCTCCAAAATGGAGGTGCCCGAGCAATGTTGTTGCACTGTTCACTACTCTGCTTCAGCCCTCAGGTCCCGTTGCCTGTTACCTGCCTGTTACCTGCCAGTTACCTGCCAGTCTCCTGCCAGTTTGCTGCCTGATTCCTGCCTGTCATCCGCTTTCCTGCTTGCTAGCCTGAGGTCCGACGGTCTGCCTTCCGACACCTGTCAGTCTGTCTATGGACCAGCTTGCCCGCTCACCTGGGAGCGCTCACCTGCTACCTGCCTGTTAGCCTATCTGGAGGCTCCGCCGTCACGTGCTGTGACCACCTGCCAGTCCAGAGACTCTTGCCCGCTCGCCTGGGAGCGCTCATCTGCTACCTGCCTGTTAGCCTACCTGGAGGCTCCGCCGTCACGTGCTGTGACCACCTGCCAGTCCAGAGACTCTTGCCCGCTCACCTGGGAGCACTCATCTGCCATCTGCCTGCTAGCCTACCTGGAGGCTCAGCCGTCACAGGTCGTACCTGCCCGTTTACCCAGAGACTGTCCCGGTCACTTGCTGTGACCTCCTGCCCGTTTACCCAGAGACTGTCCCGGTCACTTGCCGTGACCTCCTGCCCGATTACCCAGAGACTGTCCCGGTCACTTGCTGTGATCTCCTGCCCGTTTACCCAGAGACTGTCCCGGTCACTTGCTGTGATCTCCTGCCCGTTTACCCAGAGACTGTCCCGGTCACTTGCCGTGACCTCCTGCCCGTTTACCCAGAGACTGTCCCGGTCACCTGCTGTGACTGCCTGCCTGTCTTCCCTGGTCGCCACCCGCTTCCTTACAAGGACCGCCCCCTTGTATAAGTTGCTCAGAGGTTCCGCCTCCCAGACCCTTTACAACAGGCTGATCCAACTTTGATGTAATGTCCTTAACACAAGTGAAAATGAGTCTCAGTATTGTGTGTGGCCTCCACGTGCCTGTATGACCTCCCTACAACGCCTGGGCATGCTCCTGATGAGGATGAGTATTGTGTGTGGCCTCCACGTGCCCGTATGACCTCCCTACAACGCCTGGGCATGCTCCTGATGAGGCTGAGTATTGTGTGTGGCCTCCACGTGCCTGTATGACCTCCCTACAACGCCTGGGCATGCTCCTGATGAGGCTCAGTATTGTGTGTGGCCTCCACGTGCCTGTATGACCTCCCTACAACGCCTGGGCATGCTCCTGATGAGGCTGAGTATTGTGTGTGGCCTCCACGTGCCTGTATGACCTCCCTACAACGCCTGGGCATGCTCTTGATGAGGTTCAGTATTGTGTGTGGCCTCCACGTGCCTGTATGACCTCCCTACAACGCCTGGGCATGCTCCTGATGAGGTTGCGGATGGTCTCCTGTGGGATCTCCTCCCAGACCGGACTAAAGCATCCGCCAACTCCTGGACAGTCTGTGGTGCAACGTGACGTTGGTGGATGGAGCGAGACATGATTTCCCACATGTGCTCAATCGGATTCAGGTCTGGGGAACGGGCGGGTCAGTCCATAGCTTTAATGCCTTCATCTTGCAGCAACTGCTGACACACTCCAGCTACATGAGGTCTGGCATTGTCCTGCATTAGGAGGAACCCAGGGCCAACCGCACCAGCATATGGTATCACAAGGGGTCTGAGGATCTCATCTCGGTACCTAATGGCAGTCAGGCTACCTCTGGCGAGCACATGAAGGGATGTGTGACCCTCCAAAGAAATGCCACCCCACAACATTACTGACCCACTGCCAAACCGGTCATGCTGAAGGATGTTGCAGGCAGCAAATCGCTCTCCACGGCTTCTCCAGACTCTGTCACGTCTGTCACATGTTCTCAGTGTGAACCTGCTTTCATCTGTGAAGAGCACAGGGTGCCAGTGGCGACTTTGGCAATCCTGTTGTTCTGTGGCAAATGCCAAGTGTCCTACACGGTATTGGGCTGTGAGCACAACCCCCATCTGTGGACGTCGGGCCCTCATACCACGCTCATAGAGTCAGTTTCTAACCGTTTGTGCAGACACATGCACATTTGTGGCCTGCTGGAGGTCATTTTGCAGGGCTCTGGCAGTGCTCCTTCTGTTCCTCCTTGCACAAAGGCGGAGGTAGCGGTCCTGCTGCTGGGTTGTTGCCCTCCTACTGCCCCCTCCACGTCTCCTGGTGTACTGGCCTGTCTCCTGGTAGCGCCTCCAGCCTCTGGACACTACGCTGACAGACACAGCAAACCTTCTTGCCACAGCTCGCATTGATGTGCCATCCTGGATGAGATGCACTACCTGAGCAACTTCTGTGGGTTGTAGAGTCCGTCTCATGCTACCACGAGTGTGAAAGCACAACCAACATTCAAAAGTGATCAACACATCAGCCAGAAAGCATTGGTACTGAGATGTGGTCTGTGGTCCCCACCTGCAGAACCACTCCTTTATTGAGGGTGTCTTGATAATTGCCAATAATTTCCATCTATTGTCTATTCCATTTGCACAACAGCATGTGAAATAGATTGTCAATCAGTGTTGGTTCCTAAGTGGAAAGTTTGATTTCACAGAAATTTGATTTACTTGGAGTTATCTTCTGTTGTTTAAGTGTTCCCTTTAGTTTTTTGAGCAGTGTATATTGAATGTAGCACAACAGTACTTTAATTGGACAGTGACACAGAATGATGGCAGCGATGGGATGACTGTGGGTGTACAGAGCTGTACGGTCAGCCAAGTTGGAGGAATCCTTCTGAAAGCACATCTGAGGGATATTTGTAGGAGGGCTGCAGTACACAGCACCCTTGAATGTTCAGTTTGGGGGTGGTATACTGTGATATCTGTGCACCTGCTGGTAGAATCCTAGATTGACATCCTATATTATTTATCACAAATGACGAGGCAAAAGCATCTAAAAAGTTTTATATACATATATACAGATATATTAATCCAAATAGGGTCAAAATTCTCGGCATAGTCGTTAAGTATATTTATGGGCAATGGAGGTTTTTTTTACAGAGTTCTAAATCCCATGCTTTTCACAGTGTATAACACATATTCGATAATGTTTAGATTGCTTGTAACCATGACTAAGGGAAGTCAAGACGCTTCCTGAATACAGACGTATTATAGATTTGAATGAGATTTCCATAAATTAATAGACCAGTGGGTTCTTATGATATTAGTATTTACTCTATGACTATGTTATGAATTTAAAGGAAATCAGTAGGATCTACCCTCCTGAGCTGTCTACATGGGTATGTGGGTCATAGAAAGTTGACTAAAATGATAAATTGATATCTGCGATCCAATATATTATTCCAGAGAAATCCACTTTTTTCCTAATATGTAAATGATCTGTTAAGATCTCTGAGCCAGATATAGATCTCCTCGAGAATCTGCCTCAAGGGCAGATGAATTTTTAAATGAAAAGGGGCTTTATTAGTGTGAGACATGTAATTAATACAGTACACCAGAGCTGAACTGTGTCTCATTATAATCACATCTGCAGCAGTAGTTGTATTCTCGTAGTGCTGTCAGCTCTGCCGCAGAGCTGTGCCTGATTATAACTAACAGGGAGACAAAAGGACTAAAATTTGGTGGGTGAACTACTGTGGGAAACCCCTGTAAACAGATATATACATGTATGTATAAACACCTGCAAGAAATGAGTGCAGTATACACATTTTTTTACATAGAACTATGTGCATCAAAATGATCATAGATAAATGGCAATAAGGAACGCTAAAGGGTAGGTTAAAATAGGTTAAAATATAGCACTCAGAAGTAAATTAATTCCAATACTACAGTTATATGAAAAAGTTTGGGCACCCCTATTATTCTTAAGCTTAATGTTTTATAAAAATTGGTGTTTTTGCAACAGCTATTTCAGTTTGATATATGTAATAACTGTTGGACACAGTAATGTTTCTGCCTTGAAATGAGGTTTATTGTACTAACAGAAAATGTGCAATCTACATTCAAACAAAATTTGACAGGTGCATAAGTATGGGCACCCTTATCATTTTCTTGTTTTAAATACTCCTACCTACTTTTTACTGACTTACTAAAGCACTTTTTTTGGTTTTGTAACCTCATTGAGCTTTGAACTTCATAGCCAGGTGTATGCAATCATGAGAAAAGCTACTTAAAGTGGCCACTTGCAAGTTGTTCTCCTGTTTGAATCTCCTCTGAAGAGTGGCATCATGGGCTCCTCAAAACAACTGTCAAATGATCTGAAAACAAAGATTATTCAACATAGTTGATCAGGGGAAGGATACAAAAAGCTGTCTCAGCGATTTAACCTGTCAGTTTCCACTGTGAGGAACATGGCTTCACATCCAGCTGGATGAATGTCTCAAGTGGGGTACCACAGGGCTCCGTCCTGGGACCTGTATTGTTCAACATCTTTATCAATGATTTAGATGAAGGAATTGAGGGTAAACTGATTAAATTTGCTGATGACACAAAGCTAGGAGGGATAGCTAATACTAGAGAAGAGAGAGAGAGGATTCAAAAAGACCTAAATAAACTGGAGCAGTGGGCAGCAACCAACAGAATGGTTTTTAACAGGGAAAAATGCAAAGTACTACATCTGGGCAATAAAAATGAAAAAAGCATATACAGAATGGGTGGAATAGAGCTAAGCAACAGTACATGTGAAAAAGACTTAGGTATACTAATAGATCATAGACTGAACATGAGTCAACAGTGTGATGCAGCAGCAAAAAAGGCAAATACAATTCTGGGATGTATTAACAGAAGCATACAGTCTAGATCACGTGAAGTCATTATCGGTCTTTACTCCTCTTTGGTCAGACCTCATCTGGAATACTGTGTACAGTTTTGGGCACCACATTTTAAAAAAGACATAGACAAACTGGAGCAAGTTCAGAGAAGAGCGACCAGAATGGTGACTGGTCTGCAAACCATGTCCTATGAGGAACGGTTGCAGGATTTGGGATTGTTTAGCTTGCAAAAAAGAAGACTGAGAGGAGACTTAATAGCTGTCTACAAATATCTCAAGGGCTGTCACATTGTAGAAGGATCATCTTTATTCTCATTTGCACAAGGAAAGACTAGAAGCAATGGGATGAAACTAAATGGGAGGAGACACAGATTAGATATTAGAAAAAACTTTTTGACAGTTAGGGTGATTAATGAGTGGAACAGGCTGCCACGAAAGGTGGTGATTTCCCCTTCAATGGACGTCTTCAAACAGAGGCTGGACAGACATCTGTCTGAGATGATTTAGTGAATCCTGCTTTGAGCAGGGGGTTGGACCAGATGACCCAGGAGGTCCCCTCCAACTCTACCATTCTATGATAGTAAGGAAATGGAAGAACACAGGGACAGTTCTTGTTAAGGCTAGAAGTGGCAGGCCATGAAAAACATCAGAAAGGCAGAGAAGAATGGTGAGGTCAAGGACAATCCTCAGACCACCTCCAGAGAGCTGCAGCATCAACTTGCTGCAGATGGTGTCACTGTGCATCGGTCAACTATACAATGCACTTTGCACAAGGAGAAGCTGTATGGGAGAGTGATGCGAAAGAAGCCGTTTCTGCAAGCACGCCACAAACAGAGTCGGCTGAGGTATGCAAAAGCACATTTGGAGAAGCCAATTTCTTTTTGGAAGAAGGTCCTGTGGACTGATGAAACCAAGATTGAGTTGTTTGGTCATACAAAAAGGCGTTATGCACGGCGGCAAAAAAACACAGCATTCCAAGAAAAACACTTGCTACCCACAGTAAAATTTGGTGGAGGTTCCATCATGCTTTGGGGCTGTGTGGCCAATGCCGGCACCGGGAATCTTGTTAAAGTTGAGGGACACATGGATTCCACTCAGTATCAGCAGATTCTTGACAATAATGTTCAAGAATCAGTGACAAAGTTGAAGTTACGCAGGGGATGGATCTTTCAGCAAGACAATGATCCAAAACACCGCTCCAAATCTACTCAGGCATTCATGCAGAGGAACAATTACAATGTTCTGGAATGGCCATCCCAGTCCCCAGACCTGAATATCATTGAACATCTGTGGGATCATTTGAAGAGGGCTGTCCATGCTCAGCGACCATCAAACTTAACTGAACTGGAATTGTTTTGTAAAGAGGAATGGACAAAAATACCTTCATCCAGGATCCAGGAACTCATCAAAAGCTACAGGAAGCGACTATAGGCTGTTATTTTTTCAAAAGGAGGATCTACTAAATATTAATGTCACTTTTCTGGTGAGGTGCCCATACTTATGCACCTGTCAAATTTTGTTTGAATGCAGATTGCACATTTTCTGTTAGTACAATAAACCTCATTTCAAGGCAGAAACATTACTGTGTCCAACAGTTATTACATATATCAAACTGAAATAGCTGTTGCAAAAACACCAATTTTTATAAAACATTAAGCTTAAGATTAATAGGGGTGCCCAAACTTTTTCATATAACTGTATGTACAAACATGTGACACACATAAATGTTAGGCAAAAGAGTTAATGAAGATGAATAGTCCCACATATAAGAGTAGACAAAATCTATGTCAAAGGTTCAATATCTGTATCTTGTAATGAGCTCACCCACCAAACACCTGACGCGCTTTTCACCAAAGCTTTGTCAGGGGTCGTTTCATTTATGTGCACCACTTTTTTATATATAGTATTAGAATTATTTACTTCTGAGTGCTATATTCTACCTACCCTTTAGTGTTACTTATTGTCATTTATTTATGATCATTTTTATGCACACAGCTCTATGTAAATAAATGTTGAAAAGGTATACATTTATAAATTTATACTGCACTCATGAATTCTTTGCATGTGTTTATACATACATGTATTTATCTGTTTAAAGGGGTTTCACCACAGTAGTTCACCCACCAAATTTTAGTCCCTTTGTCTTGTATCTGGGGTCTTTATGAGCCCATGTGTGTTTTTCAACCATATTCTAATAAAATTCAATTTTTAATATATTTAATTGTCCATTATTTTGTTCCAGGCACTTTTTGTTCTTTTTGGTTATTATTCAAGGTTTTTATTAGAAAATTTATACCTTCTTTAAGAAAAAAATGGCATCGCCATTTTCTTAAATATGTAACTGCTTTATTTTTTTCCATTGCTGAAATTGGATGAGACCTTGATTTCTGTGCACTGGGCTGCCATTTTCTATGGATATCATTTTGGGGCAAATATAATTTTTTGAGGGTAAAGTGTGGTGACCAAAAAAATGGCAATTCAGGTGTTTTCTTTCAGCATTTAATGTAATATTTAAATAATTTTATATGTTGATAGATCAGACTCTTTCGGGCACGATGATACCAAATATGTTTGTTTTCTTTTAACATTTATCAACCCCTTTGCCCCAGGCCATTTTCTTTTTTTTTCCCATTTTTTCCTTCCTTTCTTTCCAAGAGCCATAATTTTTTTATTTTTCCATAATTTTTTTATTTTTCCATCCATATAGCCATTTGAGAACTTGTTTTCTGCGGGTCGAGTTGTACTTTTGAATGGCACCATTGATTTACCATATAGTGTACTAGAAAATGGGAAAAATATTCCAAGTGGGGTGAAATTGCAAAAAAAAGTGCAATTCCACAATAGTTTTTTGGGATTTTTTATTTACCATGTTCACTATATGGTAAAATTTACTCGACAATACGATTCTCCAGGTCAGAACGAATATGCAGATACCAAACGTATAGTTTGTTTTATTTAAGAGGTGAAAAAAAATTTGGAAACTTGTGTATGAAAAAAACATTTTTGTTTTTGTCGTCATTTTACAAGTCCTATAACGTTTTCAGTTTTCGGGATCTGGGGCTGGGTGAGGGTTTATTTTTTGCACCCAGAGCTAATGCTTTGATCGCCTCGGATTACTTTTTATTGTAATGCTGCAGTGGCCAAAAAATAATAATTCTGCCGCTTTGATTTTTTTTTTCTCGTTACGCCGTTTACCAATCATATTAATTTACTTTATATTTGGATAGATCGGACATTTCTAAATGCAGCGATACTAAATATGTGCATTTTTATTTTATTTTATTGTTTTATTTTCAATGGGGCAAAAAGGGTGATTTGAATCTTGTGTTTTATTTTTTTTTCAGATTTTGCCAAACTTACGCCTCATTCAGACATCAATTTTTTCTTGAATATTAAAATATTTAATAAAAATTAAAGTGAATTGGACATTGTTAGATCAGCGTATCAGTTTTTACCATCAGAGGTTCATCAGTTTTGCAGCAAATAAAAACAATCGGAAGTTTCTCAAGCTTCTTTTAGCAGTCAGCATAAAGAAGCACAGGTGTAGGAGGAACGTATCTCCATTTCTCATTTCCGTGCCATTTTCCGGTTCTGTGCCATGTATCCCAGATTATGCATGGGGCCTTTCTTTGTAGTTGATGGTATTTTCTCTCCTTAGAGTTACTGTAACATTTATTTTTGGCTTCATACTTCTCAGTCTATAAGTGGCCTTTGTGGACAAGTGGTATCTTCAGAATTTTGCCACCTGTCGGAGCAGAATATATTTCAGTCTCTGCTGTCGCCGGCCTACTTTAAAAAAAAAGAAAAAAAACACGTTTGTCAATGACGTTGAATCATACGAATAGCTGATAATTTTTATTGAAAAAAACACTGCATTACATTTTCCATGACCAGCGACATTTAACTCCGTTGGGGAGGAGACTTATTTCTAAACTAGTGAAACAAACAACTCTACCATTATTTTGGGGGATTTATTTTTACGGTTTTCATTATGTGGTAAACATAACCTGGCAATGGGATTCTCTAAGTCAGAACCACATGACGATACCACATTTGTAAAAAAAATTATATATCTGTGTTAAAAAAAAAAAAAAAAATCTTAACTTTTGTGAAAGAGAAAAAATAATTGTTTTGTGTTTCCACTTTATGAAGCCAGAAACGTTTTTATTTTTCCAACGATGGCACAGTTTGAGGGCTTGTTTTTGCATGCCAAACTGTAGTTTATATTTTGGGGTAAATATGAAGATTTGATCGCTTTATATTTTCATAGATTGGACTTTTTGGATTTGGTGATATCGCATATACTTAAATATATATTTTTTTGCTTTATTGAATTTCCACTTTATTTTCTAGTCCCCTTAGGGAACTTGAACCTACCGTCATTTGATCACTTACGCTATATTCTGCAATAGTATAGATGGAAATTACTGATGTCCTATAAAGTCAAGCTTAGAAGTACAAACATGGTGTTCCTTCATGTAGGCCTCGGGTGCTACGGTAATCCTTCGCACCCAGCAAACGCGTTGCAGGGGGGTGATGGTTGGTGGAGCACAACAGCAATGAAAAGATTTAAAGGCGGTCGTTAGTGATTCACTGCGGACTCTAAATGGTAAAACAGCAGCAACAGGAGCCAGCTCTGGTTGCTGCTATTAGAGACAGGTGTCGGCTATATAACACCGCTAGCCCCCTGATCTGTAAGGCATGGGCTCTGTTTCTATATATACTTCAGCATTTCCTTATCCTCTATTCACAAGGAAAAATCAACTGCAATTTATAGACCGCATAAACAATCCAATCAGCCAACGACCGGGCACTGCTAGTGACCAGTGATCAAAAACAAGAGTTCTGATGAAGGCATGTCCGGCAGATTATCAGCTCGTGTATAGAAGATTTTACTCAATGATAACTTCACCTCTGTTTTTTTTTTACATTTCAGATCGTTCTACACAAGCCCCACAGACATAAATGAAGCTGCAAGCCAGTAAAGGGTTATCAGCCACCTGTCATCAGCCACTTATTTCTGCCTGTTTCATAATGTTATTTGTTCGCTCCGAGAATAAGACGCAATACGCTGTGTAATACAATCGTTAGAGAAAAATGATCAATTAACATTGCTAGAGGGGTATAATATTCCTTGTGACTGAACCCTTTCACCACCATAGAAAAAGAAGGTCAGCATTCCTGACGGCACTATCTGAATATTTTCCAGCCACTTGTTAGGCCATTCAAACTGCTTATGTATCAACATGGTGCAACTGATCATATATGTGATCACGGTCCACAATGTAGAGATATATACTGCAATGAGTCATGGCAAGATGTATGACTATAGATATATCGCTGTCATTAAAGGGAACTTGTCCTCTGATTCATGTTGCCCAAATTACGCGCAGTATGAATCGGCCTGGCTGGCAGATTGCTGCCACGTATAGTTTTCTCTGATTTGCTCAGGTGTTTCAGAGAAAACTATGAAGGGTTTGAAAAGCTAGCTGCGGAGCACAACTGGAGACCAGACTAGCCCCTGGCCGGCTCTTCCTAGCACTGCTGCAGGTGATCGACTGCCCTCACCTTTGTGCACATGAAGAAGAGTTCAGTCAATCCCCCAGCGTGGCGCTTCAGAGCAAAATTTTATGCTAGTTCAAATAGTTTGAAGCAGGTCTAAAAACTGGGCAGCGTTGGTGAGGATCCAGGGTAGGATATGGCGTGGCGATGCCCGCCCACCCACCAAATATATTAAATGTGCCAGAGGCTTTTTTAAACAACAAAAATGCTACTAGGACATTATTCTACTGATGGATACAATTACGATGATAAAATATATATATTATTTAAATTAGGTATCTATTACTACTATTGCAGCAGAAAAACAAACCTTTATTGGGGGGGACAGGGGGTGGTAATTATTTTCTGATAGTATATTTTTGTTTGCAGAGCTGTATGGTTTTTTTTTTGTGTAACAAACTGTCATTTTTATCTGCACCATTTAGGAGTGTATGTGACTCCTTTTTATTTATATTTTTTGCAGGGTGGGGAAAAACATTAAAAAGCAAATGCAACATTTTTATTTTTGTAACTTTCATCAGAGAAAAATATTGTAACAGGTTTATAGTATGGGTCGTTTTGGACACACCAAAGCTAAATATGTGGTGGGGGGTTTAGGGCATTTGTTCTATTTTCCAAAATAAGCCATTTTGTATTGTTTAAAATGTGATTTTTACTTTTTTTTTTTTTTTTTTTTTTTTTTTTTTTATACACTTACATTTTTTTTTCTTTACAAATAGTCATAAGTAGAGATGAGCGTTGTTCTACTCGAACTGTTCGCCAATCTCAAATTCGAGCTGTTTTGGGCGGTGTTCGAGCCGGTCGGCGAACACGAACAATTTGAGAAAAATTCGGCTGTTCGAGGTTATGTTCGATAACTGTTCGTGCACCAAAATCATAACTGGATTTTTTCTCAGTAATGATGAAAATTAATGTTAATACGCAGTTTGAGTGTACAGCGGGGTGGGGGGAGGGGCAGGGGATGGATCTCTGCAGGAATAATGAAGATCTCCATTTTTTTTTCTCTTTCCCGCATTTGCAGTGGGGAGGTGCAATCTGTCAGCCTATCAGCAGCGCACACACGGAGCGAAGTGCTTTTTTTCACACAAGCAAGGGCATGTGTCATTGGCAGTGTATGTCACATGTCCTTGCCCTATAAGACCAAGCCATTTTCCCCGTCGCCACCATTTTCTCACTGCTGCAGCTGCGTGTTAGACGGCACCGCTGTTGCTGTGTGCGCTATACCTTGTTAATTTCAAGCCAATTTTCGCACAAATATACAGATAGCTTGGGAGTAGGGAATAGTTGTGATTGCAGTCCTTTTAAGGACTAGGTTACAGCATTTCCTACGACTTTTATCAGGCAGGTCTGTGCTCTTAAATAGATAGATTGTGGGAGTAAAGACTAATTGTAATTGGAGTCCTTTTCAGGACTAGGTTACATCAGTTCCTATCAGTTTTTGCCAGGCAGGTCTGTGCCAGTGCTGTGCAAGTTTTTTTCACAGCATTTGGCTGAATCTAGCAAAGCTAATCCTTTTTGGCCTATTGCAGAGTGTGTTAGTCAGTGGAGTAGCCTATCTGTGTTGCAAGATATACCACCTGTGTAGAGAATACCAATTTTTTTACTGCACCTAGTGAAGTAAAATCTTTTGGGCATAGCATCATTCTATTAGTCCATCTATACTGACCTCCATCAGGTTGCAAACTGAATATAATTTTTTTCTGCATCTAGCTCTGAAAAAATATTTGGGCTTCTAGCAGTGTGTGGGACTTGGTCTATTAGTCCATCTATACTGACCTCCATCAGGTTGCAAATTAAAAATAATTTTTTTCTTCATTTAGCTCTGAAAAAATATTTGGGCTTCTAGCAGTGTGTGGGACTTGTTCTATTAGTCCTTCTATACTGACCTCCAGCAGGTTGCAAATTGAATATAATTTTTTTCTGCATCTAGCTCTGAAAAAATATTTGGGCTTCTAGCGGTGTGTGGGACTTGGTCTATTAGTCCATCTATACTGACCTCCATCAGGTTGCAAATTAAAAATAATTTTTTTCTGCATCTAGCTCTGAAAAAATATTTGGGCTTCTAGCGGTGTGTGGGACTTGGTCTATTAGTCCATCTATACTGACCTCCATCAGGTTGCAAATTAAAAATAATTTTTTTCTGCATCTAACCCAGCTAATAGTTTTGGCCTAATACCACAGTTTGGCCACTCAGCTCTGCTCGGTTACCATCCATTGTTTTTTTGTGCAAACAACTCCAGAGTTGTGAATTAGTTAACCACCAAAATGAGTGGAAAAAGGCCTGCTGCTGGTGGAAAGGGGAATAGGCGTGTTGGGAAGGGGAAAAAAGGTTGTGTCCGTGGGGTAGGTGCAGAAGAAAGACCATCTTCCAGCCAAACTAAAATGTCTACTTCTTTTAGCGGACAATGTGATAAGATCCCTTTCTTACGGCCACGCCAATCGCTACAAATTCCAGATGAGGCACAAAAACAGCAGGTGCTTCAACGGATATCAAGTGCTCCTTTAAGTGGGCTCTCCTCCACATCAACTTCAACATCACAAATACTCCAGTCCTCAAAGGTGTCACCCAAATCGCACTTGCTTCCTCACAGCTCCCAAATCTCCAGCTGCCCGTCTGAGTATGAGGTAGAACAGATGGTTGAGTCTGCAGAGCTGTTTACTCATACTATAGCCTGGGAATCAGAGGTCGACTCCAGCGCTTCTGTGAATCCAGACGAGGAAATGATCTGCACTGATGCCCAGAATCTTTATGAGTCGGATCCAGGACCAGACGCAGAAGGTTCTGACCATAATGTAGACCCTCATTCCCAAACTGTAACTCCTGTTGGTGGAGACAATGAGGAAGACGATGATAAGACTCAAATACCTGATTGGAGCGACAACTTTAGTTTTTTGTCAGGGCAGGAACAGGTTGGCTCTGAGGACGACGGGTGTGATAACGCACAGGGTGATGATGATGAGGTCGGAGATCCCACTTACTGTCAACCCACAGTCAGCCAAGAGATGAGGTCAGCAGAGGAGGTGGAGGAAGATGCTAGTGACGACGAGGTCAGGTTGCGCCTTCCTGGACAGAGACGTAGTACTGGAAGCACGTCAACAACTGCATCCTCAAACACAACTCTGCCTCTCACTACAAGTCGTGGTGGCTCTTCAGGTCGCATGGGTGCTAAGCCTTGCATAGCCTGGGCATTTTTTCAGATCGATAAAGATGACCCAACTCGTGTTATCTGTAACATTTGTCAGCAAAAGCTAAGTAGAGGCCAAAAAATACATAGTTTGAGTACTTCATGCATGAACCGGCACATGGACATGAAGCATAAGTTGCAGTGGGAAGCTCAGTGTGCTACAATGCGGTCTAGCCGGCCGGGCCAACCACCGTCTGCCATATCTTGTGCATCCGCGGCCTCTTCATCCTCTGTGACTGGGGGGACAGCAGTCACACCTGTTTTGGGGCGCAGACCTGCCACCTCTTTACCCGCAACAGCCAGCGTGATTGGCAGGTCATCATTTTCTTTGGAGGTGGTAACACCAGCTGGTCTTGAGCGCTGTCCGACATCGATAGCACCACCTTTGGATCAAGGCAACCTAACATGTCCGCCTGCATCTTCCTCACAGACCGGCAGTTTGCCGGGGACACCCTTATCAACCCCGTCTAAGCACAATAGCCAGCCCTCGGTCCCTCAGATGTGGACAAGTAAAAGACCATTTCCTCCTAGCCATGAGAAAGCTAAGAGGTTGAATTTCACCATCTGCAAGCTCTTGGCTACAGAAATGCTGCCTTTCCGCCTGGTGGACACAGAGGATTTTCGAGACCTTATGTCCGTCGCAGTGCCCCAGTACCAGATGCCCAGTCGGCACTACTTCTCAAAGAAAGGTGTGCCTGCGCTCCACCAGCATGTCGCACACAACATCACCGCTTCTTTGAGAAACTCTGTGTGTGACAGGGTGCATTTCACCACAGACACTTGGACGAGTAGGCATGGACAGGGGCGTTACATGTCGCTGACTGGGCACTGGGTAACTATGGTGACAGCAGGACAAGGGGCTGCTGTCCAAGTCTTGCCGTCCCCACGAGTTGTGCGTCAATCCTCTTTATGTCATTTTTCCTCCACTGCTTCTGCCTCCTCAACCTCCTCTCGGTCTTCCACCTGCACCCAAAGCCTGTCTGGTCATGCCACAAGCTTTCTAACTGCGCAGAAGGGATCCTGCACACCTCCTTACTATGCTGGCAGTAGGGCTCAACGTCATCAGGCGGTTTTTACATTGAAATGTCTGGGAAATGTGAGTCACACAGCTGAGGAGTTGTGGTCAGCTCTGGAGAACCAATTTCATGAATGGTTGTCTCCACTGGACCTGAAACCAGGGAAGGCCGTGTGCGACAATGCTGCAAACCTGGGTGCGGCCCTTCGCCGGGGCAATGTCACACACGTGCCTTGTATGGCTCACGTGTTGAACCTGGTTGTCCAGCAATTTTTAGCCCACTATCCCAGACTAGATGGCCTTCTGCAGAGGGCACGGTCGCTGTGTGCTCACTTCCGCCGTTCGCATCCCGCAGCTCAGCGACTTACATCTCTACAGAAGTCGTTGGGCCTGCCACTTCACCGGCTAAAATGCGATGTGCCTACCCGGTGGAATTCAACTCTGCACATGTTGCAGCGACTGTGGCAGCACCGACAAGCCCTGGTGCAATACGTTCTGACGTATAGCCTGGGCCAACGAGATTCAGAGGTGGGGCAAATCACGCTGGAGGAGTGGTCTCAGATCAGGGACCTATGCACCCTTCTGCACAGTTTTGAAATGGCGACGAAGATGTTTAGTGCTGACGATGCCATTATCAGCATGACTATTCCGGTGATTTACATGCTGGAGCACATGTTAAACAGAATTCGGAGTCAGGTGGTGGCACAAGAGGAGGTGGAGGAAGTAGAGGAGGAGGAGTTGTATGCGGAAGGGCTAACATCTGCAAGGTCCAGACGGTCGGCAGCACCAGGACGGCAGGCATGTGAGGGTGGGGGAGATGATTTTACCAGGGCGCATGGTAGCAGCCAAACTAGTGAGGAAGGTGCAGGAGCCCAGGAAGAAGTGGAGGACGAACTGATGGAAGACTCATCAGATGAGGGAGACCTTGATCACATTTCTGTTGTGCGAGGTTGGGGGGAGAGGACAGAGGAAGGAAGCATGATTGTTACCTCGCCACCAACACAACAGGGACTTGGTGCTCCTGGATGCGCAACACACGAGTGCCTTCTTGCTGCACTACCTGCAACATGACCCTCGAATTGTGAGAATTAGAAATAATCCTGACTACTGGGTTGCCACACTGTTAGATCCCCGGTACAAAAGTAAATTTGCAGAAATTATTCCTGCCATAGAAAGGGATGCACGCATGCAGGAGTATCAGCAGAGACTGTTGCAGAATCTTACATGTGCTTTTCCACAAAATACCAGTGGTGCACGTAGTGAATCTCACAGTTCCAACTTGCCAACCGTGGGACCGTCAAGTGTTCAGCACTCAAACTGTAACAGAACCACAGTATCTGCTGGTAACATCAATTTTGCGGAATCATTTCACCACTTTTTTAGCCCATCCTTTGCAAGGCCACAGGAGACAAGAAGTCTGACACATAGTCAACGCCTAGAGACGATGGTACAGGAGTATCTCCAAGTAAACATTGAAGCCACGACTGTGTCACTGGACCCTTGCTCTTTTTGGGCTTCCAATCTGGATAAATGGCCGGAGCTAGCCACTTACGCCTTGGAGATCTTGTCATGCCCCGCAGCCAGCGTTCTGTCTGAACGTGTGTTCAGCGCTGCTGGTGGTGTGCTGACAGATAAGCGCACGCGGCTCTCCACTGATAATGTAGACAGACTCACGTTCATAAAGATGAACAAATCATGGATCCGAAACGACTTTTCTACCCCTGTGTCATCCTGGGGAGAGTAAAAGCTTGATGATTGGTTAAAATCACCCTACCAACCGTTTTAAGCTTTCAAATTACTAATCATGTTTATCTGTATCTTGACTGGAAAATAATTTGGGCTTTGTAGCAGTGTGCAGCACTGATCCTATTAGGCCATCTATAATAAGCTTCACCAGATTTAAAATTAAAAATAATTTTTAGCTGCATCTAGCCCGGAAAATAATTTTGGGGCTCCGAGATGCGCAAGACACATAAGTGCCTTCTTGCTGCACTACCTGCAGCATGACCCTCATATTGTCAGAATTCGAAGTAATCATGACTACTGGGTTGCCACACTCTTAGATCCCCCAAACTTTTCGATCAACCTTTTCATTTTAATAAAGACCAAAAAAATGGTCATTTTTGAAATTATAAGCATTAGCAGGTTGTTAGAAACTGAAATCAAACAGTTTTCAACTCAAAACTTTATTCTAGGTGATGTTACATTTTCACATAGGACCCCTTGTTTGAAAGGAGCTTCTGAACTCTCTCGTCCATTGAATTTGTCAGGTTTTGGATGGTTTCTGCTTCAATTGTTTTGCATGAGGACAGAATACCCTCCCAGAGCTGTTGCTTAGATGTGAACTGCCTCCCGCCATCATAGACACTCCTTTTAATGATGCTCCAAAGGTTCTGAATGGGGTAGAGGTCAGGGGAGCATGGGGGTCACACCATAAGTTTGTCCCCTTTTATGCCCATATCAGCCAGAGATGCAGATGTTTTATGTGCAGCATGAGATGGTGCATTATCATGCAGAAAAATGATCTTGCTGTGAAATACACGGTTCTTCTTCTTGAACCATGGCAGGAAGTGCTGTTTGAGAAAATCCACATACATTATGGAGTTCATCTTTAGCGCCTTCAGGGATCCTAAAGGGGCCGACAATCTCTCTCCCCATGATTCCAGCCCAAAACATTACTCCACCTCCTCCTTGTTGGCGCTGTAGCCGTGTTTGCGTGGGGTGTCCATCAACCAGCCATCCTCCACTCCATTCATCTGGACCATCGAGCGCTGCACGGCACTCATCCGTGAACAAAACAGTTTTGAAATCAGTCTTCATGTAATGTTTGGCCCACTGGAGCCGTTTCTGCTTGTGTGAAGTGGATAGAGGAGGTCGACAGGATGGCGTATGCACAGCTGCAAACCTCTGAAGGACCCTGCATCTTGTTGTTCGGGGGACGTTGGAGGCACAAGCAGCTTCAAAAACTTGTCTGCTGCTATGACAAGGCTTTTTTGCCGCTGCTCTTTCAACCTGACGTAATTGCCTGTAGGAAAGAGTCCTCAATTTGCCCTTATCAGCACGCACACGTGTGTACTGTGAATCAGCTACATACTTCTTGATTGCCAAGACACTTCATCCTGATCATCGCACAATGTTGATTGTAGTCATGCCTTGACCTAAACACTCCACAATTTGTTGCTTCTCAGCAGCCGACACATCCTTTTTCTTTCCCATTTTGGCAGAAAATGTAGGCTGCTTAATAATGTGAGAGAGCCTTCTTAAGTAGTCTTGCCTTTCATTGGACACACCTGCCAAACTAATTAGCACAGGTGTCTGCAATTGCTTACAGTGATATAAAGAGCCCTGACACACATCACCATCAATGAGTTTAACTGACAAACAAACAAATTCTTCCCTTATCACTCCTAAACACTTTTTGCATAATAATTTGGAACGCGGTGTACATGTGCTTTTCCACAAAACACCAGTGGTTCACGTAGTGAATCTTACAGTTCTAACTTGCCAACCGTGGTCTGTATGGAATTGTTCAATAAAGGGCCCAAAATTAAGATAACATAGATGGGAGAGGTCTCTATGAATAGGAATTCCTAAGTATTTGATACCCTGTGAGGGCCAGGCAAAGGGAAAGTTGGACTGGATGGAATCCTATATGGATTTAGGGAGGGAGACATCGAGGGCCTCAGACTTCGCTGCATTGATTTTAAAATTTTACCATGTAACAAAGTGATCTATTTCAGCCATAACAGCAGGGATGGATATATGTGATTGAGTGATATATACTAGGACATCATCAGCAAATAGAGAGCACTTGTACTCGGTGCCTCCCACCTCAATCCACCTAATATTGGGGTTATGGCGAATTGATGAGAGCAGGTGCTCCGTCACTAGGATGTATAAGAGAGGGGACAGAGGACATCCCTGCCTTGTCCCATTGGTGATTGTGAAAGGTGATGAAAATGTTCTGACGCACCCCCTGGGCCTTGGGACACCCGGAGCCGGACCCTTTTTGGTGGATGCTGGTGGTTGTAGTCTTCGTGGCGGCGATCCGGTTCCGTGGCTCAGGGCGGTCAAACCAGTGGCGGAACTATTTATGTGGTTTTGATGTTTAAATGTCCGACTACGCCACCCGTGGATTGCGGTCAGAGTGAACCGCCGCTACAGGGCAGACCGCTAAGGCTGGTGTTGTGGGTGCAGCAGAGCGTAGCATAACTCCCCACGGGAGGAGTATAGCCTCAGGGCAGTGTATGCGGAGGATGGGGGTGATGGTGCAGGGCAGCAGCAGTAACGACACGGAGTCAGTGATGCAGTTCAGGGCCTTTACTCACAGTTCTTATTATCCAGACCACGTCTGCAGGTAACGGCTGCCCACGTCGTACTGTGCTCACCAGGTGAGGGGCTCAGACAACTCCCAGATAACTTTGGAGCGCTTCACAGGACCCCCTTTGTGTGTCCTTTGTCTGGCCTTTCTTACCAACACTTCTGTCCGGCTGCCTCGGGCCTCCTCTTGGTAAACTTGGCGCCAGTTTCCCTGACCCTATGTGGTGCCTTCCTAGCGGGTGGAGCAAGGGGCTGCGCCACATAAAATGTCAGAGCCTCCGGTTTCTAGCTGAGGGTCGTTTCCTGCCTCCACTAGTTCGGGGACCGGTCTCCCCCTTTGGCCTGACCCCTCCACGCAGGTGGATTCGGGCGTGCGGTGGCGACTCGCCCGTCCGCACCCCTGGGATCCCTTCATTCCTCGTTCCTGGAGCCTTCTCCGCTCCTCTTCCTTCCTTCTCCCTCTTGCAGGCCTGGGCCTCTGTTACTAGGCCCGCCTCCGGAGCAGACCTCATGCAGAGCCCCTGCTCCCTGCCACTTCTGCTCAGACTTCTCTGCACTGAACTAAGATGGTGCCCACCTTTTATACTCCCTTCTCAATGCACCCAGGAACTGCTTCCTCCCTGCTCCTGCACTGCAGGGTTCCCCTTCCTCAGTGTTCCCTCCCCCCACTCCAGCCAGGGACAGGGACTGTCGTGCCCATCTCAGGGGCATATTGGTCGCCCTGCCCCACGGCAATGTGGTGTAATGCATGCAGGTGTCGGGTCCTGATCCACACTCCATCCTTATCTGAGAGTGAGATATCACACCTCTGGGTGAGGTGCAATACGTCTGTAGCAACCGAGCCCTCGGTGCTACAGTTCCATTTATCTTCAGCCTAGGTGACGTATTGTGATACAGGGCCGTGATTTTGGCTATAAAAGGGTCCCCTAGACCCCTACCCCAAGCTTTTTAAGAGAATCATATATGGCGTGCCAGGAGACTCTATGGAATGCTTTCTCAGCATCCAACGAGAGTATCTACTTACAAATTTTTAACTGCATCTAGCCCAGGAAATACTTTGTGCCTAGTAGCAGTGTCTGCTAGTCAGCGGATTATCCCGGCTGTTAAGCAAGCTACACCACCTGTAGTTTGGACACTTAATTTTTTCAAAGGAAATGCTTCGGGACCACGGGATACTTAGTGAAGAGCATCAGGAGGCACCCCAAGGCATAGGGGCTGGGACTGGCACTAGGATGCCTTGCGGTGGACAGCCGAGCTCGATCCTTATAAAAGCTTTTTAACTGCAGCAGCTTTAGTGGACGCTACTGGAGCTGGAATTACGCGGCTGCTGGCATGAGACTTGCCCTCCAATAGATCCTTGTAAATGGATTTAAAGTGTATTCATTCAAATTAGAGGGACAATTTAAATTAAAAAGCTTAGAGCTGCCTCCACCACAGGGGGGCTCTCTCGACCCACCAGCGGACAGGCACCAGTATTGGGAGAGGGGGGCTGGCCGTCAGGGTTCACCGCGGCTCTGGCACAAACCCGGCGACACGGAGGTGGCACGGGCAGGAGCGGACTGGCCGTCTCAGCTTCTCACTTTTTGGATTTTAGAAGGGCATGACATGCCTATATCTGTGTCTCCCCCTCCTTTTACTCCTCCACCTCTTTTCTTTTCGCATGACTATATGTACTTGTCACTTTTCCATGTGTTAGTTGTGTCTTCTGAGCAGTTTGTCAGCTTTTGGACACCTTTGAAGGTGTTTTCTATGTGTTTCTATGTGTTTTTGTTTGCCTGCCATTGGTTTTAACGGTGTTCGAAGGTGTTCGACGAACAGTTCGGCGAACACACGGGTGTTCGACGAACCGAACCGAACTCGAACACTACGGGGGTGGCTCAACACTAGTCATAAGTCCCACAAAGGGACTTGAACATCCTTTAATACACTGTAGTACATATGTAGTACACTGCATTATCTAACCTGTAGGGGTTTCACGGGAAGATAATCTATCAGGCCCCATCTCCGGCAGGATTTCATAGGTTGAGGGATATGGCAGACACTGCACCCTGTCTGCCATGGAAACCCATCGGTATCATGTGATGGTGTTGTGGGTGTGCTGATAGGATTTCTGCAAAGTGCTGTCTAAATACGATGCAAGGATCGGGTAGACTCAACAGTAGGTGTCAGCGGCATATTACAACTGACTATCTGCTACAATGACTATGATCGGAGCTAGCACTGATCATGGTTGTTTAATCCTCTAGATACAGCTGTCAATAGCGACAATGGCATCTAGATGGTTATCAGAGGGAAGAGACTTCCTCTATACCCAATTGGCACCCTCATGATGCAATCGCAGATGGTTGCCAATGCCAAATCGGAGACCATACAATGGTTTCCATATCAGCCATCTATGGAGCCAATTAAGCTCTGCTAGAAATCAAGCAAAAGACAAAAAAGTGATCATTCCAATCTGAGGTCAGCAGTGTCCTCACACAGTAGTTTATATCCACATACTGTATATGGCATTGACTTGTCCAGGAGAACCTAGTTACCAAGTTAAGGGTAGAATGTATACAGTGGCACAATCTGGGCACAACATATAGGGCCCTGAAATGGAATTTAAGTGGGAAAAAATGCAGTTTTCACTTTGCATCATCCACTATGCATTAGCTTTTTAAAAAAAACACCTATGCGGGGGTCAATATGCCCACACCACCTCTTCACAAATGGCTTGAGGGGTGTAGTTTATAAAATGGTGTCTGTTCACTGTAACTTATATTTGTATTTTGTATGTAACCCCTTCTCATGTACAGCACTATGGAATCAATGGTGCTCTAAAAATAAACAATAATAATAATGTCGCTTCTCAAGAGTTTCTTATCTAATTCTACCTCAAAGCCGCTGAAATTGTCAGTCTAACAATAAATTAGGCCAAAAATAAGAATGGTGTACTTTCATGTGAGTCTTGACTTATCCCAGCTAAAAGATTAGGGCACCAGTAGGGTGTTTTTTAAACCAGAAAACAGCATAAAAATAAGAACTTTTTTCACAGTGGAACAAGATGGGCACAACATATTGGGCACTGAAATCATGGCATAGCCTTGGAAAAAAAGGAAATTTTTACTTTGCACCATCCAGTACAGCTTAATCATAGAATGTTAGAGTTGGAGGGGACCTCCACGGTCACCTGGTCCAACTCCCTGCTCAATGCAGGATTCTGTTTGAAGACTTCCATTCTAGGAGAACTCACCACCTCTCGTGGCCGCCTGTTCCACTCATTGATCACCCTCACTGTCAAAAAGTGTTTTCTAATATCTAATCTGTATCTTCTCCCATTCAGTTTCATACCATTGCTTCTAGTCTTTCCTTGTGCAAATGAGAAGAAGGATGATCCTTCTACAGAGTGACAGCCCTTCAGATATTTGTAAACTGCTATCATGTCTCCTCTCAGTCTTCTCTTTTGCAAGCTAAACATTCCCAAATCCTCTAACCATTCCTCATAGGACATTGTCTACAGACCGGTCACCATTTTGGTCGCTCTTCTCTGAACTTGCTCCAGGTTCTTCATGTCTTTTTAAGATGTGGTGCCCAGTACTGGACACAGTATTCAGATGAGGTCTGACCAAGGAGGAGTAGAGGGGGATAATTACTTGATGTGATCTAGACTCTTTGCTTTTGTTAATACATTCCAGAATTGTGTTTGGCTTTTTTGCTGCTGCATTACACTGTTAACTCATGTTCATGTCTCATGCTGTGATCTTTTAGTATGCCCAAGTCTTTTTCACATGCTGTTGCTTAGCCCTATTCCTCCCATTCTGTATATGCTTTTTTTCAGTTTTCCTGCCCAGATATAGGACTTTGCCTTTCTCTTTGTTAAAAACCATTGTTAGTTGTTGCCCACGGTTCTAGTTTGTTTAGATCTTTTTGAATCCTCTCTCTTCTCTAGTGTTAGCTATCCCTCCTAGCTTTGTGTCATCAGCAAATTTAATCCATTTACCCTCAATTCCTTCATCTAAATCGTTAATAAAGATGTTGAATAACACAGGGCCCAGGACACAGCATTGTGCTACCCCACTTGAGACATTCATCCAACTGGATGTGCAACAATTCATGACCACTCTTTGGGTTCGATCACTAACCCATTTATGAATCTACCTAACAGTTGCTTTGTCTATTCCATAATTGGTAATTTTTTCAATAAGAATGGTAGGAGATACTTTGTCAAATGCTTTGCTGAAGTCAAGATGTACTATATCTACTGCATTTCCCTGATTCACCCAGTCAGTGATTCTGTCATAGAAGAAAATTAAGTTAGTCTGACATAACTTATTAGTTAAAACCATTCTGGCTCTGGTTAATCACTTCATTCTTATAAAGGTTCTTGCATACATGTTGTTCAATGATTTGTTCAAAGATCTTTCCTGGTATAGAAGTAAGATTCACAGGCCTATGGTATAATATCTGAAAACATGAAAGGCAAAAATGGCAGCGGTGGGAAGGCGTTAAACTTTTGTGTAACGGCGTACGGTTCGTTATTGTGATCATCAACTGTTTAACCACATTTTCATGTACGGTAATTTGATAAAAGTCATAACAGAAAATAAAGAAAACAGCTGCAATCATATTTACGCCAGTATTTACTGGAGCATTTCTCAAATGCTTGATCTGGAGCCTTAAACGTGGGACACTTTCTCAATGAGACTTACAGTATGGCTGTACTTTGATTAGGACATTTAATTACCTTTGCGTCTGTCATTTGCTATTTGACCCACATGGGTGTTGGCTTCAGTTCAGCACCATAACTGAGAATGTCCCTATAGAGAGCACATTTCATGCTCCCCCTAACGACGACCAAGTTCTTATGTAGCATGGGATACCATTGTTTATGTGGTTTTCTGACCAAAATATATGGAAGTCAAAAGCTCTAAATTTTATAGTATTTCGGTAGCAGACATTTCAGAAACATCACCAGAGAACATGTCTTACTTTCCTTTTGCCAGACATTTTAGAATAAAAACCCTATGGCCATACATTGGCCTCAAATCTTGCAAGATTATAATACAAGAAGCGTGGATAAAACTTTAACTTCATACTGCTTGGTTGGGTTGCGTGGTTAACATGTTGCGCACACTTCGACTGCTCTTGCGCAATTCTGTGCCAATTCTTGTGTTTTTATTTGCAGATTTCTGATTTCCTTCTTTACTGTCCTTCTCAATCCTTTCTTCCTTGTCCCATTCTCTCCTCATTCAGCACCTCATCCTCCTTCTCTCTCCATCTCTCTCTCCCCGCTGACTCTGCCAAATTAGAAAGGGCGAAGAGGTAACTGGAGTCCCCTGTGTCCGCAGCTGTTACTCACATTACTGACATCAGTAAAACTGGCTCCCAGGACAAATGATATATAAAACGCACAGTTTTCCCACTGCATCCAAACTTTTTATAAAGGAGTCACACTTGTGACTTTTCTGAAAAAAAATCATAGAATGGACTGATCTAGAAACGAACGGTCGCTGACTTGTTGTGTTAGCTTGAAGGGGTAACTGGGGGATTTAAAGGGCTGTTCTCATTATACTAAATGGGTAAAAACAAGCGATTTACTTGCAATTAAAAATCCTCTCTATTCTCAATAATGGAGAGATGTTTAATGTGTTTACAGCCCGTTACCTATGTTTACCAGCCATGCACCAACAGCGGCTGATCTCCTCAGCAAAGAGTGCACCAATTACAGGCTGCTTGCTATAGAGGTGCAAGTGCTGATCTGAAGGTGGCTAGATTGCTTGAACCAATCAGAAGGCCGGGAAGCAGTGCACTCCTGAAGAATGAACAAGAGACAACACTTTAAAAATTATACTTGGATCATTCAGTTACACTTAGACCACTTACTATTATGCTTTGTGTTTTTTGCAGTAGCTGTGATTTTCCATTCTGAAAACACATCATCATGTGACTGTCCACGATCAAGAACAGGGACGTTTCGTATTCCGATCACATGACCCCTCTCACGAGGGCCAAAATACGAGATGTTATTGTTAATATAAAATTCCCCTCAGAGATTGCAAATATGAAACATCAAATCATCACAGCTCATGTATCGTCATCTCCACTGCAATGAGGCAGGGGTGAGAAGAAAGTCTAAAAAGGGGAGGACCAAGAGGGAATCATGAAGTTCTGTATGCTGAGACCAGACGGCTGTACAGTAAAGCAAGGCTGCCACCACGAAGTGCTGCAGGTCAATGCAAGGTGTGTTTTTAAAAAAAGACAAAGAATAAAATACATGTGAATTGGATAAAGTGTGATATTAAATATGATAATGTGTATGTGTGCTCATGTGAATGTATGTATGTATGTATGTATGTGCATGTGTCTGTCTGTATATGTATGTACATGTGTGCTCATGTGAATGTATGTATGCATGTGTCTGTCTGTATATGTATGCATGTACATGTGTGAGTGTGTATGTGTGTGTGTGTATGTATGTATGTATGTATGTATGTGCATGTGTCTGTCTGTATATGTATGTATGTACATGTGTGTGAGTGTGTATGTGTATTTGTGTGTATATGCATATGTGTGTCTGTATGTTTGTATGTATGTGTGTACATATATATGTATATGTATGTAAAATATATTTATTAAATTTTGATAAAACTGAAAGTGTAATTGTTAAATTAAATGAATATGTTTTTCTCTTTTCTGATTTTCTTACAAATATTCTGCATGTTGTAATGAAAGTGTGGGAACGAGCATTGACTTGTGAATGTTACATAGCATCCTACAACTACGAGCAATATCCCTATAATCTTCAGGGTCTAGAAACAATGTCAAGTTGTAAATGGTTTTATTTTTATTTAAAACAATAATACAAAAAAAAGGTGTCGTCTCCTTTCAGAAACTTCTGCCTGCCCACTCCGTTCATTGTAAAAAAACAAACCTAGGCTGCTGGACAACTGTGTATAGACTGCAGTGGAAACATCATCAACAGTGCTGCAGACAATCCACAGAGCTCAGCAGCTCACTCCCTGTCCATGGCATGAGCCACTAAGCTCAGTGACTGGCTGCAGCGCCGCTGATGTAATGTCAGTTCTGCAACCAAACAACAGACACAGGGCAGTGGTAGAGACACAGCTCTGAACCCTGGTATGGGGAATAAAGTGAAGGTTGTTGCATTCAGAACAAATCCTAATAACCTTCCTGTATATTACAGAAGCATCCAGCGAAGCATCAGGCAACAGCCACCGGAAGGTATTCATAATTGGACATTTCCTCGGATCTGATCCTATCAGAGGGTGACACAATATTACCGTAACATTGCTTTTGTTGGGCAATGTATATTGCATGGCCTTTTGCACTTTGCAGAACACTTAAGGAGGTCACTTGATCCCACATCCTACCAACTGCTGCCACCTGATACACGTCTAATGACTTGAGCTATAAAAATAAATATGTACATATATACTATGTTGTACATACAAGCTGGTATAGATCTACAATGTACAATATGGATATTTTTGGTGATGAGTCAGTGTTTTGATTTTTTCTTCACTTTATGGGGTTGTATCATGTTTGGACGTTTTCTATCCAATAGTGCATTATGATGACCTTTCAGACTGCAAAGGGCCCATATATTGTTCTTGCACAGGAGCCCTCTCCTGTCTGTGTCCGCCAGTGAGTCACGTAGTATAATCCCACGCTAATGTGCGATTACCTGAGAATCTTTCCCAGGCTTAACATTTTCTCTACCATAGAGGAAACATAGATTAACCCCTTAATGACAAGGCCACATTTTTGAAATCCGACCAGTGTTCATTTATGTGGTAATAACTCTGGAATGCTTCGTCATATACCAGTGATTTTGAGGTTGTTTTTTGTGCCACATTATATTTTTATGATAATAGTAAATTTAGACCAATATTGTTGGTACTTATTTACAAAAATATCAGAAAATTGACAGAAATGTAAACAAAATTGCAATTTTTAAACTTTGAATGATTATCCATTTCATCCAGATAGTCAAACTACACAAAAACATTAATAGTCATAAGTTACTTACCGGTAACGGGATTTTTCGGAGTCCATGACAGCACCACGAGAGAGGGAATAAGCCCACCAAGGACAGGAAACCTACAGGCTTAAAAGGGGGCGGCCCTCCCTCTCGCCTCAGTTTGGATTACAGAGCATTGAGAGGACCGCCAGGTTAGTAGACATAGCAAAACAATCATAAAAATAACATTTTTATACAACACCAGTAAGTGAGAAAAGGTTGTAATTAATAGATGAGGAGTGCTCCCAAAAGGTGAAGGGAGGGAATATAAGGGTGCTGTCATGGTCTCCGAAAAATCCCGTTACCGGTAAGTAACTTATGACTTTATCGGTCGACCATGACAGCACCACGAGAGAATTGCAGAGATGAAAAAGTCTAGGGAGGGACCACAGCCTGGAGCACCCTTCTCCCAAATGTGAGGTTGGATGAAACACCCAAATCCAGTCTATAGTGCCTATAGAAGGTAGATGGAGAAGACCAGGTAGCAGCCTTAAATATGTCTTCCATCGAGACACCAGTCTTCTCCGCCCATGAGGTTGCCACCGCCCGGATAAAGTGAGCCTTCAATCCCTGTGGCGCTTCCTCACCGCTGGAGACATAGGCTAGAGTAATAGCCTCCCTGATCCACCTAGTTATGGTGGACTTAGTAACCTTAAGCCCCTTCCTCACGCCTTGGAAGGAGATAAATAAGGAACTATCTTTCCTGAAGGCCTGGGTGACCGACAGGTACTTAATCACACATCTTCTAACATCTAAGGTATTCAACTCTGCTTCTTTTTGGTTACTTGGATTAGGACAGAACGAGGGAAGTATTATTTCCTGGAGTCTATGGAAACGGGAAACTACTTTAGGGAGATATGCCGGGTCCGTTCTAAGAATTATTCTATCGTCCAGGATTTGAGTGAAAGGTGGGGCTGAAGACAGAACCTGGATATCACTAACCCTTCTAGCTGATGTTAGAGCTATTAGAAGCGCTGTTTTAAGGGAGATGGACTTAAGAAATGCCGACTCTATTGGTTCAAAAGGTGAACCGGTTAATGCTTTTAGAACTAAATTTAGATCCCAGGGTACCAAATTGCTTTTAATAACCGGTCTGGATCTAAACACAACTCTGATAAAGCGAGAAATCCAGTAATTCCCTGCCAAGTCACAGTTATATAGAGCACCTAAGGCAGAGACTTGGACTTTAAGGGTGCTTGTCGCCAACCCCATCTCGAGGCCCTTCTGTAAAAATTCTAAAATTTTACTAATTGGAGCTCACGTACCAACTGTAGAACCAGAGAAGATTAAAAAAAAAATTCCCAAGTTGTAGCGTAAATCATGGTCGTGACAGGTTTTCTACTATGCATTAGTGTAATCACTAGATCTCGGGAGATCTTCATGGGAAAGAGATTGAATGGGGGGAAGGCGTAGGCCAGACTGAAATCCCAAGCTATTTGGAGAGAGTCTACTGCCAGGGGGTATTCTCTGGGATTTAGGGAGCAAAAGGGCTTTGTCTTTCGATTTAGCCTTGTGGCAAAGAGATCTACCACCGGAAGACCCCATTTGTTTTCTTTTCCTTTGATGTAGAGGGCCGTTAAGGAAAGGAGATGGCATTCCGAAATCCAGGTGGCTCAAAAGGCTGGTACCGATTTGGAGGAAGGACCCTTCTCAGCCGGGGGATCATCCCTGGAGGCTGCAGATTCGTCCATCCTGCTGGAGACGTGATGACTGGACTTAGACGCCTAACCTCGTTTTCCTGAGGACTGGGCATTACCAGAAACAGAAATGCACCTTTTGGGGCTCCCCAAACCGCCGCTGAGATGGCGGCTGCTCAACTTGCTGCTGCAGTAGCTGCTGCTGCTGTTGCTATTCACTATCAAACTCCATGATAGGGAGAATGAAGCTGGGAAGCCCTGAACAGTGGAGCCTGGCCAGTTAAATAGGCCTTGATCCACCCCTCCGCCACCAGATTTCAATCAAATTCCTCTTTTTTTTTTTTTTTCCCAGTACCTTTACAAAGAGGGACTATGAGGTACAGACACCCTATAAAAGCACTACAAGGCACAGGGGCACCCTGAAGCACTGAGAGATACTATGAGGCCCCATTAGGTACTAAAAGGTACTGTGAATTGCGATGAGGTACTAACAGGCGCTATACGGCACTATGAATGCACCATAAGGCATTATGGTATGCTATGAGTCACTATATGTTATGTTATGCTATGAAAAGCCATAAGGCGCTATGAAGTGCTATGAGGCACTATAAGCACTATGAGACGCTATGCGGCACTATGATGTTCTTTGAGACACTAACATGCATTATGAGGCACTGTGAAGCGCTATGAGGCACTGTGAAGCGCTATGAGGCACTGTGAAGCGCTATGAGGCACTGTGAAGCGCTATGAGGCACTGTGAAGCGCTATGAGGCACTGTGAAGCGCTATGAGGCACTGTGAAGCACTATGTGCCACGAGGCACTATTAAGTGACATGAAAAGCTATGCCATGCTATAATGTGCTGTGAGGCACCATGCTATAATGCGCCATGAGGCACCATGCTATAATGCGCCGTGAGGCACCATGCTATGATGCGCCGTGAGGCACCATGCTATGATGCGCCAAGATGTGCTATGAAGCACTATGATGTGCCATGAGGCACTATGATGTGCCATGAGGCGAGGCACCATGATGTGCTATGAAGAGCTATGCTATGATGCACTATGATGTGCCATGAGGCACTATGATGTGCCATGAGGCACTATGATGTACTATAAAGCGCTATGCCATGACGCACTATGATGTGCAATGAGACACTATGATGTGCCATGAGGTGAGGCACTATGATGCACTATGATGTGCCATGAGGCACTATGATGTGCTATAAAGCGCTATGCTATGAGGCACTATGATGTGGCACTATGATGTGATATAAAGAGCTATGATGTGCTCTTTGTGAAGCGCAAAGAGGCTTTATAAGGCACTGTGAGGCACTGCGCTCAGATTTATATTTAAAAGAGTAATCCATCTGAATGAAGGATAAACCTTTCCTTTGGGTGGTAAATCTCAATTGTCAGACTAGCCCCACCCAAAGGAACCAACTGATGTGACGCAGCTGGCAGCAGACCTTCACAGAGACCATGTGCTGTATTAACACCATGTGCCATCCTATGGATGGAGTAAACAGACTGGAGGACAACAGTAAAACCCTCAGTGTTAGTTTAACATTTACTGAGCAGATTGAGGCTCATTTTTGCGGTAAATTCTGAAGGCCAATCATGAGGCTCTGTGCGGCCCAGACATGTGGCTCACTTTAGCCTAGAGGTCTAAGGTCCAGCTTCCGTCCTGAAGCCAATTTTAAAGCACGATGCCCTTGGCCCAGATGGGGTCTTACAGAGCGCACACACACCCATTTTTGAGTTTTGCGCAAACATCCTTCAGCCTTTCCTAGTATCCATAACAAGGAAAGGGCCCCATAATCAAGGTAAACATTCACGAAGATCACTCACCACCAGCTGTACGGATTCGGAGGCAGGAACGAGTCACAGGCCTGTTCCTCTCCATCCGTCCATGCCTGAGCAATACTGGGGTGGTCAATCCCAGGCAGGGCTTCTCCACTGATGCACGTGTGGCACCCCGAGGTCTGGTTGCCACAGTGACAGTAATGTCATGTCTGAAAGCAGGTGGGAGGTTCCCTGGTTGGGGACAATTAGCATGCAGCACCTCCTGCCTCAGTCCAGGGAGGGGAGAAACCTGCCCTTTATAAACTGGATCTGGGGCGGGGTTAGACAGAGCAGTGAGAGTCCAGTGAAGTGCCAGTCTAGTTCCAGAGATAGGGACAGGTCAGCAGCAGGCTGAGGAGTCCCTGTAGGCAGAGGAGGAACACGAGGCCAGGAGGGGAACTAGCAGAGTTTGTCCTGGCCAGAGACTTACTAAGCCGGACACTGGAGTCCGAGGCTGTGAGGGTTATAAGCCCAGCAGCAGAAAACCACCACGCAGGGGACTTCAAGTCCTTTGGCCCAAGGAAGCCCGGAGGCTCAGCCACACGAGAGGGACCACTACAGCCCTGGAGGGGTGAGAAGCACGGAAGGCCCGAGTCGCCAGTCATACGGGTGAGAACAACACGGTACACTCAGAGACGTGGGCTACCACTACACTACAGCAGGATAGCCAAGAAAGAGTGAAGTCAGCACGGTAGGCCTACAAACTCCCCCTGACCAGCGGAATATCCCAGTTGCTCTCAGACTGGCCAGGCCTCCATTATTAACCTGTATTCCGGACGGGTCCTTTAATACCACCAACAGTAAAGACCCTGACTTGCATGACAGACTCCGTGTGGTTACTGCTGCTCCTGCGCACCATCAGCCCCATCCTCCACATACACTGCCCTGAGGCTACACTCCTCCCGTGGGGAGTTGTACTACACTCTGCTGCACCCACAACACCAGCCTCAGCGGTCTGCCCTGCAGCGGCGGTTCATCCTGACCGCAATCCACGGGTGGCGTAGTCGGACATTTAAAATACAACAAACAGACTGCCATTTGAGTTGACTACCCTGAGCCACGGGACCGGGTCCCCGCCACGCAAGGACTACAGCTCCCAGCATCCGCAACGGGTCCGGTTCCGGGTATCCCCACACACACACGGCCCAGGGGGCACGTCAACTTTTGGCGTAGTCGGCAGGATTTCGTGCCCGCCACCAACGGGTACTGCGTGCCTGAAGCAAGACTGTAAAACTTACTTTGGTGGAGTTTCCCGCCATCCGTCGCCATTTCCCGCCATCCGCGGCCATTTTCTCGCCATCGGGCGCCATCTTTGGGACGCCGCGCGGGAAGAGGGGCGTGGACGAAGAAAGCGCGCGAGAACTGGAGCCCCGCCTTACGCACGGATGCTGCGCAAGGTCCTGAAAGGAGCCGAGCGGACGCTGACTTCACCAGGACGCGACGCAAGGTCCTCAACCCCAACGGTCGCCTACGGAAAAGCAACGGAAGGTAGGCCACGGTTGACTAGGGGGGGAAGAGGATGATGGAAGCGGAGGGAACTGTCACCGCCAGCGCGGCCGCTGCCGCAGTAATGCCGTTCACGATGCCTTATATCCCCGGAGCGGCCTGGTTGCCCCAGTACTCAGGGGAGTCGCATACCCTGAGCGACTTTAAAGAGAGACTATACAGCCTATTCAAGGTGTACCCCCTGACGGAGGAACAAAAAGTGACCATACTGATAGGCCAGGTAACCGGCGCGGCCCAACGAGAACTAAAGCCCTGGTCAGTCAGGGACAAGGGGACCGTGAAGGAGATTTTGGCCCGTCTAAAGGACACTTTTGATACCCGCACCTCAGCAGAGATCAAAATGAGATTTTATGGGCCCAAGACAGTATAAGAGACTATGCTTTGAACTTGCAAGAGGCCCTGAGAGCCATCAAGCAGGCAGACCCTGACAGTGTGAGGTATGCAGATGAACTGTGGACTGAACAATTCATTGAGGGTCTGCTGTCCAGCACCCACCGAACTCCGTTACGCCTGATGGCCCTGCAGAACCCTGGATTAGACTTTGCACAGTTTAAGGACAGAGCCATCCGGGTACTCCGAGAACCCGCACCCGCGGTGTCGTTATGGCCTCCAGGTGCCCTGCTATCACTTATCACCAAGAGGCGGCGCCCCAGTCTACAGAATCTGCAGGAGCCAACGCACAGAATAGTACCCCGTCTACAAACCTGCACCATCAGGTCCAAGAACTGACTAAAAGCGTTGCCGCACTAACCAGGACTGTGCAGTCGTTGCAGGTATCCTCTCCAGGAAAGATCCAGCTGGCTACCAGTCCGGAGGACGTCCCGTGGGGCCGACAGAAGAGGATCCCACCGTCCAGAGGGAAGCCAACGGACCGCTACGACCAGGATGGACAACCCATCTGCCGCCGCTGCAGCCAGCCAGGACATATTGCGAGGTACTGTAATTTAAACGGGCAAAACCTGGGGCAGAGGGCCAACCCCCAGGCGTAAGATCATCAGGCCCGTCAAACTGGTGTGACAAGTATGTGGGGGGACGACCAGTCTTGCCTGTGGTACTGGATGGCATTCCCATGAGTGCACTGTTGGACACCGGGTCACAGGTAACCACCATCCCCTATGTGCTTTTCAAGTGGTACTGGAATGACACGGATATTATCCGCTACCCAGATAATGACTTGAGCATCATCGCCAGTAATGGTCAGCCCATGCCGCAGGTGGGGTTCAAGGAGGTGACCATCAAAATTGGCAAAGTTGAACTGCCGGCACAGGAACTGATTATTGTGGACATTGACCGTCGTGAAAGTCACCCTAAAATAACCTTGGGTACTAACGTAAATGAAAATTGTCTTTCAGAGATAATTGTTATATTACAGCAGCTTGCAATGAATGCCAGCTCCAGCCAGCAGCGGGTCTTACAAAAGTAGATCAGAGCCCTGATAAAGCGGCAACAGGTAGAACTGTCTGGTGGTGAGATTGGGAGCGTTAGGACGAGTGACCCATTTCCCTATCACCATGCCCCCAAAAAGTGAAATGATGATCTGGTGCCGGTCAGCAATCGGGTTAAGAGGTAGAGATTACCAAGCTATGGTAGAACCCGTTTACTCAGACAGTAGGCCCACCATTTTGACAGCACGGGGGGTGGTTGATGTCCGCCATGGGAGGGTACCAGTCCACATCCTAAATATTGGGGAAAGAGAAGTATACTTGCCCCGGTATGAAACTCTAGCCAAATTGTTCACCATTAACCAGAACTCTGTAAAGGCCGCGGAACCCTTGCCTCCATCTCAACCAGAGGAGGGTAACGGCTCCAAGGAACAAATGGAGGACTGGTGTCAGAAACTGCATGTGGGCACCGACTCCACTCCCTCACACCAAAAACAGGGAGTCTACCGGGTGGTTCAGGAGTACGAAAGAGTCTTTAGTAAACACCCGCTAGACTTTGGGCAAGTAAAGGGGGTAGAACACCAAATCCCCACAGGAGACCATCCACCCATAAAAGAGAGATACCGGCCTGAACCCCCTGCACACTATCAGAATGCCAAGGGTATGTTACGAGAAATGAAGGAGGCTGGGGTGATCAGCGATAGCTGTAGCCCCAGGGCAGCTCCTCTAGTTCTTGTAAAAAAGAAAGATGGCACGATGAGGATGTGTGTAGATTATAGAAAGGTCAACAGAATAACACACAAAGATGCGTACCCGTTACCCAGGATAGAGGAGTCTTTGGCTGCATTAAAATCTGCTAACTTCTTCTCTACTTTGGATCTCACTAGCGGGTACTGGCAGGTTCCTGTAGCAGAGTCGGACAAGGAGAAGACTGCCTTCACCACCCCGATGGGTCTCAGTGAATTCAACTGTATGCCGTTCGGACTCAGCAACGCACCAGGGACCTTCCAGAGGCTGATGGAGTGCTGTCTGGGGCACAGAAATTTCGAGACGGTCCTACTCTACCTGGACGATGTCATCATATATTCCAAGACCTATGAGGACCATCTAAAGCACCTGGCAGAGGTGTTCGATGCCCTGGCAGGCTTCGGCCTAAAGGTAAAACCCTCCAAGTGTCATCTACTGAAGCCAAAAGTACAGTACCTGGGACACGTGGTGAGTAATGACGGAGTAGCCCCAGACCCTGACAAGATCACGGTGATTAAGGACTGGCCAAGACCATCCAGCATAAAGGAAGTGTGGCAGTTCCTCGGGTTGGTAGGCTACTACCGGAGATTCATCTCCGGGTTCACCAAGATGGCAGCCCCTATGCAGGACCTCCTGTTAGGCCAGTCAAAGACTAAAAGTCAGAAGCCGCCCTTTAAGTGGGACAAGCTGGAGGAGGAGTCTTTCCGCCTGCTGAAGATGGCCCTCACGGGGTATGAGATCCTGGCCTACCCTGATTACGGCCAGCCTTTTATCCTCCACACCGACGCCAGTAACGTGGGGCTAGGAGCCGTACTGTCCCAGATCCAGCAGGGCAGAGAACGGGTAATTGCTTATGCTAGCAGGAAGCTGAGACCCACAGAGAGAAACCCCGAGAATTATAGCTCCTTCAAGCTAGAGTTCCTGGCAGTGGTGTGGGCAGTCACCGAACGCTTCAAGCATTACCTGGCTTCTTCTAAGTTCACGGTGTACACGGACAACAACCCGTTGACACACCTGGACACTGCAAGACTTGGTGCCCTAGAGCAGAGATGGATGGCCCGGCAGTCCAATTATGAATTTACCATCAAATACCGGACAGGGTGCGCAAATGCCAATGCAGATGCATTGTCCAGAATGCCTCATTTTCAGGACGGGGGGGGAAGATCCAGAAGAACTGGAAGAAATTGAACTCCCTGCATTCCACCGTCATGGGATCAACCAGTGTTCCCACTGCATAAAGGAGAGGTGCTCTGCTACCTCTACGTTCAATCCCTTACTCCACCACGGCTGGGCAGAGACACAAGATAGTGACCCCGCAGTCCGCCTGGTAAAAGAGATGCTGACCCAGGCTGATGCCCACCTTGATCCGGATGCTCCAGAAGAGGCCAAGCAGCTGTGGAAAGAGAGGAGCAAGCTGTTTCTCTACGAGGGGAGGCTGTGCCGCAGAACAGTCAACTCTCGAACACATGAGCTGATCTGGCAGGTAGTGGTCCCAAGGCAGGATGCGGCTATGGTCCTAGAAGCATACCATGACGGCGCCGGGCACTTCGGATGGAAGAAGCTGGAGTTCCTGTTGCATGAGCGGTTCTTCTGGGTAGGCATGAGAGGGGCTATTGAGAGATGGTGCAGAGACTGTGGCCTGTGCAACATAAGGAGGAAAGACCGCGCCAGCCAGAAGACTCCCCTGCAGCCCATTATCACAAGGCAGCCCCTCGAGCTAGTGTCCCTGGACCACGTAAAGCTGGCTCCGAGCAGATCGGGATAGGTCTACGCCCTCACAATCGTAGATCACTACTCCCGGTTTCTAGTGTCCCCGTCAAAAACTTAACAGCTCAGACGGCCGCCAGAGCCTTTCAGCAGCATTTCTGCTGCCCACACGGGTATCCAGAGCAAGTGTTGACTGATCAAGGTCCAGCGTTCGAGGCTGAAGTCTTCCAGGAATTCTGCAACCGTAATGGCTGCAGGAAGATAAGGACAACGCCTTACCACCCCCAAACCAACGGGATGTGTGAGAAAATGAACCAGGTAGTAATAGACCTGCTCAAGACATTGCCCCTGAAGGAACGCAGCCTGTGGCCTGAGAAACTGCCGGATCTGGTGGACTTGTATAACCATATCCCAGTGGGTTCTACCAACTGCACCCCGGCTTCCCTAATGAGAGCAAGACCTGGTAAGCTGCCAATTGACCTGAAAATGGGAGTCCTGACACCCGAGGACACCTCACCAGAAGCAGACTGGGACACAGAACGACAGCAGCAGTACCGGAAAGTACAGGAGTGTGTGGAGTGAAGTCTATCTCAAGCAAGAGAGAGGCAAGAGAGGAATTACAACCAGTATGCTCCTGCAGCTATCCTGGCACCTGGAGAGCAGGTCTTGAAGAGGAAGATACGGCTCCACAAGTTGGATGACCAGTGGGAGGAAGACCCGTACACCGTACTGCCGTCCAGCCATGAAAACCCAAAGGTGTGTGTTATCAGCAAGGATGGAGGAGAGACCATAGCCACTGTCTCCAGAGACCACCTGAAGAGGTGTCCCGAGCAGCTGCAAAGTGCTGATGAAGACCAAGATAGCCCTCAACCCGGGGAAAGGGAAAGGGAAGAAATGGTCAGTACAGTGCTCGGAGAATTTCCCCGGTCCTGGACACAAATCAACAACGCCATAGTGGTACCCGTCCTTACCTTCCTCCAGCCAACCCCTCAAGAGCCCGCAGAAGAGCCAGTAGTGTTGGAAGAGCAAGTGGCCCCGGAGGCAGAAGATTCCGTACCAGCAGCTCAGGAGAATCAACCCTCTGCTAGTAGTGAACCTGCCATGCCCGTGGTGAGCCAAAGAGTACGCAGAAAGCTGCCCAACCTACCCGTAACATCTGCAAACACCTCTAGTGCAGACATGAGCACACCCAGTACACAGGGGGTGGAAATAGGGGACCCAAATAGAGTACCACCAGACAGTGGGTTACGTAGGTCCAACAGGAGCACTAGGGGTCAAATACCAGGTCGCTGGAGAATCTAAATGCCAAGTATATATCTACCTGTATATTGCAAATGTTTAATGTCTGTGTTACCTGGTTACTAATTATGTTTTTCTAGTTACCCGACAGGGTTCATGGACTAACAGGTTATGGACAGTGAATAACCGGAACTACCTTGTAGATAGTTGCACCTTGTGCCCTCTTGCGAAGATGGCCACAGAAGAAAAACCTGTCCGGCGTGGCCCCCTGGTGGTCCAAAGTAGCTAGCTTCAGCCTAACAGCCACGCCCAAGGCCAGGAACTTGGGGTTTGTGGGGACAGGTCCCCGCACCGTTCAAGACTTCACCTTGTTGGGTGACATGGACACCCGGTCACGGAAGCGCTGCGACCTATAAAAACTAAATGTACTTGTATATATGTTTAGGTTATTGCTTATACCCTGTATTTGTGTTTTCTCAAAATATGTTTAGTCGCGGAGTACTAAATTTCACTAGGGGGGAATGTGGCACCCCGAGGTCTGGTTGCCACAGTGACAGCAATGTCATGTCTGAGAGCAGGTGGGAGGTTCCCTGGTTGGGGACAATTAGCATGCAGCACCTCCTGCCTCAGTCCAGGGAGGGGAGAAACCTGCCCTTTATAAACTGGATCTGGGGCGGGGTTAGACAGAGCAGTGAGAGTCCAGTGAAGTGCCAGTCTAGTTCCAGAGATAGGGACAGGTCAGCAGCAGGCTGAGGAGTCCCTGTAGGCAGAGGAGGAACACGAGGCCAGGAGGGGAACTAGCAGAGTTTGTCCTGGCCAGAGACTTACTAAGCCGGACACTGGAGTCCGAGGCTGTGAGGGTTATAAGCCCAGCAGCAGAAAACCACCACGCAGGGGACTTCAAGTCCTTTGGCCCAAGGAAGCCCGGAGGCTCAGCCACACGAGAGGGACCACTACAGCCCTGGAGGGGTGAGAAGCACGGAAGGCCCGAGTCGCCAGTCATACGGGTGAGAACAACACGGTACACTCAGAGACGTGGGCTACCACTACACTACAGCAGGATAGCCAAAAAAGAGTGAAGTCAGCACGGTAGGCTTACAAACTCCCCCTGACCAGCGGGATTTCCCAGTTGCTCTCAGACTGGCCAGGCCTCCATTATTAACCTGTATTCCGGACGGGTCCTTTAATACCACCAACAGTAAAGACCCTGACTTGCATGACAGACTCCGTGTGGTTACTGCTGCTCCTGCGCACCATCACCCCCATCCTCCGCATACACTGACCTGAGGCTACACTCCTCCTGTGGGGAGTTGTACTACACTCTGCTGCACCCACAACACCAGCCTCAGCGGTCTGCCCTGCAGCGGCGGTTCATCCTGACCGCAATCCACGGGTGGCGTAGTCGGACATTTAAAATACAACAAAAAGACTGCCATTTGAGTTGACTACCCTGAGCCAAGGGACCGGGTCCCCGCCACGCGATGACTACAACCCCAAGCATCCACAACGGGTCCGGTTCCGGATATCCCCACACAAACACAGCCCAGGGGGCGTGTCACACGGAACTGGAGCTGTCGACCCCAGACAGGGGCACAGGTCCACAGCAGCTTCTCCACTGATGCACGGAACTGGAGCTGTCGACCCCAGACCGGGGCGCAGGTCCACAGCAGCTTCTCCACTGATGCACGGAACTGGAGCTGTCGACCCCAGACAGGGGTGCAGGTCCACAGAAGCTTCTCCACTTATACATGGAACTGGAGCTGCCGATTTTTTTTTTTTTTTTTTTTTTTCAGGGACGCATGCATCGCGGTTAATACGGCACTAACAAACAGATGCCGGTAACTCGACTTCCGGTCACATGATGTCCTCGAGGCGCGGTGACGTCATCAGGCCGCGACTTACAGGAGGACAGAAGTGCGCGCCCGCACAAGCCTCGCGCCAGGATGCTTCATACACCGCCGGCGCTCCCAGGTAGGCCCTGCCCATTGCGATGGCCTGCTACCTCTGGACGGGGCGCCGCTCTCCCGCGGCCCATTCCTGGTCGCGGCGGAGGTTCGCAGACGGCCTCAGACCCGGCGCGCCGACCTCCGCCAGGTGTCAATGGGGACAACAATCCACGTAACTCGCATCTCCAGGGCGATGGTGGGCTTGCCACCCCAGATAGGGGCGCAGTCCCACTGCAATCCGGATCCCAACCAGGGCAGACTCCTCTACAGAAAGCGCAATCTGGCTGAGGCAGATAAAAGGGCTGCCACCCCAGATAAGGGCGCAGCTCCCCTGCATATCCGGTGCAAAAAAATGCTGTGCCTCTCCCAGATAGGGGTGAACTGACATAGGCAGAACGCTGGAGCTGCAGATCCCAGATAGGGGCGCTGCTCGACAGCAGTCGCCATCCAGATCTTCCACAAACCTGCAATAGGTTCCCTCCATCAAGGACAGGAAACTAAACTGAGGCGAGAGGGAGGGCCGCCCCCTTTTAAGCCTGTAGGTTTCCTGTCCTTGGTGGGCGGATCCCCTCTCTCGTGGTGCAGTCATGGTCGACCGATAAAAATAACATTTCCCTAATGTCTGCCTTACATCAGCACCATTTGTAAAATGTTCTTTTATCTTATTAGCATTTTAGAAGGTTTAAAAATGTAGCAGTAATTTTTCATTTTTTTGAGGAAATTTACCGTATTTTTCGAACTATAAGATGCACTTTTTTCCTCGAAAATTATGGAGGTAAGTGGGGGGCGCGTCTTTTAGTCTGGATATACCTGCTGTGGCGGGGGGGGAGCGGCAACGGAGGAGCTGGTCACAGAGCAGGACACAGCGCTGGAGCAGAGGGAAGGAAGATGAGTAAAATCCTTTATTTTTTTATGTGTGCAGCGTGTTGAGGGTCATATATACCAGGATGGGGATGAGGGGGCCATGCATACCAGTATGGGGATGAGGGGTGCCATGTATACCAGGATGGGGATGAGGGGGCCATATATACCAGGATAGGGATGAGGGGGCCATGCATACCAGGATGGGGATGAGGGGTGCCATGCATACCAGGAAGGGGATGGGGATGCCATGCATACCAGGAAGGGGATGGGGGTGCCATGCACACCAGGAAGGGGATGGGTGTGCCATGCCTACCAGGAAGGGGATGGGGGTGCCATGCATACCAGAATGGGGATGAGGGGGTCATGCATACCAGGATGGGAATGAGAAGGTCATGCATACCAAGATGGGGGTGCCATGCATACCAGGATGGGGATGGGATGCATACCAGGATGGGGATGAGGGGTGCCATGCATAGCAGGATGGGGATGAGGGGTGCCATGCATAGCAGGATGGGTATGAGGGGTGCCATGCATAGCAGGATGGGGATGAGGGGTGCCATGCATACCAGGATGGGGATGAGGGGTGCCATGCATACCAGAATGGGGATGAGGGGGCCATGCATACCAGGATGGGGATGAGGGGTGCCATGCATACCAGGATGAGGATGAGGGGGGCCATGCATACCAGGATGGGGATGAGGGGGGCCATGCATACCAGGATGGGGATGAGGGGGGCCATGCATACCAGGATGGGGATGGGGATGCCATGCATACCAGGATGGGAATGAGAAGGTCATGCATACCAGGATGGGGGTGCCATGCATACCAGGATGGGGATGGGGTTGCCATGCATACCAGAATGGGGATGGGGGTGCCATGCATACCAGAAGGGGGATGGGGGTGCCATGCATACCAGGATGGGGATGGGGGTTAATGCATACCAGGATGGGGATGAGGGGGCCATGCATGCTAGTATTGTGTCTGAGGGGGTCATGCATACCAGGATGGGGATGAGTGGGTCATGCATACCAGGATTAGGATGGGGCCACATATAGCGATGAGGGGGCCATGTATAACAGGATGGGGAAGAGGGGGGCATATATACCAGGCTGGAGATGAGGGGGCCGTGCATACCTGGATTGGGGGCCATATATACCAGGATGGGGACCATATATACCTGGATGGGGACCATATATATACCAGGATAGGAGATGTTAGTATATAATTGGGGGACATTACCCCTGTAAAAGTGTCAGCAGCAGACCCCTCCCCTCATAATAGTGCATCACGACTACATTTTTTTCCTTCTATTTTTTTTCTATTTTCCTCCTCTAAAACCTAGGTGTGTCTTATGGTCCAGTGCGTCTTATAGTCCTAAAAATACGGTACTTTTCGAGGTACCTATTCAGTTTTGAAGTGACTTTGGGAGTCCTATATATTGGAAAACTCCCAAAAGTGACATCATTTTAAAAACAGCAGCCCTCTACATATTCAAAACTGCGGTCAGGTAGTTTATTAACCTTTCAGGTACATTTCAGGAATTAATGTAAAGTGGCATGACAGGAATGAAAATTTTTTTTACCACCTAAATGTTGCTAATTTCTGAACAGGTCCCTATAGTCGGCAGACTAACACCGTTATTTGGCAGTGAATTGCCATGGCAAACAACAGGACCACACGATCAAGATTTCAGGGTGCCGATGGGGTTAAAGAGGGAGCCGCCACTCTGTTAACCATCTAGATGCTGTAGTCACTATTAACAGCAGCATCTAAGGGGTAAAACGCCCATAGTCTATGCGAACACTGATCGTGGCTGATGCAGCAAGTTGTCAGCTATAGTGTACAGCTGACAAATGCTGGATTGTCACCTGTCTAGGGATGCTAGTCTCTTATATCTCAGGTCAGTAAAAAGTCGTATTGGTGGTCATTAAGCGGTTAATAAACCTTAAAGGGATTGTCCAGTGACTGCTGCTCCATTCATTCTCTATTGGGCTGCCAGAAAAAGCCAAGTGCAGTACTCAAAGTGCCCTGTTCAGCCGATCAGCGTGGGTCCCAGCAGTTGGACCCCTATCAATCCTAAAAAGTTATCACCGATCCAATGGATAACACCTTTATTAGAAATACTAGGCCTTACACTTTTGAATGCTTAATTTATTTTATTAAACACTTAAAAAAAATTGTTGTGTTGACTTCTTTATTTTCTGAACATAAAAACTTTATGTAAATGGTTTCCAACTCAAACCTTCTGTTAAAGGGTAAGTGTCATCCGTAAATGACATGGTTTTAATCAGGTTTTTGTGTCCACTGTATTTAAAAAAAAAATGTTGGTAATGTTTTTAGTTTTGTTTTCCAGATCACAACCCAGTTTAAAAATCCCACTGAGGATAGCTTAACTTCCTGTTCGATCAGGAAATCCATAGAAAACTCAGACTCTATGTTTTATAGTGAAGCATCTAATGAGAATGTGCAAAGGTCATTGTGGAGGGAGGGGGAGACAGTGTGCTGTGACATCACCTGTTGTAAATTGTGGATGCTGTGTTATCTACTGTATATAGAGGTGTTATCAGTCATTGCACAGGAAGAGGAGGTGAGCTGTGACATCACCTATTGTGAATGGTGGATCCTGTGTTATTTACTGGATATAGAGGTGTTATCAGTCATTGTACAGGAGGAGGGGGTGAGCTTTGACATCTCTTATTGTGAATGGTGGATCCTGTGTTATCTACTGTATATAGATGTGATATCAGTCATTGTACAGAAGGAGGAGGAGGTGAGCTGCGACATCACCTACTGTGAATCCTGTGTCAGCAGCTGTATATAGAGGTGTTGCTATGTACAGTGCTGCTTTGCTGGGTCATCTGTTGATAGATCCTAAAGGTAAATACAAGCTTTTTTTTTGTCTCCTGAAACAATACCAGGAAAAACAACATTATAAAACTCTGGGCACGAGAAGGTGGGCGCTGCTGCTGGGTGGACTATTCCCAAACGCATTTACACCCCTGTAAATTTTATTTTGCTCAACATGAAGCAGCCAACCAGCTCCAGGTGTTGGGTAGATTAGCACACATCTGACAGTAGTAGCCATGAACTTTATACGTTCTACGTCTGAGGGTCGCCAATAAAGTCTTACAAATGTTCTGCTTAATGTTCAGTTGGCTGCTTTAAGGATGGCACCTAGAGGAACTCCCTTTACTGCTTTTTTAGAAGGAGCTGCAACTCTAAAGGAGTGTGCCTTGAAATTATCAAGGCCGAAAGGATCAAACATCTGATTATGCTTGATGATACTTTCCTAATAGGCTGTCTAGAGTATATGAAAAGATTGCGGGTGTTGCTCCTTAAAGGAAATCTAACAGCTGATACATGCTGCTTGATCTACAGGCAGCATGCATCAGACAATGGCTGAATGATTTCAGCCAGGTATGTAGGATTCTGAAACGCTGCGATGTTACAAGCACAATCATACTTTATGAGTCACCAGGCACCGAGCTGCACAGACGACTAGTTGGACAGGTGTGTGGGAACCTGGCGGCTTCTCCCTGAGTGACAGGTCTCTTCCTACGTGTGTGTATAAAGAGAAACCAGTCAGTCACTGGAAGAGGTGGGAAGCCGACAGGGACTGATCCGCAAAGGAGGCTAGTCGGAAAAGGTGTGTGGGTCCCTGGCGGCTTCTCTCTGCCGGCACCTCTTGAGTGACAGGTCTCCCTCTATGTGCGTGTATAGGGAGAAACCTGTCAGTCACTGGCAGCGGTGGGGAGAAGCAGCTGCAGACCCGTTTGTCCGACTAGTCTCCTGTGCAGCTCGATGTTTGTTGTCTTTAAAAGTATGTTTTTCTCCATTTGAGAGAAAAAAGACATGCCTGGCAGAAATCATACAGCCAGAGCCTGATACATTCTGTCAGTAGTCCGGGCAGCATGTATCAGCTGTCCGGTTCCCTTTAACAGTGCTGTCATCTCCAAGTGTACTTTCATTCATTTGACAAATCATAATGATCTATCCTCTACGTCTTCTATTAGATCAAAGTACTGAATTTCTGTCAATATGAGACGCCTTAGGTTAAGTTCCTACATCTAGATTGTAATTTCCAAACTAGATTATAATTTTTTAAACATCTTAAGCCACCATGATGGGTAGATCTGTCGTGAAACGTGTCAGGATGTAAAGCAGGCTCGGCAGCCGAGCTCTCTCCATGCGCTGTAGATGCCGTCTGTGTTACATTGCCGGCATCTGCCTCTAAAAGTAGCGACCGACACTGAGCTCCGATTGCTGCTATTAACCATTTAGATGCTGCTGTAAATCTCTCACAGAAGCATTTAAATGGAGAAGGCACTGGCTAAACTTGATGCAATAGTGGGGGAACCGATGGGTACCATGGCAACTGAGGGCCTGCTGAAAGTTCCCATAGCTGACATCTTGGTACTGATATCTCAGAAACTGGCAAAAGAAACAAAAAATTATTTTAGCTTTTTTTAAAAAAAAAAAAAATTAAGATTTTTTTTTTACCTAATAAATGTAATAAAGTGTATTCAAGTTTGGTATCTCCGTAATCGCATTGACCCGGAAAACCATGTTTCCATTTTTACCAGATGGTGACGTTCGTAAAAACAAAATAAAAAAAAAAACTATGGGTCTTTTTTTCAGTATTTTATCCCAATTTTAATTTTTTCCAGCTTTTCAGCACATTATATGGTAAAGCCAATTCCCACAACTCATTTTGCAAAAGAAAAGATCTCATATGGCTCTTTCGACGTTAAAAAAAAACAAAACAGTTATGCCTCTTGGAAGAAAGGGAGCAAAAAACTAAAGCACAAAAACTAAACATTGTCATTCTATAAAAGGTTAAGAAGAAATACTGAATATCTCTACAGTTCTCCAATGTTCGGTGGTGTAACCTGTGTATAAAGGTAAGTTTAGGATACAAGTTGGCAATGACTGCCACCACTGAGGATGGCTTGCAGTGTCTTTGCCAGTGAAGTCGTTGAGGTCATTGCGGCCAGATATAAAAGATACCCAAGTGGTTGTAAGATCAGCTTCCTGCCAACACTCCATAAATCAGCCTGACTCCTGCACACTGAGGAATCAGCCAAACCTGCCGGGTCTACACATTTAGGGTCAAGCAATAAACTGCAACAATAAGTGACATTTAAAAGGGTTAGGCTATGTTCACACACTGCAATTTTTTAAAACAAATTAAAATCTGCTTTTCACAGTTCCAGCAAACCTATGAGATTTCAGAAATCTCATGCACACACTTTTTTATTTCTTGACTGAATATGAGAACTAGTGATTTTGAAATCTGTAACATGTCAATTCTTACAGCATTTTTGTCGCATTTTTGGTGAATAAAACTAACTATAAAAACATGTACTGTAGACAAAGCACATATGTAATTCACATCCCAAAAAAAAAAAAAGAGGCAAAACGTGTGATTGCATCGCAGCAATTTTACTGCCAAGAGAGCAGGTTTTGGCTGCAGAAAAAAAAATGCTGCGCGTGAACATAGCCTTAAAACAGATACTTCATACTTAGCAAAGGACATCATTATTACATTGGTGGGTGGCCGTGCCTGCCATTACAGAGCTTGGCCTGTGCAAGTAAACAGGACTGAGCAACCAAATCATAACAACTGCTACCAAAAGTACAACATTGTCCTATATGGAGCAGTATTACCAGTGAATGGGAGAAGCACCATTAATCAGCTAATTGGTGTCGAGAGTCGGATCTCCATGAGGACTCAGTCAGACGGCCGTATAAACTGAGACAGATGCTGGGAATGGAAGTTGTTTCTGTGCTCTCTGGAGTTACGACAAACTATTAGTATGGATAAAAATGTATGGTTGTCCTGAGGAAGGAGTCGGTGGACTCTGAAATGCGTAGACAATAAACCTACATGTTTATCTATACTAATGGTTTGTCGTGACTCCAGGGAGTGCAGAAACAACTTCCCTTCCCAGCATCTATCTCTGACATATCCATAGGAAGCTGCATCATTCATCTGGAGTCCAGGCTTTATAGTTGTTGTGTCCCACACAACCCTACTAGGTGAGCAGTTTTTAATACTTCTGTACCAATTATTAATTGGAAAAGACCCTATTGCGCGCTTGCATTTTTTCATGGCCGTATAAACTGGACAGAGATCGGCCCGCAACGCATGGACAGGCAGAAGGCTTTCCCCACCCCATATATTTCTATGTAACGGTCACGCTCGGGTCGGGAGAGCCGTGGCCAGTCCATGCATTGCGATTCGATTTATAAAGGGTATCTGACTGCACCCTTAATCTAACACTACTGATCTGTCTTAAGAATAGACTATCAATTTAATAAACTGGAAAAAAAAATAATAAAATAATTTTTTTTATTTATATAAATTTCCTATATAAGGCCAAAAGTCATTATAGTGAAATACTATATAACAACGATGCTAAAGCTATCGCTTTCCCGCTGCTGTGATACTACAGCTCCCAGCATACTATAAATTCTACAAATCTGTAAAATGCCTTTTGACTTTTCACATTTCTGTTTCTATGGTAAATGATCACTGACACGTCTCACTATCTCCATCTGATTTGTGAGTGTAATCAAGCTGTCAGGACCATTAGCTGCCACGGTCGCCCAGCAGGGTGATAAAGACACATGAGGTTGTGTGACTGACAGGTAGTAACTTGGGTGTTGTGTCTCAATATTTACTGGTCATAAATTAGTAGCAATGATCCAGAAGAAAATAGCCCTAAATTTACTAAGTAAAATTAATTATTGTTGTTTTATTTCTGCCATATACCACAATTGTGTAAGCAGCAAGACATAGGGCTGATCTTAAAGGAAATCTGTCGTCATCAGGTTTTTCCAACCTAATCTGAGAGCACCATGATGTACAGTGTCATGTGAAAGTTTGGGCACCCCTGCTCAAAATTACTGTTATTGTGAACAGTTAAGCAAGTTGAAGATGAAATAATTTCCCCCCTACTCTGGAACTCTCTACCCCAACGTATCAGACTCTCGCCTACCATGCAAGCCTTCAAAAGGAACCTGAAGACCTACCTCTTCTGACAAGCCTACAACCTGCAGTAACCCCCGCTCCACCATACCGCTGCATGACCAGCTCTACCCTCACCTACTGTATCCTCACCCATCCCTTGTAGATTGTGAGCCCTCGCGGGCAGGGTCCTCGCTCCACCATACCGCTGCACGACCAGCTCTACCCTCACCTACTGTATCCTCACCCATCCCTTGTAGATTGTGAGCTCTCGCGGGCAGGGTCCTCGCTCCACCATACCGCTGCACGACCAGCTCTACCCTCACCTACAGTATCCTCACCCATCCCTTGTAGATTGTGAGCCCTCGCGGGCAGGGTCCACTCTCCTCCTGTACCAGTCACTGTCACATTGTGTTCAAGATTATTGTAATTGTTCTTGTATTATACCCCTTTTTCACATGTAAAGCGCCATGGAATAAATGGAGCTATAATAATAAATAATAATAATAATATCTAAAAGGCCTAAAGTTAAAAATGACACATTTCCTTTGTATTTTAGGTAAAAAAAAAAATTATATATATAGTCATTTTTTACATTTTGAGGAAAAGGGACTGATGCAAATGTTTGGTCACACTTTGAGATTTGTGTGCTCAGATAACTTTGAGCAAGGTTTCAGGCCTCAATTAGCATTGTTAGGGTTAACGTTAGGAAAGGCCAGGAGACGCAAATTTCCCAGCTTTATAAAAATTTAGCCTCTTCCTACTTTGTGCCAAAAAACAGCAGCCATGGGTTCTTCTAAGCAGCTGCCTAGCACTCTGAAAATGAAAAGGGTGGAGGCCACAAAAGAAGAGAAGGCTATAAGAAGATAGCAAAGCATTTTCAAGTTGCCCTTTCGTCAGATCGAAATGTAATGAAGAAAGGTCAGTTAACAGGAAAAGAAGAGGTAAAGATAAGTTCTGGAAAACCAAGCATAATTTCAGTGAGAGCTGCTAGTATGATTACTAGAGAGGCAAATGAAAGTAAAAGACCTTCAGAAAGATTTAGCAGACTCTGGAGTTGTGGTACATTGTTCTACTGTTCACAGACACCAGCACAAATATGGCCTTCATGGAAGAGTCATCAGAAGAAAACCTCTCCAGCGTCCTCACCATAAAATTCAGCATCAGAAGTCTGCAAAAGAACATCTAAACAAGCCTAATGCATTTTGGAAACAAGTCCTGTGGACCAATGAGGTTAAAATAGAACTCTTTGGCCACAATGAACAAAGGTATGTGTGGAGAAAAAAAGAGCACAGAATTTCAGGAAAAGAACATCTGCCAATCATTCAGCATGGGGGAGGATCAATCATGCTTTGCGGTTGTGTTGCAGCCAATGGCACGGGGAACATCTCACTGGTAGAGGAAAGAATGGATTCAGTGAAATTTTAACAAATTCTTGATGTAAGCATCACACCATCTGTAAAAAAGCTGACATTCAAAAGAGGATGGCTTCTATAAATGGATAATGATCTTAAACACGTCAAAATCCACAACAGACAACCTCAAAAGACGTAAGCTGAAGGTTTTACAATGGCCCTCACAGTCCTCTGATCTGAACATCATTGAAAATCTGTGGTTAGACCTCAAAATAGCAGAGCATGCAAGACGATCCAGGTGTCATGATCTGCAACAAGAACTAAGGAAAGATAGGGGAAAGCTGTCCCTACAGTAAAACTAAGCTGAATCCCTACGATGTAGTGGGCTGCCTGTTCCTAGTGAACAGACCCGCCTTCGTCCTCGGCTAGTCTGAACGAAAACCTATAGAGTTAAGGGAGGGGTCCCTAAAAGAACTAAGGACTGGAACAAAAATGGAACACCTCCTAAACAGAAGTTGTTGTAGAACACAAAAGACAAACTGACAAAAGGTACTAGAGGTCCCAGAGGACCAAGCGAACTGACAGAGATAGGCACCGAAGTACCAGGCTAGCAAGACAGTCAAACAACACTGAAGTCCAGCAAAGCCAGAAGGGCGGAGCTGGAATATATAGGCAGATGGTCACGTGACCGCAAAACACAAGATAGAAAAAACTAACAGGAGGGTTCTAACAGTACCCCCTCTTTTATGAGGATCCTCCGGATCCTCCAGGCCCAGGCCTATCCGGAAACCTCCTGTGGAAAGCTTAAACAAGCCTAGGAGCAGAGACATCATCCGTCCTTACCCAGGAGTTGTCTTCGGGACCGAAACCCTTCCAAGAGACGAGATACTGTAATCTCCCTCTATGCCATCTAGAATTCAAGATACGCGAAATCTCAAATTCGCCGTCTTCCATCACAGGAGGAACTGTGACCGTGGCGTCCCTATCAGAAACGTCAGCCTTTTTCAACAAGGAAACATGAAACACAGGATTAATCTTCCAGGAAGTAGGGACCTCCAACCTAACAGCAGACGGGTTAACAACCTGAAGCACTTTAAATGGACCCACAAACTTAGAACCCAGTTTTTTAGGGGGAATCCTCAACCGCAGGTTCTTCGAGAACAACCAAACCATGTCACCCACAGTAAACAAAACCTCTTTACGCTTCCTGTCAAAATACTTCATGGATTTCTCGTTAGCCTCTTGAAGGTTGCAACGTACATTAGTCCAACCTCTCTCCAAATCACAGGAAAAATTCTCCTCCTCCGGCACCACCGACCCTAATTTGGAGAACGAACCAAAAGACGGATGTCTCCTAGTACAACAAAAAAAGGAGAACACCCAGCAGAGGAGGATGTATGATTGTTAAGGAGCAAATTCTGCGAGAGGCAGAAACTCAGACCACACCTCTTGATTGTCCGCCACAAAACAACGCAAAAACTGTTCAACATCCTGGTTCTTTCTTTCAGTTTGTCCATTAGACTCAGGATGATAACCAGACGAAAATGACAAATGGACTCCCAACCTTTCACAAAAAGCACGCCAAAAGCGAGCCACAAACTGAGGTCGTCTATCAGAAACAATATCTGTGGGAACGCCATAGAGTTTGACAATCTGCTTACCAAACGCCTTAGCGAGTGTCTTGGTGCAGGGCAACTTAATGAATGGAACCAAGTAACACATCTTACTAAAACGTTCCACGACCACCCAGATAACAGTAAAACCCTCGGACACAGGAAGATCAGTAATAAAATCCATTGTGAGATGGGTCCAAGGCGCACTAGGAACTTCCAGAGGCAAAGCAACACCGCAGCAGGAGTATGTGAAGCCTTTGACCTAGCACACACAGTACACTGACGCACCCACTTGATGACATCCTTCTGCCATCCAGGCCACCAAAAACTGCGACTGATAAGTCTCTTAGTTTCCGAAATTCCTGGATGACCTGTCAACCGAGACTCATGACACTGCACAAACAAATCTCTCCTAAAAGCTCTAGGCACGAACAACCTCCCATGGAGAGTGTTAGATGGGGCATCATCTTGAGCTTTCAGAATCCCATTCTCCAAAACGGAGTCCAAATCCGCCACCACAACTCCTTTCTGTAAAATGCTCTCCTCCTCCTCGGCACCGACCGTAGGAGAGAAACTGCGAGATAAAGCATCAGCTTTAACATTCTTAGTACCAGGGATGTAGGTAACAGAAAAATGAAACCGAGAAAAAAAAAGTGCCCACCTAGCTTGACTGGCATTCAAGCGCTTGGCAGCATCCAGATAGATCAAATTCTTATGATCTGTGAAAACCTGAATAGGAAATCTAGCGCCTTCCAAAAAATGACGCCAATGTTCAAACGCAAGTTTAATAGCCAGCAATTCCCGATTTCCAACATCATAATTCAGTTCGGTTTCTGAAAATTTCCTCGAAAAGAAGGCACAAGGATGTACTCCACCCTTGTTCTCCTGAGACAAAACTGCTCCGACCCCCACCGATGAAGACTCGACCAAAAAAGGCTTGGTCTCATCAGGCTGCATAAGGATAGGGGCAGAACTGAACCTCTCCTTGAGATACTCAAAAGCTTCAATGGCCTCAGTAGTCCACTGGGCCGTATTCGCACCTTTCCTGGTGAGATCGGTTAGAGGTTTAACAATTACAGAAAAATTCTTAATGAATTTCCTGTAATAATTGGCAAAACCCAAAAATCTCTGTATAGATTTCAACCCAATAGGCCTAGGCCATTCCTGCACAGCCTGAACCTTCACAGAGTCCATCTCAAAGCCCTCGCTGGAGACAATGTAGCCTAAAAACTTATTTTCTGCACAGCGAACTCACATTTCTCCAGCTTAGCAGAGTGAATTATCACTCAATATCTGCAAAACTTCACGTACACTCTGCCAATGGGACTCCAGATCTGGCGAATAAATCAAAATGTCATCCAAATACACGACCACATTCTTACCAAAGGTCTCAGGACGTCGTTAATAAGGTTCTGAAAAAATGCAGGTGCATTGGTAAGACCAAAAGTCATCACCAGATTCTCAAAATGACCTACCGGAGTGTTAAAAGCAGTTTTCCATTTATCACCCTCCTTCACTCGTAACAAATTGTATGCCCCCCCGGAGATCAATTTTGGAGAACCACTTGGCTCCCACTAACTGGTTAAACAAGTCAGGAATTACCGGCAATGGGTAGGAATTGCGTACGGTAATCTTATTAATTTCACGAAAATCCAGACATGGACGTAAACCGCCATCCTTTTTTTTAACAAAGAAGAATCCAACTGCCACCGGCGACTTAGAAGGTCTAATGTGACCAGCAGCCAGGCTAGTCTGTATGTACTCCTCCAAGGCCTTTCTTTCAGGGATAGTCAGATTAAACAAGCGACTTTTGGGAAGAGTAGCACCCGGAACAAACTCAATGGCGCAATCATAATCCCTATGAGGAGGTAAAACTTGCGGTGACTCCTCTGAAAAAATCCTCCAAAAATCTTGAATAGGTACAGGTAATTCCCCTTTTTCCACAGCCGCAATGTGACCATTACTACATTTATCATAGCACTTCGGACTCCAAGACTTAATCACATTAATAGACCCGTCCAATAAAGGATTGTGCAGTTTTAACCAAGGCAATCCTAGAACAACTGGAGAGGGCAAATTATCCAAAACAACTAAGTCCAAAATTTCTTGGCGAACTCCATTGATAGTGAGGGAAAATGCAGCAGTCTTGTGAGTAATACATTTCAACGGAGTGTTATCAATTGCAACCACAGAAATAGGTGATGACAAAGGTTTGAATTTCAATTTAAGGTTTTCCAAAAACCCTTTATCAATCACATTAAGTGTTGAACCACAATCCACAAATACCTGAAATTCAATCAAATCTCCCTGCAGAGTGGTACTCCCAGAAAGAAATACTCCTGCAGAGCGTAAACAAGCTATAGGGCCGTAACTGACCTTTTTTTTTTCTTTACTTAAACGAAGCTCACAATACTTAATCAAATGGTCAGCTTTACCACAATAAAGACACAATCCCTCGGCGAATCTCCGGTCTCTTTCCTGAGAGCGGAGTGACATTGCCCCCACCTCCATTGGTTCTCCGCTGTCAGAGCAGATTTTCTGGGATCTAGGACCTGACGTTACAGGAGTTTTTACATCATTCACCCTGGACCTCAGTCTCCTGTCCACACAAACAGCTAACTGCACAGCCTCCAGCAGAGTCTCAGGTGCAGGGAATGCAATTAGCAAATCTTTAACCCTTTCACTCAGAACAGCAAGAAATAAACATCTCAGCGCAGAATCATTCCATTTAACTTCTGAGGCCCATCTCCTGAAGTGTGTGCAATAATTTTCAACATCATCTGACCCCTGATTCAAACGTCTAAGTTATGATTCAGCAGATGAGATTCGAGCAGGATCGTCATATAATAGCCCCATAGCAGAAAAAAATTCCTCAACAGACCCCAAACATGGATCATTAGGTTGGAGAGAAAAGGCCCACCCCTGTGGCTCCTTGCGCAAAAGTGACATAATAAAACCAATGCGCTGTGATTCATTCCCAGAGGATCTTGGTCTCAAATGAAAATATAACAAACAAGCATTTTTAAAGGAAAAAACATCTTGCTGTTTACCACAAAAAACATCAGGCAGTCCTACCTTGGGTTCGACAAAATGCGCTCCAGAACAGCTACTCACGTGTTGCTGGACCTCGGCCACCTCCAGAGACAATCCCTGCAAGCGTTGAGCCAACTCCTGGACGGAAACCATACTGATCCCCAAATTTCTTTCCTTTAAGTTTTTTTTGGGCTGGACTTACTTTTATGATCTGCAACAAGAACTAAGGAAAGATAGGGGAAAGCTGTCCCTACAGTAAGACTAAGCTGAATCCCTACGATGTAGTGGGCTGCCTGTTCCTAGTGAACAGACCCGCCTTCGTCCTCGGCTAGTCTGAACGAAGACCTATAGAGTTAAGGGAGGGGTCCCTAAAAGAACTAAGGACTGGAACAAAAATGGGACACCTCCTAAACAGAAGTTGTTGTAGAACACAAAAGACAAACTGACAAAAAGTACTAGAGGTCCCAGAGGACCAAGCGAACTGACAGAGATAGGCACCGAAGTACCAGGCTAGCAAGACAGTCAAACAACACTGAAGTCCAGCAAAGCCAGAAGGGCGGAGCTGGAATATATAGGCAGATGGTCACGTGACCGCAAAACGCAAGATAGAAAAAACTAACAGGAGGGTTCTAACACCAGGAATATCACAGAACTGGAAGAATTTTCCAAGGAAGAACGGATGAAAATCCCTCAAACAAGAAGTGAAAGACTCTTGGCAAGCTACAGAAAGTGTTTACAAGCTGTGATACCTGCAAAAGGGGTGCTACTAGGTACTAACCATGCAGGGTGCCCAAACTTTGGCATTGGTCCATTTTCTTTTTTAAAATTTTTAAAATGTAAACAAACAACAATATACAGTGGGTAAAATACGTATTTGATACACTGCCAATTTTGCAAGTTTTCCCACCTACAAAGAATGGAGAGGTCTGTAATTTGCATTGTAGATACACCTCAACTGTGAGAGACAACCTTAAAAAAAATCCAGAAAATCACATAGTATGATTTTTACATAATTAATTTGCATTTCATTAGATGCAATAAGTATTTGATACAATAAAAAAAAAACAGAACTTAATATTTGTTTGCAATTATAGAGGTCAGACGTTTCCTGTAGTTCTTGACCAGGTTTGCACACACTGCAGCAGAGATTTTGACCCACTCCTCCATACAGATCTTCTCCAGATCTTTCATGTTTCAGGCCAGTAGCTGGGCAACATTCAGTTTCAGCTTCCTCAAAAGATTTTCTATTGGATTCAGGTCTGGAGACTGGCTAGGCCACTCCAGGACTTGAAATGCTTCTTAAGGAGCCACTTCTTAGCTGCCTTGGCTATGTGTTTCGGGTCACTGTCATGCTGGAAGACCCAGCAACAACCCATCTACAATGCTCTTATTGAGGGATGGAGGTTGTTGGCCAAAATCTCACGATACATGACCCCATCGATATTCCCTTCAATAAGGTGCAGTCATCCTGTACCCTTTGTAGAAAAGCACCCTCAAAGTATGATGTTTCCCCCATCATGCTTCACGGTTGGGACAGTGTTCTCGGGGTTGTACGCATTCTTCTTCTTATCCCAAACACGGCGAGTTGACTTGATACCAAAAAGTTCTATTTTGGTCTCATCCGACCACATGACTTTCTCCCAAGCATTCTCTGGATCATCCAAATGGTCATTGGCGACCTTCAAACGAGCCTGTACATGTGCTGGCATGAGGAGGGGAACCTTGCATGTCATGCTAAATTTTAATCCATAACAGCGTAGTGTGTTACTAAACAGTAATGTTTGAGACTGAGGTCCCAGCTCTTTTCAGGTCACTGACCAAGTCCTCCCATTTAGTTCTGGGCAGATTCCTGACCTTTCTCAGAATCATCCTTACAACACGAGGCAAGATTTTACATGGAGCCCCAGTCCGAGGAAGACTGACAGTCATCTTGTGTTTCTTACTATTTTTAATAATTGTGCCAAAAAAGTTGTTGCCTTCTCACCAAGCTGATTGCCTTTTGTCCTGTAGTCCATCCCAGCCTTGTGCAGGTATACAATTTTGTCCCTGCTGTCCTTAGACAGTTGTTTGGTCCGGGCCATGGTGGAGAGTTTGGAGTGTGATTGATTGTGTGCAAAGGTGTCTTTTATACAGGTAACGAGTTCAAACAAGTGCAATTAATACAGGTAAAGAGTGCAGAGTAGGAGGCTTCTTAAATAAAAAACTAACAGGACTGTGACAGCAAGAATTTTTGCTGGTTGGACGGTGATCAAATACTTTCATGCAATAAAATGCAATTTAATTATATACTGACTTTTATTTTTAGATTCTATCTCTCACAGTTGATGTGTATCAACAATAAAAATTACAGACCTCTCCATTGTTTGTAGGTGGGAAAACTTGCAAAATTGGCAGTATATCAAATATTTATTTTCCTCACTGTATTTTTTTTTTTTTGCCTAAAATACAAAGTAAATGTGCCATCTTTAACTTTAAGCCTTTTAGAGATCATTTAATCTTCGACTTCCATAAATGTTCACAATAACAGTAATTTTGACCAGGGGTGCCCAAACTTTTACATGCCACTGTAAACGCAGAGAGTCTGATTCCAGCGGTGTCACTTTATGGGCTGCTCGCTGTAGTTTTGAGAAAATCACTGTCTTATCATTATAGGACTGGTAAAACTGCTGCCATGTAGTCAATATTAGTGCACTCTCTATAATCCCGCCCTCACCGATCGCCAACTTTCTGCCTATGCACAGTGTACACAGCAAGTTGTCACTCGGGGGGGGGGGGGGGGGTTATACAGGGCTCAGCATTTGAGCTCTGTTAGATCTGCAGCAGATAAAATTGTGATTTTATCAAAATGACAGCAAGCAGCCCAGTAAGTTACACCGCTGTAATCAGGGTCTTTGCCCTAAATAATGCTGCTCTCACATGATGTAGCAAAAACCAGGAGACAGATTGCCTATAAACCTTTTTTTTTTTTTTAAATAATGAGTTCCCTATTGTGTTTTGATATATTATAGGTGGAGATGATCAAATTGATTTGGTGCCCGTCAAATTAAAGTTGAATTTTATGAAATTCACCAGTAATGGCAACTTTAAACAATTTGCAATTCAATTTGAAAAATGGCTAAAACAATGCTCAACATCCTTTTACAAATGGCAAAAAATTGCCTCAATCACAGAACTATGACATGACATCAGGTTCAAGAACACAGACGTCGCCATTATGCCTTGCAGCTATCATGTCACAGGAGAGACTATCATAGCCTGTGTAAGGCTGTGTGCCCACGATGAGTTTTTTAAGCATTTCCGCAGCAGCAAAAACACTGCAGAAATGCTTAAAAAATGCATGGTAGAAGGCCTGCCATGTTCCCCAATGATAATCCGCATGTGCTGTGCACATGCTGAGGAAATTTCCACTGCGGATTATCATTGCGGAAAAAAATGCAGCATTACGAATTATTTTGCGGAAGTGCTGCGTTTTCGCTGCCATTGACTTGCATTGGAACGCATGGATTACGCATCACTGGATCTGTACATGCGGAATCCAAGTGTTTCAATGTGCGGATGGTACCCGGGTCTGGAGGACAGGAGACTCTCCTCCGGACCCGGGTACCATAGAACCTGAAAAAAAAAAAGAATAAAATAAAAAATATACATTATACTTCCCCTCTGATGGCCCCCGGTCTCCTTGTCTTCGCTTGCCGGCAGATTGCGGTGGACTGAAGGACCTGCGCTGACGTCATCTAGTCATGTGATGGGTCACGCGACGCTAACGTCGGCAGGTCCTTCAGTGTACTGCGAGCTGCCGGCAAGCCAGGACAGATCGAATAAAGACTCCGGAGGCCATCAGAAGATAAGTATAGATTTATTTTTTGATTTTTTACCATTCTTTCGGTCACACTATATATGCCGGTTGCATACTATTTATATAGTGTGACCAAGTTGTCAAGCACTTTCCAAGTGATGCTAAAATTGCTTGGAAAGCTCTTGACAACCCGCATGCGGAAATGCAAGTGAAAAACGCTTCACATCCGCATGTCCCTGGCAGGAAAAACGCATGTACAATCCGCATATACAATCCGCATGTACAATCCGCATGCGTTTTTTCTGCCAGGGAGATGCAGAAACGCTCAGGAAAAATCCAGAGCATTTCTGCATCGTGGGCACATAGCCTAAAAGCTGAGGCAGGAAATGCAGCAGCCATTAATCATTGTAACAGTTAAAATGAGATTAGTAGTCTATAAACAATCTAGAGATTAAATCAATAAAGGGGACAGATAGGAAGGGTGTCAGCAGTAGTACCCGACTCTGTGAGATTGATCAGTGATATGAGCTGGCATCTGTCCTGTTGCATTTGAATTGTAATTACACATTTTTCTTTATCCCTGACGCACTAAAAAGCAGAAGCAAGACAGCACAATAGATTTTACAGAAAAAAAAGATAACTGTCATACGATGTGCTTGCTTGTTACAAGAAAATGCACTGAGTTTTTGAATTTTTGTGTGCAATACTTTTTGTGAAGGAGGAAATTATTTTTATTTTTTAATTTTTTTTTTAAATATAAAAGAAAATTCCCCAAAATCAAGAAATTTAACTGGGACTGTCTATCTCACAAAGTGAGGGCTAGGCTCTGCTATATTGCTGGACTCTGTTTCATAGCTACAGTGAGACTCTCTATATACACATCACAACCCTGTGCTTCCAGCCTCTATAACCTCCATGAACAAAAATACTGCATTTTCATGAGTGCTTTTAACACTTGAGTCTTTTTTGGGCATGCATGGCGTATATCCGTTTGTTTTTGGATCCAACTTAACGAATACTTCTAAAAGAATTAAATTAAAAAATTCATATTCATCCGAAAAAAAAACTCTGAATGATGCAAATTAATTCTACATCATATAGGATATAGTACATGTTTCACGCAATCTATGGAGCCCTAGCAGAAAAAAAACAGATATAAAATGGCTTTGTGTCTGAGACCCTAATAAAGTACATCGCAATGCAAACCCTATTAGGTCAGGTTCACAGAGTGCAATTTTTCATGCTTCTTTTATTACCCAAAGTTCTAAATCCTGTGTTTTATACTTTACCACCCTTTATGATCCAGCCTCAGCACTGCCTTTGTGAACATGGCCTTGGTAAATCTAGGCTTGGAGCTGAAAAAAGTCATGAGGCTGCCTTTTTGTAGATGGGAAGTTTCCACCAAATCACTTGAATAAAGACTATAGCAAAATCTTATTCCTTCATAAACCCAGCAGCTGAATGTAATGACTGTGTTTAGCAAAGCAAACACATTCTTAATAAGAAAATCCCCCAAACTGATACGTGGGCTCTTATAGATTCCTCAGACTGTTCTCTGCATTACAATGTATTTCAGAAATCTCAAGTGTGGGACAAGATTATTTTTTGATCCCTAAGCCAAAACTACATGGAATCCTAATAAATCAGAATTAGTGACGTGCCAGAGCCATTGACTTGCTTAAAGCGCACCTCTCAGCAGGATTGTGCTTAGTAAACCACATACACTGTCAGGTGGGCGCCGTTACACTGAGTAGAATGATACCTTTGTTAATGAAATCCGTCCAGTGGTTTTATAATCTTTATTTTCAGTTCTGCCATAATGATATGCTCGGGACTTTCGGGAGGGGCTGTAACTGGTGCTCTCATTATGTTTTCCTGTCTCTGGCCTCCGACAGGTCACTGTGCTTTCCGTCACCTGCCTACTATTTTAAACTCTGCCTTTGTAATTTCTCTGCCAATGTGAAATTTACATGTCCCAAAATGGCCACCGCCCGCGCGTGCCCAGTAGCATTTTGCTTTTGGAAAAAGAATTTGGGAGCCGCAGTATGGCGCTGCGCATGCGCAGTAGCATCTCTCGGCAATCAAGAAATGCTACTGAGTAAGCGTGGGCGGCGGAGACCATATTGCTGCAGGCAAGTTTCTTTTTCCATCGGCAAGCGATAGATGCAACTGCGCACACGCGAGCGCCATTTTGCTAGAGGAAAACTATATTCAGAGGAGTGACTGAACGTGGGCCGGCACTGTCCGCTGTGACTGAAACTGGAACGCTACCGGAGGGGGATAAAGTTAATTTACTCCCTGCAGCGGGGCTCTCAGTGCGAGCACCGGGCAGCTTCAGAACGCTATTAACCGGAAGATTAACCCCATATCAGTAGGTTAATAGCATGTTTTCATGTGACAGGTTCCCTTTAATTAGATCTCTCACATTTTGAGGTAAGTCTATCCATCTATCACATATCTATCCTTCATCTATTATCTATGTATCATCTATACATCGATTGATCTATCCCACAACTATCGATTTATTCATCTATGTATCTAACGATCTATTCATTTAACTATTGCATATCTATCAAATTATTTATCTATCCATCGATTTATCTATAAATGTATCTAACGATTTATCTATGTATGCATTTATCTATCTATCCCATATCTATTATCTATCCATCTCATATCTATCTTCTACCTATTTACAGGTGCATCTAACAAAATTAGAATATCATCAAAAAGTTACTTTATTTCAGTTCTTCAATCCAAAAAGTGAAACTCCTATAGAGTCATTAGAAACAGAGTGATCTACTGTATTTCAAGTGTTTATTTCTGTTAATATTGATGAGTCATTATCTCAGTAAATTACAATAATTAACAAAAAACACCTGCAAAGGCTTCCTAAGCATTTAAAAAGGTCCCTTAGTCTGTTTCAGTAGGCTCCACAATCATGGGGAAGACTGCTGACCTGACAGATGTCCAGAAGGCAGTCATTGACACACTCCACAACGTCCCAGTGTTCCAATTTTCATTTGAAAATCAAGGTCCCAGAGTCTGGAGGAAGAGTGGAGAGGCCACAATCCAAGCTGCTTGAGGTCTAGTGTGAAGTTTCCACAATCAGTGATGGTTTGGGGAGCCATGTCATCTGCTGGTGTAGGTCCACTGTGTTTTATCAAGACCAAAGTCAGCGCAGCCGTCTACCAGGACATTTTACAGCACTTCATGCTTCCCTCTGCCGACAAGCTTTTTGGAGATGGAAATGTCATTCTCCAGCAGGACTTGGCCCCTGTCCACACGGCCAAAAGTACCAATACCTGGTTTACACACAACAGTATCACTGTGCTTGATGGGCAGCAAACTCGCCTGACCTTAACCCCATAGAGAATCTATTATAGAGAATCTATGGCAGGGGTCTCAAACACGCGGCCCGCGGGCCGCATGCGGCCCCTGAGGCTGCTTTATGCGGCCCGCAGGCACAGACCCCTTGACGATCTCGACCTGGTCCAGGAGGAGCCGCCGACAGCAGCGCTGAATTGCCACACAGAGACTGTTTCCCAGCACTGCATTTCCAATGCCAGCCGCTGGCCAATCAGAGGCCATCAGCTGATATCTGCGTGTCGGCGCAGCGAGTATGACGTCATTGCCATATGCAGATGTCAGCTGCTGGCCTCTGATTGGCCGGCGGCTGACATTGAAAATGCTGTGCTGGGAGACAGTCTCTGTGCGGCAATGCAGCGCTGCTGTCGGCGGCTCCTCCTGGACCAGGTCGGGATCGTCAAGGGGTCGGACTCTGTGGTGCCTGCGGGCCACATCTGCAGGAAGGCCGCCGAGGGAACGGAGGACAGGTGAGAATCATCTTTTTTTTTTTCTATTTTATGTGTGTGAAGAACAGCACAGGGGGCACATAGCCACAAGAGGGGACCTGGATGGGGCACATAGCCACAAGAGGGGACCTGGATGGGGCACATAGCCACAAGAGGGGACCTGGATGGGGCACATAGCCACAAGAGGGGACCTGGATGGGGCACATAGCCACAAGAGGGGACCTGGATGGGGCACATAGCCACAAGAGGGGACCTGGATGGGGCACATAGCCACAAGAGGGGACCTGGATGGGGCACATAGCCACAAGAGGGGACCTGGATGGGGCACATAGCCACAGGATGGGGACCTGGATGGGTCACAGAGCCTCAAGATGTGGACCTGGATGGGGCACATAGCCACAAGATGGGGACCTGGATGGGGCACATAGCCACAAGATGGGGACCTGGATGGGGCACATAGCCACAAGATGGGGACCTGGATGGGTCACATAGCCACAAGATGGGGACCTGGATGGGGCACATAGCCACAAGATGGGGACCTGGATGGGGCACAGAGCCTCAAGATGTGGACCTGGATCGGGCACATAGCCTCAAGATGTGGACCTGGATGGGGCACATAGCCACAAGATGGGGACCTGGATGGGGCACATAGCCACAAGATGGGGACCTGGATGGGGCACATAGCCACAAGATGGGGACCTGGATGGGGCACAGAGCCTCAAGATGTGGACCTGGATCGGGCACATAGCCTCAAGATGTGGACCTGGATGGGGCACATAGCCACAAGATGGGGACCTGGATGGGGCACATAGCCACAAGATGGGGACCTGGATGGGGCACATAGCCACAAGATGGGGACCTGGATGGGGCACATAGCCACAAGATGGGGACCTGGATGGGGCACATAGCCACAAGATGGGGACCTGGATGGGGCACATAGCCACAAGATGGGGACCTGGATGGGGCACATAGCCACAAGATGGGGACCTGGATGGGGAACATTGCCACAGGATGGGGACCTGGATGGGGCACAGAGCCTCAAGATGGGGACCTGGATGGGGCACATAGCCTCAAGATGTGGACCTGGATGGGGCACATAGCCACAAGATGGGGACCAGAGCCACAACATGGGGACCTGGATGGGGCACATAGCCTCAAGATGTGGACCTGGATGGGGCACATAGCCACAAGATGGGGACCTGGATTGGGCACAGAGCCACAAGATGGGGACCTGGATGGGGCACAGAGCCACAAGATGGGGACCTGGATGGGGCATATAGCCACAAGATGGGGACCTGGATGGGGAACATTGCCACAGGATGGGGACCTGGATGAGGCACATTAGTACAAGATGGGCGCCAGGATGGGGAACGTTGCCACAGGATGGGGACCTGGATGGGGCACATAGCCACAAGATGGGGACCTGGATGGGGCACAGAGCCACAAGATTGGGACCTGGATGGGGCACATAGCCACAAGATGGGGACCTGGATGGGGAACATTGCCACAGGATGGGGACCTGGATGGGGCACAGAGCCTCAAGATGGGGACCTGGATGGGGCACATAGCCTCAAGATGTGGACCTGGATGGGGCACATAGCCACAAGATGGGGACCAGAGCCACAACATGGGGACCTGGATGGGGCACATAGCCTCAAGATGTGGACCTGGATGGGGCACATAGCCACAAGATGGGGACCTGGATTGGGCACAGAGCCACAAGATGGGGACCTGGATGGGGCACAGAGCCACAAGATGGGGACCTGGATGGGGCATATAGCCACAAGATGGGGACCTGGATGGGGAACATTGCCACAGGATGGGGACCTGGATGAGGCACATTAGTACAAGATGGGCGCCAGGATGGGGAACGTTGCCACAGGATGGGGACCTGGATGGGGCACATAGCCACAAGATGGGGACCTGGATGGGGCACAGAGCCACAAGATTGGGACCTGGATGGGCACAGAGCCACAAGATGGGGACCAGAGCCACAAGATGGGGACCTGGATGGGGAACATTGCCACAGGATGGGGACCTGGATGGGGCACATAGCCCCAAGATGGGGACCTGGATGAGGCACATTAGTACAAGATGGGCGCCAGGATGGGGAACGTTGCCACAGGATGGGGACCTGGATGGGGCACATTAGTACAAGATGGGGACTTGGATGGGGAACATTACTACAAGATGTTTTCCATTATTACTATATGATGCTAATTGTAAGATAATATTACTGTATGTGGCCAATTGGGGGAAATAAAATTGTAAAAAAAATAAAAAATAAAATAAAGCATGAAAAAATATTGGGCACTAAAAATGCTGTTTTATATGTAAACTAAAGTAAACACAAAAAAGTGCACGTTTATTATCGCCACATCCATAACGACCCAAGCCATAAAAAAATAAACACGGCAAAAATGTTCAAAAGGTGTATATAAAAAAAATGGTATCACTAAAAATGTCACATTGAACAAAGAATGCGGCCCCCCAAATTCAAATTTTTTCCATGTGCGGCCCATATACCCAGCCGAGTTTGAGACCCCTGATCTATGGGGTATTGTCAAGAGGAAGATGAGAGACCCCAGACCCAACAATGCAGATTAGCTGAAGGCGGCTATCAAAGCCCCCTGGGCTTCCATAACACCTCAGCAGGGCCACAGGCTGATCGCCTCCATGCCACGCCGCATTGATGCAGTAATTGATGCAAAAGGAGCCCGACCAAGTATTGAGGGCATTTACTGAACAGACATTTCAGTAGGACATTTTGGATTTTAAAAACATTTTTCCAGCTGTTATAAAGTATTCTAATTTACTGAGATAATGACTTTTGTGTTTTCATTGGCTGTAAGCCATAATCATCAACATTAACAGAAATAAACACGTGAAATAGATCCCTCTGCGTGTAATGACTCTATATAATAGATCCCTCTGCGTGTAATGACTCTATATAATAGATCCCTCTGCGTGTAATGACTCTATATAATAGATCCCTCTGCGTGTAATGACTCTATATAATAGATCCCTCTGCGTGTAATGACTCTATATAATAGATCCCTCTGTGTGTAATGACTCTATATAATAGATCCCTCGGTGTGTAATGACTCTATATAATAGATCCCTCTGTGTGTAATGACTCTATATAATAGATCCCTCTGTGTGTAATGACTCTATATAATAGATCCCTCTGTGTGTAATGACTCTATATAATAGATCCCTCTGTGTGTAATGACTCTATATAATATAGGAGTTTCACTTTTTGTATTGAAGAACTGAAATAAATTAACTTTTTGATGATCTTCTAATTTAGTGAGAAGCACCTGTATCTATCTTGTATCTATCTCTCATCTATCCCAGCCTATATATCCATCGTTATCTGTTCATCTTCAAGTGCTTCTATATATATCTGCATTTCTGTCATCAGCTCTCAATCTCCCTTAGATCTTGCTTCTTCTCTGCCCTCTGTCCTGCGCCTCTGTCTATTCCTGCAGGCTGAAAGTCTGAGCTGAACATTCAATCCCGTCCTTGGTTCCTGATCAGTACACTAAATCCCTAGTCACATCTTCCGGCTGCGCCTGCCTAACACAGAGGGTGTAAGGGAATAAGGGGGGAGCGAGGAGGACTAGCATGGGGGCTAAGCTTACTAATTCACCAACTGGTTTATCCTCATATTTTTCCCAAAATTTATAAGATAGGAAATGTAGTTTTGCCTACAAACTAGTTTAATACAGTCCAATCAGTAAAAAATGCATGGCAATAGAAAGTCTGCAAAACAATGTTTTTCATCACAAAATGAAAAAAATGCAAGCGCAAAGGTCAACAATTATCTAATTAAGTCGTTTGGCAAAATCCAGAGAAAACAGGACGTTCTCTTTACTTTGTAAAATTTAAAAAGATTGTACTTTGTATGTAAAATTAGATGACTATATCCTGATGTACTTTCAAGAGTTATTAAAATAATTAAAAAACTATCACCAATCCAAAGGATAGGAAATAACATGCAGGTCAGGGGGGTCTGGCCGCGGTGATCCCGAGAACGAAGCTCTGAAGTGTCCAGTCCAGACAGAGAGGTGGCCGCACAGAAGTGCCACCGCTCCAGCCATTCTCTATGTAACTGATGGAGATAAACGAGTGATAGGAATAATAACGCTTAGTCACAATGGAATTTATATTTATATATTTTCTATTAATATATGTGCTTTCTATTTTTGTGGAGTCCATGAGGTGATCTAATGTCTTGTACGCTGTGAGTTGTGCTGAATGTTTTACTTACTCTTGTGTAGATTGTGCCTTACTGATACACTTGCGACAGTTTGTTGTAGATTACACAACTCAGATTTTACCTTTTGGATAGACTTGTCCTTAAAATAAATCTGTCTGCAGGTTTTTGCCACCTCACCTGAGTGCAACATAATATAGAGACAGAGACCCTGATTCCAGCGATGTGTCACTTACAGGGCTTCTCGTGTAGTTTTGAGAAAATCAACGATTTATCAGCAGGAGATCACAAGAGGACTAGTAAACCTGCTTCCAAGTAATCCTCCATATTCATGAGCTCTCTATAATCCCGCCCCCAGCATGGACTGGCAGCTTTCTGCCTATGCACAGTGTACATAGAAAGGCTGCTAATCACTGACTCTACTGATAAAAAGGTGACAATACTCCAGGTCTGCAATGTGCGAAGCTGCAATATCGTAACACTACATTGTTTTGCACGCAAACATCACTATCTGCAGCAAAAAGACGGATTTTGGTAAGACCTTACCTGTAAAATCCTTTTCAGCGAAGGAAAGAAGGGAGACACAGATCCATTACTAGTGGGGTAGGCGGAGCCCCACAGGATAGTTCACCTCAGATTTATAAAAAGTGACAACCGGCCCTTCCAACTTAAGCTCCTCCTACTCCCATGTTCTCCAGTCCGTACACAAGCTAAGGAAGAGCAGACAACACCAGCAGAACAACACAACCCCTTCCGAAAATTCAGAAATGCGAGAGAACAGGTTATGTATATAACAGAAAAAACACACAGTCCCAGGCACTACTTACTGGACCTGACAACTGCGATGAGCTGGCAATGCTGGAACAGAGCCCCGCCCAGATGACCGCCATCAGAGAGGAGTCGCGCCGCATCTGGAAAACAATAATACACTTCTGCCCTGGGAGGGTGCTGTGTCTCCCTTCCTTCCTTCGCTGAAAAAAGTTTTACAGGTAAGGTCTTACCAAAATCCGTCTTTCAGCAGCAGAAGGGAAGGAAGGGAGACACAGATCCATTACTAGTGGGACGTCCCAAAGCAGTGCAGAACTCAAGGGTGGGAAACAGTGGCAGAATCGCCAACACCCCAACAACTTAGGCAAGCGCGCAACAAGCGCCAAAACTAGATAAAGATATAACCTAAACCACCGCCGCCTGCAGGACCCTGCGTTCCAAGGCCGCATCGGCGGAAGCACTCACGTCCACTTTATAAAATTTAGTAAATGTGTGAACGGAGCGCCAGGTAGCCGCCCGGCAGAGCTGCGCTGCCGAGGCCCCCTGACGAAAAGCCCACGACGAACCAACAGCTCTCGTGAAATGAGCTCGAACCTTAACCGGACAAGGCTTGCCCTTGAGCCGGTACGCCTCCAGGATAGCCGAACGTATCCACCGAGCTATAGTGTCATTGGAAGCCCGCTGACGACGCCGACGACCAGCAGGAATCACAAAAAGAGAGTCCGACTTCCGAAACCCTTGCGTGATTGTAAGATAGAACTTCAAAGCCCGCACCAAATCCAACGAGTGCAAGGCCCGCTCCTTTGGACTCTTCGGTTTCGGACAGAGGGAGGGCAACACGATGTCCTGATTGACGTGGAAACGCGACACCACTTTAGGCAGAAAATCGCAACGGGTACGAAGCACCACGCGATCCGAGTGGAACTCTAGAAAAGGGGGCGAGCAAGACAGTGCCGCCAACTCAGAAACCCTTCTCAAGGAGGTGACCGCCACCAGGAAGGCCACCTTCCAAGAAAGCAAGTAAAGCGTAGCTGAATCCATAGGCTCAAACGGCCCATGCTGAAGAGCCTCCAAGACTAGATTGAGCTGCCAAGGAGCCACAAACGCCCTCCGAGGCGGAAACTGATGTGCAACCCCGCGAAAAAACGAACGCACATCCCTGCGCGAGGCAATAGCCTTCCGAAAAAGCAAGGATAGTGCAAATACCTGACCCCGCAAGGTACCAACCGCCAGACCCTTGGCCAAACCACATTGCAGAAAAGCCAAGAAATTGGGAATGGAAAAAAACCCTCGGGTTCCTTGACGATCCAGAACACCATGAATAGAAGGCCTCCCAAGTTCTGTGATAAATCCAAGACGTAGCTGGACATCTGGCCACCCGCAAGGTGGCAATGACCTCGGCCGAAAACCCACAACGGGTCAAGATCTCGGTCTCAAGTGCCACGCCGTCAAACGAAGTGACTTCAGGTCCGGATGGCGAATGGGCCCTTGAGTTAACAGGTCCGGGCGAAGAGGCAGTGGAAACGTAGGCGCCGCCAGAAGAGACACCAGCGTTGAATACAATGCCCTCCGCGGCCAATCCGGCGCCACCAAAATCGCCGAAATTCGTTCGAGTTTGATCCGCCGGATCACCAGAGGAAGTAAGGATACTGGCGGAAACACGTAGATCAGCTCGAACTGGTCCCACGGGGCCACTAGAGTATCTACCGCCACAGCCTCCGGGTCCCTGTACCTGGACATGAACGTCGGAATCCTGGCGTTCAGCCTGGATGCCATCAAGTCCACTTGGGGAGTCCCCCAACGGGAGCACAGCAGTGCAAAAACTTCCGGATGAAGACTCCATTCTCCGGGATCCACCTGCTCGCGACTGAGGAAGTCTGCCGTGATATTCAGCACTCCTGGGATGTGAATCGCAGAGATGGCTGGAACCCTGGACTTGGCCCATACCAGGATCCGAGAGACCTCCATCATGAGTCTGGAACTCCTCGTCCCACCCTGATGGTTGATATACGTGACAGCTGTCGCATTGTCCGTCGGAATCCGGACCAGCAGACCGCTCAAAGGGACCGTCCAATGTCGGAGGCAGAGAAATATCGCTCTCAACTCCAGGATGTTGATCGGCAGAGACGACTCCTCTGACGACCAGACCCCCTGAACCCGGAGATAGTTCCAAACCCCCCCCCCCCAGCCAGTCAGGCTGGCATCGTTGGTAATGACCGACCACCGTGGGAGGAGGAAGGATTTCCCCAGGGATAAAGCCTCCGGACGTAACCACCATCCAAGAGACTCTCGCACCCTGCGGGAGATACCGACACTGCGATCCATCGATCCCAACGGATCAGAATAAGATCTTGGAGACCCCGGGAATGAAATTGTGCAAACAGTACCGCTTCCATTGCCGCCACCATCAGACCCAGACGGCGCATACACTTCCGAAGGGACATCGCCATCGCCGACCTCATAGCCTGGACATGGTGACGAAGGTTTGCTTGTTTGTCCGGAGGCAGGTACACCACTGCCCGTACAGTGTCGAAATGCATCCCCAAGAACAGGATTGACTGCGACGGCTCCAATGACGACTTCTTCCAATTGACCAGCCACCCGAAGTCCTCCAGGTGCTGAAGGGAGAGATCGCGAGCTGTCACCGCCTCCTCCGCTGTGGGCGACACAATTAACAGGTCGTCCAGGTAGGGGAGAATCGTAACTCCTTGCCTTCGAAGGAGCGCCATGAGCGGCGCCAGAATTTTTGTAAAAACCCTGGGTGCCGAGGCCAACCCGAATGGAAGGGCCACAAACTGGTAATGGGCCTGACCTATGGCGAAACGCAGGAAGTGCTGGTGAGCCCTGCCGATAGGGACATGCAAATAGGCGTCGCGGATGTCGATCGACACCAAGAAATCGTACTGCGACAGGGCCGCCACGACAGAACGAAGAGACTCCATACGGAATTTCCGGGCCCGGACATGAAAATTCAATTCTTTGAGGTCCAGAATGGGGCGAAACTTGTCCTCCTTTTTGGGGACCACAAAAAGGTTGGAGTAAAACCCCCTTCCCCGGTCCTCCGGCGGAACCGGAACCACCACACCCTGCTGCAGAAGAGAGTCGACCTCCCGCAGCAGTGCGGCAGCCAGCTTGGGCTCGGACGGGATGCGTGACTGACGAAACCTGTCCGGGGGTCGATAATGAAACGCTATGAAATAGCCTGCCGACATAACCCGCGTCACACAGGCGTCCGATACGTGGGACGCCCAAATCGACCCGAATTGTAGCAGACGACCTCCCACCCGAAAGCCCTCGAGAGGGTTCCTGGCGTCAGTCCGCCTTAGCGGGCTTTTTGTCAACCTTCCTTTTGTCCTGAAGGAAATGTTGTTTCCAGGGTGTACGGGATTTCTGGGTGGTCTTCTTTCCGGAAGACGAGGGACGACCCGATCTCCAAAAGGGCTGACCGAACCGCCCCCTGGGCCGAAAGGACCGACGACCACTACCGGCACTTGACTTGCCAGACGTAGAAGCCGCTATTTTCCGCTGCGGTAAAGCCGTATCCTTGGCCTTAGCAATCAGCTTTGTGAGGTCCGAACCAAAAAGATGACCGCCCTTGTACGCCAGACTCAGCAAACCTTGTTTGGATACTGCGTCCCCAGTCCACTGTTTAAGCCACAGTGCTCTCCTGACTGACGGCCAAGGATTGAGCCCTGGACAGAACCGAAGTACTATCCAGCACTGCGTCCCTGCCATATCGGGCCGCCTCTTCCACCAGCTGGAAGAGCCTTTCCACCTCAGACAGCGGAGTCCCCTCATGCCACGCCGTCCGCAGCTGATCCAACCACTGCAGAGAAGCCTCACCAGCCCACATGGCCCCCAAGGCCGCTCGGAATCCATGACCCGCGGCCTCATAGATGGACTTCGCCGCTAACTCGGTCCTTCTGTCCAGCGGATCCTGTAGACTCGCCTTCCCTTTAACAGGAAGCAAAGAGGATTTGCTCAGCTGAGACAATGGCACGTCCACTTCAGGAGAGGGGACCCAATTAGCGATCATCTCCGTGGAGCAGGGATATAGGGCATCAAAAAACCGCATCCCCTGGAAGCGTTTATCCGGACACAGGCGTTCTTTCTCCACCGCCTCGCTAAGTTCATCGTGCGCCGGCAGCGTCGAACGAGCCCGACGCGACTCCTGATACAGCCGGGCCGACTTGCCAGGGCGCCTCGTCACCTCTTCAGACAGCTGTAACGCTTCCCGCATAGCCCTAATAAAAGCGTCCACGCGGCCCGAAAGCGAAGCAGAGCGACCCTGCCGATCCTCTTCATCAGAATCGGAGATCTCACCAGCAGAGTCTGTCGGTGATTCCGAAGCCTCCGAAGCACTGCGCGGAGGAGACAGCGCCACCACAGGCCTGTGGCGCTTCTTGCCTCGTGACGTCGGGTGGGACTTAGCTGATACTCAATGACCCAGAAGGTCAGACAGACTGTCAATGGAGCGAGTGAGCGCCTCCACTTTAACATCACTGAGACCCCCGACCGGTGTCGAACCTGACGCCGTCGAAGACCCCGGCGTATCAGAAGCGCGTGACCGATCCTGAAGCGGACCGGGAGAGAGGTCCGCACCCCCTGATCCGACATGCCCCCACACAGTTGCGAGTGTCGCGGATAAGGCGGTAATAACCCCTTACAATGGGTACAGTAACCGAGGATGTGAGATTCCGCTACCACAGCCTGTTCCTACGCAAAAAAATCACCAAGCACTGAAGGGTTAAAGCTCCTCCTTAGAGGGAGAAGAGCTACCCCAGCTGCCTGCAGAGCAAAAGTTAACCTAACAGACTAGGGTGATGCACTCAGAAGCATGCACATCCAGAAAGGGTTAACTGCCCTGATGAGGCCAGACCCCGTTCAGAAGGGGTTAATGCTGCTGACCACGCAATACACATTTGCCTTAAAAGGACAGAGGTGTGCGAGTCCCAGAGCCTCCTCAGCAGAGAGGTAGCAGCGCCGGATATAGCACACCCTGTCTGCCTTAACAGGCCAGCAGTAAGGTGCTCTGCGCTGCAAAAGTGAGAAAAGGGAATCTTCTGCCTTAAAAGGCAGAAGTGACTCACCAGCTGGCCGCGGTGACTGCTCTTCCCGGTCTGGTGGTGTAGAGAGCGGGGAGCAGGGAGCAGGAGGCGCTGCACGTGGTAATGGACGCCGGCAGAAGGACCCGGAAGAAGAAGGGGCTGGGACAGCCCCAGCGCGCGCTTCCTGCCTGAGGCTAAGATGACAGGCAGCAGAGAGGCGCGAAGCCACGCCCCCCGCCGCCGCATACTAACGGAGCCCGCGGCTCCTCCGTCCCTGCTCCCCTGCTAACACAAACGCCGTATGCAGTGGAGATATCCTTCCTGCAAGGACAAAACAGCAGTCACCACTTGTACAGTAACAGCAGCTGCCGCCGCAGCCGCTATAGCACTCAGACCCTGAGATCACTTACCCAGCTGAGCGCCACAGGGACCCCCAGGGATGTGTGGCGCCGTGGTCCTTTGCTCCCCTCCACGGCGTAGCGCGCAGGGACCCCACAGAAGCGGTGTGCGTCTCCGCCAGGGAGCACCCTGTATCCCCCGGGGCCGGCAGGCTTCAGCGGGGACCTCCTTAGGGGGTACGCAGATCTGCCAGGGGAGGGTCTGGGGTCCCAGCAGCGCCGAGACCCCCTGAGACCTCTAGACCACGGGGGGTCCAGGTCTCCGGAAATGATAAAATAAAAAATTCTTCTGAGGAGCTGCAAAGGCAGCGACTATCCTCTGCGACCTCAAATTTTAGACTGAAGGACATGGGAGTAGGAGGAGCCTAAGCTGGAGGGGCCGGTCGTCACTTTTTCTAATCTGAGGTGAACTATCCTGTGGGGCTCCACCAACCCACTAGTAATGGATCTGTGTCTCCCTTCCTTCCCTTCTGCTGCTGAAATATCATCTACAAGAATATACAAAGATATAGTATGCAATAGAAATAACATTTATACAGCATAGCTACTAATACAGAAAAAGGGATGCAAGATGGATGGATGTAAGGGGCTACATGATTTGGATACAATTTCTGCTTAATATCCAGGAATTTCACCCTTCCCTTGTAAACCTCTGCCAAAAAGTCCAGATGGAAACTTTTTTCCCATCAATGCTAACAGTTGTGTGGCCTTTAGCTTCCAAAGAATGGAATCCATATGCATAAAATAAAGAAGCTTTATTAGGAAAGAACAAACTAGAGTCCAATGGGCGCCGATGCAAAAATTGGACCTGGGCCCCCACCTGCATATTGGTCAGATGTGTAGGCCCTTGTAGCGTTTTAGATCCTGAAAAGAAATGTGTTTGCCTCTCCCCATATAAAGATACCCCCCGTCCTGGCACCTATGTCTCCTATCCCAGGCCCCTTCATGGTATAATATCCCCCATTCCAAGCCCCTTACTGGTATCATGTACCCGATCCCGGGCCCCTTCCTGGTATAATGTCCTTCATTCCGGGCAGGGCCAGCTCCAGGTTTTTGTGGATCCCGGGTGAAAGTCTCAATGGGCCCCTCTAACACATACCACGATTCATGATACATAGATATGGCAGAGAAATATAGGTATAGCACAATGCCAAAGACTTCACTGACTTCTTACATTACATGAGCGATATCTATTGTAAATTCTACAATAGTTCAGAAACCAGAGAATCCTGGCAGCGCACAGTGCAGACCGGACAGTATAGTCCTCCACACAGAATAATGGGCACCACATAGTGCTCCATACACTATAATGGGCCCCATATAATGCTCCATTCCGTATAATGAGCACCATATACTGCTCCATTCAGTGTAATGAGCCCCATATATTGCTCCATACAGAATGAGCCCCATATAGCACTACATACAGTATGAGCCCCATATAGCGCTACATACAGTATAATGAGCCCCACATAGTACTACACACAGTATAATGAGCCCCACATAGTACTACACACAGTATAATGAGCCCCACATAGTACTACACACAGTATGAGCCCCATATAGCACTACATACAATATAATGAGCCCCAAATAGCGCTACACACAGTATAATGAGCCCCATATAGCACTACACACAGAATAATTAGCCCCATATAGTGCTACATATAGAATGGTCCCCATATAACGCTGCATACAAAATAATGGTGGTCCCCATATAACGCTCCATACAAAATAATGGACCCTATATAATGCTCCATAAAGAATAATGGATCCCATATAATGCTCCATACAGAATAATAGGGATCACATTATGCTCCATACAGAAAAATGGGCCCCATATAATGCTCCATACAGAATAGGGCCCATATATTGCTCCATACATAAAATATAAATAATCAAATACTTGCCTCTCCTTATTTCCCGCTGGCCGCTGCTCTGGTCTCCTCAGCTCCGGTGTTTTCGGACTCTCTGCTCAGCAGAGGGCGTGCTGGCACCACCTGCCCTTTTTCCCCCCGATTCAAGGGCCCCATAGCATTCCAGTGTCCCTGACGGTGAGTGGGCCCCCCTGCTTGCTCAGGGCACTGGCACTTGCCTGGGTGCGCCGGGTGAGGGTGCCGGCCCTGATTCCGGGCCCCTTCCTGGTACAATGTCCCCATCCCGAGCCCTTTCTTGGTATAATGTCCCCCATCCTGGGCTTCTTCCTGGTAAACTATCCCCCATCCTGGCCTATTCCTATAATAATGTTTCCCATCTCAAACCCCTTCCTGGTATAATGTCCCTCAGCGGGAGCTCCTTCCTGTTATAATGTCCTGTTTTAGTACTCAATAGGCTTACATTTTGAACATATTTCTTGAGATCTTTATGGATAAAGGGTGTTTGGTTTGACAGATGTACCTTAGTCTGCCTTCTACCTGCCAAATTCTTTCTTTGACTTTTTGCAGCTCTAGTCTAAAAAGACTCTTGTCCACTTTGAGTCTCCCCATGTGCATATTGAGAGTGGCCAATGCGGTGTTGCATACTGTAACTAAAAGAATACATCTCTGGTCTCTTGATCTGAGTCTAAAGGGGTCTCTCTAGAGTCAGATACACATAGAGGGGTGAAATAAGTTTCTTTTTTTTTTGTAACAATTAGGTTGTGAAGGTCTTGAGACAGATCACTGGTTTTACCCATCATGAGATGTTTTGTTGTGTGGCACATTATTAATGAAGAAAAATCTTAAAATTTGAGAGTCCTCAGTGGTTGATATCTGGCTATCTACTGGTTAACACGGTACAAAGATATATTTTTCCTGTATCACCTTGGTAATGAGACACCTTTTTATAGGTCATCAGTTGAACCAGCTAATATTTTTTACAAAGTGTCAGGATTGCTTTCTAATTACTAAAAGATTTCAGCTGGTATCATGACTTTCTCATGGCTTTTTGCACCTCTCTTTCTACATGAGTTCAATACTTTTTTCCTGTGTCATTTGTCATTATTACACATAATTCATGGACATCTATGGTTTCATTTCTTTGCCTGTTTAGATTGGATGGGTTGTTTTCAACATCTGGTGAGAATTTCATGTCAAATATATTTACTTAGAAAATTGGTGACATTTTCAATACTTATTTCACCGGCTGTACCTCAAACGCAGCTTCTCCCGCCTGGGGAACAAGACCTGCTCCACTTATCCACTATTGTGGAAGCAGGGACATGTTACATTATGGCTCCTCAGTGGTGTTACGCTTCCAATTCTTTCCCTCAGGGGTGATAGCAGCCTGGGATGAAGGAAGCCTTTGTGCAAGGATATTAGGTAACAGGAGGGCAAACCGCTCTAACTTTGCAGCGGCCACCTGTACCACTCTGTCTCTAACTGGTACACAGGGTAGAGTCACAGTGTTGTAATGGCCTCCATCCTGGCTCTGCTCCTTCTAACCCTTGCAGTATATCATACCGGACCTGAAGCATGCCGATCTTTTGTCCTCTGATGCTGCATGATATAAAAATGGGATAATTGGAGGGAAAGGTCTGTGTCACAACTCTGTTGTCGGATCACCAGGGGCTCCTGCCCTGTCCCTAATGCTAGGGGCACCCTAGGTATCCCAGGTCCCCGGATTACTTCTGATGGTGAAGACGCCAGTGCCACGTACCTTGCTGTACTCCTGAATCAGTCCTATATCGGTCCCCCTCCCTCACCCAGGAAAGTGGGGAGAAATAGTGTATAAATATACACAAACTAGGCTAATAAGGGAGGACATACAGGGATTAATGAAAATAGCAATCATACAAATATGCACTCACAGACAACAGAGAGGAACACCAGTGGGAAAAGGAAGGGAAATTAAATAGGAGAGGATGAGGACTTGTACACAGCCAAAACACCAAGCAACAATCACAGATCAACACTCCAAATGCCTCTACCAACAATCTACACCTCCACTCCTCAACAGGCAGTAAGAAACTAACGCTGGCAATCTAGGCGAGTATATATAGGAGAGGGGAGTGGCCAATACTGAACAGCTGAGATCATCCAAGCATGGAAGCTTCAGAGACTCTAAGGTGAACAGATTAACCACTGCTAACAGGAACCTGCACCGTTTAATATAAAGAAGTGCTTCTGATCAGTGCAGGAGTGCGTGAAATCAAACCCTGCGGTCTTCTGGCAGTAAACCCATGACAGTCTGGTTATCTACCCGGTAACCCTGGATTTTACAGAATGGTTTGCAGAAGCTAAGGTCCGAGCATTTTCTTCACGTGAGAGCCAGGCCATGTCATTTGGATACAATTTTTGCATTATTCTGCTTTCTTACACACTAACAAGTTTGATAGAATACAAAAAGCTTTTACACAGGGTGATAGTTGACTGTACAATAATTGACCCAAGTACCCATGTTCAACAAGCAAATATTTACCGATTATTTGTGAGAGGAAGAATGACACGTGATCTCATTAACTATAGCTGATTTACACATTGTTACAGGTGATTTTACCTGCCTGTGTAAAAGGACCTTTATAAATTGTGATCTTGGAATGTACATGATTATACTGTATACTATGGGGCATTCCTCTGATGATGAGGCACCTGGGGTTATCTCCTAGTGAATGAAAAAAAACAGAAGATATACAGAGACGGCAATTGAAGGAGCAGGGACTTTAAGCAGACTGCTTCACTTTACTGATTATCCTTAGAAGGTAAAAATGGTTTTAGACAACCCACTCCAACATAAAGCGTGAGAGAAAAAAAAATCAGACATCACCTGCTGAACTCTGATGTCTGACAACTTAGCACTTGTGTATAAACCTAAACCTGCTGTGCGCCTCTCCAAATAATGAGACCCTCTGACCTGCTCTAGAAATTGTCCTTTCTTTAGAACCCTGACCAGAGGCTGCCCTCTTCCTGCTCACTCCCATTTCATCCATTTATCTTGTCTTAGCAGTTACTGTTTAGAAAATGGAGGTCATGTAACGAAACAGGTGGTTGCATTGTAGTCGGTTTCTGCCATGTGCACACTGGTTTGCTATAAAATGCGCCGAAGTATGATCAATTCTATTTCTTTCAACTGCATCACACACTACATAACAAAAAACTGTGTACTAAAGAGTAAAGATATGCGGACACATTAACAGGGTGGATTTACAGTGGAAGTCACTGCAGAAATTTGAGGCTGACCATCAAATTTCTGCCATTGGTGCGCATGGGGATTAGCAGCTAATATACAGTTATATGAAAAAGTTTGGGCACCCCTATTAATCTTAAGCTTAATGTTTTATAAAAATTGGTGTTTTTGCAACAGTTATTTCAGTTTGATATATGTAATAACTGTTGGACACAGTAATGTTTCTGCCTTGAAATGAGGTTTATTGTACTAACAGAAAATGTGCAATCTGCATTCAAACAAAATTTGACAGGTGCATAAGTATGGACACCTCACCAGAAAAGTGACATTAATATTTAGTAGATCCTCCTTTTGCAAAAATACCAGCCTCTAGTCGCTTCCTGTAGCTTTTAATGAGTTCCTGGATCCTGGATGAAGGTATTTTTGACCATTCCTCTTTACAAAACAATTCCAGTTCAGTAAAGTTTGATGGTCGCCGAGCATGGACAGCCCTCTTCAAATGATCCCACAGATGTTCAATGATATTCAGGTCTGGGGACTGGGATGGCCATTCCAGAACATTGTAATTGTTCCTCTGCATGAATGCCTGAGTAGATTTGGAGCGGTGTTTTGGATCATTGTCTTGCTGAAAGATCCATCCCCTGCGTAACTTCAACTTTGTCACTGATTCTTGAACATTATTGTCAAGAATCTGCTGATACTGAGTGGAATCCATGCGTCCCTCAACTTTAACAAGATTCACGGTGACGGCATTGGCCACACAGCCCCAAAGCATGATGGAACCTCCACCAAATTTTACTGTGGGTAGCAAGTGTTTTTCTTGGAATGCTGTGTTTTTTGCCGCCATGCATAACACCTTTTTGTATGACCAAACAACTCAATCTTGGTTTCATCAGTCCACAGGACCTTCTTCCAAAAAGAAATTGGCTTCTCCAAATGTGCTTTTGCATACCTCAGCCGACTCTGTTTGTGGCGTGCTTGCAGAAACGTCTTCTTTCGCATCACTCTCCCATACAGCTTCTCCTTGTGCAAAGTGCGTTGTATAGTTGACCGATGCACAGTGACACCATCTGCAGCAAGTTGATGCTGCAGCTCTCTGGAGGTGGTCTGAGGATTGTCCTTGACTGATCTCACCATTCTTCTTCTCTGCCTTTCTGATGTTTTTCTTGGCCTGCCACTTCTGGCCTTAACAAGAACTGTCCCTGTGTTCTTCCATTTCCTTACTATGTTCCTCACAGTGGAAACTGACAGGTTAAATCTCTGAGACAGCTTTTTGTATCCTTCCCCTGAACAACTATGTTGAATAATCTTTGTTTTCAGATCATTTGACAGTTGTTTTGAGGAGCCCATGATGCCACTCTTCAGAGGAGATTCAAACAGGAGAACAACTTGCAAGTGGTCACTTTAAGTAGCTTTTCTCATGATTGCATACACCTGGCTATGAAGTTCAAAGCTCAATGAGGTTACAAAACCAAAAAAGTGCTTTAGTAAGTCAGTAAAAAGTAGGTAGGAGTATTTAAAACAAGAAAATAAGGGTGCCCATACTTATGCACCTGTCAAATTTTGTTTGAATGCAGATTGCACATTTTCTGTTAGTACAATAAACCTCATTTCAAGGCAGAAACATTACTGTGTCCAACAGTTATTACATATATCAAACTGAAATAGCTGTTGCAAAAACACCAATTTTTTATAAAACATTAAGCTTAAGATTAATAGGGGTGCCCAAACTTTTTCATATAACTGTATGACTGATCCATTTGTGGCTCCCAAACGTGGTTTCAAGATGGAATCCACGCAAAGTCTTGAAAAATGCAGTAAAAAAATCAGTGGCCCTATGAACGGTAAAGAAGATTTCCCATTCCAAGTGTGGATGGGGTTTTGTGAGCTGTATTCACTTGGATTTTTGACTTTCTAGGAGTCCAGTTTTATCTTACGGCATCCCCGGCACTGCATGTGATTTGTCGGGGGCTGGCACGTCATCTGTGCAACGGGAAGCACAGATGACATTACACCAGCCTTGGCTAATAAAAAGCCATATTGGGGATGCTGGAAGGACTGGACCAGAGTCTCATAAATTGATCCGCTCATCTCTACTATTATACGTTTGTCCTAAAAGCTGCAATACCAAGTTTAGTCACTATAAAAAGCACAAAGTTCTGGTGTATGGTATAAGTTGAACCACCACCAATCTAATGTCCAATGTTATTTTATAAACCTGTCTACTCTGGACAGTCCATTTCTATATGCCCCAGAAGCTTGGGAACTTTATGAGCCAAACTGTGGAACCAGTAAAAAAAAAAAAAAAAAAAAAAAAAAAAAATGGCTCCAACTCTGGTGGGTCAATGTAAACATGTTCTATATGGCTGCCCATTCACTATACTATATTTTATCTGTAGGCGAAATAAGCGGACGGATGTAGCGTCTCCCAGTAATAACAGCTGATCATCAAAGGGATAGCAAAGTCAGACCTGTGGAGGTCAGCTGACTCTGTTTAAGTCTCTGCCTAATCTGATAATTGAGATGAAACCCAAAACCACCACTTCTTAATTTCTTTCATTCGTCCCATTACACCAGGACATGTCCTGTAACAAACAGTCCTATCACAAATAATGTATATCAAAAGCTAATGGTAAATTCTAGGAAGTTCCTATCAACAATCTATTTTTGTTATTTCTATTTTGAAGTCTATTTTCTACTTGTTTGTATTTTTTCCTCTTGTCATCATTGTGGACGTGGTTTTTGCTTTCCAGATATTTGCTGCTGATTCACTATTGGCTATTTTTTACAAAGTAAAAAATTTGAGATGCAAATGTAGTCCAGTCCATCACCCCCAAAGTGATTTTTTTGCCCAACAAATTTTTGTGTGAGTAACATTGTAACGGATTGTGTGATTTCTTTCATTTTCTTTTGCTCTAAAAGGTGCAAAAAAAGGTAGACAAAAATAAACAGCATTTTTTTTATTTTGTGCAAATTTGAAAAATTTTGCGCAACAAATACAAGGCAAAAAAAAAGAAAAGTGATGCAAATTATAAATGTAACCACAGTGTTTTCCCAAAATGTCAATTCTTTCCAAATTTGTGGCCAGGAAAAAACAATACACTTGCTTATTGAAAGCATTGGTTTGTAAGCAGATAAACTGTGCTGTGAAAACTATGTAAAAAAATGCAATTTTTTTTATTTCATGCAGCTGCTGTATCAAATTTTTCTGCCGTTGATATCTACATGATAAAAACTATTCGAACATGTAATGACACTCCTGAGAAAGTATGGCCGTCCTACTGATGGGATGGCATTTTCAGTCCATCAGTAACACTGGGAAATTACAAAAAAAAAAAAATGACACATTATAGGGCAAGATGTTTTCAGAAGAAAAAGCGATAAAACATCAGTATTTCTGATAGACTGGGCACAACTCTGATCAGCGCTAATGGAGCAGGTAGGTTCTCAGTCACAGTTGCTGATTTCACCTTGAAGAACCTCTCCACTAGAAATAGTGCAAACCCTATGGCTGGGGCCGAAGAATAGGGCAAAAGTCAGCGACACCATCATTGAGGTGAAAGTATTCAGTGGAACGTTGGTAAAAGCAATTTTTTCTTTTAGGAATGTAACGCATTTTGAGATCTTGGCACCTGACGAATCAGCAGCATTGACGGAGTTCATATTAAACATGCTTTAAGTTCACAGAATCAGAATGTGCATTCTTTTCTGCAATTTTGATTGGCATGTTGGGGTGGGGGGCATTTAGTGTAATTATAACCATACTAGATGGTGGCCCGATTCTAATGCATCGGATATTCTAGAATATGTATGAGGCCGACCGGGCGCAATCAGCAAAACGTTATTTAAATTTGGCGCCAAAATCGCTGATTGGTCGCGGCCGGCAACCACGACTAATCAGCAAAACGGTGTTTAAATTTGGCGGCAATATCGGTGATTGGTCACGGGTGGCGGCCGCGACCAATCAGCGAACTGTGTTAGTGAGGACCGGAGAGCATGTTTAAATTTGGCGATAAAATCGACCAATCAGCAGAGCGGTGTTTAAATTTGGCGCCAGTCTCGCTCATTGGTCGCGGTGGCCGGCCGCGATTAATCAGCAGAGCGGCGTTTAAATTTGCCGCCCATCTCGCTCATTGGTTGCGGTGGCCGGCCGCGATTAATCAGCAGAGCGGCGTTTAAATTTGCCGCCCATCTCGCTGATTGGTCGCGGCCGGCCACCGCGACCAATCAGCGTCGTATTAGTGTGGGCCCGGGAGCGGCGCTGCTTGTGCGGCTCTGTATTAGCGAGGACCGGGGAGCGGCGCTGCCTGTGCGGCTCCTTCTGCTGCGAGGAGCTGGGAGATGAGCGGCTGCTCGCAGTAGAAGCATCCCGACCGGCGGCGCCGCTCCCCAGTCCTCCGTTCACACTTGCTGTCGGGAGATCAGCGGGCCAAGCCGCTGACCTTCCGACGTTAGCCGCATGGAGGTCAGCTAGCGCCGCTCATCTCCCAGCAGCATCGCCGCTGATCTCCGTCCGCCAGATGAGCCGCTAACGGCCGCCATCTTTTTTCAGAAATCCCGCGGCGCTGATTGGCCGCTGCCGGACCAATGAGCGACGCGGGATTTCCAGGACAGACAGACAGACAGACGGGATAAGACAATTATATAGTAGATTACTTTCTAAAATAGTCATAGGCTCCTTATATTTTTTTTTATCAAATTCAACTGATAAAAGCCTTTTAATGGGAGTCTATGACCCCAAAACCATGATTTAAACAGCCCCATAGGTCAAGTAGCCACTATAAAACTTTTATCTGCAGTATATATTTCTGTTAGTTGTATAGAAAAGGTTTTATTACATATTCACATGGCCTCTGTGCACCCTTGCCATGGCCAATGGCTTAATGCACACCCCGCCCCCCCAACATGTCATGTTCCTCCTCTTAGCTTGACTGACAGCTCTCACTTTGGCCTCTGTACTGTACTGTACATTTTAGGCATGCACACAACTGTGGTCGACCACACTTCTATGTGCTAAAAAGACAGACATTGTCAGAACAGAGGCCATACAAAGTCCAAAGGGCCTTTTTTTGTCTCATTATGTTGACATTTTCTTTCAGGGGTTTTGTCTAAATTGCGTGGTTTAGGCATTTACACGAGAAATCCGACGCATGTTCTCAGTGTAGCGCGCATCATAAATGTGAACCTTGCCTTAAATTGAAAGCCATCAAAAAAATACTATATACCCCAAAATGCCACAAAGAAAATCTTCAGGTCATCTTGCAAAAAAAACAAGTCTTCACTTGTGTCCATGACCTTTTGGCGGAAAATCGGGAGGTGTCCACGTTATTGATAGCTCAAAAGCCCTGAAAAAGCGACTTTTCTGCCTCCCCCAATTAAAATCCAGTGAAATCTAGGCTCCCAAACCCAAATGCCTTCTTCTTTCTAAGCCTAAAACACAGTTAATAGCCTGATGTCTTGCATTACTGTAGTGGGAAGAACCCACTTAAAGAAGTTGTCCAGTACTTTTTTGAATTGCCCCAATGTATTTAGCATGTGGCCATAAGTGTTTTTGTAAATACCTTTAGTTGTATGTATTGCCTGTGAGTGGAGCTGTCACTGGCCGCTCACAGGCATCACGTGACCCCCGGCTTTTTCTTCCGCTGATGTCACATCAAGTGAGGCGTGACTCAGCGCTGGGGTCCCCGCGGTGGATGCTGGGTTGTGGGCGGGGTTACCCCGCGCGTCACACCCAGCATCCACCGCGCGCTTTCCCAATGAATGAGGAGAGGGAAAGTGCGGTGGATGCTGGGCGTGACGCAGGGGGAAACCCCACCCACAACCCAGCAGCCACCGTGGAACGCAGCACCGAGTCACGCACGGCTGCAGCCGGAACTAGACGTGACATCAGTGGATGTCAGAGCCGGCAGCAGCCGGGGGTCACGTGATACCTGTGAGCGCCCAGTGATAGAGTTGCTCACAGGCAATACATACAACTAAAGGAATTTACAAAAATACTTATGGCCACGTGCTAAATACATTGCGGCAATTCAAAAAAAGTACTGGACAATTTCTTTAACGATTTATGGAGTGCATGTCTCCAAAACCAGAAGCTTTGAACAATGTATGGGAACTAAAGCGGGCATATCTGCAATTTTCGATAAAACATCATGGAGATTGCAAGTGAAAACAACTATGGAGCCAAAATAGTCACACCAGCCGTGGATGAATTCATCAAGAGGTGTAATTTCTTCACTTTTGCTGGTTGTCTTCTATTCTAGCAATGTGAGGGCTTTGCAAATTGTGTCTGCAAATTATTCCAGCAAAATTTGTGCTTTAAAATCCAAACAGCATTCATCTTCTAAGGTGGGAAAACTCCAGTCTGCGATGACCTTTTCTCCGGCCCCTGGGCAGATTCCCAGACCTGATTTTCCAGCCGCCGATCCTTTAAATTTCTTCTTGGATTGCGAGCATGCACACGCAGCATTCACTATTGAACGCTGGGGCACATACAATAAAGGATTGCATCTTGACTTTGGTCAGAGCCACTGTCAGGATGTTCCTCGTGGGCGGAGTTAGTGCACGATGCATTCCCATCACACAGATGAATACAGCAGCGGCTGCCTCCATGTCTCCTGTGAGGTATGCACCAGCCCCAAAGTCTCCTGTGATGTGCATGCTTTTGCCCCAGCGTCTCCTGTGATGTATATGCTCCTGGCTCAAGTGACTCCTATGTGATTTATATGCTCCAACACCCAGTGTCTCTTACTCAATGTATATGCTTCTGCCCCAGCGTCACCTGCAATTTATAGGCTCCAGCCCCAGTGTCTCTTATTGTATTTACTCCAGCCCCGGTGTCTATGTGGTGTATATAAAGCAGTTTCAGTGTCTCCTATATGATGTATATACAGCAATCTCAGTATCTCCTATGTGATGTATACAGCAGTTCTGATGTCTCCTATGTGTTGTACACAGCAGAGTCTCAGTGTCTCATGTGATGTATATACCACAGTGTCTCAATGTATCCTATGTGATGTATACAGCAGACCTCCCACTGCTTTAGTTCTAAGATACCTGATAAATTTCGCACTTTGAGGAGACATACAATGTAATATACCTCTGTGTTCGCTATTACTTACTGCTGTAAGTTCTTTACAAAACGTATTGAAAAGAATCAACTGCGCTCTACACTGATGCAAACCTGGAAAAACAGTTGCAAGCATCATCATCACCACCACCTAATATCACAGTCTCACCAAGAGAAGAAGCTCCAGTCAGTGACATTAGGGGCATATTACGGTAATTAAATGCGTATCAAATTAAAAATGATCTTGCCATATTTGATCAATTTTGTTTGACATCCAAATGATGGTATAAATATCCAAATGGCCAAAAATATTTTCACACCCATTCTAAACTCTGTGTGACCAATCAGTACTTTACAATGACATGTCTGTGTGTTGTAATTTAAACAAAATCAGTGTTTCATCAGCAGAAAATTTTCTTTAGAGGACTATTTGTCTTGTACCATGTAGTTCTCCTGCTCTGTGTAACCCCGCCTCCACCACTGATTGGCAGTTTTCTGCCTATGCACAGTGTACACAGAAAGCTGCCAATCAGTGGTGTGGGCTATGGTGTGGTTTATACATGGCTCAGCGTTCAGGGAACTGCTAGATCTGCAGCAGAGAAAACGGTGATTTTAAAAACTGCAGCAACCAGCCCAGTGAGTGATACATCGCTGGAATCAGGGTCTATGCCCCTCCACCATGCTCAGATTACATAGCCAAACTCTGGTGACAGATTGTTTTATTTTTTTCAGAATCCAGAATTATTTTAAAGGTAAACAAAAAAATTGGTTTAATTTGCCATTTTACAATGCTTATAACTTAATTTTTGTCGATATAGCTGTGTGAGGGCTTGTTTTTGAGCACTGAGCAGTAGAATTCATGGATTTCACTTGAACCTATGATAATTTCATCACTTGTATTATATAGTGCAATACTTCTGCACCAGTTGGCAGAAAGGGGAACTTGCACATGGATGAACAAGAAAATGAAAGGAGCGGTGTTCCTCTAAAGAGGAAGGGGAGAGGGGGTGGTACAGAGGTTGGGCACCCATCAACCAATAAGTTGTCACCTATACAGTCGACAGTTTGTAACTTGTTTTCATTGGACAACCCCTTTAAGTGCCCACAAATCGCTCAGCCATTTCAATAATCTGTTAAAGAGGACCTGATACTTTCATTAAATATGTTGTTTTTTTACCTGATGTAAATGTTATTTTCCTGAAATTGGTGCTGTTCTTTTTTTTGTTGTTATGTCTCTTTATTCAGGAGAGGTCACCGTGTTCCTTGTCTAAACTGTACATATAGACTTTTTAGCCAAGTGGGCATGATCCTCAATTCTTCTCCATTAGAGGCTTCTTGAAGACGTCCATTGACCAAAATAAGTAAATTTACAAACAAGGAAGAGGAGGGTCATATCTCAGGAAAAGAGAAGCGCAGGAACAAAAAAAACAACAAAAAAAAACACTAGATTCAATAGAACAGCAACATTTACACCAGGTAATAAAATTACATAGTTATGAAAAGTGATGGGTCGTTATTAAATATTAAAACTGTTTAACATGGACATGTATGAAAAGACGGATTACTTTGCACAGTACTCCTAAGGTTTGAAGCTTGATCAAACGAAAACACAGCTCCAAATCCCCTACTTTCCTTCACAATGCCAGAGTTTTATGATATATTTCTGTCCCACCACAGTCACACGTGGGAAAGTTTACTAAAAAACACTTTTACATTAGAGTCAATAATAATGATGACCTTTGTATAAACCGGCATCCTGTGATGACATCTCATCGAAAGGAAGCACTGCAGCCAATCACAAGCTGTGAAAGTCACATGGTAAAAGACATTACAAGGTCAAGCTGTACAGAGACCTGCCTAGGCCGAGGAAAGGGAGCCTCTGCTTTTTTCAGCATAGTTTTTTTTATTATAATTTCACCCTACCTGCAGAAGCAAACCACAGACAAACTAGCACCAACATTTGCAGGATTGGGTGTGGGTTTTTCCCAGGAGTTTCTCTTTGAATTTCAGCAGTAATTTTTAGCAACAATTCTGCACCCATGTGAACATACCCATAAATTCTCTTATATGTGCGGCTTCCTCTGGTAAGTGGCGTAAGGGTAGGGACATTTTTTTTTTAAGGCAGTCAAAAACAAAGTTTTCCAGTAGGAACCGCTTCAGGAAATGTTTTTTCTTTTTGAAGCTTTTGATAGTATTTTTTTTTTGTTTATTAAGGTGGTTTTGAAGCATTTTATGCAGCCTTCTGATTGGACACAGCCTATTTTAGCGCGCATGCCATCAGGAGCCGCTTCAAAAAAATGACATGCAGTTTAATAATTGACATGCAGTTTCTCTGTTTTGTTTCTTACCAGGCTTTTTTTTTTAAAAAATCAGAAGTGGGAAAAAAAATTCTCAATACACTGAACATATGAACAGCAAATTGGTTTTACAAAAGAAATAAATAGAAGTCTTTTGAGCAGTTGTGCTTTTTTATAAAGCAGAACCGCTCCAAAAAAAAAAAAAAAAAAACCCTTGTGTGCGCAAACCCTACACAGTCTGAAAACACACAGTAGATCGCTGGTGGTCTCTGCATACAGCCTATACAATGCACCTTAAAGGGAACCTGTCACGTCCTAGCTGCCCTCTACACTGCCCCCATAGCGTGACGCAATGTGCATCACTAACAAGCTGTTTCCATGAAAATCGGTGCAGCTGTAATGATTTTATAACGTTTAATATACTTAGATCCTACCTGTCTTTTCAGTCATAGGGGGCGTGCTTGTCATATTCAGTCATGGGTGGGCGCTGCATTCACTCACAGCTGGCGCCGCCCATGTATTTGAATCCTGCTCCCAGCAAGCGCTGATATTGTGGGGCGCAGGCGCACTTGTATATGTCCGTCTGCCTGCGCAGTGAGGCTGTGTGATTACCATGCTTCACTGCGCATGCGCTATGACCTGAGGCTCCCAGCGCGTTTAATGTATCATGCAGTCACCACAAGATACACTGACCGCGCACGCACCGGGAGCCACAGGTGACAGCACGTGGGAACTAAAGCTGGTAATCACACAGCCTCACTGCGCACGTGCCGGACCAGTGACCTGATGTGTGCGAATACGCATGCGCCCCTCAAGCCTAGCGCTTGCCAGAAGCAGTATTCAAATGTCATGGACGGCGCCAGCACTAACTGAACGCGGCGCACGTCCTTGACTGAATCTGAGAATCACACCCCTATGACTGAATACGAGCAGGTAGGACAAAGTGTATATAAGGTTATAGAATCATTATACTACCATCGATTTTAATGAAAAAAAGCTTGTTAGTGATGCAGATTGCATCACTAACAAAGCAATGGGGGCAGTATACATAGCAACTAGGACGTGACAGGTTCAGGTCTATAAAAGACAGATCAGCCGACAATTTCTTTTTTTGAGCTCAAAAAGTGTCTTTCGTTGACCATCCAAAATATTAAAAGATTAGATAGTGTGTGAAGATGCTCCCTAAAAGTGATGTTGTATAGCAGAACTCATAAAGTAGGTCAGTGAACTATTAGGCCTCAAAAAGCCTTGAATTGGTGTAGCTGTTCATCTGTGCTGTGCATCGTGGGCTATGTGCTCTGGATTTTAACCGAGCATTTCTGCATCTCCCTGGCAGAAAAAAAACGCATGCGGATTGTACATGCATTTTTCCTGCCAAGGACAAGCGTAATTGAAGCGTTCTTCACATGCATTTCCGCATGCGGGTTGACAAGCACTTTCCAAGCAATTATAGCATCACTTGGAAAGTGCTTGACAACTTGGTCACTCTATATAAATCCATGCAACCGGCATGGATTTATATAGTGTGACTGTAAAAGAATGGTAAAAAAATAAATATTATACTCACCTTCTGATGGCCCCCTGTGTCCTTATCCGATGAGTCCGGTCTCCCCGGTGTTTCACGGTTGTGTAAAAGGACCTGCCATGACTTAATTTAGTCATGTGATGGGTCAAGCGACCGCCGACGTCAGAGGTCGTGTGACCCGTCACATGACTAAATGACGTCATGGAAGGTCCTTTTAGACCATCGCGAGCTGCTGAGAAGCCAGGATGGATCGTTGAGGAGACCTGGGGCCATCAGAAGATAAGTATACTTTTTATTTTAATTTTTTTTTCTCCTCTTCTCTAGACCCGGGTACGATCCGCACATTGAATCGCTTAATATCAGCATGTGCACATGTACCATGCGGATATTATGCGATTCAATGCAAGTCAATTGTGGCGAAAACGCCGTGATTACGCAAAATAATTGGTAATGCTGCAGATTTTTCTACAATGATAATCCGCAGCGGAAATTTCCGCAGCATGTGCACAGCACATGCGGATTATTATTGGGGAACATGGCAGACCTTCTAGCATGCATTTTTAAGCGTTTCTGCTGCGGAAATGCTTAAAAAACACATAGCGGGCACACAGCCTCAAAAGAGAATGCATTGGAATTGAGTAACTAGTGTTTTGAATAAATTGTTTGTCTTTGAAGTCTATAGTGTTATTTTTTTTTGCAATCGGTTGATGAATTAGTACTAACTGTATGGTAGCTAATAATAATAATAAAAAATAAAATGATCTGTAAATAATAATACATAAAATGTGACCGTGTGGAGCACATAAATCTTTTTCAAGGAGAGGAAACTGGCTGAAACAATTAAAAGTATTTACAAGAGTGATAAAAGAAAGATAAAAGCAAGGACGGTTATGTAAGTGACAAGCAACGAGTGTGTAGTTGTCGTCCGAATATATATAACAATTATGGACAGGTGACAAAAATAACTTGAATGGGTTTAGTGGAAGGGGAAAGGCAAGAGCTTGCCAGGATGGGATCTGAGGGAGGGACACCTACTGGGTTCTCTTACAAGCTTGTCCTGGACTTTGAGTGACAGGTTCGTGTGTGTGAGTGTGTGTCTGTGTGAAACGCCTACAAAGCTCATATCAAGTCAGCAAAAACAAAAAACCAAAGAGGGTCTCCTTTCTGTAAAGGGCTGGACAGGGTGATAATGCATGAACTGACATCAGTCATATCCCTGACCAATCGAAATGCAAGGTAGGGGTGTGGGCTTCCTAACCCTCTTATAAGCACCTCTCCAGAAAAGGTTCTCTCTGACAGCTTCTGTGTGGGGTCCAGGGTTGAGGGTGATCCAGTCTCCTGCTAAGGACAGAGCAGGAGATGAGCTGTTGAGCCACGGGTCGGCTCTTAAGGGAGAATCCGCTGCAATACTCAGCTGCAGAAAAGGGGAGACCTGTCCATTAAAGACTGTCAACCACAAGAGGTGGGGGGAAACAGACCACTTTTTCTTAAGGACAAGGTGAGCCCTTTGTGGCAGGGCTGAAAGGGAAGGATGCAGGACGCACACACCAAAAACACAGAGGAATGCCTCGCCTACTTTGGGGTCAATGAAAACACAGGTCTGTCACTTGATCAAGTCAAGAAGAACTTTGACAAGTTTGGACCCAATGGTATGTCAACTTTTATATACATAATATATCGGTAGAAATCTGTCATATACTGCATGTATGTTGTTCTATATTACACAAACTTAGATTAAGTTGATACTATTACAGCACATTTCGCACTTCTCATACAGGGCTACAAATGTACTGTGACCAACTCTAACACCTGCCTCACACTTCTAGATCAGACACAACCGATGAAGCCCAATCCACAAGTAAAGCAAGCAGCTATTGTAAAAACACTGCAAAAAGCAAAACTCGGGGAATGGAGCTTATAACAAATTACTGAACGTGCACTCTCAATCCTCGTATCACATCGTACTAAATCCACAACTTACATAACAAAGTTATTAAATCGATACTAAGAAATGAAGTATTATTTCCAACATGACCTGATAACATGATTGTCAACGTTATTTTATATTTTGTAGTTAATAATGATTAAGTATTATTATTGTTTATTGAGTATTATACTATTGATTTACTAATACGTCATGTATGTTCAGGACAGTTGTATATGATGTAAAGGATGAGTACAATGAATGCCTAAATTAGAGTTAGGTAGTCTGGGCTGTAGGCTAGTAGACTTGTCTAGTCATCTGTAGGCTGAATACATGATATGAGCCATATCTGCAGATCTTACTTTTAGAAGTCTAAGTGATGTACTTTGCATTGAAATGCCTGTGAAGTTGAGGACATCTGTTCTGTGCCTCTTGTCACCCGGCTGTGAATGACAGACGGCTGTCTGCAGTCGTCCAGTATTAGGAAGGAGAGTTACATCTCTCAATATCCTATCTTGTCCATGATGCTTCTTAGTTCTGTATTAGTAAGGTTTTATAAATGATATATATAGTGATGACTTTATCTGTATACAACTCTACACTACATCCCTGCACATACAAAACAGGCTTCCCTTACAGAGCTATTACAGAGTTGCTATGATTATCTTTTACTAGTCCTGGGGGACGACGAGGGGATCTCTGTAAATGTCACATTCTTGTAATCAAAGCTACATGAGCCGGCGGAGCAGAATAGCCAACACTGAGGTCTGTGTTGATTTGGAAAGTGCACAGATATACATTTATTAGTGTGTTTTAGCTTTTATGTGACTAGATGACAGCTACAAAATACTAGTCTGCGAAATGTGTCATATTGACATATAGATGTACGAGGAAGAACATATGCCAAGTGTTATGTATAGCTCTGCATACTGCACATGCTGTGCATATTAGCGGACATGTATAGCACAGAATGACATTAGACGTATACTGCCACCTCCATAACAGTCTGCAAGGGGACATGTAGGTGCTGCGATATATCTAACACTATACATTGTAACCTAGAAGGCTTCTCACATGGCAGAGAGAAGTATTTTAGTATTGGGGCATTGGATCCAGCTCATGATGTCACTCTCCTTATACAGCCATCTCACTTGTGTCCTTCAAGAGAGTCCCAGGCTGCAAACTGCTGAGAGACAAGATCCTTCCTATGGTCTTCCCACTCTCAATGTCAGACAGTGTGCCCCAAAATACTTTCATAATAAGTCATGCATCTCTATATATAGACATATTGGTAGCCAGCAGGAAATACTATAGTCGGAGGGCTAAATAAAGCTCCAGACGTACGTTGAATTATATATAAAGTTACAACCATTGGGAAAATGTTTTCTACTTAAACTTGCTTCTCTTGTAGTGCAGAGGACAGTATATCACAAGTTTCATCCACTTCTTCTGGCAACTAAATCTTTTCTTTTAATCATAATTAAAAGCGATTTTCTAAGTCATTACATGATTTATTTAGTATTACGTGGTGTAAAACACTGTGTAGAAATTCTGCTGTATTCTTTCTGGATGCGAGTAGGTTACAGGGCACCTGAGGGTTCGCAGCCCAGCAGTATGTTGGCCCACATCACCGTGTGGTGCAAGATCCAGAGATTCATGTCCCAGAGCATTCTGTTCCCGTGGCAGGAGGATCACACATAGTATCTGCGTGACACAATCTGGCAGGGGGATTTATAAAGCTGTCACATAACCCTCAGGATAGCCTCACGCACACACATCATCAACATGGTCATTTGACTGCACATTTGCTTCGTTCTCAATCATTACCTCTGTTACGAACCACCTGTGCTCATATGTTGCCCCTAATTTCTCACTTTGGAAAAATCACATATGAAATAATCATTTGTTGAGTTTATCAGAAGAACTAAGCTGATACATCGCTTGTCAGTACAGATACTGGTTTTCTAGGATAACTTATATTAGGTAAAGGAAGAGGGTTACGTGTATAAGAATATGTAACATATGGGTCATTTCTTGGATATATATTTTACTCACATTAGTTTAGGCCTCAGGATTGAAATCAGGCACACAATAAGCCTTAATATAAATATTACCAGGGTGTATGAATAATTGCAAATCCAAGCTTAGTGTATGCATTGATGTACCTTTATAATAGTAACAGATTATTGTTTTGTTTTTTTCTTTATTGCTACTGTTGTTGTGGACCAGAGCTCCCAGCTGAGGAGGGTAAGCCGTTTTACTGAATATCTTACAAAATTTGGCGAATTGTTAGGTGTGCGTGGTGGAAATAACTGTGGCAAATGAATGGTAAAAATCAGCCAAAAATTCCACAACAGCATGCATGGCTGACATAAACTTGTCTCCTTGCTACAGGAAAATCCCTTTGGGAACTGGTCATAGAACAGTTTGAAGATCTGCTTGTCCGAATTCTGCTGCTGGCTGCCATCATATCTTTTGTAAGTACTTACAGCAGGTGATGAGTAGAGGCTCTAAAAATGGCAGAAATAATGGTAACAACCTAGAACAGAAGGGGGCTCTGTCACGCTCTTTCAGCTCTACCGCAACATACACTATTAAAAAATTTTTTTCTTCTTCCATGAAAGCAATAGAATGAGCTCCTCTATAGTGTAACAAATGCCCATGATTCCTGGTCTAGGTGTACACTAGTGTATGAACCACAGGCAATAACTGTAATAAATGGTGTCGTTTTCTCCTTCAGCACAAATATGTGCAATACTGGATGCATATTTGTCTTTTTGTTTTACTGATAAATTAAAAATGAAGTGTTAATTCCACCTACAGTTGAAAAAAAGACTAAGTATTTTTTTCTGCAAAAAAAAAAAGCTTTTCTTTAATTGCAGGGCAGCGATCCTGAAAGATTTAGATTATCTGTAAAGAAACCCACTATGTGGCGAAAAATACCGATCACCTGTTACCAAACAAAAACCAGGCGGTTCTTAGCTCATAACCCTCATGTGAACATGCCCCACACGGTCTCTTTATCACGCAGTCACGTACGGCTCTTGGAAAGAGTTGTACAACAAAGGAAAAGCCAGAGCTAGAATGGAGGGGTCACCACATACATTTCAGAGTATAAGGAGTCCAATGATTGTATAGTTTAGAGCTTTAAATAATGAGATTGCTTTACAATGTGTATTCACCATTCTATAGAACAATGCATAGAAATATAATACCCCAGCGCTCCCTCCCTGTATGCCATCAGACAGATTACATTACATTATACATATCTATATTTACACCTGGATTCTACTTAATTTTTGCACAATATTACTAAGTGTATGACCATTAGACCAAAGAAGCATAAAACTGGTTGGTTTTGAGAACACACATGATATGGGCCAGTGAAGGGGTTAACTGGGCTCTAACCCTGACCTTTTCTTTTCCCAATGAGCGGCACATTCTGCAGGTTAAATTTGTCTTGAAGATAACTCGATCCAGCCAGTGGCCAGCTCAAGTGTCAGACAGCTGCTGTGAGAGCGCAGGAGGAGGCCCCACAAGAGAGGGGAGGTCAGGGGAGACAGAGGGTGTTTCTTGCCGCTCTGAGTGACAGGCCCGGGTGGCTATGTGTTTTGCAAGCACAACAGCTGCATGAAGTATGGGAGGGCCCCATAAAATAGCTGTAAATCTACTCTAATGTAATTTAAGATGCTGTTTATAATGACACAGGCTCTGCTGTGACACAGCTCTACTCAGAACTCCTGTCCACTGTCCTAGACAGGCAAAAACAAAAAGCAGCACATTTATAGTCTTATAAATAAAGTGATCACTATGGTTTACAGTCCATAAGATATGAGCAACATACTTCTAACTCAGGGATGTCAAACTTAAACACACAGAGGGCCAAAATGAAAAACTTGGACAAAGTCGTGGCATTCAGTATACAGTATAATGGGCCCCACATAGGTCTCCATACAGAATAATGAGCCTCACATAGTCCTCCACACAGAATAATGAGCCTCACATAGTTCTCCATACAGTATAATGAGCCTCACATAGTCCTCCATACAGTATAATGAGCCTCACATAGTCCTCCATACAGAATAATGGCCTCACATAGTCCTCCATACAGAATAATGAGCCTCACATAGTTCTCCATACAGTATAATGAGCCTCACATAGTCCTCCATACAGAATAATGAGCCTCACATAGTCCTCGATACAGAATAATGAGCCTTACATAGTCCTCGATACAGAATAATGAGCCTCACATAGTTCTCCATACAGTATAATGAGCCCCACATAGTCCTCCACACAGAATAATGAGCCTCACATAGGTCTCCATACAGAATAATGAGCCTCACATAGGTCTCCATACAGAATAATGAGCCTCACATAGGTCTCCATACAGAATAATGAGCCTCACATAGGTCTCCATACAGAATAATGAGCCTCACATAGTCCTCCCTACAGAATAAAGTGTTTTTTCACCTGAATTGGGCGCTGTCTCGTTCTTCTATGGTAGTGCTGCTGAGATTTGCCACAATCACTGAAATGACAGAGTAGAAGTGCTTAGCCGATCACTGCCCTCCTCCTTAATTGCAAGTCTATGTTAAAGGGAATCTGTCAGCACATTTGACCTATCTAAACTATTAATATGGGCATACAGGTTATAGACTGCTGAAAGGACTTTACCTGTATGCCTCTTATCAGTTGCCTTGTTGAGAAATCATCTTTTATCACTTTATGTAAATGGCCTCTTCCAGGCTCTGGGGAGGACACTGTGTGGAAGATAACACTGCCCCAGAGCTCATTTTAAATAAAAGGGGAGTTATAATATAAAGAGCTATAGTATAAAGATAAAATATAGAAATAGTTTTCATAGTTGCATCTTTAACATTAAACACAGCAATAAATGTACGAGTGATGTGAAAATAGGACCTATAAATCATAGCGTGCAATTGTTAAAATGGACATGAGAATATGAAAAGAGTAAATAGAAAAATATAAGATTTTTAAAATCAACTTCAGTTATTTCTCGCATCAAAGATTGAACGATAGCCTTAAAGAATAAAGGTATACACAGAACCTGTTCTTGTGGAGAATGATAACGGTGTGTGGATTGCAGGTGCTGGCCTGGTTTGAAGAAGGTGAAGAGACAATCACAGCTTTTGTGGAGCCCTTTGTCATCCTGCTGATCCTCATCGCTAACGCAGTTGTAGGAGTCTGGCAGGTAAGATCACCGTACCCAATATAGATCCAGACATCTTTTCTTGTGTATTAAATAATTACAACCAAATACTTTTCTGTTTGAAATCGTCACTTATGATAAAAATCATATCATCGACTTTCAAGGATTCTAAGTATATAAGTGTTACTGTGAGGTAATTATCATATGATTAGCTAATAATCCAGGGTGTTTAATAAAACAGACCTGCTCCTTTTCCACCTCCGAAATTCAAACCAGCAGGTCTCCTGACCCAAACTCAGGAAATGTCAGGCCTTGTAGGTATAGACGTATATGAGACTGTTGAGTTTGGGTCAGGAAAATCGTAGCCAGTTCAGATATTGGGATCTGCGCTCGGGCCGTGAATAGTGAATGTCTGAACAAGTCTAAATAGGAGCCCAAATATAGTGTAAAATTATAATACTTCTCAAAACATTAATATTGTAAGTCTGCTTCCAGGTAATAAAGCTCTAAGAAATTTCTGTTTGCGTTGTAGGAAAGAAATGCTGAAGATGCCATTGAAGCTCTCAAGGAATATGAACCCGAGATGGGAAAAGTTTACCGCAGTGACAGAAAATCAGTACAAAGAATCAAGGCAAGAGAGATTGTGCCTGGTGATATTGTGGAGGTAGCAGGTGAGTTATTGCAGGGCTGACATCTACATGGCTGACATTACATTGTCTTAGTTCCCAAAATCCCTTTCCCACATTTTAGCCTTTATCTCCTAATATCCACATTAAGGCATAGGGCTTGAAATAGTGGGATGTTAAGTCGTTAAACCAAAAACTTCCGACTTCTATATTTTCCACTCTGAGACTTCTTCATAAATGACTAACATGCAATAAGTAGTGACAAAAAAAATGACTTTTCTAAATGGTACCTTTTAATGGCCAACTGAAAAGATGGTAACAAATTGCAAGCTTTCGAGAGTACTCCGGTTTCTTCATCAGCCATGTATTTCTATATCAACTAAGGAATGTGCTCCTCAGACATGTAGGGGCATTAAAACCTCGGACCAGACTTCAATCACAGGACAATAAAACGTTCACACTCCTTATATATGAACTATTTCAATATTTACGGCCACAACTGTTTAACCTTCTCCCATACTAACAGTTCTCCTTTATGTCACTTGCCTCATCTATTGCATTATTTCTGTGTCTTGAATATAAATATGTGACTCTTCAGATTTTGTGTTATACTATGCCTGATGAAGAGACCTGAGTAGTCTCGAAAGCTTGCAATTTGTTGCCATCTTTTCAGTTAGCCATTAAAAGGTACCAACCACTGAGGACTCTCAAATCTTAATATTTTTCTATCTACTGGCTAACACGGTACAAAGATATATATTTTTCCTGTTCCAAATGGTACATTCAGGCTCTTCATCATCATTATACAATATTAATAACATATTCAAAATTATATTTTTACACCATTTGCATGCTTTTTGTAAATTAAAATATTAAGATTTGAGAGTGATCAGTGGTTGATACCTTTTAATAGCGAACTTTTTTTTTTTTTTTTTTTTATTATTATTATTATTATTATTAGCAATCAATATCTTATGGATCCATTTTCTTTGTAGTATATAATATATAATCTGTTCTGGTGTAGGCAATCATTTTCTACCAAAACAAGAAATATATTTTTCAATGTATAAAACAGCTTCTATTGTAAAATACAAGGTGCAATAGAGCTGCCAGGCCAGAACTGTGAATACATACAATGCAGTACTGTAGAAACAAGACAGGCTAATGTTGCTTATATTCATGCCTTTCTTTTTCTCCTAGTTGGTGATAAAGTCCCAGCTGACATCAGACTAATCAGCATCAAGTCCACCACCCTGCGTATTGACCAGTCCATCCTGACAGGTGTGTTGAGCCACTTTCAAATATAAATTGAGAGTATTTTACAGATTCCTAACCCAAAATTTGTGCTTCCTACAGGAGAGTCTGTTTCTGTCATCAAACACACAGAAGCTGTTCCTGACCCTAGAGCTGTCAATCAGGACAAGAAAAACATGCTGTTCTCCGTAAGTATTTCTAGTCTTCAATTTCTGTTTGTTTTTTTTCTATTAGACATTTTTTTTTATATCTTTCTAATCTTTTCTAGGGTACCAATGTAGGAGCTGGAAAGGCTATTGGCGTGGTCATTGCCACTGGAGCCAACACTGAAATTGGTAAGATTCGTGACGAGATGGCAGCCACAGAGCAAGAGAAGACCCCACTTCAGCAGAAACTTGATGAGTTTGGAGAGCAGCTGTCCAAAGTTATTTCCCTCATCTGTGTTGCTGTATGGCTCATCAACATTGGACACTTCAATGACCCCATCCATGGTGGCTCTTGGATCAAAGGAGCCGTTTATTACTTCAAGATTGCTGTGGCTCTGGCTGTAGCTGCTATTCCAGAAGGTTTGTTTCATATACTACTACTGCTCGTAAAAAAGGTAATGCCACCATAATATATTCTCCATACATTATCTCATTGCTCTTTATACACGCAGGTCTCCCCGCTGTAATCACCACTTGTCTGGCCTTGGGTACAAGACGTATGGCTAAGAAGAATGCTATTGTCAGAAGCTTGCCCTCTGTGGAAACTCTTGGTTGCACATCAGTCATCTGCTCTGATAAGACTGGTACTCTGACCACCAACCAGATGTCCGTCTGCAGGGTACGATTATACTGTAGGCTATTACCCAAGAAGAAAGGGCAGTATCTATGTCAATTAAAGTGGATTTGCCCAATTTTTTTAATACTAACTGCATACATTTTTAAATAGATCTCTTACACCTGATAAGACCGGTATATTTATGCTGAAAACCCACATCACGATGGCTTTCTAATCATTTTTTTTACCTAATATTGAAATGATCAGCAGTAATTGAGAAAACCAGTGCCTAGTCCATAATACATCAAGCTTTTACTTAACACATCTTTGAAATGAAATATTTTTGTTTCCTGCAGATGTTTGTCATTGATAAAGTTGAGGCCGATGTCTGCTCCCTGAATGAGTTCTCCATCACTGGATCCACCTATGCCCCCGAAGGAGATGTGTAAGTTTTAAGTCTTCTCAAATTTGGCACTGACCGCCAATAACTGTGTAGAAGCCCTAATATTTGTCAGCAAAAAAAAAACCTTCACTAAACTAAAACTTACAACCAGCGTTTTTCTCATCACTTCCCAATGTCATTCATTACAAAACTGATGATCAGTGCACGGCCAGAAGTAGATTAGAGGCAAATGTTTGCAACCATATAAGAGTGTTCTGAATTGTCAGGAGTAATTCCTGCAGCATTATAGACAGCTACTGCACGAAACACGAGTACAAAAATGGGCCAGTAATACGCATCCATAAAACTGGTAAATATCGGTTTCCTATCCTCATCAAGCACTTTTCCCTATACGTTATCCGCTGCCGTTTTGTCTTTATAATTTTCCCTCTGTCAGTCACTGCTGCTATCCTCATTTTTGCATGTCATCGTACTTCTCTTTCACTTTTTTCATAAACTACTCTTCCTTCTCATCTCCACCTACACCGGGCTTGGCCTTGTCTTTCTCTGTGGTGTCATCTCAGTATGAAGAGTGATAAGACTGTGAAGGCAGGCCAGTATGATGGGCTAGTGGAATTGGCCACAATCTGTGCACTTTGCAATGACTCTTCTCTTGACTTCAACGAGGTAAACACGGGAGATTACTAGAATTTCACTTTCGGAGGATAAGGCTTGGGGTTTTTTTTTTTTTTTTTAATCTAACACTTATTGCATGAGCTAAAAGATTTGGTAGTAATAAAACTATTGATTCACTTTCCACTAAAATGAATAATGTGTGTTCATCATCATTAATTATTTTACATTCTACGGTTTTTATTTTATTTTGCACTTTCTTCTACTCATAGTACTTGTATGGTCCCTGCCTCCAGTTTGGCTCGCAATCATGCAAGGGCCAAGGAACTTATTTTTTTTGGCACTGATGTAAACCCTATATAAAAATAACCGAAGAAAATGCAAGCTCTATGCACTGTTTGTTATTGCTGCATTTAAGCTAGAAATTAAAAAAAACAAATCTTATATTAACAAGTAAAGTGATGAAGGATGTAGGTATGGAAACTACCATAAATGAACTTTTTTTTTTTTTTTTTTTTTTTTTAATAAATGAATTTTGTTTTAGTCCAAAGGAGTGTTTGAGAAGGTTGGAGAGGCAACTGAGACTGCTCTGACTACCCTTGTTGAGAAAATGAACGTATTTAACACAGATGTGAAGAGTCTATCTAAAGTAGAGCGTGCCAATGCCTGCAACTCTGTAAGTTCTGGAAGACATACATTGTTTTAACAAAGTTGTGAGAGACTCTATATAAAACCATCTATAAAGCTTGGTACTAGATAACCAAACGTATAACCCTGGAGAACTTGAATCTACATTTATCATGTTTCTCTAACACAAGAAGGAATAACCTTCTACTTTCCCAGAACCACTGCCTGTGGTGACAAACAGCCCCAGCTGCTTGTCTTCTACCATTATAGAAATCTAATTATGCAGCACTCAGCAAGCTGGCAGGAGGGTATCAAGAACTCTGTATACCGCACACCTGCCTTGTGCTCGTCATGTACAAGAAACCTAACTCCCTTCTAGCAATGCTGTCCTTAATGATCCCATGAAACATACTGTCCCAAACACATGCCATTGTGGTATTAAGTACCGCAATTTAGAACAGTTTCCCTTGAGTCTGGGGATACGGCTCTAAGTTCAGGTTTTCGGTGTTCAATGAATGATAAAAAGCTTTTGAAAACTTAAACTACAGCAAATGTCTATGTAATCAAAAAAAAAAATCTCTCTCCAGCAACCCATTTGCTTCAAAACTGAGAAAATCCCCCAACATTTGTTAGATCACAAAAATTCTAACACATAACGATTCTCCCAGGTTATTAAACAGCTGATGAAGAAAGAATTCACCCTGGAGTTCTCCCGTGACAGGAAGTCCATGTCGGTCTACTGCACACCCGCCAAAGCTTCCCGTGCCGCAGTTGGTAACAAGATGTTTGTGAAGGTAAAAGCCGAGATACATTGGGGCACGTCTATTAATGCTTGATAACCGTAATGTTGTCTGATTACATGCTAAATTAATCAGGGGCGCCCCTGGCTATGAAAGCTAGATACCTTTCTTACTTATGCGGAGTTTTAGGAGACTTACCGTGGACCACACACAAGATTTGGTGCAAATTACAACTACATTTGGCCATGCCGACTGTTGAATTGAAAAAAAAAAAAAAAAAACACCAGAACACGGCACTCGTGTGTCACTTTTTTTGTGTGTGCAAACAATTAATATATTTGTCCAAATTACTTTGTACTAGACTTTTGTAAACCAAAGCCAACACATAAATTGAATAAAGTCGAGCTAGCCCACTGCCATACTGCGTATTAGTGAAGACCCTGAATAATCATTAAAGATTTAATTTTTATACTTTTATTACAAAACAATAGGGTGCCCCAGAGGGTGTCATTGACCGTTGCAACTATGTACGTGTGGGCACAACACGTGTGCCTTTCACTTCAGGCATCAAGGATAAGATCTTGGCTGTAATCAAGGAGTGGGGCACAGGAAGAGACACCCTGCGTTGTTTGGCTCTCGCTACAAGAGACACCCCACCAAAAAGAGAAGACATGGTTCTCGATGATGCCACCAAATTTGTTGACTATGAGGTAATAAATGGAAAGACACACTGGCTGCACTACTGACAGACATCAGTTCATTATTATCTTATGCATAATCTATACTGATCCATACTTTAGAGTTAGCATCAACTATTATTCGCCAAGATGAAGGACTACATTTCTTATGACACATTCATTCTTCCACAGACTGACTTGACATTTGTCGGCTGTGTGGGTATGCTGGACCCACCTCGTAAGGAAGTCATGGGCTCAATTAAACTTTGCCGTGAAGCAGGTATTCGTGTCATCATGATCACTGGTGATAACAAGGGCACAGCTATTGCCATCTGTCGTCGTATTGGCATCTTTGGTGAGGATGACGATGTATCAGGACGTGCCTTCACTGGTCGTGAATTTGATGATCTACCACCAGCTGAACAAAGAGATGCCTGCAAACGTGCTTCTTGCTTTGCCAGAGTTGAGCCAACTCATAAATCCAAGATTGTGGAGTTCCTGCAGTCCTTTGATGAAATCACAGCTATGGTGGGTGAAATTATTCACGTAGGAGTTCTCATTTATGACTATACATTCTTTAATTATTCCTTCTTTTCTTGATTCCATTCTGGCTCACACCTTTTTTTGGTAACTTCCAACAGACTGGTGATGGTGTAAATGATGCCCCTGCTCTTAAAAAGGCTGAGATTGGTATTGCCATGGGTTCCGGTACTGCTGTAGCTAAGACAGCCTCTGAAATGGTGTTGGCTGATGACAACTTCTCCACAATTGTGTCTGCAGTAGAAGAGGGTCGTGCTATTTACAACAACATGAAGCAATTTATCCGCTACCTCATTTCCTCCAATGTAGGAGAGGTCGTCTGGTGAGTTTAATATGTTTTTATTGTTAGAGAACTGTTTTGTTCTTGAGGTGTTTAGACAGTGATAATGATCATTCACCATTGTTTACTTGGTTGTTGGATTGCATAAGCTGATTGCAACATGCTTTTAATAATGCAGTATCTTCCTGACCGCTGCTTTGGGTCTGCCTGAGGCTTTGATCCCTGTACAATTGCTCTGGGTCAACCTGGTCACTGATGGTCTGCCCGCTACAGCACTCGGCTTCAATCCCCCCGATCTGGACATCATGGACAGACCACCCCGTAGCCCCAAGGAACCCCTCATCAGTGGATGGCTCTTCTTCCGTTACATGGCCATTGGAGGTGATGCTACAAACCTTTTACATTGATAAAAAAAAAACAGCATAATTTTATGTTTCTCTAAAAAATTCAACATTTACCACAGTTAACTACAAGACATGTTGATTCCTTGCAGGCTATGTGGGTGCTGCCACTGTAGGTGCTGCTGCTTGGTGGTTCATGTGTGCTGAAGATGGACCTTCAGTGACTTTCTACCAGTTGGTAAGCATCTGTCCTCCATTTCTTGATCTTTATTACAATCGTTTTCAACATGATAAATACTACTCCAGTTCAGCTATAGTTGCCAACTCATATTAATGCCAGAACGGTGTTGTCGTCTGCCCCAGTTTGGTATTCTAGATCTTATTTCATCTCGTGTCTTACGCTTCCTTTCTCAGAGCCATTTCATGCAGTGCACAGAAGACAATCCTGACTTTGAAGGCGAGGATTGTGAAATCTTTGAGTCTCCAGTTCCCATGACCATGGCTTTGTCCGTGTTGGTCACCATTGAGATGTGCAATGCTCTGAACAGGCAAGTCCATATCGCACTTGTTTTGCCATGGATTCTTATGAACTCCTGTTCCGCTATCACTTGTATACTTATTTTATTTTTTTCAACAATAGTCTTTCAGAGAACCAGTCTCTGATCAGGATGCCACCATGGGTCAACATCTGGCTGCTGGGCTCCATCTGCCTCTCCATGTCCCTCCATTTCCTGATCCTTTATGTTGATCCTCTGCCAGTGAGTAAAATAAAATACAACCACTGCATGGAAAAACGTACTCAGGATAATGTCATATATTTTGCAACTGGGAAATAAATGTATTAGTAATGTATTGAGCGAGTCATATATCATCTTATATAATGCTTTCCTATCCTAACATCCTACCGCTTTTTGCCCTGCAGATGATCTTCAAGTTGACACCTCTGGACATTACTAAGTGGTTAGTTGTCCTGAAGATTTCTTTCCCTGTCATCCTATTGGATGAACTTCTCAAATTTGTTGCCCGTAACTACCTTGAAGGTAAGAATTAGCTCATGTTTTAGCATAGGACATAATTTTTCAGAAATCAACCACATATGGATTTATGTATACTGTCTATAGAAAATGTACCTACCAAAAGTAACATAACAGTGAAATATGGAGCAAATGCACTATCCTTCTTCTCATCTGATATAATCATTATGGCAGCCATTGTCTCAAGACATCGGAATTTACACAATATCCAACAATAATATTAATTCTTACCTTATAGTCACAGCACACGGTGAATAGGAGTACAAGATTGAAGATTGCTTACAGTTTTTCTATAGTTTTTGATGACTTCATAAACTTCAGTATATGAATCACAATACATGGACCTGATGCAGTTTTACTAATAATCATCTTTTTTTTTTTTTTTTAATTCATGATTACTTCACATTAAACTGGTATTTTTTTTATCCTTTCCCATAGCATAATCCTTTCCTCACAACTTCCCTGTTCCTGTTTAACAGGTATCCCCCCTGTTGCATGTGTTGATACATGTCATTCTGTACCATTTGCACATTTGTCCTCTTCATTTAGCTTCATCGTGATTTTTTTGGTGTCTTTACTCTTTTTCATTAACTTTTCCTACAACGATGTGCAAAATTGACTAATCACCGTTCTGCGTGTCTCATTGATCAATTGTCACGTCCTGTTCTCTATGGATATCATTTTCTGTTCCTGCTCTAATATCACACATCTGTATTTCACCGTTACAGCTAAACTTCACTATCACAAAACTTTTAAACATATAAGAGAACTGGGACCAACTCTTCTCCGAAACTGCAAATGGGCTCATTGACTATTTATGGAGTTTATCTTCAGCTTTGGAGGGGAGAACTACGCTCAACTGAGCATTTCTGACTCTTCATTTTAGCAACTGGTGGAGGTCTGGGTACCGGAACCTCACCAATCAAAACTACCAACATGTCAAAAGTTTTGTGAGGCAGCAATTTCTCTTTAATGGGGTTGTCCGTTGAGAACAAGTTGATAATGTATTGATTGTTTGGGATCCAACTGCTGAGACAGCACTAATCAGGAGAACGGGGCACTTATATCCCCACTAGAAAGAAATGGGAGTGAACATGCTTGACCGCCACTCCATTCATTCCCTATGGTGCGGATGAGAATTATAAGAGGCATATAAATGCCCCATTAGGGATAAAAAAAAAAGCCACAATCTATGGATCGTGAAGATTGCTGTGGTCGGACCCCCAATAATTAATAAGTTATCACATATCCTATAGATTGTTTTCACTGGACAACCCATAGCACTCATTTCTAGATGAACTACTATAGAACATACAACGAGTCACTTTTTTATACACCTCTAATACAAAACAACAATAGAAATGGTAATCATTTCTAACCCAATTGTCCCACGTATTATTAAATGACATTATTCAGACCTATTAATGTTTCTTCCCATCATCATTATATATTACCTAACATCACTATGTAGACTTCCTCTGTGCCATATAATCCAATCATTACATCATGTCTAACAATCATCACCTGTCATCCCTACCATTACACCTCTCCTTACCCTTTAATAATATAAGCAGCAAAGAATAAAGGCACCATACCACGGGCTCCTAGAGGACATACGTTACAAAGGGTGGCACTGCAGATATGGTGGCACTGCCGATATGGTGCCTGACAGCTGTATGTGTGTGTGTAGTCTCACTGCTCATATGATGAGAGAAATCCATCATATGTATTCGTGGCTGGCTTGATATTGTAAAACAACGTAAAAAAATAAAAAAAAAATGCAAAATACACAATAGATGGATATGAGCTTTCCAAAAGTGGTTCTTGTTAATAAAATTCAGAATTTGTATTTTGCTGGCAAATATTACAGCTGTGCATGAAAGAAGCTGACAATACAAAAAGATATTGTAAAACTGCTGCCGTTTTACAACTTGCATCCTGAAAAGCGCTGCATGGTTGGAAAATTACAATGCTTAAATGTGTGCCGAGTCACATTTACGGTAAGTATTAAAAGAAAGATCGATCGTTATAATCTCTAACATGTCGATGAAGATCATCCCGACGCCAGAGGACAAAGTCGCGATAGACATCTTCACTGCGAGGGATACCATTAATATCAGGCAATTCTGGGTGTTTCTGTAACTTTGGTTGTCTATTAAATATGTAATTGCACATATTTATACAATTGTGTGTGTACAGAGTGGTAAATGAGAGCGATCTGTGTTTTCTCCACTAATTATTCCATTACGACACCAAGCGCCTCTGGTAAAAAAAAATAACATCACATTTGCCATTAAAAAAAAAAAAAAACAAGTCTTCTAATTGAATTCTTTTTCTCTTGACAGAGAAAGAAATACAGCAGTAAAAGGAATTCAGCTTTTTACTGAAACCACGTCAGATTTCAGCCCACATATCCATTGAGACTTTTCTCTGTATCTGTCCCCTCCTAAGATTTCATCTTTCATCTCCCTACAACACATCACTGCCAAATCTCCACCTGTGTTCCCACAGTCCGTACATCCTGGTGCATGCCAGGTGTGATTGCAAGGGCTCTGTTACTGATGGGCTGTTATTCTGTTTCCAACGTACCTTATAAAGTTTTGCTTCCAATCTTGCCCCCTTTTTTTATAGCGCTCCCCTCCCGTTTCTCCCGTTAAAATGAAGGAAAATGTCATATAGCTGGAGAATACCAGGACTAAGAATGCATTGCCCCCAGAGTCTATTCCATCAGCGAAAGCCACAGTCGGTGTTTTTGTAAATTGCAGCGTCGTGTCATCCTGATCCCAGCCCTTCGAGGGAGTTGCAGCTTGTAGCAAAGAAAAAAAAGGAAGCGAGAAAAACCAAAGAAAACTGTTCTAGCTATTTATTAAAATTAAATGATAAGTTAAACTAAGAATTGTCACATGTGTTTTTTTTTTTCTTGGGGGGGGGGGATGGGTTGGAGGGTGCATCTCCGTATTCAATGAGCTTCACAGTGTTTTTTACATTTAGGAAGTATTTGTGCCATTACATATCACTGTGGAGTGAACAAAGTAGAAAGAGTTGTGGCAACAAGGTATACAAGCAGAGCTTGGAGCAAACGCAAAGTCTAAAACGGTCAAGAATATTATTGTTTATTACTAACAGCATTCAGCTCGATCTTGAGTCATGGCAACTTGATGGATGAACGCTGTGAAGGAAGAATGATTTTGTGCAGCCTAGATAGGTCCACCAGGGTCTTCTCAGCCATTATCTTTAATGTATCAAGCCATCGGGTTGCTGGTCTTCCTCTTCACCTTGTTCCTTCTATTCTTCCGACCAGGATGTCCTTCTCCACTGATCGCTCTCTTCGTTTGATGTGTTCAAAGTAGGCAAGTCGTAGCTTGGTGACCCTTTCTTCTAGTGACATGTCTGGCTTGATTTGTTCCAAAATTGATTTGTTTCTTCTTCTTGTCATCCATGATATTGATAACATCAATTTTTGTCTTGTTGGATATGGTATTGAGGATACTGGGCTCTCCTAACCACTAACCTCTGCTCCTCTGGAATTGTTAAACAAAGGTAACCAGACTGGAAGTGTTTCTGCGCCCTCTGGAATTATGACAAAACTTATACTAGATTAAATTACAGATTTAATGCGTTTCATTGACTCCTTCCTCAGGACAACCATAGAAAAAAGAAAAAAAAAAGATTTTTTTTTGTATGGATGTCTTGAGGAAGGAGTCGGTGAATTCTGAAACGTGTCGACATTAAACTTATAATTTTATCTGCTATAAGTTTTGTCATAATTCCTGAAAGCCCAGAAACTCTTACAGTCTGGTTACCTTCATTTGATATTTTATGGAAGCTGCTGCATCTGGTCTTAAGGCTCTTTACTAAGAGCTGTGTCTCACACAACCTTACAAGGTGAGCGGTTTTATCATTATTTATTATACTTTTAACCTGGATAAGACCCTATTGCTCTCTTGCATTTCTTTACACCCCTGAAATTGGTGAATCACTCATTTTTGAGCAAATAATTATTTTTTATTATTATTTTACACAGATATCAGGAATGTCTCCAGGGGGTAGCACAACCTCCGACGGGGCTTGTAAAAATGAGCAACTTTGCAGGTTCCTTCATTAGAAATTCTCTGTGCTCTAAAGAAAGGAGGGATTTTTAATCTGAGTGTACAGCTCATTGCTTTGTTACGGGCCACCCTGCAGTCTGCTCATGCAGCTCTGAAGCTGGACAGACCTCTGGATTCGACCAGTCTCTGTCTCCCTGCGCTTCTCCCAGGCTGCCTGGGGACCGCTCCATCTCCAGCACAATGCCTTCAGCAAGCAGGAAGCCAGGAGGCAGAGGAGCGGTGCACTCCTGAAGCAACATCAGAAAACCCCTTCAAAATACTCAACGTAGGAAATTATCCTAAAAAAAAACTTTTTCTCTTGATTGAAAATCTCCTGCCAGTTCATTACTTTGAACACAAGATTACAGTAAGTACCCAGGACATTATAAATTAATCATATTCATTAAAAATACAGAATATACTTCCACATGAAAACAAAAAAAATTTGACAGGGGGAGGGAAGCTGATGTTCATAACAAATCTTCAATTCATACATCTGTGGTACAGTACACCCTCAGCTGTGGTGGCAAGAATGCAAGTAACTGATTGATGGTGCCAAAAAGCAGTCACTAAATGGCGCTATTGGACAGAAACGAGGTACACCTAGTATTAAAAGTATACAACAAATTGCTGCTTGATCACTCACTCGCTCAAGTCACCTACACCTTAAAACCATCTCTAGAATTCGATCTTTTCTTACCTTTGACAAAAACTCTGTCGCTCTTATTCATTCGCATCTGGACTACTACATCTCTCTACTAATCGGTCTTCCTCTTACTAAACTCTCCCCACTAAATCCGTCCTAAATGCAGCAGCCAAGATCATATTCCTTTCCAATCACTACACCGATGCCTCTACCCTATGCCAGCCATTGCACTGGTTGCCCATCCACTAGAGTCTAATAAAAACGTATTACTCTCACCCACAAAGCGCTCCACGGTTCAGCACCACTCTACTTCTACTCCCTTGTCTCAGTCTACCACCCTACCCGTGTCCTCTGTTCTGCTAATGACCTAAGATTAACATCCTCAATACTATGAACCACCCATTTCCATCTCCAAGATTTCTCGTGTGCTGCGTCAATTCTTTGAAATCACTACCCAGGACAATTTGATTAATTTCCAATACCCACAGTTTTAAGTGTGGCTAAAAATACATTTCTTTTTAGACTGGCCTATTGCCTCACCTCACTCATCTAATCCCCATTTTGCCCATACAACATTTTCTTCAAAATTATGATCCTCGTAGCATCTGTTCACACACAAATTTAATAGCCCTCTGGGTCTATACTGTACACACACACACACACACACACACACACACACACACACACACACACACACACACTGGCTGGTGATGGATTCATTAACCATTATGTGAATACCTTATTTAGTATATTATGGCTGGACCGTATAATACAAGCTCATTTTACCATTTACCTTTTTTGTTTCCCTTTTTTCCCCCTCAGACTGTAGCTTGTGAGCTTCAGGGCTTTATCTCCTCCTGGTATCTGAGTTATGTGTTATAATGTATTGTCTGTACAAGTCCCCTCTAAAAAGTGCTGCCGAATACGTTGGCGCTATAGAAATAAAAAGGATTATTATTATTATCCTACCTATCCTATTATCCTACAGATCAGCCACACCTGTTACTCCGGTCACCTGTATCACCATCTAGTGGCTTCTTTTTTGCATCACTAATCTGATACTTCCTTTCTTGCCATCACCTGTACAGTATGTATTGTATCGCAAATGCATGGCTTGCAGATTTGTTCTGAACACCACTGTCTTGCTCAGTGGTGGTCGGGCTCAGCCTCCTCACCTCGGCTGTGTCTCTGAGCACCTTGTACTTCTGTGTCTTGCTCAGTGGTGGTCGGGCTCAGCCTCCTCACCTCGGCCGTGTCTCTGAGCACCTTGTACTTCTGTGTCTTGTTCAGTGGTGGTCGGGCTCAGCCTCCTCACCTTGGCCGTGTCTCTGAGCACCTTGTACTTCTGTGTCTTGCTCAGTGGTGGTCGGGCTCAGCCTCCTCACCTTGGCCGTGTCTCTGAGCACCTTGTACTTCTGTGTCTTGCTCAGTGGTGGTCGGGCTCAGCCTCCTCACCTTGGCCGTGTATCTGAGCACCTTGTACTTCTGTGTCTTGCTCAGTGGTGGTCAGGCTCAGCCTCCTCACCATGGCCGTGTCTCTGAACACCTTGTATTTGAGTCTTGATCAGTGGTGGTCGGGCTCAGCCTCCACACCTTGGCCGTGTCTCTGAGCACCTTGTACTTCTGTGTCTTGCTCAGTGGTGGTCGGGCTCAGCCTCCTCACCTTGGCCGTGTCTCTGAACACCTTGTATTTGAGTCTTGATCAGTGGTGGTCGGGCTCAGCCTCCACACCTCGGCCGTGTATCTGAGCACCTTGTATTTGGATCTTGCTCAGTGGTGGTCGGGCTCAGCCTCCTCACCTCGGCCGTGTATCTGAGCACCTTGTACTTCTGTGTCTTGCTCAGTGGTGGTCGGGCTCAGCCTCCTCACCTCGGCCGTGTCTCTGAACACCTTGTATTTGGGTCTTGCTCAGTGGTGGTTGGGCTCAGCCTCCTCACCTTGGCCGTCTCTCTGAGCACCTTGTACTTCTGTGTCTTGCTCAGTGGTGGTCAGGCTCAGCCTCCTCACCTCGGCCGTGTCTCTGAACACCTTGTATTTGGGTCTTGCTCAGTGGTGGTTGGGCTCAGCCTCCTCACCTTGGCCGTCTCTCTGAGCACCTTGTACTTCTGTGTCTTGCTCAGTGGTGGTTGGGCTCAGCCTCCTCACCTCGGCCATGTCTCTGAACACCTTGTATTTGGGTCTTGCTCAGTGGTGGTTGGGCTCAGCCTCCTCACCTTGGCCGTGTCTCTAAGCACCTGTACTTCTGGCCTCCAAGGAGGCTGCAGTTCTGGAATATGACAGCACTGGAGAATAATGCCTCCTCGTCGCTTTACATTTGATTCTCCTCATATCTTTGGAAGTTAATGTGTGGCCTTCTTCTCAACACGTTTTTTGCAACCCTGATGACTGACTATTTGCAACAAAACTTTTGATGTTTCTGCGATCACGCCTCAATATCTTAGCAATTTCAAGAGCTGCGTCCTCTGTTAGATTTTTAACAATTCGCGACATTTGCGAGTCAGGTAAATATCTTTTACAGTCCATTATGCCTGAGTAAACCACGCTAATAGTTTTGCACAAATTGATAAAGGGAGTTGTTTCCTTAGGCCACACACCCCTCAGTACTCAAATACACATCACCTGATCTGCTTCATCCAATCAGCATTCATGTTTATATAGCAGAGGTGGAAAATCTGCATAAAAATTATATGGTTAAAATACTCACTTACCTAATAATTCTGCGCACAGTGGAGGTGTATAACACATTTCTATACATTCACTACATCCCAAGAAGAAACCAGGCACAATGGGTCTTGAATTCTGTAGAATATAGGGAGTTACCAGCCCGACATTCTACAATCTGCACAAAAAAAGAAAAATACGTTTTTTAGATATTAAATGTGTACAAGATTAAAAACTACAAAATAGAACAATACATTTTCAAACTTTAAAATTACCTTAAAATGGGTTTTCCGGTCTAAAATGAAAAGACGGCAGTCACTGCAGAGGATTCGCCATACCCAGAGGGTATATATGACTTATGCATACTCCCGGGAGGAGCCCAACTAGTGGGCAAGGCCTCACTCCATACACTAGTATAGAGCGAGGCCGCACCCTGTCTAGTGACGTGGCAGTCCAGTGGACATGGCTTTGCTCAATACCAGTGTCAACTAATCGGGCTCTTTCCCGGGAGAATGCATAATGCATATATTACCGCCGTTCCCAGCTCAGAAACCAACGAATCCTTGCAGTATTGGGGGGGGATTCAAAAGTCTGCTATCACACAGAGTGACTGCAGACTTACCAATTTAGACCGGACAACCCCTTTAAGTGACTGACAGACAGGAATTGGGGCTCCAACTACATCACAAAGTGCTAGGATGAAGAGGATAGACGTCAGTAATTAGGAATCCCGGAATTGGCGCATCTAATGTGATGCACCACTTCTGGGGCAGCTGTGGTTTGGTATTTTGAGGCCGGGAAGGGCCCAATAACCATGGACCTTCCCAGCCTGATATCAACTCACAGATGTCTGCTTTACCTTTGCTGGCTTTCAAAAGTATAGGGGACCCCACCTAATTTTTTTTTTTTTTTTTTAGTATATATTAGGTTAAATAAACCTAAACACACTTTAGTGCCATATGAAAGGGTTCAAGTGTATTATATGTAGGGGGGTTATGAAATTACATATCTGCAGGATATCTATTTATTATCGAACTAATATCTATCATCTATATAAAAAAAAAAACGCACATGACATATGGAGTGACATATGCATTACACTCGTCCAACTTTTCAGGAAGAACATCGGAGCGATTTATAATATGCTGATGTGAGCAAACCATTAATACGGCCTCCTACCACATTATGTTTTGGACTTATAGATCCTACAATTTGTATTTAAACTACCGCATTTTTCTGACCACAAGACGCACTTTTTCTCCCCCCAAAATTTGGGAGGAAATGGGAGGGGGTGCGTCTTATGGTGCGAACGTAGCTTACCGGGGAGTTGCGGTGGTGGTGGTGGAACGGGATCACAGGAAGCAGGGTCCCTCCCTCAGTACATTTCCCTGAGGGCCACGGTTCAGGAAGATAGCTGCCGAGATCCCAGTTTGCGCATGCGCCAGCTCGGGCTGCCATATCCCTGTAGATCACGGCTTCAGGAAGACGCCTGCGGCCGCCAGAAAGGCAGTGAGAGTAGTAGAGAATTCATATAATCCATCAAACTCAATCTGACAGGTGCCCCGCCCCTATCAAAGTGTATCAGTCTAACCCCTCCCCTTTTTGCAGAGTGTGACCCCACCCCTATGCAATTGATAGTGTTATATTAGTGTATCAATTAAAATTGATAGGGTGCATTATCAAATCATTTATTTTTGATTAATTGATTTGATGTTACTATCAATTAATTGCCCGAATATTATTAACATGTTGTTGTACTGCACAATAAATTTGATTTGATAGTGGCATATTATGTATGACACTATCAAATTTGATGTGTTGATCCATATTTTACGGCGGTGTGATTCACAATATTATATGGTAGTGTGATTCTCCAATTTTACATTCAAATGAAATTAGTCAGGCATATTATATATATGGCCGACTTATAGCTACTCCCAAGTATTAAAAGTATGCACTTTATACACTTTGTGAAAAAATGAAAGACACTTTATAAGTTTTAATGATTTTACTACATTCTATTTTTTATCAGACAACACATTTCACCCAAATTGCAGAATGATACAAAAGCATTACAATAACATAAGATGTTGGACTTAATAAAATAGGTTTTACAAGTGTTCAGAATAATGTATAAATAAAAAGTATTTCATAATATATAGCAGTATCGGCATTTTACAAGTGTGTCTCAGACCACTGACCTCTACACATTTAGGATGAAGCAGGGTCAGCATAATTTTCAGCACGACCAGCGACTGTTTTAGGCTGCGTTCACACATTGCGTATTTGCTGCTTTTTTTTACGCGCGTGTATTTTCCTGCAGTTTTTAGGCTGCGTTCACACATTGCATATTTCCCTGCGTTTTTTTTACGCAGGTAAAAAAAAGCACCTCCATTCACACACTGCGTAAAAAAGCACAGCAAAAAACGCAGTGTGAAATGAAGTGTGACATGTGTAATGTATGTGTCTGTGTGTCCTGTGTGTACTGTGCGTCTATGTGTCGTGTGTGTGAGTGTCCCCCTAGCAGTGTATGTACAGACAGCTTCTGGCTGCAGTACATACACTGCTTTAAAAGAAATAAACTATGGATACTCACCTATCCGATGGATGGGAGAGGCGTCAGCTCCGGTCCCGCGGATTCCAGCATCTGCTGTGAAGCGATCAGCTGACTGTCACGTGACCGGCTTGTAAATCAGCTGACCGGAAGCCGGTTACAAGCAGGTTAACTAACAGCTGATTGCTTCACCAGCAGATGCTGGAAGCGCGGGACAGGACCGGACGGCTCTCCCATCCATCGGCTAGGTGAGTATCCATAGTTTCTCCTGCACCTCCGTAAAAAAGCGCTGGAATTACGCAGTGTGTGAACACCGCTGCGTAATTCCATCGCTTATAATGGGCACAATAGGAGAAAGCGAGGGACGCAGCTGCGTAAAGAATTGACATGTCAATTCTTTACACAGCTGCGCTTTTGCCTGCGTAAAATCACAGTGTCTGAACGGCAAAGTGAATTTCCCGTTCACTTTGATGGCACACACAAGGCACATTGCGTATTTTGAAAAAGCGCGAGCAAAAAAGCGCGCGAAAATACACAATGTGTAAACGCAGCCTTACCTGCGTTTTTTTTACGCAGGTACAAAAAAGCACCTCCATTCACACACTGCGTTTTTTGCTGCGTTTTTTTACGCATGCGTTTTTTCTGCAGTATACACTCATACTGTATTATGGCCACCGGTCACTGATTTAAAAATAGATCCAGTACTCACCTCTCCTGGTTCCAGACGATGCTCCGGTCTCCTCAGCGTGTAGTGCCGGACATCTCATAGCAGCGAGTGCCCTGTAATGACGTCATACGTCGAGTAAAATGATGGGAATGGAAAAGTCTTCTGACGCTACCTCCTCCATCATCATTGCTCGCACTGGGCCCCCTCCGGCTGTCAGTGTGAGCAATGATGATGGAGGAGCAAGCATCAGAAGACGTTTCCAATCCCATCATTTTGTGCGGGCGAGCGGCCAGGCAGTGCGGGTGCTAACGGGAAGAAGCAGGGCCTGCTGCGGTGAGGCTCACGGGTCCCATAACAGTGGAGTGGCCTGCCGCCATTGGCGGTACACCACTGCATATATGCGCGCGCACACACACACACGTACACACATATGCATTCACATATATAAACACACATTACACATGGACTTACCTTCTCTGCAGATGATTCTACATGAGAGCACAGGGGGAGAGAGAGCACAGGGGGAGAGAGAGCACAGGGGGAGAGAGAGCACAGGGGGAGAGAGAGCACAGGGGGAGAGAGAGCACAGGGGGAGAGAGAGCACAGGGGGAGAGAGAACACAGGGGGAGAGAGAACACAGGGGGAGAGAGAACACAGGGGGAGAGAGAACACAGGGGGAGAGAGAACACAGGGGGAGAGAGAACACAGGGGGAGAGAGAACACAGGGGGAGAGAGAACACAGGGGGAGGCAGGGGGAGAGAGAGCACAGGGGGAGGCAGGGGGAGAGAGAGCACAGGGGGAGGCAGGGGGAGAGAGAGCACAGGGGGAGGCAGGGAGAAGGGGCCATGCTGGGAGCAGCCGCTCTGCTGGAGCTACAGGCCGGAGCTGGTGGGCGGAGCCTCATCTCCTGCACCTACAGACACTGAAGCATCATCCCGCCGCTTCCAGCATCTGCCGGTGAACCGATCAGCTAATCGGTCGGTATACTGATCAACTGACTAGACCGATCAGCTGATTTACAAGCCGGTCAGCTGACAGTCAGCTGTTCGGTTCACTGGCAGATGCTGGAAGTGGCGGGACCGGACCGGACGCCTCTCCCATCCATCGGATAGGTGAGTATCCATAGTTTCTCCTGCACCTCCATAAAAAAGGGCTGGAATTACGCAGTGTGTGAACACCACTGCGTAATTCCATCGCTTATAATGGGCACAATATGTGAGAAAGCGCAGGCCGCGGTGCGTAAAGAATTGACATGTCAATTCTTTACGCAGCTGCGCTTTCGCGCTGCGTAAAATCACGCAGTGTCTGAACGGCAAAGTGAATTTCCCATTCACTTTGCTGGCAGACACAAGGCACATTGCGTATTTTGAAAAAGCGCACGCAAAAATACGCAATGTGTGAACGAAACCTTAGAGTGATTACTGGCTATGTGCCCTGGCTACCAGATAAGGTGGCCACTAACCCAGCACCGCCTCATCCTGACCAGATAGTGTCCAGTGTTAGCAGCTGATAGAGTGATGGAGAAGTGTGGTCAGCTAAAAGCAATCAAAGAATTAATTATTGCATCTGTAAATATAATAATTTTAGCTGTTATTACAAAGGGTCAAACAATGTTACTTATAAAGGTAGCTTGCTCTATAGGTTGAATGTGCAGGGCATAGATTATCCTTCAGAAACCAGCTCACTATCTCCCCATTTTGATTTAAATTCGCATTGAAGAAGCTCAATATCTTGGTATAGGTCAGGCCCCAGGCAAAATGATACAGAAAAAAACCCACAAATGTCCGCACACACTGCTAAATGTATCTTGCAACTGGCAATTTTGATAGGCATATGTCGCACAGGTCCTATTAAAGAATGTCACAAAATCATGGGGAAATAAAATATTATTTGGCTATTGAAAAATATGGCCTTTTTATCATTGCAGAGCACTATCAATATTCAGTGGCGGCCGGGGCGCCCCAAGTGATCCGTGTTGATAATAAAGGCGGCGGGTCTCTTGATTACTCTCTCTGACGGCAGCAAGTCACACGGCAGCACACCTGCAAATATGCGTTGTATATAGCGGTCGGACTTCAACAGGGCTGTGAGTTCTAGAGTATCCATCAGTTAAAATCGTACAATATCTCTCTCTGATGGTTTATTTCAAAGATGGCAGTACTGGTCGAATATACGATCATGCTAACCGTGTGGGGCATTGGTAGGGCAAAACATACTTCAGCACGCAGGTTACCCGTTTTAATGAGGGAGAAGTGACCTCCCGGTTCTTGATCAGGTGATAAATCAAATGCAAACAAGGTGAACCCATCCATGAATTCTTCACGGTCTATTAACAGCCCGCTATCAGACTTGTACTTGCCAGATATGTGCGCAAGGGCCAAATACTCCCGAATTGCTAAATAGACATTAAAATTAGACTGAAAGGGCCTTGCAGGGATCTGTTGGCCGTCCAGGTACAGTGCTGCATGGTTCACATTATAATGATGGAACAGCAAGGGATTTTTATTAAGTGTGCCGCTAAATGCTTCATTATCGACGAAACCTAATATAACGGTTTTAGGCAGCGAACAGAGGAAGATATTTTCATGGTTGCTTAAGCGCGTACCAGCCGTAATACTATAAACTTTTAAACAAGCACGATCAAGTGCATATTTGGCTGTGGCCGCTAGTAGTGCTTGGCTGTGGCCTATACGGAAAGCCGGTGAGACTTGCACCCTCTTTACGTAGAGAGTGGCCTGTAAGATTTGCACCTTGAAAGGGTCGGCCTCTGCGGACATGAGACAGAAAGCATCCTTACTTCTTGATAACTTGACCTTAGTCCATTCAATATAAGCTTCGGTTGATTAACTATATCTCCAAAAATGGGTCCCAAGAGATCAACCGGTTTAGAGTGGGCCGTTGCCCTGTCTCTTTTGATAAAACCGGCATTTGAGCCGTCCGAGCGCCGATCATTATGGTGGCCGGCAGTGTCTTTATAGAACAATCCAGCAGTAAATTTCATTGCCAGAGGAGATGCGCTATAGTTTAAAATAGTCTCGATGTAGGCTCTATAGCCGGAGAGATTATCCGATTGCGAGATAAGGCGATCCCCGAGAGTGATATCGACCTGATTAAAAAGCGTCGCTATAGGGTAGTTTATAAGCGCCACCCGCGCGTCCTCGGGAATCGCCAAAGAGCAAAAACTGTGAAAACATTCCTTGAAAGAAGACACATAAGGTCAATGTCATGGCCTGCAAATAGTCCAGATTTCAATCCAATTGAAAATCTTTGGTGGAAGTTGAAGAAAATGGTCCATGACAAGGCTTCAACCTGCAAAGCTGATCTGGCAACAGCAATCAGAGAAAGTGGGAGCCAGACTGATGAAGAGTACTGCTTGTCACTCATATGGTCCATGTCTCAGAGACTGCAAGCTGGCATTGAAGCCAGAGGTGGTGCAACAAAATACTAGTGATGTATTGGAGTGTTCTTTTGTGTGTTTGTTTTTCATGATTCCATACTTTTTTCCTCAGAATTGAGTGATTCAATAATTTTTTCCCTCTGCTTGGTCTGAAAAAAATTACCCTTAGGCTATGTGCCCACGATGCAGAAATGCTGAATATTTTTTTCCACTTCTCCCTGGCAGGAAAAACGCATGCGGTTTTTACATGCGTTTTTCCCGCCAGGTAGAAGCGTTGGTCAAGCGTTCTTCACATGCATTTCTGCATGCGGGTTATCAAGCGTTTTTCCAAGCAATTTTAGCATCACTTGGAAAAGTGCTTGACAACTTGTTCACACTATATAAATCCATGCAACCAGCATGGATTTATAGTAGTGTGACCAAGTTAGTTAAAAAAAAGTAAAAAAGAATAAGAATGGTAAAAAATAAAAAAAATTATGCTTACCTTCCGATGTCCTCCCGGTGTTTTCGCTGCTCCGTCCGGTGTCTTGGGCGGCTCGCGGTGTTGGGAAGGACCTGCGGTGACGTCATTAAGTCATGTGACGGGTCACATGACTCAATGACGTCATGGCAGGTCCTTCACAACAACGCGACCCATACAGCAGACCAGGCGGAGGGGAGAAAACACCGGGAGGACACCGGAAAGTAAGTATAATCTTTATTTTTTTATTTTAAATTCTTTTTTTAACAGTTTCTATGGTACCCGGGTCTGGAGGAGAGTCCCCTCTCCTCCAGACCAGGGTACCATCCACATATTGAACCGTGTGATATACGCTTGTGCACATGTGCTCATGCAGATGTCACGCGGTCCAATGTAAGTCAATGGCAGCAATTACGCTGTGTGTATGCAAAATTAATGGACATGCTGCGTATTTTTTCGCAATGATAATCCGCAGCGGAAATTTCCGCAGCATGTGCACAGCGCATGCGGATTGTCATTGGGGACCATGGGGCACGTATTACCTTTTTAAGCGTTTTCGCTGCGGAAATTCCGCAGCAAAAACGCTTGAAAAACGCATAGTGGGCACTCAGCCTTATTGAGTTCCACATTTTTTATCTTAACTTCTTTTAGTGTTTCTTAAAGCCCTAAAGTTGCCACTTGAAATGACTTTAGTTTTGTACCATGTCTGTGATCTGCTTCTTTTCAACAACATTAAACAATGGAATGAACATCATCCGAGCCCAGTGATTCCATAACTTTTGCAAGGGGTTGTAGCAGCCACAAGTGGTCAAACTGTAGAAGGACAACTGGAATCCTGACAGATACAGGCGACTGCTCAAGAAAGAACTAAACAAACAAGTATATGAGCCTTTTTAAAGGGGCATTCCTATCTCCAAGATCCTATTTAAATATCTAGTAGGTGTATTAATAATAATAATATTACCAAGTATCTTCAAATAGAAATATAGTATAGTTCTTCTGATTTGCTAGGTCGCTTTCCCCATGTGCAGGGCATTGCAGTAGCTTAGGTATCCATAGTTATGACCACTAACAGCTAACAAAGTGTCACTATGAGTGGGCATAAATTATGGATACCTAAGCTACTGCAATGTCCTGCACATGGGGTAAGCGACATAGCGAATCAGAACTATACTACATTTCTAATTGGAGGTATTTGCTAATATTATTATTACTCCTACTACATATTGGGATAGGATATCGGAGATGGGAATACCTCCCATAACCGCTTCCCGTTTCTGAAGACGCAAAGTGGTTCAAAGACCAATAGTTTATATCAAAATGTAAAAAAAATGGTCTATGGCTGTGTTCACAAATCATGTTTTTTTTTGTGTCACAAATCTGCAGAAAATCCTGATCTCTCAAGGAAGGTTTGTTCAGGATTTTTCTCGCAGTTTTGCTTATTATTTTGTGCGTTTTTTTCAGCGTTTTTTTTTTTTTTTTTTTTTCACTGTCCTTTCGTTTTTTTATGCATGTACATAAAGTTCAGTGAAAATAAAAATCATTCTATTTTGACATCAAAAACCCAGAAAAAAGGTCACCTGCGTTTTTTCTGCGCTTTTTTCAGCACCCATTATTTCCAATGGGTGAAAAAACGCTGAAAGAAGTGACATGCTCTATCTTCCAAAAAACCATGCAACGCACACAATTCTGAAAAAAAAAAAAAACATGTGTGCATGAGATTTGTGGAATCTGATAGACTTCGCTGGTACGGTAAAACGCAGCTGAAAATTTGCATGAAAAAAAAAAACACGCATCAAAAAACCATGATGTGTGAACATAGCCTAAAAGACGCCAGAAAAGATGGTTCAGGACAAAACATGCTGACGTGTCCTGAAGCATCATCCTCTAGCAATAGTCATCAGGTACATTGGCATCTAAAAAACGTCACGTGCACACGTTTAGTATTTGGTCAGAATTTTACATCAGTATTTGTAAGCCAAAGTCAGGAGAAGAGCAATTAGATGAAAAGTATAATAGAAACCCGTCACCACTAGTGATGAGTGAGCATGCTTTACTCGAGGTTTACGAACATGCTCGTGTGTTTTCCGAGTATCTTCAGCGTGCTCGGGGGTTATGTTTCAGTCACTCATTGCTCATGATTTGCGACTGTTTGACAGCTTTAATACATAAGAAACCGGCATTCCTCACATGAGTGTGCAAAGCAGTCATCAAAGCAAAAGGTGGCTACTTTGAAGAACCTAGAATATAAGACATATTTTCAGTTGTTTCACACTTTTTTGTTAAGTATATAATTCCACATGTGTTAGTTCATAGTTTTGATGCCTTCAGTGTGAATGTATAATTCTCATAGTAATGAAAATACAGAAAAATCTTTAAATGAGGTGTGTCCAAACTTTTGGTCTGTACTGCATATCCTGAGCAAAATCAATTATTAAAATGGCAACTTGTGGATGACGTGTTGCGGGGAGCTAGAAAGTGTGTGAGATGTAGACGTAATAAAATTCTCCAAAATGTACCTCAGACACAAGGCTTAAAGGGGTTGTCCACTACTTGCACATTGAATAAGGCATCAATGTATGATCGGCCGGGGTCCCGGACGCGGCACCCCCGACGATCAGCTGTTATCTGTACCGGCAGATGGAAGTCCTTACCTCGGCGCTTGGCCGTCAAGGTGTAGTGGCCGGCGCTTCTTACTGCACAATCGCCTCCCATTTAACTGAATAGGAGGTGGATGTGCAGTACCCTGCTGGGGCCACTACAGATGGACGGCCAAGCACCGCAGGTAAGGACTTGCACCGACAACAACTGATCGACGGGGGTGCTACGTGTGGGACCCCAGCAGATCATACATTGATGCCATATCCTATGGATAAGGCATCAATGTGAAAGTAGTGGATAACTTATTTAAGGGTATGTGCACACAGTCAGTAAACGCTGCGGATTGGACGCAGCGCACTTGCATTACAAGCAAAGTGGATGGGATTTCAAGAAATGCCATGCCCACTATGTGTCTCCGTGCACCTGCGGATCACCCGCGAACACGAGTCTCGTCTTTCCAGACCGCAGCATGTCAATTTCTCTTGCGGAGTCGCTAGTGTCCGCAGGAGAAATTATATCAGTACAATGTATTGATTACGGCGAATCTGCTTCGTTTAATGAAGACATGCAGATTCACCTGCGTGCAGCGCAGCATAAAGTATACTGCGTTCAAAGCGCGGACAGGACGGATCGTGTGCACACAGCCTAAAAAATATACATCCGAGCCTCTACATATGTACAAAAACACATTCAGCCATAATTCATTTCATAATTTGTAAGCGCTGAGAAACGGCTTCATTCCCGCAATTATCAATCACTTTTTATTGTGAAATTTTCATCAAAAGGCCGGAACCTCCATTCACACTGCTGATACAGTCCCAACATGGCTGCCATCACGGCCGAGACGGTGACACCTTCCTTCATATGGGCACGCTGCCTCAAAATGGAGAGACAGCACTGGCCCATGACCCTGACAGAGGCTACCTCAGTATACAGCTCCCGCCCATGACCCTGACAGAAGTTACCTCAGTATACAGCTCCCACCCATAACCCTGACAGAAGTTACCTCAGTATACAGCTCCCGTCCATGAACCTGCAGGAATTTACCTCAGTAAACAGCTCCAGCCCATGAACCTGACAGAGGCTACCTCAGTATACAGCTCCCGCCCATGACCCTGACAGAGGATACCTCAGTAAACAGCTCCAGCCAATGACCCTGACAGAGGATACCTCAGTAAACAGCTCCAGCCAATGACCCTGACAGAGGATACCTCAGTAAACAGCTCCAGCCCATGAACCTGACAGAAGTTACCTCAGTAAACAGCTCCTGCCCAAGTATCTGACAGAACTTACTTCAGTAAACAGCTCCTGCCCATGTATCTGACAGAACTTACCTCAGTAAACAGCTCCTGCCCATGACACTGACAGAATTTACCTCAGTAAACAGCTCCTGCCCATGACCCTGACAGAATTTACCTCAGTAAACAGCTCCTGCCCATGAACCTGACAGAAGTTACCTCAGTAAACAGCTCCTGCCCAAGTATCTGACAGAACTTACTTCAGTAAACAGCTCCTGCCCATGTATCTGACAGAACTTACCTCAGTAAACAGCTCCTGCCCATGACACTGACAGAATTTACCTCAGTAAACAGCTCCTGCCCATGACCCTGACAGAATTTACCTCAGTAAACAGCTCCTGCCCATGACCCTGACAGAAGTTACCTCAGTATACAGCTCCCTCCCATGACCCTGACAAGTTACCTCAGTAGACAGCTCTTGCCCATGTATCTGACAGAATTTACCTCAGTAAACAGCTCCTGCCCTAGAATGTGACAGAAGTTACCTCAGTAAACAGCGCCCGCCCACAAAGCTGACAGGAATTACCTCACTCTCGTCTTTGCTGGCTGACCGGAAGAAGAAACCCCAGTCTGAACGAGCCACACCTCAGAGGAGCGGACATTACAGAGAGAGTCTCGGCTCTGAGTATGTAATCTTGTGTTTTATGGTGTCCTCGTCAATACTTAATAAAACGTCTTAATGCCGCATCGTGTGCAGGTGACGCGGGGTGTGTGCCTCGCACGCTTGGTTCCCGCTCGGCGCTCGCTCTGGCGGGGGGCGGGGTTTAGCGGCCATGTCGATCCTCAGGTAATGGCGGCAACTGATCACCTAAAATGGCGGCTTTGTGTATTGTACTGTTAGGTCTGTGCTCCTAGCAGGGAATGGCTGCCGCTTACCCCAGCCTGATCCTGGGGCACACACTGGGCCTGTTCTCACTAATGGGGACCCGTGTAACAGGCCTGATGACTAGAAAACACTTTAACACATAAATATAACATTACTTTGCTTTTATACATATATACTAGTTTATAAAATATATAAAACACGAATATATTATTACTTTGCATTTATAAATGGTTTTTAAGGGAAAAAAAAATATTCCACCTGTTTTAAAAAGTGTAACCGTGCATAAAAAATAATGCGTAAAAAGTCGCAATTTGCAAAAAAATTCTTTTGCACATTGAGAATTGTACCAAAAACCATATTTTACCTCCATAAAATATGAGGTGAACGGAGCACAGCTGGTCTTCACCCTCCTAGGGGTCTGGATTCTGATGACTGGAGGCAGCGGCAACATCACCGCTGCAACCAATCCTTCAACTCAGGGATTGACTGCAGCGGCCACTGCTCGTTTTTTTGTGTTTTTGTCTTTTTCCTTCTCTTTTCCGGCTGCGTGGTCGTAAATAAGGGTTTGTTTTCTGTGGTTCGAGTTGTAGTTTTGAATTTTACCAAAACATGTATTGAAAAACGAGGAAAATACCAAAGTGAGAGAACATTTTTTACAGGGTTCATTCTATGGTAAAGATTAACGGGTAACATGATAATCCAGGTCAGTACGATTACCGCAAAAGGTGGGGTTTTTTAGGTTTTTGGGGTTTGTTTGTTTTTTTTTTTATCCTTTTTTTAATATTATTTTAATGGCTTAAAAAAACTTATGAACTTTATAAAAATACTAGATGGTGGCCCGATTCTAATGCATCGGGTATTCTAGAATAGGTATGCGGCCAACCGGGCGCAGTCAGCAGAGCTGTGTTTAAATTTTGCGCCAAAATCGCTGATTGTTCGAGGCCGGCAACCGTGACCAATCAGCAAAGCGGTGTTAAAATTTGGCGCCTATATCGCAGATTGGTCGCGGCCGGCGGTCGCGACTAATTAGCAGAGCGGGATTTAAATTTGGCGCCAATAATGCTGATTGGTCGCGGCCAGTGAACGTGACCAATGAGCAGAGCGGTGTTTAAATTTGGCGCCAATTTCGCTGCTTGGTCGCGGCCGGCCACCGCGACCAATCAGCGAAGCGGTGTTTAAATTTGGCACCAATATGGCTGATTGGTCGCAACCACCGGCCGTGACCAATCTGCGTTTTTTGTGCCAAATTTAAACAATGCTCTGCTGATTGGTCGCGGCCGCCAGCCGCGAACAATCAGCGAGATTGGCAGCAAATTTAAACAACGCTCTGCTGATTGGTTGAGGCCGCCGGCCGCGACCAATCATCGATATTGGCGCCTAATTTAAACAACGCTCTGCTGATTGTTCGCGGCCGTCAGCCGCGATTAATCAGCGATTTTGGCGCCACATTTAAACCCCGCTCTGCATGTTTCTGCTGATTGGTCGTGGTCGCCGGCAGCGACCAATCAGCAGTATTGTCGCCAAATTTAAACACCTCTTTGCTGATTGGTCGCGGTCGCGACTAATCAACGGTTTTGGTGCTAAATTTAAACAGGCCGGCGGCCTCGACCAATCAGCGATTTTGGCGCCAAATTTAAACAACGCTCTGCTGATTGGTCACGGCCGGTGGTTGCGACCAATCAGCAGAGCGTTGTTTAAATTTGGCGCCAAAATCGCTGATTGGTCGAGGCCGCCGGCCTGTTTAAATTTAGCACCAAAATCGTTGATTAGTCGCGACCGCGACCAATCAGCAAAGAGGTGTTTAAATTTGGCGACAATACTGCTGATTGGTCGCTGCCGGCGACCACGACCAATCAGCAGAAACATGCAGAGCGGGGTTTAAATGTGGCGCCAAAATCGCTGATTAATCGCGGCTGACGGCCGCGAACAATTAGCAGAGCGTTGTTTAAATTAGGCGCCAAAATCGATGATTGTTCGCGGCTGGCGGCCGCGACCAATCAGCAGAGCATTGTTTAAATTTGGCACAAAAAACGCAGATTGGTCACGGTCGGTGGTTGCGACCAATCAGCAGAGTGCGGTTTAAATTTGGCGACAATACTGCTGATTGGTCGCTGCCGGCGACCACGACCAATCAGCAGAAACATGCAGAGCGGGGTTTAAATGTGGCGCCAAAATCGCTGATTAATCGCGGCTGACGGCCGCGAACAATTAGCAGAGCGTTGTTTAAATTAGGCGCCAAAATCGATGATTGTTCGCGGCTGGCGGCCGCGACCAATCAGCAGAGCATTGTTTAAATTTGGCACAAAAAACGCAGATTGGTCACGGTCGGTGGTTGCGACCAATCAGCAGAGTGCGGTTTAAATTTGGCGCCAATACTGCTGATTGGTCACGGCCGACAACCGCGACCAATCAGCAGAGCGATGTTTACATTTTGCGCCAATACTGCTGATTGATCTCGGCCAGCGGCCGCGATCAATGAGCAGAGCGGTGTTTAAATTTGGCGCCAAAATCGCTGATTGGTCGCAGCTGGAGTCCGCGACCAATCAGCAGAGCGTTATTTAAATTTGGCACCAATTTCGCTAATTGTTCGCGGATGGCGTTCGCGACCAATCAGCAGAGCGTTGTTTAAATTTTGCGCCAAGCTCGCTGATTGGTCGCGGCTGGCGTCCGCGACCAATTAGCACAGCAGTGTTTAAATGTGGCGGTAAGATCAGTGATTGGTCGCAGCCGCTATATAAATGTGGCGCCCAAATCGGTGATTGGTCGCGGGCAGCGGCCGCGACCAATCAGCAGAGCGGTGTTTAACTTTAGCACCAAGATAACTGATTGGTCGGGTGTGGAGAGCGCGACCAATCAGCGAATCGTATTGGTGAGGAGCGGGGAGCGGAATCGTCTTAGTGAGGACCGGGGAGCGCCGCTGCCTGTGCGGGTACTTCCGCTGCGAGAACCAGGGACATGAGCGGGCGGTCGCAGCAGAAGTATCCCGACCCGCAGCGCCGCTCCCCGGTCCTCCCTTCACACCCTAGCCGCTGATGTCCCCACAGTATCCGCATGGTGTTAGAAAGTTCCGGACATTTGTGTTAAAAATCGCTGATTGGTCGCTGGGCTGTCCGCGACCAATCACCGATTTGGGCGCCAAATTTAAATATCGGCCGCGACCAATCACTGATCTTGGCTCCACATTTAAACACCGCTGTAATGATTGGTCGCCGACGCTGTGCGCGACCAATCACCGATTTTGGCGGCACATTTAAATAGCGTCCGCGACCAATCATTACAGCGGTGTTTAAATGTGGAGCCAAGATCGGTGATTGGTCGCGGCCGATATTTAAATTTGGCGCCCAAATCGGTGATTGGTCGCTGGCAAGGCCAGCGACCAATCAGCTATTTTTAACACAAATGTCCGGACCTTTGTAACACCATGCGGATACTGTGGGGACATCGGCGGCTAGGGTGTGAAGGGAAGACCGGGGAGCGGCGCTGCAGGTCCGGATACTTCTGCTGCGAGCGCCTGCTCATGTCCCGGGTTCTCAGAGCGGAAGTATCCGCACAGGCAGCGGCGCTCCCTGGTCCTCCCTTCACACCCTAGCGGCTGATCTCCCCACAGTATCCACACAGGCAGCGCCGCTGACATCCATGCGGCTAGGGTGTGAAGGGAGGACCGGGGAGCGGCGCTGACATCCAATTGGTCGCGGCCGCTATTTAAATCTGCCGCACAAATCGGTGATTGGTCGCTGTCTTGGCCCGCGACCAATCACTGATCTTGGCGCCAAAGTTAAACACTATTGTGCTGATTGGTCGCGGACGCTGACCGCGACCAATCACCGATTTGGGCGCCAAATTTAAATATCGGCCGTGACCAATCACCGATCTTGGCTCCACATTTAAACACCGCTGTGCTGATTGGTCGCGGCCGATATATAAATTTGGTGCCAAAATCGGTGATTGGTCGCGGACAGCGTCGGTGACCAATCAGCACAGCGGTGCTTAACTTTTGCGGTAAGATCAGTGATTGGTCGGGTCCGAAGACCGCGACCAATCATCGAATCGTCTTGGTGAGGACCGGGGAGCGGCGCTGCCTGTGCGGATACTTCCGCTGCGAGAACCCGGTACATAGCGGGCGCTGGCAGCAGAAGTATCCCGACCCGCAGCGCCGCTCACCGGTCCTCCCTTCTGCATGGAGGTCAGCGGCGGTCCTTCCGCTCCTACCGGCCGGTAGATGAGCGCCTCGCACCGCTCATCTCCCGGCTGCATCTCCGTCCCGCAGATGGGTCCGGCGGTCGGGGTCCTTCTGCTGTTACCGGCCGGGAGATGAGCGCCTCGCGGCGCTCATCTCCCGGCTGCATCGCCGCTGAGCTCCGTCCCGCAGATGAGCCGCTAACGGCCGCCATCTTTTTTCAGAAATCCCGCGACGCTGATTGGCCGCTGGCGGACCAATGAGCGACGCGGGATTTCCTGGACAGACAGACAGACAGACAGACGGGGTAAGACAATTATATAGTAGACAATTAGTTTCTGTCTCCATTTTCCAAGGTACATAACTTATTTATCCATCGGTGGAGCTGTATAAGGCTATGTTCACACATCATGGTTTTTGATGCGTTTTTTTATACTTTTTTTAATGCAAATTTTCAGTTGTATTTTGCTGTACCAGCAAAGTCTATGAGATTCCAGAAATCTCATGCACACTTCATGGGTTTTTTTCTTGTTCAGGATTTTGTGCTTTGCATGGTTTATTGGAAGATAAAGCATGTCACTTCTTTCAGCGATTTTTCAGCATTTTTTCACCCATTGTAAGTAATGGGTGGTGAAAAAAACACAGGCAACATTTTTCAGTATTTTTTTGTGTCTTAGGCTGTGTGCCCACGTAGCGTTTTTCATGCGTATATGCTGCGGAATTTCCGCAGCGTAAACGCTTGAAAAGCGCATGTATATCCGCACCCCATGGTCCCCAATGGGATTCCGCAAGTTCTATGCACATGCTGCGGATTTTTCCGCAGCGTTTATGCTGCGTTCAAAAATCCGCAGCATGTCATTTAATTTTGCGTTTCCGCAAGCAGAATTGCCTTTGTCCAATGCATAAAAAACGCAAGGCAATTCCGCATGTGGAAAACGCATGATAAACGCGCGAAAAATGCGCGATAAACGCGTGCGGAATTCCGCATGCGTTTTTCCAGGAGAGGACTTGCAGAAATGAAGCAGAAATTTTCTGCTTCATAAATGCAACGTGGGCACATAGCCTTAGGCTAAGTGCCCACGATGCAGAAATGCTCCGGATTTTTCCGCATCTCCCTGGCAGAAAAAACGCATGCGGATTTTACATTAGTTTTTCCTGCCAGGGACAAGCGTAATTGAAGCGTTTTGCACATGCGATTTCGCATGCAGGTTGTCAAGCGCTTTCCACGCGATTTTAGCATCACTTGGTCACACTATATAAATCCATGCAACCGAATAAAAATGGTAAAAAAAAACCCAAAAACCATTATACTGACCTTCTGATGGCCCGCGTTCTTCTCTCCGGTGCGTCCGGTCTGTTGTATGGCTCGCGGTGGTGTAAAAGGACCTTCCATTACGTCATTTAGTCATGTGACAGGTTACGCAACCGCTAACGTTAGCGGTCGCGCGACTTGTCGCATGACTAAATTACGTCATGAAAGGTCCTTTTACACCACCGCGAGCCGCCGGGGAGCCAGGACGACCCGTACAGGAGACAGGGGGCCATCAGAAGGTCAGTATAATGTTTATTTTTTATTTTAATTCTTTTTTTTAACAGGTTCTATGGTACCCGGGTCTGGATGAGAGTCTCCTCTTCTCCAGACCCGGGTATCATCCGCACATTGAATCTCTTAATATCCGCATGTGCACATGTAGTCATGCGGATATTAAGCGATTCAATGCAAGTCAATGGCGGCAATTACACTGCGTTTCCTCAAAAATAATGGACATGCTTCGGATTTTTCCGCAATGATAATCCGCAGCGGAAATTTCCGCAGCATGTGTACAGCACATGCGGATTATCATTGGGGACCATGGGGCAAGTATTACCAAGTGTTTTCGGTGCGGAAATTCCGCGGCAAAAAACGCTTGAAAAACGCATAGTGCCCGCAGCCTTAACCAGATTGAGATTTTTTTTCCCCTGAACTATATGTATATGCATAACAGACAAAAAAGGACAGTGAAAAAAAATGCTGAAAAAAAAAACGCACCAAAACAAAAGCAAGAAAACAGCAACAAAAATCCTGAACAACCTCCTGGCAAGAGATGTGATTTTGCTCTATAAAAAAATATAATGTGCGAACATAGGGCTCAGTTTTCGGGTACATGCGCCAGTTTGATCTGCAATTTTTTCTTTACCATGTGTACCTTTTATGGGTTACATAATTGTATCTTTTGATAGATCGGACTTGTAGCAACGTGACGATACCAAAATGTTTCTTTTTTTTTTATATCTGTTTTAGGCTGTGTTCACACATTGCGTATTTCCCTGCGTTTTTTTACACGCGTGTATTTTCCTGCTTTTTTTTACCTAGGTAAAAAAAGCACCTCTATTCACACACTGCGTTTTTTTTTTACGAAGGTTCTGGAGAAATGAAGTGTGAGGAGCATGGACACCTGTATGTAATGTAATGTATGTGTCTGTGTGTACTGTGCGTCTATGTGTCGTGTGTGTGAGTATCCCCCTAGCAGTGTATGGACAGACAGCTTCTGGCTGCAGTTCATACACTGCTAAGTTATTAAAAGAAAAAAACTATGGATACTCACCTATCCGATGGATGGGAGAGGCGTCCGGTCCGGTCCCGCAGTTTCCAGCATCTGCCGTGAAGCGATCAGCTGACCGGCTTGTAAATCAGCTGACCGGAAGCCGGTTAGCTAACAGCTGATCGCTTCACCGGCAGATCCTGGAAGCGCGGGACCGGAACGCACTCCTCTCCCATCCATCGGATAGGTGAGTTTGTCCTGCGCCTCAGTAAAAAAGCGCTGGAATTACGCACTGTGTGAACACCGCTGCGTAATTCCAGCGCTTATAATGGGCACAATAGTAAGAAAGCGCAGGACGCAGCTGCGTAAAGAATTGACATGTCAATTCTTTACGCAGCTGCGCTTACGCGCTGCGTAAAATCACACAGTATCTGAACGGCAAAGTGAATTTCCCATTCACTTTGCTGGCAGACACAAGGCACATTGCATATTTTGAAAAAGCGTTCCCAAAAAAGCACGCGAAAATACGCAATGTGTGAATGCAGCCTAATTTTGTATTCTTGAAAGGAGGGATTCAAAGTTTTGAGGGTTTTTTTTGTTTTTTTTGAGAGTCCTCAGTGGTTGATACCTTTTAATGGCTAACTGAGAAGATGGTAACAAATTGCAAGCTAATTGGCTAACACGGAACAAAGATGTATATTTTCCTGTTTTTTGGGGTTTTTTTGGTAATTGAACTTGCAATCAACATCGGTATTACAGTATATAGTGAAAATCACTGTCTCGCTATGAAGTAGCGGCTGCCATGAGTGATCGCGTCGCAGGTGGACTGAGGAGCCCTTGAACGCATGGCGGCCGATCAGGATTGAACCATTTAAATGTCTCTTGACTGAGATTGACAACAACATTTAAGTGGTTAAATAGCAGCAATAGGAGCCAGCTCTGATCACTGCTGTGATGTTTAAGCGCATGGTAATAATACAGATGGGGCGTAAAGGGTTTTAAACAGTTGCAAACGTTAATAATTTCAGTGTTATTTATATGGGCACTGTGCTGTTTTATATCTGGTCACTGTACGGTGTTATTTATGTGGTTACCGTACGGTGTTATGTATCCACTGTGCTGCATTATTTATTTTGTCACTGCGCAGTGATATTTATCTTGTCATCGTACATTGTTTTTTATCTAGTCACTGTAGAGTGTTATATATCTGGTCACTGCGTGGCATAGTATATCTGGTCACTGTGCAGCATTATTTATGTGGTGACTGTATGGTGGTGTTTATCTGGTCAGTGCAGCATTATTTATGTGGTCACTACTGTGATATATCTGGTCACTGTACAGTGTTACATTTTAGGTCACTGCTGCATTATTTATGTGGTCACTGTACTGTGATATATGCGCACTGTGCGGTGTTATTTATCTGGTCACTGTGCGGCATTATTTATGTGGTCACTGTACTGTGATATATGCACACTGCGGTGTTATTTATCTGGTCACTGTGCGGCATTATTTATGTGGTCACTGTACTGTGATATATGCACACTGCGGTGTTATTTATCTGGTCACTGTGTGGCATTATTTATGTGGTCACTGTACTGTGATAAATGCGCACTGTGCGGTGTTATTTATGTGGTCACTGTGTGGCATTATTTATGTGGTCACTGTACTGTGATATATGCGCACTGTGCGGTGTTATTTATCTGGTCACTGTGTGGCATTATTTATGTGGTCACTGTACTGTGATAAATGCGCACTGTGCGGTGTTATTTATGTGGACACTGTGTGGCATTATTTATGTGGTCACTGTACTGTGATATATGCGCACTGTGCGGTGTTATTTATCTGGTCACTGTGTGGCATTATTTATGTGGTCACTGTACTGTGATATATGCACACTGCGGTGTTATTTATCTGGTCACTGTGCGGCATTATTTATGTGGCCACTGTACTGTGATATATGCACACTGCGGTGTTATTTATCTGGTCACTGTGCGGCATTATTTATGTGGTCACTGTACTGTGATATATGCGCACTGTGCGGTGTTATTTATCTGGTCACTGTGTGGCATTATTTATGTGGTCACTGTACTGTGATATATGCGCACTGTGCGGTGTTATTTATCTGGTCACTGTGCGGCATTATTTATGTGGTTACTGTACTGTGATATATGCGCACTGTGCGGTGTTATTTATCTGGTCACTGTGTGGCATTATTTATGTGGTCACTGTACTGTGATATATGCGCACTGTGCGGTGGTATTTATCTGGTCACTGTGCTGCATTATTTATTTTGTTTTTTTATCTGATCATTGTATGGCGTTATTTATCTGGTCACTGTGGTGTTATTTATCTGAATGCTTGATAACTAGATGGTATAGTATGATGTAATAAGCAAAAAAAAAAAAACCAGGAGATTGTCAAACACCTGCTGTCAGCATAGTTTGCGGTAACTGCGATGTGACGACATTTTGGGACTGCTGCAGTTTTGCTTTCGGTGTCATCTGGTCACTGGTTTAGGAAATGTGCTTTCACTTTCAGGCTGGTCGTCAGCGACTGAAGCAGCAGAAGCCGGGTCACCTCGGGCTCAGATCTTGTGAGTACAATTTCTCTCCGCTCAGCTTACATGTCGTCCTGTGAGTCTCAAGCGGTCGGACATTAATACTTATGTAGAGAGTGAGGACGGGACTCTATGCGAGGTGATTGCTCATGGAGCAGTGGGTAGGGACGTGAATGCTACAGGACTTCTGATCTCCACCTTTCTCTGGCGTCACCGCATCTGCAGAATTTACCACAAGACCGTGTTCACGTCAGCGTCGGAGCCTCCATCACACATCCAGTTGTGATTGACTGGCAGCATGTGTCCTGTGAAAGTGACGAGCACTGCGGTGGGATCTGGTAGAGCAACGATGGTGAAATGACCACCGTATCCTGGCAGATCTCCTCTATAAATCATTTATGCCGTAATCTGGAAAACCACACACCGAAAGACCCGGCCGATCAGTCTGGAAAGACGATGATAAACTGACAGATAGATGGTAACTCTGACAGAATGAAAGCAAAAGCCATTGAAAAGTAAAGATGAAACCGTGCGGGAGCAGCCGGGGACTTCCTTCTGTTGTCATCGTTGATCTTCTTCTTGTTTCAGAAACTTTTTGTTTTATTAAAGTGTTTACCTTGTGGGTTAAATCATTTTATATTTTGATAGATCAAACTTTTATGGATGAATTTGCTTTTTTTTTTTTTAGATTAGGATTCAAATTTTTATTTTTAACTATTAAATTAAGCTTAAGCTAATAAGCTTTTTTTAGTCTTAGACAGTTTGAACCTGCGATCGTTTTATATAATGCCAGATACTGTTACAGTATTTCATTAAAATCGCCGTCTACAATGAAGTCACAGGAGGGGGCACCAAGATGGCGTTGATAAGGGCCTTCAGCAGACCCTGCAATCATGTCATGGAGTGAGAAAGGCTATGGTAGATAGAGGTCTGTGCTGTTTTGACTAAAAGATTGTTTCTTTATGCTTTTTTTTTTTTACACAGTGTTTAATTCGGTGAGGTTTTCAACTGCTGAGTATATGAGAAGCTAAACACGATTTCCTCTTGTATTGCTTCTCCAGAAAATCATGGCCGACAAGTGCAGTCACCTCTATGAGCAGCTAGTCATCTTATTCCACAGCCACGGATGTGCCGAGTGCACCGAAACGGGCGACCTCCTCCAGTACAGCGCCGTACCCACCTGTCACAGCGTGGACGGCGTACTCAGCCACATGAAGTATTGCAAAGCCGGGATGTCCTGTCAGTGTAAGACCCCTGACGAACTCACTTTACCTCGTTATTGGCAGGTTATTATGTCTCCAGTATAAGGTTTCCACTAATTCTGGGAGTTTCCGAGGATGAATCACTTCAGAGAAATCTGTTCTCGCTTCTTTGATGTCAGATGTTAGGAATTTTTTTTTTACTTTCCTTTTTATCATTAGTTCCCGGTTGTTCCTTTGCTCGAGTTATCGTGTCCCATTGGAAGATTTGTAGAAACAACCAGTGCCCCGTGATCCTGAACCTCAGCGAGGATCGCAAGCAAAGGGTTCAGGTAATGGAAACACGATGTGGGAAACCGTGGCTAAAAATTATGATCACCGCAACCCAACTACAATTACATACGTCTTATTTTATGAAGACGTGATTAATGCAATTCTGACCTCCGAATGCCAGGCTGGGGCCGCTTCACCGGTGGGAGTAGTGGAATCGCAGTGGTCAGTCAATTACCAGTTGTAAAGCAGAATCGTCATAAGGGATGGCGGCACCGTCTTTATCTCACCACCATTTTCTGCTTGGCTTTACTTAGATGCACTTAGAAGCAACTGTGATGTCCTTCCCGTCTTCGGGAGCCACCTGTGAACTACTCTTCAAGAAGCTCGTCCTCCTGTTCCACAACCACCAATGTGAAACGTGTGAGAAAAAACACTCCAGGGACGAAGTGCCGCCCTGCCACAGCGTGGACGCCAAGCTCAGCCACATGAAGTACTGCACCGCCGGGATGTCCTGCCGATGTAAGTGCAGAGACTTTGGAAGCCTGCTTACCTTTATTTTTTTTCCCATTATGTGGGTTTCTACTTCAAGATGTATTTTATCAATAAGGTACAGGGGTTTAGGTGACCAAAATAGACAACCATAAATCAAAATTATGCAGCCGTAAGCTTTTTGTTTTTTTTTTCTTCTTAATCATTATTTCAGTGGTGGGAAGGAAAAAAAGAGGCTTTCAGTAAACCCTTGTCTGCGATAACAATTCAGATTTTTACAACAGCATTTGAGAGGTTATCAGCAGCAGCAATTAGAGCTCGGCTCCGGTTGCTGCTGTTAGAGGTAGATGCCGGCCATGTGACGCAGCTCCTGAGCCCTGCTCCATACTTCCGCACCATAATGCCTTCATCCCAAGTGTATGTAAACTTACAAGTTTGTGATTGACAGTCCCTGGGTGTCCGGCCGCTCGATCAATCATTTCTCATTGGAAGAAGTGCAAGAAGGAGGATTGCCTGGTGGTGTTCAACCTGAGGAAGGATCGCAAGCAAAACGATCATCCAGTGAAGGTTTGTTATAATGTGTCGGCAGCGTTGAGATTGTCCGGACTTATAAATCTGGCTCTTGTACATATAGAAGATGGGCATGATGGCATCTAGAAGCAGGGTATAATAATAACCGATACAACCTGCAGAAGGAGGAGGGCACAGATAAGTAGGCTCAATAGTCTGCAGACCAACATCAGAGGAGGGCACCGATAAGTAGGTTCAATAGTGTGCATACGAACATCAGAGGAGGGCACCGATAAGTAGGTTCAATAGTGTGTGGTGCCGCATCAGAGGAGGGCACCAAGGAGTAGGTTCAATAGTGTGTAGTGCCGCATCAGAGGAGGGCACCGATGAGTAGGTTCAATAGTGTGTGGTGCCGCATCAGAGGAGGGCACCGAGGAGTAAGTTCAATAGTGTGTGGTGCCGCATCAGAGGAGGGCACCGAGGAGTAAGTTCAATAGTGTGCGGTGCCTCATCAGAGGACGGCACCGAGGAGTAAGTTCAATAGTGTGTGGTGCCGCATCAGAGGAGGGCACCGATGAGTAGGTTCAATAGTGTGTGGTGCCGCATCAGAGCAGGGCACCGAGGAGTAAGTTCAATAGTGTGCGGTGCCGCATCAGAGGACGGCACCGAGGAGTAAGTTCAATAGTGTGTGGTGCCGCATCAGAGGAGAGCACCGATGAGTAAGTTCAATAGTGTGCGGTGCCGGATCAGAGGACGGCACCGAGGAGTAAGTTCAATAGTGTGTGGTGCCGCATCAGAGGAGGGCACCGAGGAGTAAGTTCAATAGTGTGCGGTGCCGCATCAGAGGAGGGCACCGATGAGTAGGTTCAATAGTGTGTGGTGCCGCATCATAGTAGGGCACCGATGAGTAGGTTCAATAGTGTGTGGTGCCGCATCAGAGCAGGGCACCGAGGAGTAAGTTCAATAGTGTGCGGTGCCGCATCAGAGGACGGCACCGAGGAGTAAGTTCAATAGTGTGTGGTGCCGCATCAGAGGAGGGCACCGATGAGTAGGTTCAATAGTGTGTGGTGCCGCTTCAGAGCAGGGCACCGAGGAGTAAGTTCAATAGTGTGCGGTGCCGCATCAGAGGACGGCACCGAGGAGTAAGTTCAATAGTGTGTGGTGCCGCATCAGAGGAGAGCACCGATGAGTAAGTTCAATAGTGTGCGGTGCCGCATCAGAGGACGGCACCGAGGAGTAAGTTCAATAGTGTGTGGTGCCGCTTCAGAGGAGGGCACCGAGGAGTAAGTTCATTAGTGTGCGGTGCCGCATCAGAGGAGGGCACCGATGAGTAAGTTCAATAGTGTGCGGTGCCGCATCAGAGGAGGGCACCGATGAGTAGGTTCAATAGTGTGTGGTGCCGCATCATAGTAGGGCACCGATGAGTAGGTTCAATAGTGTGTGGTGCCGCATCAGCAGGGCACCGAGGAGTAAGTTCAATAGTGTGCGGTGCCGCATCAGAGGACGGCACCGATGAGTAAGTTCAATAGTGTGTGGTGCCGCATCAGTGGAGGGCACCGATGAGTAAGTTCAATAGTGTGCGGTGCCGCATCAGAGGAGGGCACCGAGGAGTAGGTTCAATAGTGTGCGGTGCCTCATCAGAGGAGAGCACCGATGAGTAAGTTCAATAGTGTGCGGTGCCGCATCAGAGGAGAGCACCGATGAGTAGGTTCAATAGTGTGCGGTGCCTCATCAGAGGAGAGCACCGATGAGTAAGTTCAATAGTGTGCGGTGCCGCATCAGAGGAGGGCACCGAGGAGTAAGTTCATTAGTGTGCGGTGCCGCATCAGAGGAGGGCACCGATGAGTAAGTTCAATAGTGTGCGGTGCAGCATCAGAGGAGGGCACCGATGAGTAGGTTCAATAGTGTGTGGTGCCGCATCAGAGCAGGGCACCGAGGAGTAAGTTCAATAGTGTGCGGTGCCGCATCAGAGGACGGCACCGATGAGTAAGTTCAATAGTGTGTGGTGCCGCATCAGTGGAGGGCACCGATGAGTAAGTTCAATAGTGTGCGGTGCCGCATCAGAGGAGGGCACCGAGGAGTAAGTTCAATAGTGTGCGGTGCCGCATCAGAGGAGAGCACCGATGAGTAGGTTCAATAGTGTGCGGTGCCTCATCAGAGGAGAGCACCGATGAGTAGGTTCAATAGTGTGCAGAGACGTTAGCGGTGCCCTAATAAGGGTGTAATAATCACCTCCAGAGGGTACACACAGATGAGATATCCTATGTAAGTTGGTGTCCTCCTCCGGTGTCTGAGTAGTTACTACTTCTCTTCATTTTCTCTCTGATGTCTACCTACACAAAGTCCTCAAGAATCGGGGGAGGGGAGAGTTAAAGGGTTATACCCATTTTGATAGCTGGATATTGTCAGATAAAAAGTGTTTAAAAAAAGCACTTTTGCAACCTACAGTTCTCAAAATTGTAATGCCTTTGTTTTGTTTACAGCTTGTTGTTTTACAGACCGACCACTTGCTGACAGATAACATGAACTTCTGCAGGGCAAGCCAGATCTTTATCAAGCTTGTAGGCGCTGCTTTGAAGCCGGTCGCTGGAGCTTGCTGTTACCTCCTAATCCCTTACAATTTACAAGCTACAGTCATGGCCAAAAGTTTTGAGAATGACACCAAAATTATATTTTCACATGATCTGCTGGCCTCTGGTTTTTATTAGTGTTTGTCTGATGTTTATATCACATACAGAAATATAATTGCAATCATATTATGAGGACCAATAGGTTATATTGACAGTTAGAATGAGTTAAGCAGCAAGTCAATATTTGCAGTGTTGCCCCTTCTTCTTCGAGACCTCTGTAATTCTCCCTGGCTGCTCTCAATGAACTTTTGGACCAAATCCTGACTGATAGCAGTCCATTCTTGCATAATCAATGCTTGCATTTTGCCAAAATTTGTTGGTTTTTGTTTGTCCACCCGTCTCTTGATGATTGACCACAAGTTCTCAATGGGATTAAGATCTGGGGAGTTTCCAGGCCATGGACCCACAATCTCTATGTTTTGTTCCATGAGCCATTTAGTTATCACCTTTGCTTTATGGCAAGGTGCTCCATCATGCTGGAAAAGGCATTGTTGGGCGCCAAACTGCTCTTGGACGGTTGGGAGAAGTTGCTCTTGGAGGACATTCTGGTACCATTCTTTATTCATGGCTGTGTTTTTAGGCAAGACTGTGAGTGAGCCGATTCCCTTGGCTGAGAAGCAACCCCACACATGAATGGTTTCAGGATGCTTTACAGTTGGCATGAGACAAGACTGGTGGTAGCGCTCACCTCTTCTTCTCCGAATAAGCTGTTTTCCAGATGTCCCAAACAATCGAAAAGGGGATTCATCAGAGAAAATGACTTTGCCCCAGTCCTCAGCAGTCCACTCCCTGTACCTTTTGCAGAATATCAGTCGGTCCCTGATGTTTTTTCTGGAGAGAAGTGGCTTCTTTGCTGCCCTCCTTGAAACCAGCCCTTGCCCAAAGAGTCTCCGCCTCACAGTGCGTGCAGAAGCACTCACACCAGCCTGCTGCCATTCCTGAGCAAGCTCGGCACTGCTGGTAGTCCGATCCCGCAGCTGAAACAGTTTTAAGATACGGTCCTGGTGCTTGCTGGTCTTTCTTGGGCGCCCTGGAGCCTTTTTGACAACAATGGAAGCTCTCTCCTTGAAGCTCTTGATGATGCGATAGGTTGTTGACTGAGGTGCAATCTTTGTAGCTGCGATACTCTTCCCTGTTAGGCCATTTTTGTGCAGTGCAATGATGGCTGCACGTGTTTCTTTAGAGATAACCATAGTTAACTGAAGAGAAACAATGATAGAAAGAACCAGCCTCCTTTTAAAGTGTCCAGTGATGTCATTCTTACTTAATCATGACTGATTGATCGCCAGCCCTGTCCTCATCAACACCCACACCTGTGTTAATGGATCAATCACTAAAACGATGTTAGCTGCTCCTTTTAAGGCAGGACTACAATGATGTGTTTTGGGGGTTAAAGTTCATTTTCTGGGCAAATATTGACTTTGCAAGTACAGTAATTGCTGTTAAGATGATCACTCTTTGACATTCAGGAGTATATGGAAATTGCCATTACAAAAAATGAAGCAGTAAACTTTGGAAAAATTACTATTTGTCTCATTCTCAATACTTTTGGCCATGACTGTAGACAGCAACAGTGGTTGGACAGCAGCAGTGGTCGGTCTCCTCATCAACGAGTTGTACACAAAAGTTAATGTTTCAAGAAAGGATACTAACTTAAATAAGCAGTAAGTAGCAAAAGCGCTTGTTTCCAACAATGTCCATCTATGAAGATAGGAGTTACGCCCTGCCACAATTTCTCTCCGTTTTCAGATACAGCTATGGCTCTGTTCACCCTATGGCTCTGTTCACATCTTACATGCGCCATGTTCCTGCCATTTGGCCTCAGTGGTAAAAACAATGTATATAGTAATACTTTTTTTTTTTGTTATTGTTTGTTTGTTTCTGCACAGAAAAAACCGCGGCTGGAACTCAAATTTCCATTCATGATAAGTCTTGATAGGGACTTGGCGAAGAATCAGCGCCAGGTTCTGTTTGTGATATTTCACGCCTGGAACTGCATCTATCGACAGACATCCACAGGAATATACAGCTGTGACCTCCCTGCGTGCCGAGCAATGTGGGACGTGCTCCTACACATGGAGTCTTGTACGGTCGGACCCACCTGCAAGTGTAAGATGGCGACAGCAGACTGTCTTAAAGGGGGTTTCTTTAGTGCACATCATCAACAGATCAGCGATGGCAGAGCCCAAACACCACCGCTCCGTCAACCTGCTCACTGCCGGGTACTGAGCTGTGACAATGCTACAATTTTACTACAATTCCCCAACCTTACATGTACGGATAAATAATGGGACAGATTTGCTAAAACTAATATAGAGTAGAGAGATAATGTAGAGTCATTTTTTATCATTGCCCGAGACTGGTTTACAAAAAATGGCTACAAGTCTTTTTCCGCTATGACGTATAACCGTATATTGTATATTTCAGATCCGAGGTGTCGCTATATCAGCTTCACCATCATGCATTACATCTTCTGCTTACAGCACGACTGTGAGGTATGCTGGCCTGTGAGGAGCGAGATAAATCAGCTGTGTAAGTCTTACTGTTTCCTGGGATTGAGAGAAAATCAGTCCAGTAATCTGGACAATCTCTGTATATGCTGATATGTTCTGGTAAACGTTCAGCCCATACACTTGGGCCGAATTTAGCCGTCTGTGCATCATTGACCGGTCCGTACTGAGGCAGTAGAGTTTGGGTAATGCTATCCTGAGGAGGAAATTGACGATCACCTAAGCTAATTCCCGGGGTAGGCTCCCACCCAATACAGGTTTGTTAGTAGCACACCTATGCTCTTTCCATTCACATTGATGTTTTTTTGTTTTTTTTTGTCGGGCGACCTATAAGCTTCATTTAGATGACTGGAGCAGTCAAAGAACTTTCCACAACAAATCAGCAACCATATAGGGCTCGCTCACATTATAAAAAATAACTCGGTTGTTGCTCCTGAAAAGTTGGACAAGTGGAATCCATATGGTTCAACTTATGCCATGCATTTTTTCTTTTCCCTCACCTAATATCCGTATGCAATGCGTTATCTTTTACATACTATAATTCTCTTTATAATTTAAAGCTACTTTACAAAGCTAATAAAGTAATCTTATATACAGATATAGATTTCCTGTAGATCTTTAATGTCACAAGCCCCCTACATATTATAAACTTGTACCCTTTCATGCGGCATTAAAGGGTGTTTAGCCTTATTTAAGCTATTAAACAATTTAAGAAAAAAAATTACGTGGGGTTATTCCTGGGTTAGTAATGGGGGTGTCTGATAGACACGTCTCCATCACTGACCCCAGGGCTTGATGGCAGCTGTGATTTTTGACAAATCACAGCTGACATTCACACCAACTACCATTAACCCAATTTCCACCGCACCAGGGCATTGGGAAGAGCTGGTCGAAGTGCCAGAATTGGAGCATCTCATGTGATTCGCCAATTCTGGGGCGGCTGTGGACTGGTATTTTTAGGCTGGGAAAGGCCCAATAACCAGGGACCTTCCCAGCCTGATAATAACAGCCCGTAGCTGTCTGCTTTACCTTTGCTGGTTATCAAATAATAGGGAGGACCCATCGTCATTTTTGTTAATGTTTTATTTATTTAATAGATTAAATAAGGCAAAATTCCCTTTAGTACCACATGAAAGGCACTAAAGGGTGCAAGTTAATAATATGTAGGGGACTTGTGACATTAAATATCTACAGGATCTCTATTCTGGCTGTGAATTTACTGTACTTGGCTGATGAAATGTTGGGTTTCCTTTGAGATGTGTGTGTAAAAATCAGGCGGCATACACATGGTTTTTCCTGCACCCATAGTCTTGCATTGGTGAGTGCGATCCGATTCTCCTATCTCCCTGCAAATTTTTCCTCATTCCGATTAGAGTTGAGGAAAAACTCGCAGATGAGCACGGACTCATTTACTAACATTGGTCAGACTGCAATGTGATGTTTTCTTGCATTGCACTCCTGTGTGTTAACGAGCCCTAAAAGGGAGATTATCATCAGAAAATGACCTATTCTTGAATTCAGATTTTTGTGCTACGTGTATTTTTAAAATCATTTTGGCAATTTTTGTCGTATCATGATCTTTTATTAAACAAAAAAAAAAGTGCTCTTGCAATTTTCAGACTGTCCACTGGGCCTTTTTTTTTTTTTTTTAGACTTGTTCATTCAGGAAGCGTTTTCAGCAGCCTCATTATCATCAAAAGCAGGATTACCCTGCTTTATAATACAATAGGTGATTTCACAGCTCACCCTACCTTCACAATGACTTTGCACAGGCTCATATGATGCTTCAGTCCAACAGATAGGGTCAGAGTCTGTTCATTTCTGCTAATGTGCATGTGCACTTCCTGGAATAACAGGAAGTTAGAGTCTTAAAATAGCCCCAGTGGCCAGTGTGAGAATTGCAACTTTTCTATTTTTGTATTTTTAATATAGATTGTAATACGGAGAGAATAAATGCCAAAACTTTGTAAAAAAAATACCTTATTTACAGCAGATCATTTTCTGATGATGGCTTTCCTATAAAAATAAATAAATAATACAAACCCGTGGCATGTCCTTCTATTGTGCTGCCTGTTACCTGACACCTGTAAAGTGATTGCTATCATTACTGTTCACTAGAAAAATGACTGTATACTTCTGCAAACCTTATACCTCCTGGTGCAGGGTCTGCCGGAGAAAATCAAGACCTGGGGACAATGTAGAGTATATCTGTGTATCACTATAGCCCCAAGGAATGCTGGGAGCTGTAGTTGGTGACCACAGCGCTGCAGGGCTATTATTGCTGCATTGTACTAGGGTTCAATTTTCACTTTCTGTAAAAATCCTGTTTTCCTTTGGCGCCCTCTAGTGGTCAGCCTATGGTGTAGGACAGTAGTACTTAAAGAAGTGTTTCTCAACTCCAGTCCTCAAGACCCACCAACAGGTCATGTTTTCAGGATTTCCTTAGTATTGCACAGGTGATGGGATTATTGCCTGTGCAATACTAAGGAAATCTTGAAAACATGACTTGTTGGTGGGTCTTCAGGATTGGAGTTGAGAAACACTGACTTAAAGGGATATTCCCATCTCCAAGATCCTATCCCAATATGTTGTAGGTGTAATAATATTAGCAAATACCTCCAATTACAAATGAAGTATAGTTCTTTTGATTAGCTATGTCACTAACCCCATGTGCAGGGCAATGCAGTAGCTTAGGTATCCATGGTTATGACCACTCATATAATGACAGTTAGCTGTTAGTGGTCGTAACTATGGATTCCTAAGCTACTACAATGCCCTGCACTTGAGGTAATCGACATAGCTAATCATAAGAACTATACTGCATTTCTAATTGGAGGTATTTGTCAATATTATTATTATTATTACTGCATGTACTACGTATTGAGTTAGAATCTTGGAGATGGGAATACCCCTTTGACATTAAGACCCCTGTGACTGCATTAATGACCAGCTTCGGGCAGACGTTCATATTCCGCGATTTTTACCGTATACGTCAATACTGTGGAGTTAAGGAGACTAAGGAAAAATTAAAGTGAAAACTATAAAAAAAAAATATGTTAATCACAGCTTCTCTTACTTCCCCCAAGTATAAAAAAAAATAGTGCACTTACATATAAATTCAATCTGTCAAAATATAAAATTAATTAGCCATAATGAGAAAAATTACATAAAAATTCCAATTTTCAAAATTGGAGAGAGGCAGAGGGGTTACTGTCAATCCACGAAAAAAAAAAATTTAATAAACTAACAAAACGTTATATCTACCCCAAAGTGGTATCAATAAAAACACCAGCTCACCACATAAGCAATAAGCTGTCATGCAGCTTCATCGAGCAAAAAATAATACATTATAGGTCTCAGAATATGGTGTACGGTACATAACACTTCTCTGATGTCGCAGGGGAACTGAAGCAGCTCCCGAACACCATTCTTTCATACGGCATGTGGGAGGATTTTACCCCGGGCCACACGTGTAACTCCGACATGTAAGTGGAGGACAGTAATGTGTTATCCTCGCCTCAGAATCCCCACAACATGGTGACGCTTTGTTCTTTTTCATCACACAGTCTGAGCGCAGCATGGCTTTCTTCAATCATGAACAGGCTGATCCGGACATAAGACAAACCCACGATCGGTCCTCCCTTGTTCCTGAGACGAGAGCAGCCATAGAGGCAGGGAGAGGCTTCATTTTCGTATTGTGCCTCTCGGAGTATCACAACTTTGTTTTCATTGTTGAGGTTTGTTTGAATTTTCGTTGTGAACTGATTAAATCTGTCCTTTATTCTCGGTCTGCCTCACTCATGACTTGCCTTAAAGCTACCAATATTAAAGGGGTTGTCCAGGATTAGACGCCCCACTATAGATTGTGTCTGGTATTGCTCTGTAATGTGATATCTGCTATATCGAGCAGCGCGCCGACGGCTCCGCCGCACAAACAGGGACAGATGTTATTTAACCAATAGTAAACAGATTTCTATTAGATGACAGCAAGCGGAGATCTTGAAAACTGAGTGGGATTGATAAAAGCAGGTTTATTGGAAAACTACATAACTCTTCATAGTTGTCAAGCCAAAAAAAAAAGTTTTAAAAATTGAATATCTTCCCTTTTTTACACCCAGTTGAAAATAAATGTAAAAAATAAACATATTTGATTTTGCTGTGTTGTTTATCCTGTACTATAAATGTCATAAAGTTAAAGAAAAAAACACAAAAATTGCATTTTTTATATCTCATTTAAAGCCAAATGGCACACTTGTACTTGTCCTTAGTCTGTTATTTAGCGCCTGTATTTGATTGTTCAGACTCGCGACCTCTCCCGCTTTATGACTTAATTCGATCTCTTCCTGCCTCAGCTTGTTTTCTATCTGATTCCTGGCGGTATCTCTGCGGCCCAGCTCTTCCCTCTCCAGCTCCTTCTGCCTCTTCATCTCTGCCTTTATCTGATCTGTGGCCTGTTTCACAAGACCCCAGTGGACATTTATGTTTTGCTTCTTCTGGATCCCTCGATCGGCCTCTTGCAGACACATGAGCAGGAACTTCAGCACTTTAGAGTCGGTGTTCACACTGCGAGTAGAATGGGTTGTGGTGTAATTATCAAGAAGGAAGATATGTTGGGGGCCCAGGTCTTCTATTTTTTTCTGGGCTAGGGCAGCACTTCGACCGTTATGTTTGGTGAGAACCACAATAGGAAAAATTCCTCCAAAAAAATAAGAATGAGAAATTAGTCAGCTTCCATAAAGGAGAACTGGATACATTATATACGAATCACTACTGGCAGCATACAATGTATTTACCAAAAAAATGCTGTTTCTGTTTCAGTTAATGACTCTGTTTCAATATATATATGAAAATGATTATCCTAATCACCTGTTCAGTATAAATGATTGCTCACACACCTGACTTTAATCCTACAAAGTCTCTGAGTATCCAGAAGAACTGATGCAGTTTTGGAGGCAAAGGGTGGTCACCACCAAATATTCACTGTGTATTTTGTTAACTGATAAAAATTAACTATTAACATTACTATTTCTGAAAGCTTCTTACCTTGCAGCATTTTTTTTCTACACCTGGTTAAAACGTTGCACAGTACTGTATGTAGATTATATTTCTATATCACATATGTTGTGTTATAGTGAATGTCTACCATAGAACAATATGTTGTTTTTATGTAAGACTTTATTAATAATCTCATAGTTGTTAAAATATTTCTTACTCAGAGGTAGATTATATTGTATACAGTCTGGACAATGCCTCTCGCTGAGTATTATCTAGACTGGATACCGTGGATGTTACTTCTGGATTATGTATAGGTTTCTTGTTTCTGATGTAAGAAGGAATGTGTATATATATATATATATATATATATATATGTAATTCAAATCGGAAAAATATTTACCTAGTTGTGTGTATCACTCCTACAGCATATCCGAATGTATCCCTGTAATCTCTCTCTGCTTATCAGAATACAACACTTACCAGTTATTTCAAAGGCGTCCCTTAAAAGAGGGCTAAATTCATTCACTACACTCTGACTGAATGCATTATCCAAACTGAAATAAAAAAAAATTGAGATGTGTAAATAAATTTAAAAAAAGATCCTAGTTACTTACCGGTAACGGGATTTTACAGAGCCCATGACAGCACCACCTGAGAGAGGGTATCCGCCCACCAAGGACAGGAACCTACTGAATAAAAAGGCGGTACCTCTCCTCCGCATCAGTTTTGTTTCAGAGCATGAGAGGGCCTCCGAAGACAGGTTAATATATAACCACCACCTCAACATTTGTACTAAACACCTTAAAAAGTGCACACCACAGTGATAAAGGGGAGGGAATTAATAGGGTGCTGTCATGGGCTCTGTAAAATCCCGTTACCGGTAAGTAACTAGGATCTTTTCCCCTTCTCCCATGACAGCACCACCTGAGAGATTTATAGAGATCAAATACCAGAGGGAGGGATCACCGCTTGCAACACCCTTCTACCAAAGGACAGATCAGTAGAAGAGGAAAGGTCAAGACGGTAATGTTTGTAAAATGTAGCGGGGGATGACCAAGTTGCCGCCTTACATATGATGTCGATGGGCACATCCGCCTTCTCAGCCCAGGAAGCAGCTACCGCTCTGGTGGAATGGGCCTTCAGGTTCTCTGGAACCAGCAGATTGCTAGAAGAGTAGGCTAAGGTAATAGTATCCCTGACCCATCTAGCTATGGTCCCCCTTGTAACCTTAAGTCCTTTCCTAGCCCCCTGAAAGGATATAAATAAGGCGTCACTCTTTCTCCAGGCTTTTGTCACTTCCAAATACTGGACTAACACCCTCCTAACATCTAAGGTGTGAAGCTTATGTTCCTCAGAATCCCTAGGATTAGGATAAAAGGAAGGGAGAGTGATTACCTGCGCCCTATGGAACTTGAAGGCTACCTTTGGAAGATAGGCCGGGTCTGGTCTTAAGATTACTCTATCCGTACATACTTGAGTGAATGGATGGTTAATGGATAGTGCGTGTAAGTCACTGACTCTACGAGCTGATGTCAGGGCCACCAGTAGAGCAGTCTTTAAAGTTAAGATTTTTTCTGAAACCTTCTCTAAGGGCTCAAAGGGAGGTTTGGTTAATGCTTCCAGAACTAAATTAAGGTCCCAAGGAGGCATTCTTGGAATAGGAATAGGTCTGGATCTATGACAAGCTTTAATAAATCTAATGATCCATCTATTTGCTGCCAAGTCATAATTATACGGTGCCCCCAGAGCTGATACCTGTACCTTAAAAGTACTGGTGGCTAGTCCCATGTTTAACCCCTTCTGGAGGAATTCTAGTATGGCCTCAATAGGAATCCTCCCTTTGGCGGACTGACCCGAGGTAGACCAGAACTTAGCCCAGGTTCTACCATAGATTCTAGTTGTTATCGGCTTTCTACTTGCCAGAAGGGTAGTAACAAGATCCGGAGAAAACCCCCTTTGCGTCAATAGCGACCTCTCAAAATGCAGGCCCGCTCTTTGGGGATGACAGACTGGGCCCTGCCTGAGGAGATCCGGGATGTCCAGAAGAACCCATGGATCTGCTTGGGACATTCTCTTCATCCAAGTGAACCATGGTCTCTTGGGCCAGAACGGGGCGATCAATATAACCCTCGCCCGTTCCTCTCAGATCTTCCTCAGGATAGTAGGGATCAGTACTAAAGGGGGAAAGGCATAAGCTAGAGTAAAATCCCACGGAATCTGCAGCGCGTCCACCGCAAACGCCCCCTCTTTTGGATTCAGGGAGCAAAAGGTTTCGGTCTTCCGATTGTGTCTGTTTGCAAATAGATCTATCTGGGGCTGTCCCCACCGACCCACAATCTGCTGAAAAACGGCTGGATTCAACTCCCACTCTCCTTGTTTCAAGATGTGACGACTCAAGAAATCGGCCTTTATGTTCTCTTCCCCTTTTATATGCAGCGCCGAGAGCGTAACCAGCCGACTCTCGGCAAACCTGAAGATCTGATCCGCTACTAACATCAGAGGGAGAGACCTGGTACCCCCCTGATGATTGATGTAGGCATCTGTTGTCTGACATTATCCTGACGTGAGGACCCTGAAGAACAGAACTGAATTCTTTTAGAGCGTTTCTGGCTGCCAACAGCTCTTTCATGTTGGAAGAGAGACTTGTCTCGCTGTCCGACCAGAGGCCTTGTACAGAGCGATCCCTTAGGTGAGCTCCCCAACCTTCCGCACTTGCGTCTGTTGTAATTGTATCCGACACCTGGAAGGTCCAAGGAACCCCCAAAGATAGGTTGACCGGAGATGTCCACCAGTCCAGGGAGTTGATCACGACATCTGGAAGAGATATTTTCCCATTCAGGCGACCTTTGAGCCGCCTGTCCGCTGCCAGAATCTCCTGTTGAAGACATCTGGAATGGTACTGGGCCCACTGAACCGCCGGGATGCAAGATGTCATTGTACCCAACAGAGACATTGCACTCCTCAGGGTCATGGTCGGATTGCTGATAACCTGAGATATTACGGATCTGATCTTCAGCTTCTTTTCCTCTGGCAGAAGACAGGTTTGGTTTTCTGAGTCCAGAATGAGACCCAGGAAAGACTGAACCCTCTTTGGTTCCAGCCTTGACTTCTCCAGATTTAACAGCCAACCTAGGCATCTTAGACTGGCCATGATGTCCGCCAGGGCTAGAGCACAGAGTTGACTTGATCTGCCCACTACTAAGAAGTCGTCCAGATAAGGGATTACCAGAATATCTCTTTCCCTCAAGTGTGCTGTGACCTCCAGAATAATTTTTGTGAAGACTCTCTGCGCCATGGAAATGCCAAAGGGAAGAGCTGCGAACTGAAAATGCCTTACGTGCCTGCCGAATTGTACAGCTACTCTTAGAAACTATTGATGATCTGGCAAAATCGGGACGTGGTAGTAGGCGTCCTTCAGATCGAGGACGCACATAAAACAGTCCAGAAATAACATCTTTATGGCCGATTTTATTGTTTCCATCTTGAACGGCCTGTAGATTAAATGGTCGTTCAGCCTCTTTAAGTTCGCAATGGTCCTGAAGGAGCCGTCCGGCTTCTTTATTAGGAAGAGAGTCGAATAGAATCCTCTTCCTTGCTGGGGTGCAGGTGTTTCCACCAGAACTCCTTTCCTGAGCAGAGAGAGAACTTCCTGCTGTAAGGCTATCTGTTCCGCTAAACCTCTGGGGGCTGATATTTTGACAGTGTTCTTGGGCCTGCTTTTGAACTCTAATGTGAGCCCCCTCCTGACTATCCCTAAGATCCAAGAATTGGATGAAATTTCCTTCCAGGCAGGCAGGAAGTGGGACAATCTTCCTCCCACCTGGGGGGAACTGTCACTTAGGGGCTTTCTTATTCTCGGAGGAGGGACCCCCGAACATGAAGCCTCTGTTATACGGCTTTCTGTCTTTCCAGCTACCTTGGTCTCTGGGAGCTTTACTGCGGCTGTATTTTCTCTTCCGAAAGGAGCTGTTAAACCGGGAACCAGACACCGTGGGAAATCCATGTTTTTTGTCTGCGGCCTTATCTAGGAGGTCATCTAGACCTTTGCCGAACAAGAAGTCCCCCTCACAAGGGATTGAGCACAGTTTAGACTTTGACTGCACATCCCCTGGCCAGCTCTTGAGCCATAGCGCCCTACGGGCTGCATTAGAGAGGTTTGCAGACCGGGCAGCCAGCCTAACTGAATCTGCCGATGCATCTGCCAGGAATGCAGCCGCTCCCTGCACAAGAGGAAGGTCCGATAGAATTTTCTCCCTGGACACATTCCCCCTAATCTGGTCTTCCAATTGTTGAAGCCAGATCATCATAGATCTAGCGGTGCAGGTGGCTGCCACTGCCGGTTTAAGGGCCCCTATTGACGACTCCCAGGCTTGTTTAAGGAAAGACTCCGCTTTTTTATCCAGCGGGTCTTTTAAGGCTCCTAAATCCTCAAAGGGCAGAGTGGATTTTTTTGAAGATTTTGAAATGGCCACGTCAATCTTAGGGGTTTTGTCCCATTTAGCCGCATCCTCATCCTCAAAGGGATACCTCCGCTTGGAGGATGACGGTAGCTGACCCTTCCTCTCCGGTTTCTTCCATTCCCTTTCTATCAGAGATTTAATCCTGTCATTGACCGGGAATGAGCGTCTCCTCCTTTGGTCTAAGCCACCGAACATAACATCCTGGACTGTTCTGGGCACCTTGGTATCGGTAATACCCATAGTCCCTCTGACGGCTATAACTAGTCTCTCAGTATTATCAACCGAAAAACAAGGTCTGCCCCCCCCCCCCCCCCCATCATCATCCGAAGACTCCGATGATGATGAGGAGAGATTAGAGGAGGAAGGCAGTTCTCTTGTAAAACGGGACTCCTCTGATTCTGAAGAAACTAGTTTTCGCTTCTTTTTGCGTGAGGTTAAGTCTCTTAAAGACTCTCTGACCTCTGTTTGGATTAGATCCTTTAATTGCAAAGAAAACCTGGGGGACTACTCTGCAATGGTTTTCTGAATACAGTCCGAGCAAAGGTTTTTGGCATAGGAGGTGGGAAGACCTATTTTGCATAAAGCACACTCCCTGTTTTTACTTTTAGCACTACACTTCTTCGCCTCCTGCCCCAAGAAATGAAAGGAGAAGAAGGAGGAAAAGAGAGAGAGAGAAGAGCACATTATTCAGGTTGAGACTTTCACGAAGATCACTCACCACACTGCCGTTCAGACTAGGGTACCGGAGGCGGTGGTTGCCGTTCACATGAGGGCTCCCATCTGGCGGAGGTGGACTGACAAAGTCTTTTCTGACCAGTCTTGCCGGAACTCGTACGCCGTCCACTGCTGTGACTTTGTCGATGGGAAGATTCCCGTTCCATTTGCTTAAGCTGCTTGCGCTGCTTTGATGGCTGTGGCTGCTGCTGTACTTCCTGTGGCGGTGACAGCTGCTGCCCAGGTGACTGTGGCTCCTCATCCATCATGGTGGGGATGCAGACACCCCCATCTTGATTGCTCCCCATCCTTAAAAGCAGCAGCGCTCCACCTCCTTTAGGCTCCTCCCTTTCCGGCAGCATGCTCATTTCAATCTCCTTTTCTTTTTTTAAATTTAGCCAGCTGGCGCGCTACCCGCAGATCCGCTCGCTTCTGCGCATGCGCAGCCCAGCGGCACCCGGCGCGCTTACAGCGGGATGACGGCTTCCCACCTGCGCATGCGCAGACCCGGCTTCCGGCGCACTCCGTGATAGGGCGCGTCAGCAGCCCGGACTTCCGGCACGCTCCGTCACAGGGTGAGACACGACCCCCACGTGCGCAGACCCAGAAGACCCGCCGGCCGGCGCGCTCAATTCGTCTTTGCGAGGCGCAGGCCCCGGCGCACGCGGGGAGGAATCCAAAAAGCAGCACGTCCTCCCCAGACCTGGGCAGCAGCCAGATGGGCTGGGAACAGGGACCATCTGCTGCTTCGACGGCCTCCAGGCCGCACCGTCCATAATCCAGCTACGTGAGGTACCACCTGGTGAGGCTCCCATCAGGGACAGGAACCAAAACTGATGCGGAGGAGAGGTACCGCCTTTTTATTCAGTAGGTTCCTGGCCTTTGTGGGTGGATACCCTCTCTCAGGTGGTGCTGTCATTGGAGAAGGGGGAAAAAAACACTGTACAATTAACCCTTTGATCACCAGGGCCAATTTTTCTTTCCTGGACTTGAAGGAAACCTGATAGCTGGATGGAAGAGACACACAAACCTCATACCCAGCGTAAATTACTGGGAGATGCAAGTCCTGTGTGTATAATTCCACCTATATTACTAGGAAAGATACAAAGAGCTTTCATAAAGTCTGTATTACTGGGAGCGACACAAATCACATCCAGCCAATATTACTGGATGTGGCACAGACCTCATATCTAGCCTGTATTACTGGGAGAGACATACAAAACTCACACTCAGCTTATATTACTAAGGGAGATTCACAGACTTCACATGAAGTATATATTACTGGAAGACACACACAGACCTCACTTCCAGCCTCTATTACTGGGAGACACACATAGACCTTACATCCAGCCTGTATTACTGGGAAACACACACAGACCTCACATCCAGCCTGTATTACTGGGAAACACACACAGACCTCACATCCAGCCTGTATTACTGGGAAACACACACAGACCTTACATCCAGCCTATATTACTGGAAGACGCACACAGACCTCATGTCCAGCCTGTATTACTGGGTGAGACACACGTACCTCACATCCAGCCTATATTGCTGGGAGAGACAAACAGACCTCACATCCAGCCTATATTACTAGAGAAACACAGACCTCACATCCAGCCTGTATTACTGGGAGAGACACACAGACCTCACATCCAGCATGTGTTACTGAGAGACAAACAGACCTCACATCCAGCCTGTATTACTGGGAGAGAGACACAGATCTCACATCCAGTCTGTGTTACTGAGAGAGACACATAGACCTTACATCCAGCCTATATTACTGGGAGAGAGAAACAGCTCACATCCAGGCTGTATTACTGGGAGAGAGACACCGAGCTTACTTCCAGCCTACATTACTGGGAGAGAGACACCGAGCTCACTTCCAGCCTGTATTACTGGGAGAGAGACACGGAGCTCACTTCCAGCCTACATTACTGGGAGAGACACACAGACCTCACTTCCAGCCTGTATTACTGGGAGAGACACACAGACCTCACTTCCAGCCTGTATTACTGGGAGAGACACACAGACCTCACATCCAGCCTGCATTACTGGGAGACACAAACATTATATCCAGCCTATATTATTGGGAGACACAAACAAAACATGGGCATATGAACAACTCCATAGACTTAAACATACTGTATGTATGTGATCAAACTGAAAAATACGGATAGAATACGTACATAAAAAATGGAAATCTGAATGAAGCCTTAGTGCAATTTTATGAAATAAAGGCAACGACTAACATACAGTATGTAAAAATCATCTTTCCATGTCAAAGTTGTCTATAGCCTTTATAAAGTATTGAGTCTAAACTCATGGCAAATTCTTTAATCCTTATTATTCAGTTCTTCACATTTTTTTCTGCCACATTCATTTATTAATTACAAAATGCATAACTAGGTGGATACATGCAGTTGTAGTTTCATAGCTGAAAATATCCAAACATTTTATTTATATATAATATGTATATATATATATATATATATATATATATATATATATATTAAAACTTCAATACTCTAAGGTTATACCTGCAGACGAGCACTGGCACTATGAAATCCATAGCATGATGGTTGGTTCTCTCTTCCAGCTGATTTACAGTTCTCTCCAATTCAAACTCCCAATCCACCCTGGATGTAGACCGCAGATTACCTACGTGTAAAGAATAAGATAGTACAGGCAGCTCTTGGTCATTACGAGGAGGAAAAATATTTGAGCTGGTTGATTTAACGTGAAAACTGCCAGTTTTTAGCATTCGTTGTACCCCTCCACCCACCAAACGTTAAATGTAAGGTGTTCCCAGTATGCACAAAATAAAATACTGTTAAAGATTTACAGCCCTGTGACCTAAGTGAGAGTTCATAGAAGAAGGTCCACAATTCAAGACCTTCATCTATTAGCCAGGATTGACGGTCACTACAAAGAGCGATGCTATCCTCGTCTATCAGCTGCAAATCTGCAGTGTAATTCATTACCAGCCTTGTAGATGGGATTTTACAAATCTCCTCTCACTCATTGCGGACATGATTCGCACAAAAATTGACAACTTTTCAAAACCGCAACATATCATTTTTCTCTGCAAGGTAGAGGGTAATGTTTGCGGCAAATCAAAAATTAATTACATTTGTGGCTAAATCCACATGTAACAAATACATAATAATTGTAATGTACATCAGAAGCCGGGTGTATGGAGCAGGCTCAGGAGCTGGACCCGCTCCATACATGGTGGGTGCCAGCTGTGTTATACAGATGTCATCTGCTGCTAACAACAGCTAGCTGCTATTTAATCACTTTGTGAAGCAATTGTAGTTTGCTGAGTCCATACAAGTACTATCCATCAAAATATAAGATTAGTTAGCTTGATCGGTAAACACCTTAAAGAGAAAAAAAACCTCAAAAATGACAACATGTTTGCTACAAAAAGAAGTGATAAAAACATCGTATCTACCCCAAAATAGTATCAATAAAAATGTGAGTTCACCACCCCCCATAAAAAAACTAGCCCTCAGACGGCTCTGTCGACCGAAAAATTCAACTCTTACAGGTCTCGGAAGATGACGACACAAACGAAAACATTTTATATTTTTAACAGATTATCAAACTTTTTTTTTCACCACTAAAATAATGAAAAATAAACTGGACAAGTTTGGTATCGTAATCGGATCTGGAGAATTATATCGCCAGGTCATTTTTTCCGCTCAATGAGCAGCGTAAAAAACAATGGCGGAATGGGATTTTTCGCTATTTCACCGCACTTTTTTCTCCCTTTTTTTCCAGTACATGAAATGGTAAAATAAACTGTCATTGAAAACTGCAACTTCTCCCTCAAATAACAACCGTGCTCATGGAGAAGTAAAATAAATATATCTTTGAATATTTTCGCCATATGTTTCTATTCTTGTGTTTTTCATTTCCAAACATCTTTTTCCCCAATGTCTCGGCTACTTACGAAACTGCGCAGAAATCTCCAACCTTGCATCGTTTGTCACTTTCTCTAGGCCACGGTTGTCAGCAATGTAGACCGTGTCTGTCAGTTTGTATTCCTTTCTTGTTTTGGTAAATGGCTCTGCGGATGTTCCTGCACCGGCATCATTGCTAAACGGAAAATTATGGACCACGCACAGACATGAGTTGATGAGTGAAGATTTTCCATCTCCCTCCAAGCCAAAAAGTTGCAGACAAAGTCTGGTGAAGCCGTGTCCTTGAAGGTTTCGTGTTGTTCCGGGCTTGTAGACGGACAGAATGTCTTGTATTGAAGCAGTATCTTCAGAGGCATCTAGTGGGGTCTGCATGGCTCGCTGTATACAACTATTACAAAAAAGTAAGGACAGTATGATAGATAACAGAAAGGCAAAAAAGGTCCAATAATAGTACATGTACACAGTGGCTCATTATTGGCTATTCCTAGCTAGGTTCTGTTATGTGCTGCCAGGAACATCAAACTATCTCCAGTTGTTGGATATGGTTATTTTTTTTATTTGAGTTGTGTGTTAGGCTATGTGCCCACGTTGCAGAAATGAAGCAGAAAATTTCTGCTTCATTTCCGCATGTCCTCTGCCGGAAAAACGCTTGCGGAATTTGGCAAGCGTTTTTCGCGCGTTTTAGAAGCGTTTGGGACATGCGGAATTGCCTTGCGTTTTTTATTGCATTGACAAGGCAATTCCGCATGCGTAAACGCAAAATTAATGGACATTCTGCGGATTTTTGAGCGCATCAAAAACGCTGCGGAAAAATCCGCAGCATGGGCATTGAAATTGCGGATTCTCATTGGGGACCATGGGGGGCGGATTACCAAGCGTTTACGCTGCGGAAATTCCGCAGCATATACGCTTGTAAAACGCTACGTGGGCACATACCCTTACTCTGTAACGTCTTTATTGTCTGTATAAGTCCACTCTAAAATTATGAAGTGCTGCGGAATATTTTGGCGCTATAGAAATACAAATTGTTTTATTACCCCCAAGGAGATGGCATCCTGTTGCATGCCATTCCTATAGCCAATATTTACCTGTAAACAGCATTTCATAATTAAGGTATTGAGATTATTCAAATAGTTGATTAGCTTCATAATGGCATTACCTACTTTGTACTGATCCTGATATACATCCTGTAGATCTTTTATTATAAAAATGAAAAACATAACAATAATAATAACAGAAACATAACAAAATTAATAACCAGAAAATAAACAATGTAATGAACTGGTCCAGCCGCTCCCTCTCTCCTCACACACATATTATACATATATACACAATAATAATTACCTACACCACACCATGACATCTGGTCCGGTTACCACACAAAAAAAATAACAATATAATAAACAGTAACCGACAAATTATACACATTTTTTTTTTTTTTTTTAAATAAATAAAATAAATGCTAACTATACAAATATATACAAGACAAAACAAAACCCCCACACTCGAGCCCACCAGTCCCTCCCCGGCACTGACCTGAGAGCTGGTCCTGCGTCTCATGCCTCAGTCCATGTCCAACGTCCATAGGCCAGATCAGGCAGTGCCAGTTTTTCACCCAAATAACCAGTGTCCCACAAGATGAACCCACCTCCCCCCTTTTCCCTCCACCCAACCTAACACCTACACCCAAACCCATATATACAATATATACAGAAACAAACAATACAATAACCACAACTGACAAAGCCCAAGTTCGGCGCCTGCAGCCCTACATCACTGTCTACTGATCAATAAAACAAAAATCTATGGTGTCAGCAGCAGCCCACCACCAGGAGAGGAGACGACCAGACTAGGGCACACTAAAAGAAAAGCCCCTCCAGAGGAGAGCAGCCCTCCGTGTACCCAGTCTCTCATACTCCAGAGAACGCACCTTCACCAGGTCACCGAGTATGGTCCTAAACACATCGTCCACTGGGAGGATTTTCCGCTGCGTCGATACTAAGCACCGTGCGTTCCACGTGTGATACCTAACCACTGCGCTAACTAGAAATAAGGTGCAGCGGTCCCGACCACCCAGGTCCCCGAATGCTCCATAGGCCCATTCCGCATAAGAGAGACCGGCCAGCCGGGGCCAGCCAATGGAGGCGCCCACCCTGTTGTACACCTCTGTGTTAAAGGGACAACAAAGCAGGAAGTGGTCCATGCTTTCAAGCATGGTACCACAATGCTCCCGAGGACAGTTCCTGTCCTCAGAGCTCCTACACTTCAGATTGTCCCTCACACACAGTTTCCCATGGAAGCAGCGCCAAGCCAAGTCCCAAACCTTCAAGGGGATCCTGATAGAATTCAAAAGATGCAGACCCACCCCAAGATCCCGACTTGGGCAATCCCTGAGCGCCAGAGGCCTCTGAAAATGGGTCAACAGAACCCTTTTGTCAAGGAGCTTCCTTGGCAGAGTCCTGACCTCCCACATTCCCAGACCCCACCGGCGAATTACCTTCAGAACCACGGTAGCGTAAGCCGGGAAATGTCCATGCGGTGTGCGGAGATCCTTCACTTGCCCTCCTGTCTCCCATTCCTGGAAGAAAGGCTGAAACCATCCCTTACAGGAGAATACCCACGGAGGAGCCCTCTCTTTCCAGAGGTTTGCAATATTGATCTTAATGAAGGTATTCACAAGGAATACCACAGGGTTGACCATACCCAACCCTCCTAGTCTCCTCGTACGGTAAGTAACCTCCCTCTTGACCAGGTTCAGTCTATTCCCCCATAACAGTTGAAAGAACAAACTGTAGACCCGAGTCCAGAGAGGCTCTGGCAAGATGCACACACTGCCCAGATAGATCAGCAAAGGGAGCAGGTAAGTTTTGATCAGGTTTACCCTTTCCCTTAGGGTCAAAGACCAACCCTTCCATTGGTTCACCTTCTGAGTGGCGATCTCTATCCTGCTGTCCCAATTTTGTTTGGGGTAATCCCCCTGGCCAAATTCGATGCCAAGAACTTTTGCAGAGACTTTGGGTTCTGGAAGGGTGTCCGGGAGATCAAAACCAGGATCTCCTCCTCCCAGCCAGAGACTCTCACACTTATCCCGGTTGATCTTAGACCCGGATGCCTCCGAGTAGCGATTTACCTCTGACATCAGCCATTCTGCCTCCCCATCAGAGGAAACAAAAACGGTGACGTCATCGGCATACGCCACCACTCTCAGAGTGGCTTCCGGTGCTGCCCGGTCCATCCCGATCCCAGCTAACGGTCCACGCTCCACCCTCCTAAGAAGTGGGTCAATCGAAAACGCGTACAGTAGCGGGCTCAAGGGACAACCCTGGCGAACACCACACCCAACCTCAAAAGAGCTGCCAATCCAACCGTTCACAAGCGGGAAACTCTCTGCCCCAGCGTACAAGGTCTAAAGCCAATCAACGAACCCCCCCGGCAGGCCATACCTCAGAAGGACAGACCAGAGGTACTCATGATTAACCCGATCAAACGCTTTTGCCTGGTCCAATGACAGCATGTACCCCTTCCAGTGGCCAGCCCTACCCTGCTCCACCGCCTCTCGGACACAGAGTACAGCACTAATTGTACTGCGGCCCGGAACAGAGCAATGCTGGGCCCCCGAAAGGAGCTGGGGTGCAAATTTCACCAGCCGATTAAACAGCACCTTTGCCAAAACCTTCCTGTCTGCATTGAGAAGCGCTATGGGACGCCAATTCTCAATGCAAGATGGGTCCTTACCCTTTGACAAGATGATCAGGGCAGACCTCCTCATTGACTTTGGCAGAGTGCCCGAGGAAAGACACTCATTGAATACCTCAGTCAAGAGGGGAACCAAGGCGTCCTTAAAGGTCTTATAGAATTCAGATGTTAAGCCATCCGGACCGGGTGATTTCTTCAGGGCAAGCCCTTCAATCGCCAACTTAACTTCCTCTTCCCTGATCATCTCTGTCAAAACGCCAAGAGAGGGGTCTACCCCTGGTTCGGGGACGGCTTCAGCCAGAAAAGCCGACATCTCATCCCAATCCAGATCCCTCTTCCCCAAGAGGTGCGAGTAGAAGGATCTGACGACCTCCAGGATCCCCGATCTGGATCTTTTCAGGGACCCCGCAGTGTCAACCAGTCCTGTAACAACTTTACTATTCACTGACATCTTGCAGTTTCTGTAAGGGTCGGGCGAGCGGTACTTCCCGTAATCCCTCTCAAAAACCAAAGATGCGTGTCTATCATACTGACACCTCATTAGCAAAGATTTCACTCTGGAGATCTCCTCGCGGCTACCTCCAGTTGAGACAAGATGCTCGAGTTTCCTCCTCAGGCCCTGATACAGGCGATACCTGTCCAGGCTCCTGAGGCTCGAGAGCTGGCGGAAGAATCTCGCCACCCTTTTCTTGAACATCTCCCACCACTCTGACTTACTACTACAAAGATCCAGTAAGGGTACCTGGCTCTGAAGAAAATCCTCAAAGGGCTGTCTTATCTCCGCTTCTTCCAAGAGAGACGAATTGAGCCTTCAAAAGCCTCTTCCCATCCGAGGGGTCTCTGTAACATTCAGGGAAAACAAAATCAAACAGTGATCGGAGAACTCCACCTCAACAACAGATACTGCTGAAGAGACTGCTTCCTCCTTTAAATAAAACCTGTCTATCCTGGACCTACAGTTACCTCTATGATAGGTGAACCCCTCGTGGCCTGGGGTGTGCCGGATGTGGACATCCACCAGGCGAGCCTCACTAGCTATACTATTAAGGGCGACGCTATCAAAAGTCAGCTTGTCTCTGGAACCTCCTCTATCCCGGGGCCTCGTGACAGTGTTGAAGTCCCCTCCAAAGACGACCTGCCGACTCGTAAAAAGGTAGGGCTTGATCCTCGTAAAGAGACACTTCCGGTCCCACTTAGATTGGGGACCATAAATGTTAATGAGCCGAAGCTCCCGTCCCTTCATGAGGACATCTAATATCAGGCACCTCCCCATTTCTAACTCAATAACCCGTCGGCATTCTACCGGTGCGGTAAAAAGGACCGCCACTCCGCTATACGGCTCGGCCGCAAGAGACCAATAGGAGGGCCCGAGTCTCCACTCCCTCTTAGCTATAAACACCTCTGCCATATTTGGCAGCCTGGTCTCTTGCAAAAAGAAAATGTCAGCTTCAACCCGGCTGAGAAAATCAAAGGCCGCAAATCTAGCCATATTTGACTTAATGCTGGCGACATTAATGGACGCCAGCGTCAACGGAGTGGGTACCGCCATCATTGGTGATTGAGTTAGATGGCTTTATTCTTCCCACTCCCCTTACCCTCTGCCTCAGAGGAGGAATCCATTCCCACATTTTTCCTTCTTTTCTCGTCCTCGTCTCCGGACTCTGGGCCAGTCCCTCCCCCCAAGGACCCTGCATCCCCAGGAGAAGGAGCCTCGGCGCCCCCTGTAAGCTCCGCTGAAGCCGGAACCTCACCCTCGGCCTCCTCCTCAGAGGAAGAGATGTTATCAAGGGCTTGGAACCGGTTAGAAAGACCAACCAGAGGGGAGTCAGTTTTACCTTCCTTAGGTACCTTAGTCAGAGCGGGAGAAGATGTTTTATCTCCCTTCTTTTTCTTCTTTTTGGTGCCGAGCTTACGCTTGTTCTCTAGCCACCGCTTATTATCCTCATCCATACTTTCATAATGGGAGGATTCTGAGGCAGAGGCGGTTTCCTCCCTGTGGATCCTCCTGACCTCCTTATCCAACTCATCATCCCTCGGGGCCTCAGCAGCAAGACTGGCATCCAGGACAGGGGCTGCCCCGGTAGTCTGGGGCTCGCCCCGCTCCCTCTCCTGTCTGCGCTTGTCTAGACGCCTCAGCTGGGCAGGCGTCTTTTTATTGCTTTTCTTCCCTGGCCCCTCGGCTCCCCCACCCCTGCTAGTTCCCTCCCCAGCAGAATCGGCCTCACGGCTTACTCCCACCGGGGTCTCGACTGCATTAGCGAAGGAGCGAGGACAACGGCTGAATGGGTGACCTAACTCACCACACAGGTGGCACCTAATCTCCACACAAGAGGCGGCAAGATGGCCGACACCCCCACACAACGCACATTTCTGCACGGTGCAGTTTGCACTGAAGTGTGTGGGGTCGCCGCACCTGTGACAGAGCTTCGGTTGCCCCTGGTAGAAGACCAGGATACGATCCCTACCCAGGAAGGCAGACGATGGAATGTGGGCAACCGTACCACCTGAACGCTTAAGTTTTACCATAAACGTCCAGGCCCCTGACCAGATACCAAACTCGTCGCGGTTTTTCTTAGGCATCTCCACCACCTCTCCATACCGACCAAGCCACGTCATGATGTCATAGCAAGAAAGCGACTCGTTACGAAAGTGAAAGAATTGGGAGCGCAGGTGGTCTCATCCATCATCCCAGTGGATGGCCATGGAACAATGAGGTGGAATAAGATTCTACAGGTGAACAACTGGCTACGTCGATGGTGCCGTCAACAAGGATTTGGATTTCTGGATCACGGAATGAATTACCTATACGATGGACTACTTGCTAGAGATGGGGTGCACCTTACGAAGACTGGAAAACATGTATTTGGAAGTCGCCTTGCTACACTCATCAGGAGAGCTTTAAACTAGAACAATGTGGGAAGGGAAGCAAAAGGCCAGAAAAAGCCATACAGCTGACAAATACTATTGAGATCTCTGCTACTGGAAGTGGAAAGGAAGAACAAAGACAAAACAATTTAAATAATAAAAATATGGGAGGAAGAGAAACCAATCACAAACTAAAATGTTTTTACACAAATGCACAAAGCATGGGCAACAAACAAGGAGAATTGGAACTACTAACGCAGGAAAAGGAATATGATGTTATTGGAATCACTGAAACTTGGTGGGACGATACACATGATTGGAATAAAAGGCTAAAAGGATACAACTTATTTGCAAGAAACAGACTTGATAAACGAGGAGGAGGTGTCGCATTGTATGTTAGAAAAGCGTATATCTGCACAGAGATTGAAGCTTCAGAGACTGGGAGTTCTGTGGAAACTGTTTGGGTAAGAATACAAGGAGAGAACAACGGAAAGGACACCATTGTAGGCATTTACTACAGGCCACCTGGGCAAGCTGAAGATATGGATGAACTCTTTATGTATCAAATGACCAAGTTCTCCAAAAAATATGACGTAGTGGTCATGGGAGATTTCAACTATCCAGACATTTGTTGGGAATCTCTCTCAAGTAAAACTAACAGGTCAAGCAAATTCTTATCCTCTCTGGCTGACAACTTTATCTTCCAAAAGGTAGGGGAGAAAACAAGGGGATCTGCTACTTTGGATCTAATCCTTATAAACAGGGAGGAAATGGTTGAGGAGGTAAAGGTGGCTGGGACGCTAGGAGGCAGCGATCATGCTATTATAGAATTTTGGATAACTAGAAGAGGAAGACATGTGAAGACTCAAACTTCAAGGTTAGATTTTAGAAAGGCAGATTTTAAGAGACTCAGAAAGAGAATAGGAGGGATCCAATGGCTGGATGTCCTTAAGGACAAAAATGTCCAGGAAGGATGGGAAATTTTTAAAAATGAGATTCTCAAAGCACAATCGTTAACAATCCCGAAAAGTAGGAAGAATGGGAAGCATTTAAGGAAACCAGGATGGATGAACACAGAACTTAAACACATGCTAAAAAGAAAGAAAGAAATGTTTATTAAATGGAAAGAGGGAGGCATATCTAAAGAAGATTATAATGCAGTCTGCAGATCCTGCAGGGCACGTATCAGGTTAGCTAAAGCTGACAATGAATTAAGGCTTGCAAGAGATGTCAAAAGCAATAAAAAAGGATTTTGGGGGTATGTCAAAAGTAAAAGAAAAGTCAAAGATGCTATAGGATTTTTACAGGATGAAAATGGAGAAATGGTAAGAGAGGATGTTGAGAAGGCCGAACTTTTTAATTCCTATTTTGCATCTGTTTTCTCTCAGAAAGAAAATGTAACATCAACTGATCTTCACTGTCCTTTTAGAGGAATAGAGGAATCCAAGTTATCTGTAAACAGAAAGATTGTGAGGGAATATTTAGCTAACATAAATGAGTTCAAGTCTCCAGGTCCAGATGAATTACACCCCAGAGTACTGAAGGAGATCATAGAAGAAATTTTAGAACCACTCTCCATAATCTTTGAAAATTCTTGGAGAACAGGAGAAGTCCCAGAAGACTGGAGAAGAGCAAATGTTGTTCCTATCTTCAAAAAGGGGAAGAAGGTGGACCCAGGGAACTATAGGCCGGTGAGTCTGACTTCTATACCAGGAAAGATCTTTGAACAAATTATTAAACAACATGTATGTAAGTACATGGATAAGAATGAAGTGATTAACCAGAGTCAGCATGGGTTTGTAACTAACAAGTCATGTCAGACTAATTTAATTTCCTTCTATGACAGAATCACTGACTGGGTGGATCAGGGAAATGCTGTAGATATAGTATATCTTGACTTCAGCAAAGCATTTGACAAAGTATCTCACACCATCCTTATTGAAAAAATGACCAAGTATGCAATGGACCAGGCAACTGTTAGGTGGATTCATAACTGGCTTAGTGATCGGACTCAAAGGGTGGTTGTAAATGGCTTCACATCCAGCTGGATGAATGTCTCAAGTGGGGTACCACAGGGCTCCGTCCTGGGACCTGTATTGTTCAACATCTTTATCAATGATTTAGATGAAGGAATTGAGGGTAAACTGATTAAATTTGCTGATGACACAAAGCTAGGAGGGATAGCTAATACTAGAGAAGAGAGAGAGAGGATTCAAAAAGACCTAAATAAACTGGAGCAGTGGGCAGCAACCAACAGAATGGTTTTTAACAGGGAAAAATGCAAAGTACTACATCTGGGCAATAAAAATGAAAAAAGCATATACAGAATGGGAGGAATAGAGCTAAGCAACAGTACATGTGAAAAAGACTTAGGTATACTAATAGATCATAGACTGAACATGAGTCAACAGTGTGATGCAGCAGCAAAAAAGGCAAATACAATTCTGGGATGTATTAACAGAAGCATACAGTCTAGATCACCTGAAGTCATTATCGGTCTTTACTCCTCTTTGGTCAGACCTCATCTGGAATACTGTGTACAGTTTTGGGCACCACATTTTAAAAAAGACATAGACAAACTGGAGCAAGTTCAGAGAAGAGCGACCAGAATGGTGACTGGTCTGCAAACCATGTCCTATGAGGAACGGTTGCAGGATTTGGGAATGTTTAGCTTGCAAAAAAGAAGACTGAGAGGAGACTTAATAGGTGTCTACAAATATGTCAAGGGCTGTCACATTGTAGAAGGATCATCTTTATTCTCATTTGCACAAGGAAAGACTAGAAGCAATGGGATGAAACTAAATGGGAGGAGACACAGATTAGATATTAGAAAAAACTTTTTGACAGTTAGGGTGATTAATGAGTGGAACAGGCTGCCACGAGAGGTGGTGAGTTCCCCTTCAATGGACGTCTTCAAACAGAGGCTGGACAGACATCTGTCTGAGATGATTTAGTGAATCCTGCTTTGAGCAGGGGGTTGGACCAGATGACCCAGGAGGTCCCTTCCAACTCTACCATTCTATGATTCTATCACGGTCACTTTCTTGATCTGGATTTGGCGAGACACTGCCTGAACGGCAAAGTCTCGCCAGCCGGGCTCATTTTTTGCCAGCTCATAATTCGCCCAGAAGAGCTCAAGCCCCTCCGGCCGAACAAAGCTGATATCAAACTCAGGCGTGGAATAGGGATGTATCAAGGCGTAGATGTCAATCGCCTTGAAGCCCATCCTCAGCAGGAGCTCCACAACTTTAGACCTTGGAGGACATGCATCACTGCCCCTCCACCGAAGACGGACCACATTCCTACGCACACTGCCTGGCCCGGCTGTTGGGGGGGACCACACTGTATCCCCCCCTTTTTGCTCTCGGAAGGCCCCGAGGCCATGCCTCTCTATCCAAAAGGATAGATCAACCTCTCGACCCTCTACCATTAGTGATCTCTCCCCCTTCTTTAGAGCCTCCAGGAGGCGCCGTTGCAACATGCCGTCCCCAAAGCCCGGAGACAAGGAGGATGCCCTATTTGCCCCGGAGGTGACACTGGCATAACTCTGGACAGGTGTTGCCAACCCCGGGGGGGCAACCGGACCAGTGACCACATCAGCCCGAACAGCAACACCATTACCCACCTCCATCTCACCCTCCACCAAACCAGCAACCACACCACTAGACAATGAATTAGCCTCATTCACCCCCACCATCACATTCATTCCTGCTGGACCAGTAACAATGGCGGATGACATTTTGACCTCTGCATCAGGCACAAGGGGCTCAGTCACCTCCATAGAACTGGAGGCGACCTCACCCCCGGTCTTATGTGTGCCCTCCACATCATTGGTCGGTAATTTCCGCTGTTTGGCATTCGGAATAATGTGCCGCTGATCTTTAGATGCTGTTAGGCGCCGCTGATCTTTAGCATCAGGATCTTCCGGACCAGCGACGCCAACACAAAATAGCACTTTCGTGGGAGGACCGGAACGCTCAGCCCCGACAGCCCCCTCACACTGCCTCCGCTTCTCAACTAAGTGATCAGCGGCAACAGCATTCAGAGGCGCCGAGGCTACCGGAGCTGCCCCCGACACCGGGCTGCTCCCCCCTCCCACTGAGGAGCGCACCACAGCATCGTGGCCTGATGGAACGCCCGCCGCCGGGCCGCCCTCACTGTCCAGCCTCTCGGCTGATGCACCTCCTGCTACGTCCCCACTACTACAAGCAGAGACGGAGCTCTGCGCCTCACTACCGCGCTCTGTAATCTCCCCGCGCCTTTGCACCGGATCCACAGCAGAACCCGGGCTGGGCTGGGCAACGGGGCTTATACAGCGAGCTGAGCCTGCCGCCGACTCAGGAGGTACAGGGAGGGGGGCATATACGTATCTTACCGCCTCCTGCAGCTTTGGCTTGGTCTTCTTTGCCTTTTTGTGGCCCCCAGGTGCCTCTTCTGGTAGATCGTCACCAAGATGGAAGTTTTGGAGGCACACTGGGGACTCCAGGAGCTTAATCTCCGCCATTAGCGCCCCTCCCTGGCCGCTGCTGTCACTGTCCTCCCCAGAGCCGGCAGAACTGCGACCGGATGTCACTGTCGCCTGTCCTGCAGGGAGCTCGCTGCACGTGGCCTGCGGGTGACTTTGCAGGCTGCCAGGTGGGGCTTCCTGCTGGTCATCATCACTTTCATCATCCACCTGGCTCTCAGGCTGCAGCCCCATCTGCCTTTGCTCTCTGGTATCAGCCATTTCTCTAAAGCGGTCTTCATTTATTAGTTTTTCTTTGAAATGACCACTCTGCTCCCTGATGTCAGCTTTCCTCAGTTCCAGCAGGTGAATCTCGCTGGTCAGTCGCTTTACCTCGGCCTGGAGTTTAGCCTTGCTCTGTTTGGAGGCCCCCGCAGCTTTGGCGCTTGTGCAGCGCAGCTCCTTCCGGAGCCTCCTGATGAGCTTACTGGCATATTCATACTCACGGAGGCGGATCATGACCCGGGAGGCATAGGTGGACACAGACTCCCGGGGTCCCTGCAGCGCCCAACCCCCCTCAGGGAGGTCGGCCTCACCTCCGTGAGCACTCCGCTTTCCTCCGGAAGGAGCACCATCTTGCACGCCGCTGTCAGGCTTTACCTCCATGCTGGAAGCCTTGCGGCTTCTAGGGGTCTCCACAATCCCGGGAGGAGTAGGAGCCACATTGCTGCGACTCCTGGTGCAGCGTCTCACCCCCGAGTCCTCTGATGTGCAGGCCGGTTGCTGGTTTCTTCTGCCCCCCGCCGGCCTGGTTCGGGAAGCAGAAGCCTGGGGCTTGGCTCCTTCACTCATCCCAGAAACCAGCTCTCCCTCCGGGAAAGAGAGAGAGCAGGTCCCCAGGTGGAGAGGTGTTGGTTCTCAGAGATCAGGAGCTCACAGCAGGATCAGCAGCCACCACACCCGTAATCACCACACTGACTAGCAGCTGATCAGAGCTGCACCCAGTATGCTGCTGGTGGAGTCACTGTGTGCATACATTACATTACTGATCCTGAGTTACCTCCTGTATTATACTCCAGAGCTGCACTCACTATTCTGCTGGTGCAGTCACTGTGTGCGTACATTACATTACTGATCCTGAGTTACCTCCTGTATTATACTCCAGAGCTGCACTCACTATTCTGCTGGTGCAGTCACTGTGTACATACATTACATTACTGATCCTGAGTTACCTCCTGTATTATACTCCAGAGCTGCACTCACTATTCTGCTGGTGCAGTCACTGTGTACATACATTACATTACTGATCCTGAGTTACATCCTGTATTATACTCCAGAGCTGCACTCACTATTCTGCTGGTGCAGTCACTGTGTACATACATTACATTACTGATCCTGAGTTACATCCTATAGATCTTTAATTATAAAAATGAAAAACATAACAATAATAACAACAGAAACATAACAAAATTAATAACCACAAAATAAACAATGTAATGAACTGGTCCAGCCGCTCCCTCTCTCCTCACACACATATTATACATATATACACAATAATAGCTACTTACACTACAGACTTCTGGTCCGGTTACCAAACTAAATAATAACCACAAACAATAAATGAAATAAACAATAGCCGGCAAAAATATATACAAACTATATATACATACACATTTTATTTTATTTAAATTTTCTATATAAAATAAACAATAACTATACAAATATATACAAGACTAAACTATCCTCCCCACACTAAAGCCCACAATTCCCAACCCTGGCACTGACCTGAGAGCTGGTCCTGCTTCTCATGCCTCAGTCCATGTCCAACGTCCATAGGCCAGATCAGGCAGTGCCAGTTTTTCACCCAAATAACCAGTGTGCCAAAGCCCCACAAGATGAAACCACCTCCCCCCTTTTCCCACCACCCAACCTAACACCTACACCCAAATCCATATCCTTATATACAATATATACAAAAAAAAACAATACAATAACCACAACTAACAAAGCCCAAGTTCGGTGCCTGCAGCCCTACATCACTGTCTACTGATCAAAGCAAAACAAAAATCTATGGTGTCAGCAGCAGCCCACCACCAGGAGAGGAGATGACCAGACTAGGGCACACTAAAAGAAAAGCCCCTCCAGAGGAGAGCGGCCCTCCGTGTACCCAGTCTCTCATACTCCAGAGAACGCACCTTCACCAGGTCACCGAGTATGGTCCTAAACACATCGTCCATTGGGAGGATTTTCCGTTGCGTCGATACTGCGCACCGTGCGTTCCACGTGTGATACCTAACCACTGCGCTAACTAGAAATAAGGTGCAGCGGTCCCGACCACCCAGGTCCCCGAATGCTCCATAGGCCCATTCTGCATAAGAGAGACCGGCCAGCCGGGGCCAGCCAATAGAGGTGCCCACCCTGTTGTACACTTGTGTGTTAAAGGGACAACGAAGCAGAAAGTGGTCCATGCTTTCAAGCATGGTACCACAATGCTCCCGAGGACAGTTCCTGTCCTCAGAGCTCCTACACTTCAGATTGTCCCTCACACACAGTTTCCCATGGAAGCAGCGCCAAGCCAAGTCCCAAAGCTTCGAGGGGATCCTGATAGAATTCAAAAGATGCAGACGCACCCCAAGATCCCGACTTGGGCAATCCCTGAGCGCCAGAGGCCTCTGAAAATGGGTCAACAAAACCCTTTTGTCAAGGAGCTTCTTTGGCAGAATCCTGGTCTCCCACATTCCCAGACCCCAGCGGCGTATTACCTTCAGAACCAGGGTAGCGTAAGCCGGAAGATGTCCATGCGGTGTGCGTAGATCCTTCACTTGCCCTCCTGCCTCCCATTCCTGGAAGAAAGGTCGAAACCATCCCCTGCAGGAGAATACCCACGGAGGAGCCCTCTCTTTCCAGAGGGTTGCAATATTGATCTTAATGAAGGTATTCACAAGGAATACCACAGGGTTGATCATAGCTAACCCTCCTAGTCTCCTCATACTATAAGTAACCTCTCTTTTTACCAGATTCAGTCTATTTCCCCTTAACAGTTGGAAGAACAAACTGTAGACCCGAGTCCAGAGAGGCTCCGGCAAGATGCACACACTGCCCAGATAGATCAGTAAAGGGAGCAGGTAAGTTTTGATCAGGTTTATCCTTTCCCTTAGGGTCAAAGACCAACCCTTCCATTACTGATCCTGTACTGATCCTGAGTTACATCCTGTATTATACTCCAGAGCTGCACTCACTATTCTGCTGGTGCAGTCACTGTGTACATACATTACATTACTGATCCTGTACTGTTCCTGAGTTACCTCCTGTATTATTCTACAGAGCTGCAGTCACTATTCTGCTGGTGCAGTCACTGTGTACTGTGGTAGATCGACTCACTTAACTGAACAGAGGTAACACAGGAACTGTAAAGTCCATCAAAACAAACAGGCCTTTCTTGTCATAACGGGTAAACAAAAGAAAAATAGATAAGACAGTCCTTACATCTGCGGGGATCCACCCACTCCAGGTTAGCAGAACCACACTGTTCAGTTTAGCAAACAAGACTACAAGCTCCTCTCTGGAGTTAGCCTGTCCAGACACTTGAACTCTGAATGTCTCAGCAGGTCTTCTATTTAAACCCCAGACCACACCCTGGTGTGGAGATATTGTGAATGACCTCCCACTCGCTCTATGGTTGTTCTTTTAAAATGATTGTTCTTCCATTGGTTCACCTTCTGAGTGGCGATCTTTAGCCTGCTGTCCCAATTTTGTTTGGGCTAATCCCCCTGGCCAAATTCGATGCCAAGAAATTTTGCAGAGACTTTAAGTCCTGGAAAGGTGTCCGGGAGATTAAAACCAGGATCTCCTCCTCCCAGCCAGAGACTTTCACACTTATCCCGGTTGATCTTAGACCCGAATGCCTTCAAGTAGCGATTTACCTCTGATATCAGCCACTCTGCCTCCCCATCAGAGGAAACAAAAACGGTGACGTCATCAGCATACGCCACCATTCTCAGAGTGGCTTCTTGTGCTGTCTGGTCCATCCCGATCCCAGCCAACGGTCCACGCTCCACCCTCCTAAGAAGTGGGTCAATCGTAAACACCTACAGCAGCGGGCTCAAGGGACAACCCTGGCGAACACCACACTCAACCTCAAAAGAGCTGCCAATCCAATTGTTCACAAGTGGGAAACTCTCCGCCCCAGCTTACAAGGTCTTAAGTCAATCAACAAACCCCCTCAGAAGGACAGACCAGAGGTACTCATGATTAACCCGATCAAACGCTTTTGCCTGATCCAATGACAGCATGTACCCCTTCCAGTGACCACCCTTACCCTGTTCCACCGCCTCTCAGACACAGAGTACAGCACTAATTGTACTGCGGCCCGGAACAGAGCAATGCTGAGCCCCCTAAAGGAGCCGGGGTGCAAATTTCACCAGCCGATTAAACAGCACCTTTGCCAAAACCTTCCTGTCTGCATTGAGAAGCGCTATGGGACGCCAATTTTCAATCCAAAATGGGTCCTTACCCTTTGACAAGATGATCAGGGCAGACCTCCTCATTGACTTTGGCAGAGTGCCCGAGGTAAGACACTGAATACCTCAGTCAAGAGGGGAACCAAGGAGTCCTTAAAGGTCTTATAGAATTCAGATGTTAAGCCATCTGGATCGGTCGATTTCTTTAGGGCAAGCCCTTCAATCGCCAACTTAACTTTCTCTTCCCTTATCATCTCTGTCAAAACGCCAAGAGAGGGGTCTACCCCAGGTTCGGGGACGGCTTTAGCCAGAAAAGCAGACATTTCATCCCAATCCAGATCCCTCTTCCCCAAGAGGTGTGAGTAGAAGGATCTGACGATCTGCAAGATCCCTGATCTGGATCTTTTCAGGGATCCCGCATTGTCAACGAGTCCTGTAACAACTTTATTATTCACTGACATCTTGCAGTTTCTGACAGGGTCAGGCGAGAGGTACTTCCCATAATCCGTCTCAAAGATGGGTGGCTATCATACTGACACCTCATTAGCAAAGATTTCACTCTGGAGATCATCTCATGGCTACCTCCAGTTGAGACAAGATGCTCGAGTTTCCTCCTTATGCCCTGATACAGGCGGTACCTGTCTAGAGTCCTGAGGTTCGAGAGCTGGCGGAAGAATCTCGGCACCCTTTTCTTGAACATCTCCCACCACTCTTACTACTACAAAGATCCAGTAAGGGTACCTGGCTCTGAAGAAAATCTTCAAAGGACTGTCTTATCTCCGCTTCTTCCAAGAGAGACGAATTGAGCCTCCAAAAGCCTCTTTCCATCATGGGAGTCTCTGTAACATTCAGAGAAAACAAACAGTGGTCGGAGAACTCCACCTCAACAACAGACACTGCTGAAGAGACGGCTTCCTCCTTTAAATAAAACCTGTCTCTTCTGGACCTACAGTTACCTCTATGATAGGTGAACCCCTCGTGGCCTGCGGTGTGCCGGATGTGAACATCCAGCAGGCGAGCCTCACTAGGTATACTATTAAGGGCGACGCTATTATAAGTCAGCTTGTCTCTGGAACCTCCTGTGTCCTGGGGCCTCGTGACAGTGTTGACGTCCCCTCCAAAGATGACCTGCCGACTCGTAAAAAGGTAGGGCTTGATCCTCGTAAAGAGACACTTCTGGTCCCACTTAGATTGGGGACCATAGATGTTGATGAGCCGGAGCTCTTGTCCCTTCATGAGAACATCTAATATCAGGCACCTCCCCATTTCTAACTCAATAACCCGTCGGCATTCTACCGGTGCGGTAAAAAGGACCGCCACTCCGCTATACGGCTCGGCCGCAAAAGACCAATAGGAGGGCCCGAGTCTCCACTCCCTTTTAGCTGTAAACACCTCTGCCATGTTTGGCAGCCTGGTCTCTTGCAAAAAGAAAATGTCAGCTTCAACCCGGCTGAGAAAATCAAAGGCCGCAAATCTAGCCATATTTGACTTAATGCTGGCGACATTAATGGACGCCAGCGTCAACGGAGTGGGTACCGCCATCATTGGTGATTGAGTTAGATGGCTTTCTTCTTCCCACTCCCCTTATCCTCTGCCTCAGACGAGGAATCCTTCCCCCTCTTTAATGACACAGAGGTGTCCATTCCCGCATTTTTCCTTCTTTTATCGTCCTCGTCTCCAGACTCCAGGCCAGTCCCTCCTCCCAAGGACCTTGCATCCCCAGGAGAGGGAGACAAGTTCTGCCAAAGCCGGAACCTCACCCTCTGCCTCCTCCTCAGAGAAAGAGATGTTCTCAAGGGCTTGGAACTGGTTAGAAAGACCAACCAGAGGGGAGTCCGTTTTACCTTCCTTAGGTACCTTGGTCAGAGCGAGAGACGATGTTTTATCTCCCTTCTTTCTCTTCTTTTTGGTGCCGAGCTTACGCTTGTTCTCTAGCCACCGCTTATTATCCTCATCCATACTTTCATAATGGGAGGATTCTGAGGCAGACGCAGTTTCCTCCCTATGGATCTTCCTGACCTCCCCATCCAACTCTTATAAATAAGAGAAAAGACGTATGGCAAAACAGAAGCCATGCACTCCCAACAATTTAGAAAAAAATAGCTAAAATCTTTATTGACAATATAAACAAGCGAACACATGCAAAAAGTTTAAAAACAATTAAAACATATAATGTACAAGCATTGCTTTAGACCCAGAGGTTCTGATATGATAATCAATAAATATGGAGGACCGCTTAACTTTGCTGGCACTGTTTAATGTATCTAATCTGTTATGTCTGGATACAGTAGGTCCCAGACCATTCCCCAGCTCAAAAAAAACAGTACTATTTTGATTCACAATAAATACACAATGAATCGAGTAGCCAAGGTGGATTAAACATATGGGGTAAATGCATATGATTACCTGCAAGATGTATAGACCCAACACATATCGCTGCTTCTCAGCAGCTTCATCAGGGGTAAATAAGCAAGTGAATAGCTTGTATTCATATGGCAGATTAGAAAGGACATGTGACCGTTTTGAAATGCCAACAGGTGGTGTATAGATCAAGGGAAGGTTATGGCCCAAGCTTAGTGCGGCGTGCGTTTCATCCTGTGGAGCGCATAGACCAGATGTGATGCGTGCATTACATCCGGTTAGCGTCACATTAGGAAGATGTATGCATTCCACCCATGGATGGCGGTGGTACGCAACCGGATGTGACATGCCACATCACATCCGGTTGGCGTCATATCCGGAGCACACATGCGTTCCACCCGCTGATTGCGGTAGAACGCAGGCAAACATCCCGCAATAGCTCTGTACGTCGCAGCCCCAAAGCAGAGTGGTCCTCGGGAACCAGAAAAAATGTGCTCCGCTCAATAAGGTGAAAACAAAAGAAGCAAAAAAAAACGGAAGTGTTTTTTTTTCATCCCTCGGGGCCTCAGCAGCAAGACTGGCATCCAGGACAGGGGCTGCCCTATTAGCCCGGGGCTTGCCTAGCTCCCTCTATTGTCTGCGCTTGTCTAGACGCTTCAGCTGGGCAGGCGTCTTTTTATTGCTTTTCTTCCCTGGACCCTCAGCTGCCCCACCCCTGCTAGTCCCCTCCCCAGCAGAATCGGCCTCACGGCTTTCTCCCACCGGGATCTCGACTGCATTAGCGAAGGAGCGAGGACAACGGCTGAATGGGTGACCTAACTCACCACACAGGTGGCACCTAATCTCTACACAAGATGCAGCAAGATGGCCAACACCCCCACACAACGCACATTTCTGCACAGTGCAGTTTGCACTGAAGTGTGTGGATTCGCCGCACTTGTGACAGAGCCTTGGTTGCCCCTGGTAGAAGACCAGGATACGATCCCTACCTGGGAAGGCATATGATGGAATGTGGGCAATTGTACCACCTAAACGCTTAAGTTTTGCCATGAATGTCCAGGCCCCTGACCAGATACCAAACTCGTCACGGTTTTTCTTAGACATCTCTACCACCTCTCCATACCGACCAAGCCACGTCATGATGTCATAATAAGAAAGCGACTCATTACGAGTCATCACGGTCACCTTCTTGATTTGGTCTTGGTGAGACACTGCCTGAACGGCAAAGTCTCGCCAGCCGGGCTCATTTTCTGCCAACTCAAAATTCGACCAGAAGAGCTCAAGCCCCTCCGGTCGAACAAAGCTGACATCAAACACAGGCGTGGAATAGGGATGTATCAAGGCATAAATGGCAATCGCCTTGAAGCCCATCCTCAGCAGGAGCTCCACAACTTTAGATCTTGTGAAATGCATCACGGCCCCTCCACCGAAGATGGACCACATTCCTACGCACACTGCCTGGCCCAGCTGTTGGGAGGGACCACACTGTATCCCCCCCCCCCTTTTTGCTCTCGGAAGCGGAAGGCCCCAAGGCCATGCTTCTCTATCCAGAAGGACTCTCTCTCGACCCTCTACCATTAATGATCTCTCCCCCTTCTTTAGAGCCTCCAGGAGATACCGCTGCAACATGCCGTCCCCAGAGCCTGGAGACGAGGAGGATGCCCTATTTGCCCCGGAGGTGACACTTGCATAATTCTTTACAGGTGTTGCCACCACCGGGAGGGCAACCAGACCAGTGACCACATCAGCCCCAACAGCATTACTATTACCCACCTCCATCACCATCTCACCCTCCACCAGACCAGCAACTACACCACTAGACGATGAATTGGCCTCAGTCACACCCACCACCACATTCACTCCTGCTGGACCAGTAACAATGGTGGATGACATTTTGACCTCAGCATAATCAGACACAAGGGGCTCAGTCACCTCCATAGAACTGGAGGCGACCTCACCCCTGGTCTTGTGTGTGCCCTCCGCATCATCAGTCGGTAATTTCCGCTGTTTGACATTTGTAGTGATGCGCCGCTGATCCTTAGTTGTTGTGAGGTGCCGCTGCTCTTTAGCATCAGGATCTTCCTGACCAATGGCACTAACACAAAATAGGACTTTGGTGGGAGAACCGGAACGCTCAGCCTCGACAGCCCCCTCACACTGCCGCCGCTCCTCAACTAAATGATCAGTGGCAACAGCATTCAGAGGCGCTGAGGCTACCAGAGCAGCGCCCAACACCGGGCTGCTCCCCCTCCCACAGAGGAGCGCACCACAGCATCGTGGCCTGACCGAACGCCTGCCGCCGGGCTGCCCTCACTGTCCAGCCTTTCGGCTGATGCACCTCCTGCTGCGTCTCCGCTACTACAAGCAGAGATGGAGCTCCTCGCCTCACTACCATGCTTTGTAATCTCCCCGCGCCTTTGCACCGGAACCACAGCAGAACCCGGGCTGGGCTGGGCAACGGGGCTTATACAGCGAGCTTACCCTGCAGCCGACTCAGGGGTTTCAGGGAGGGGCCATAAACGTATCTTACCGCTTCCTGCAGCTTTGGCTTGGTCTTCTTAGCCTTTTTTTTGTTTGGCCCAGGTGCCTCCTCTGGTAGATCATCACCAAGATGGAAGTTTTGGAGGCACACTGGCAACTCTAGGAGCTTTATCTCCACCACTAGCGCCTCTCCCTGACCGCTGCTGTTACTGTCCTCCCCAGAGCTGGCAGAACTGCGACCGGATGTCATTGCCGCCTATCCTGCAGGGAGCTCGCTGCACGTGGCCTGCAGGTAACTTTGCAGGCTGCCAGGTGGGGCTTTCTGCTGGTCATCATCACTCTCATCCCCATCTGCCTTTGCTCTCTGTTATCAGCCATTTCTCTAAATCCGTCTTCATTAATAAGTTTTTCCTTCAAAGGACCACTCTGTTCTCTTATGAAAGAGTTCCTTATTTCCAGCTCATTAATATCCAGCTTTAGTCTCCTTACCTCCGCCTGGAGTTTCGTCTTCCTCGATTTGGAGGCACCTGCAGCGTTGGCACTTGTGCAGCAGCGCAGCTCCTCCAGGAGCCTCTTGGTGATCTTACTCGCTTCTTCATACTCACGGAGGCGGCTCATGACCCGGTAGGCATAGGTGGACACAGACTCCCTGGGTCTCTGCAGCCCCCAACCACCCTCAGTGAGGTCGTCCTCACCTTCACCACTCAGCTTTCCTCCGGAAGGAGCGCCATCATGCATGCTGTCAGGCTTATCCTCCATGTTGGAAGCCTTGCGGCTTCTCTGGGTTTCCACAGACCCGGGGGAGTAGGAGCCACATTGCTGCGACTCCTGGTGAAGCGTCTCACCCCCGAGTCCTCCGAGGTGCAGGCCAGTTGCTGGCTTTTCCTGCTCCCCACCGGCCTGGTTCGGGGAACAGAAGCCTGGGACTTGGCTCCATTGCTCATCCCAGGAAACCCACTCTCTCCCTGGGTAGGAGAGAGAGCAGGTCCCCAGGTGGAGAGGTGTTGGTTCTCAGGATGTGATACCTCATCACACCAGCCTCTAATCATGTATTGACTAAGTTTTATATATTTTGCTTTCCACCAGTCTATCCATTGCTTCTTCATATGATCTATATATTGCATAGATCATCTTGCATATATATTTATGTACTTTCAATATCCAGTTCTCATTTGCCTGCACTTAATTGTGCATTATGGTCATGAATCACCTATGTATTGGTGTTTTGATTGTGCCACTGGCATTAACAACCCAAAGAGTTAATTGCTACTATATGGGTTTCCAGCAAGTGACATGTTATAGCTTGCCGTCCACCAGTGGTACGATGTGTGACGTCATTTGTTGTCTCACCTTTCAAATGATGCCTGATGGAATGTGCGCCTCACTTATAGAAAATAGCAGTTTATGAACTGCAGCGGATGTAACGTCACCACTGTGACGCCTCCGGAAGTGACGCGTGTGTCTCAGTATGCATTCCCCTTGCTTATCGCGGGTCTCACGCTACCTTAGAGCCAAACGGTAAGAACCAGAAATGACGCATGCGGTCCAGCATGCGTGTCAGCACAGCTACTGTACCACTGGCACTGAGCTTTACAATGGGTTCACCCCTGGAAGTGATGCGTGCGGTTCACCCGGACCTGAGTGCATTCCAGGATGGGCGCACACTTCCCTCCCCATGGATAGTGAATGGTGAATGTGTGTGTGACTTACAATCCACATTCCCATATCTAGAAGCTGGTTGATGGGACAGATGGACATCAGTGACCACCTGTTCTTGTTTCTATCTAATTTACCCTGCCATATATATCCCTGATACATTCCTTGTTCCACATCCCTTATTGTGAGGATAGTGGAGAGTAATGTGGCTCTTATTATAGCACTATAGCCTACTAACCTTCTTATCATGTATATATGTCCCCTGAGGAATCTTGAGGAAAGAAGAAACGCGTCGGGATGCATGTGAGGCATTTTTTGAAGGGCAAGTGCAGGGCCTCTTATTGCAGTGGTAGCTGTGAGGTGTGGACTGCCCTTGTCAGGGAAGAAGCAAAAGGGCAACGAGGGTAGTGCAGTACTCTGTCAGGGTTTAATAGGGGCAGAACCATATGCCTTCCTGAAACTACCGCTGGGACCCTCTTGTTGTACTCCTGCTCCATCAACTGGGGATCCATGAGAACCTTCTACTGACAACTCAATTTATTGATGGGTGAGGACGTTCCAATTTATCTATGTTTTTACTATATCTAATTCACCATTGGGGTGATTGTTGGTGTATATTTATGACCTAGCAGTCTAAAATATTGCCTTTAAGGACGTCTGTAGTGTTTTGGTTATTTATCAAATGCATAGCACGTGCTACATTTTAATTGTGGTGTATACTATTTGATAATAACATCATTATCAAGTTCATTGATTGTCCACATTGGGTTTTTTTTTTCTTTTGACAGGCCCACTTCTAATATCAACTCTACACTTATACAATTATGTGTAGAGTTGTACACCTGTCATTACTTGTTATATATTGGTGCAATAATACATCCTGATGTGGCACCATACATGCCTTTTGGTTGTTATTGCACGGCAGTATTGACCATACAGGTCTTTGCTCTCTTTGTATGTTTTTGTATGTCCATTTATTAAGTGATTAGATTAAAAGTTATGTTTTAGTTACCCTTGCTGTTCTTACCTTTGTTTGATAGGGTCACGAGACCACTGGGTATTTATCACCTTTGCTGCTTTGTTCTCAGGAGCTCAGGAGCACACAGCAGGATCTGCAGCCACCACACCCACAATCAGCACAGTGAGCAACAGCTGATCAGAGCTGCACTCACTATTCTGCTGATGCAGTCACTGTGCATATACATTATATTACTGATCCTGTGCTGATCCTGAGTTACTTTCTGTATTATACTCCAGAGCTGCACTCACTATTCTGCTGGTGCAGTCACTGTGTACATACATTACATTACTGATCCTGAGTTACATCCTGTATTATACTCCAGAGCTGCACTCACTATTCTGCTGGTGCAGTCACTGTGTACATACATTACATTACTGATCCTGAGTTACATCCTGTATTATACCCCAGAGCTGCACTCACTGTTCTGCTGGTGCAGTCACTGTGTACATACATTACATTACTGATCCTGAGTTACCTCCTGTATTATACTCCAGAGCTGCACTCACTATTCTGCTGGTGCAGTCACTGTGCACATACATTACATTACTGATCCTGAGTTACATCCTGTATTATACTCCAGAGCTGCACTCACTATTCTGCTGGTGCAGTCACTGTGTACATACATTACATTACTGATCCTGAGTTACATCCTGTATTATACCCCAGAGCTGCACTCACTGTTCTGCTGGTGCAGTCACTGTATACATACATTACATTACTGATCCTGAGTTACATCCTGTATTATACTGCAGAGCTGCACTCACTATTCTGCTGGTGCAGTCACTGTGTACATACATTACATTACTGATCCTGAGTTACCTCCTGTATTATACTCCAGAGCTGCACTCACTATTCTGCTGGTGCAGTCACTGTGTACATACATTACATTACTGATCCTGAGTTACATCCTGTATTATACTCCAGAGCTGCACTCACTATTCTGCTTGTGCAGTCACTGTGTACATACATTACATTACTGATCCTGAGTTACATCCTGTATTATACTCCAGAGCTGCACTCACTATTCTGCTGGTGCAGTCACTGTGTACATACATGACATTACTGATCCTGAGTTACATCCTGTATTATACTCCAGAGCTGCACTCACTATTCTGCTGGTGCAGTCACTGTGTACATACATTACATTACTGATCCTGAGTTACCTCCTGTATTATACTCCAGAGCTGCACTCACTATTCTGCTGGTGCAGTCACTGTGTACATACATTACATTACTGATCCTGAGTTACATCCTGTATTATACTCCAGAGCTGCACTCACTATTCTGCTGGTGTAGTCACTGTGTACATACATTACATTACTGATCCTGAGTTACATCCTGTATTATACTCCAGAGCAGCACTCACTATTCTGCTGGTGCAGTCACTGTGTACATACATTACATTACTGATCCTGAGTTACATCCTGTATTATACTCCAGAGCTGCACTCACTATTCTGCTGGTGGAGTCACTGTGTACATACATTACATCACTGATCCTGTACTGATCCTGAGTTACCTCCTGTATTATACTCCAGAGCTGCACTCACTATTCTGCTGGTGCAGTCACTGTGTACATACATTACATTACTGATCCTGAGTTACATCCTGTATTATACTCCAGAGCTGCACTCACTATTCTGCTGGTGCAGTCACTGTGTACATACATTACATTACTGATCCTGAGTTACATCCTGTATTATACTCCAGAGCTGCACTCACTATTCTGCTTGTGCAGTCACTGTGTACATACATTACATTACTGATCCTGAGTTACATCCTGTATTATACTCCAGAGCTGCACTCATTATTCTGCTGGTGCAGTCACTGTGTACATACATTACATTACTGATCCTGAGTTACATCCTGTATTATACTCCAGAGCTGCACTCATTATTCTGCTGGTGCAGTCACTGTGTACATACATTACATTACTGATCCTGAGTTACATTCTGTATTATACTCCAGAGCTGCACTCACTATTCTGCTTGTGCAGTCACTGTGTACATACATTACATTACTGATCCTGAGTTACATCCTGTATTACACTCCAGAGCTGCACTCACTATTCTGCTGGTGCAGTCACTGTGTACATACATTACATTACTGATCCTGAGTTACATCCAGTATTATACTCCAGAGCTGCACTCATTATTCTGCTGGTGCAGTCACTGTGTACATACATTACATTACTGATCCTGAGTTACATCCTGTATTATACTCCAGAGCTGCACTCACTATTCTGCTGGTGGAGTCACTGTGTACATACATTACATTACTGATCCTGAGTTACATCCTGTATTATACTCCAGAGCTGCACTCACTATTCTGCTTGTGCAGTCACTGTGTACATACATTACATTACTGATCCTGAGTTACATTCTGTATTATACTCCAGAGCTGCACTCACTATTCTGCTGGTGTAGTCACTGTGTACATACATTACATTACTGATCCTGAGTTACATCCTGTATTATACTCCAGAGCGGCACTCACTATTCTGCTGGTGCAGTCACTGTGTACATACATTACATTACTGATCCTGAGTTACATTCTGTATTATACTCCAGAGCTGCACTCACTATTCTGCTTGTGCAGTCACTGTGTACATACATTACATTACTGATCCTGAGTTACATTCTGTATTATACTCCAGAGCTGCACTCACTATTCTGCTGGTGCAGTCACTGTGTACATACATTACATTACTGATCCTGAGTTACATTCTGTATTATACTCCAGAGCTGCACTCACTATTCTACTGGTGTAGTCACTGTGTACATACATTACATTACTGATCCTGAGTTACATTCTGTATTATACTCCAGAGCTGCACTCACTATTCTGCTGGTGGAGTCACTGTGTACATACATTACATTATTGATCCTGAGTTACATCCTGTATTATACTCCAGAGCGGCACTCACTATTCTGCTGGTGCAGTCACTGTGTACACAGCTTATCCCACCGTTGCATTGAGGGAAGGTTAGATCTGATTTATCCAGACATCATATAATGGATCCATGTTACATGCTATTCTAAAACGTAGTTTGGAGCTACATATTATCAGAATACTGATTTATCTTTTTTAAGATGAAATAAAATATGTTGTTTTGTTGTTTTTTTCAGAACAAAAACTGCAGAATAAAAATGCAGCCTAACAGCTGATCTATTCCATCTTTCTGCTGCAGTACATCCAGGTTATAGATATCCCTGTTGTATGTGGTGACGATCGGTTCAGATTTTCCTTCTTGTTTCAGAAATTGCATAATGGAGTAATTGTAAACGCTTAATAACAAAAACATTATAGCTTTGAAATAAAGAAAACGTAATATGTGCTACTGTTTACCCCATTACCAGCAAGAGAACAAGATACTTACCAGAGAGAGAATCGCACTCTGATGACAATCCCTTAAAATGTCCGAAAGTGAAAATGACTTCCTGGATCCAATGTAGATTCAGCTCCAGGGTGGAGCCGCAGAGCAGCGCATTAACTGTTTAGGGCTCTGTGGTAAAGAAGGCTTAAAGGGAACCTGTCACTTTGTACACGCTCTCCAACCTGTGGACATTGTGGTAAGGAGGAGGAGAAGCTGAGAAGAATGATACATCAATTTGTTGGAAATGATTCAGTATAACTTGTATTTTGTTAGTTGAAATCTCTGGTGTTCAGTGTTGGACTGGCCCATCAGTGAAACGGAGAATCCTCCGGTGGGCCCTGGCTTCTCCTTCAGGAGAGTTCATAGTGCAAACCTTGCAGCTGCTATGGGGCTGTTGAGTGGGGGAGAAGGTGGGTCCTCAGAATCAAATCCTCTGGTGGGCCCAATGTTCTTCAGTCTGATACTTCTGGTGTTTGTATGTATATGAGTCAAGTGGGCAGTCCTACTCAGTGACTATCTCTGCATGCACAGTCATACAGGGAAGACTGTCAATCACTAAATAGGTCCGCCCACTGTATATTATTTATTATGCTTTGCTCATATAGCGCCACTGTAGCGTCGGCGTCCCTGCCTCCTGCTAGGCAGGGACGCTGTTCCCCTCACCTCTCCGCTCCGTGCCCGGCGTCCTCCTCCCGCTCTGCTGGCAGCGCGCGCTCCTTCCCGGCCACGGTGCTTAGGGCGCGCGCGCTCCCCCTCTCTTAAAGGGGCCGCGCGCGCCGTCCTAAGGAGTCCCCGGCCAATGGCCGGAGGACTTCACCATATATAAGGCACCTCCTCCAAAATGGAGGTGCCCGAGCAATGTTGTAGCACAGTTCATCACTCTGCTTCAGCCCTCAGGTCCCGTTTCCAGTTACCTGCCAGTTACCTGCCAGTTACCTGCCAGTTTCCTGTCTGATACCTGCCAGTCTCGTGTCTACCTGCTACTATTCCTGCGGTCCGACAGTCTGCCTACCTGCCCTGCCAGTCTGTCTATGGATCCTTCTGCCCGCTCACCTGGGAGCGCACATCTGCTACCTGCCTGCTAGCCAACCTGGAGTCTCCGCCGTCACGTGCTGTGACCACCTGCCTGTCCAGAGACTCTTGCCCGCTCACCTGGGAGCGCTCACCTGCTACCTGTCTGCTAGCCTACCTGGAGGCTCCGCCGTCACGTGCTGTGACCACCTGCCTGTCCAGAGACTCTTGCCTGCTCACCTGGGAGCGCTCACCTGCTACCTGCCTGCTAGCCAACCTGGAGGCTCCGCCGTCACGTGCTGTGACCACCTGCCTGCCCAGAGACTCTTGCCCGCTCACCTGGGAGCGCTCATCTGCTACCTGCCTGTTAGCCTACCTGGAGGCTCTGCCGTCACGTGCTGTGACCACCTGCCTGTCCAGAGACTCTTGCCTGCTCACCTGGGAGCGCTCACCTGCTACCTGCCTGTTAGCCTACCTGGAGGCTCTGCCGTCACGTGCTGTGATCACCTGCCTGTCCAGAGACTCTTGCTCACTCACCTGGGAGCGTCCACCTGCTACCAGCCTGCTAGCCTACCTGGAGGCTCTGCCGTCACTTGCCGTGACCACTCGCCTGCCAAGAGACTGTCCCGGTCACTTGCTGTGACTCCCTGCCCGTTTACCCAGAGACTGTCCCGGTCACTTGCCGTGACCACCTGCCCGTTTACCCAGAGACTGTCCCGGTCACTTGCCGTGACCACCTGCCCGTTTACCCAGAGACTGTCCCTGTCACTTGCTGTGACTACGTGACCGTCTTCCCTGGGCGCCACCCGCTTCCTTACAAGGACCGCCCCCTTGTATAGTTGCTCAGAGGTTCCGCCTCCCAGACCCGTTACAGTTTGCTCGGGCCATGGAACCCGGTGGCACCCAAGCTCCCTCGCTCTCGGACCTATGTCATGAACTGTCCCGTCAGAGGTCCCAACAGGAGTCCATCCTGGGTCACCTGCGGAATGTCAACTCTCGCCTGGACACTCTGACTGCTCCACCAGCAACCACCGCTAGTGTCATGACTCGCAATCCGGCTGCGCCGCTGCCCACCAATACCATGGTATCCAGTCCTGGACCCCGGCTTTCTGCACCTCCTCGCTTTGGAGGTGACTCCGCTCAAGCTCGGGGCTTCATAAACCAGTGCACCCTGCACTTTGAACTCTTGTCCCATCAGTTTATCTCCGACCGGTCCAAAGTGGCCTTTATCATGTCCCACCTCACGGGGGAGGCTCTGGCTTGGCTAAATCCTCTATGGGAGAGAGGAGACCCCCTGGTGTCCGACTTGCCAGCCTTTCTCAAGGCTTTCCGGAAAGTCTTCGACGAACCCGGACGGAAGACCTCATCCGCATCGTCTCTGCTACGCCTCCGTCAAGGAAATCTCACCGTGGGCCAATATGCCATACGGTTCCGTACCCTTGCTTCGGAGCTGGCCTGGGATAACGACGCTCTGGTGTCTGTCTACTGGGAGGGTCTGTCCGGCCGTATTAAAGATGAACTCGCCGGTCGGGACATTCCTACCACTCTCGACGACTTAATAACACTTGCCACCCGGATTGACATCCGGTTCCAGGAGCGCGCCAAAGAGGTCACCCGTGAGAGGAGGTTTCCACGTCTAGCCCCCACCTTCCAGAAACCCGTTACTCCCCAGGCACACTCACCTGAGCCTATGCAGGTCGACCAGACCAAGATGGTCAAAACCCGTCAAGACTTACGCCGTGCCGAGGGGAGCTGCTTCTACTGTGGCAGTAAGGAGCACCGGATCCGTACCTGCCCGGAGAGGTCGGGAAACGCCTGTGTCTAGGATCGCTCAGAGAGGTCGTCCTAGACAAGAATAAACCCTCTCCATCTCTGCTGCTGTCAGTCTCTATCATCTGCGGGGAGAACCGTTATTTTGAACTAGCCCAACTTGACTCTGGAGCTGCCGGGAATCTCATTTCTCAGTCCCTGGTAGAAAAATACCGCATTCCCACCAAACCTCTGGCTGTACCCTTATCTGTCGCTGCCGTGGATGGGGGCCTCTTACCACGTCCCATCCAACTCATCACCGAATCCATTACTCTGCAGGTGGGAATGCTGCACTCTGAGAGCATCTTCTTTCATGTTCTGCCTGGACTCTCTCACGCCCTCTTGCTAGGCCTACCTTGGCTCCAGAAACATGCACCCGTGCTTGACTGGCAGACCGGAGAAGTCCTTCGCTGGGGACAGGACTGCCATAAGACTTGTTTGGTTCCCGTCCATCCCGTCCGTCCTTCTCCTACCCCAGCTAATCTACCTGGACTTCCGATTCCTTATTGGTCATATGCTGATGTCTTTAATAAAAAGGAGGCAGAGACATTACCCCCACACAGACCATACGACTGCCCAATCGACCTGTTACCCGGTACTACTCCTCCCCGTGGGCGTATTTACCCATTGTCCGCTGCTGAGACCCGGTCTATGTCTGAATATATTGAGGAGAATCTGGCCCGGGGATTTATCCAGAAATCTACCTCCCCGGCAGGAGCAGGCTTCTTCTTTGTTAAAAAGAAGGACGGCTCTCTCCGTCCCTGTATAGACTATAGAGGCCTTAACCAGATCACGGTGAAGAATAAATACCCCCTTCCTCTCATTCCGGAATTATTTGACCGTCTGAGGGGGGCTACAATCTTCACCAAACTGGACCTCCGTGGGGCGTATAACCTGGTCCGTATCCGTCAGAGGGATGAATGGAAGACGGCATTCAACACCCGGGACGGCCACTATGAATATCTGGTAATGCCCTTTGGTCTCTGTAACGCTCCCGCCGTCTTTCAAGAGTTGGTCAATGACATCTTCCGGGACCTTCTCTACTCCTGCGTAGTGGTGTACCTGGACGACATCTTGGTCTTCTCTCCGGATCTCCAGACTCACCGGAGGGATGTTCGTCAGGTCCTGCTCAGGCTCAGGCAGAACCACCTCTACGCTAAATATGAGAAGTGCCTCTTTGAGCAGACCTCGCTTCCGTTTTTGGGCTACATAATTTCTCAGACCGGCCTACGAATGGATCCTGAGAAACTGTCTGCCATCGAGAAGTGGCCTCGACCAGAGGGGTTGAAGGCTATTCAGCGGTTCCTGGGCTTCGCCAACTACTACCATCTCTTCATACCGCACTTCTCTTCCCGGACTGCCCCAATTTCTGCGCTCACCCGTAAGGGCACTAATCCCAGAGAATGGCCGCCCGAAGCAGAGGAAGCCTTTCTTTCCTTAAAACAGGCTTTCTCTTCCGCCCCGGTGCTGCATCGCCTGGACGGCAACAAGCAGTTCTTCCTGGAAGTTGATGCCTCCTCCTCTGGAGCCGGAGCGGTACTTACCCAAAAATTGTCTTCCGGGAGAATGATAACTTGCGGCTTCTTCTCCAAACTCTTCTCCTCTTCTGAGCGCAACTATTCTATAGGAGACCGAGAGTTATTGGCCATTAAGCTGGCATTGGAGGAGTGGCGTTACCTGCTCGAGGGGGCTCTTCACCTGGTAATAATTTACACTGACCACAAGAACTTGGCTTACCTCCAGAGTGCCCAGAGACTTAACCCGCGCCAAGCCCGGTGGTCCTTGTTTTTTGCTCGCTTTGATTTTGTTCTTCATTTTCGCCCGGCTGACAAAAACATCAAAGCGGACGCCTTGTCCCGATCCTTTCTGGTGTCTGATCTCGAGGAGGAACCTAAACACATCATCGATCCCGCCAGAGTAATGCAGGTGGCTCCCGTGAGTCTAAATCGTCTCCCTCCCGGTAAGACGTTCGTAACGGTACCTGATCGGGAGAAGATCCTACACTGGGGTCACTCGTCTAAACTAGCTGGCCACGCCGGTCAGAAAAAGACCCTCCAGCTTATTACCCGGCACTACTGGTGGCCTACCCTGCACAAGGACGTAATAGACTTTGTTTCTGCCTGTGTGTCCTGCGCCCGCAACAAGGTTCCGAGACACCTGCCAGCCGGTCGCCTCCTTCCGCTTCCTGTACCTGCTGCCCCCTGGCAGCATATAGCTATGGACTTCATAACTGATCTCCCTGTCTCTGCCGGTTGTACAGTCATTTGGGTGGTCGCTGACCGCTTTTCCAAAATGGCCCATTTCATTCCCCTGCCAGGCCTCCCGTCTGCACCCGAGCTGGCTAAAGACTTTATCCGCCACATCTTCCGTCTTCATGGCCTGCCCCTCCACATCGTGTCGGATCGTGGGGTTCAGTTCACCTCACGCTTCTGGAGAGCCACATGTAAACTGCTAGACGTCACCCTGGACTTCTCCTCCGCTTACCATCCATAGTCCAATGGTCAAGTGGAGCGGATCAATCAGATCCTGACCAGTTACCTCCGGCACTTCGTTAATGCCCACCTTTCAGACTGGGTGGATCTCCTTGGGCCGAATTCTCTTACAACAATCACGAGAGCGAATCTTCCTCCAAATCCCCGTTTTTTGTAGTCTTCGGTCAGCATCCTCGGATCCCATTTCCCGTCTCCACCTCGGTGGATAATCCGGCTGCGGAATCTCTCGTTAGCGAATTATCCTCCATTTGGGAGAGTACCCGATCCGCACTCCTTCAGTCGTCCGAGCGGATGAAAAAACACGCTGACAAAAAACGCCTGGATCCTCCACAATTCTGTCCTGGAGATAAAGTCTGGCTCTCGTCCAAGTATGTCCGGCTCAAGGTTCCTTCCTACAAGTTAGGGCCTCGGTTCATCGGCCCACTGGAGGTTATCAATCAGATCAACCCGGTGGCCTATAAATTGAAACTCCCGGCCAACTTGCGGATCCCTAACTCCTTCCATGTATCTCTCCTCAAACCCGTGGTATTTAACTCTTTTTCCAAGTTTACAGGTACGCCTCCTGCTCCGGTTTCCGCTGAAAACGAGTTTGAGGTAGAGAACATTCTGGCCACCAAAAGGGTAAGAGGAAAGACCTTTTTTCTAGTAGATTGGAAGGGGTTTGGTCCTGAGGAGAGAACGTGGGAGCCCCGGGAGAACATCCATGCCCCTCTCATCCTTGCTAAATTTCTGTCTGGCCTAAAAAAGGGGGGGGGGTACTGTAGCGTCGGCGTCCCTGCCTCCTGCTAGGCAGGGACGCTGTTCCCCTCACCTCTCCGCTCCGTGCCCGGCGTCCTCCTCCCGCTCTGCTGGCAGCGCGCGCTCCTTCCCGGCCACGGTGCTTAGGGCGCGCGCGCTCCCCCTCTCTTAAAGGGGCCGCGCGCTACGTCCTAAGGAGTCCTCGGCCAATGGCCGGAGGACTTCACCATATATAAGGCACCTCCTCCAAAATGGAGGTGCCCGAGCAATGTTGTAGCACAGTTCATCACTCTGCTTCAGGTCCCGTTTCCAGTTACCTGCCAGTTACCTGCCAGTTTCCTGTCTGATACCTGCCAGTCTCGTGTCTACCTGCTACTATTCCTGCGGTCCGACAGTCTGCCTACCTGCCCTGCCAGTCTGTCTGTGGATCCTTCTGCCCGCTCACCTGGGAGCGCACATCTGCTACCTGCCTGCTAGCCAACCTGGAGGCTCCGCCGTCACGTGCTGTGACCACCTGCCTGTCCAGAGACTCTTGCCCGCTCACCTGGGAGCGCTCACCTGCTACCTGTCTGCTAGCCTACCTGGAGGCTCCGCCGTCACGTTCTGTGACCACCTGCCTGCCCAGAGACTCTTGCCCGCTCACCTGGGAGTGCTCATCTGCTACCTGCCTGTTAGCCTACCTGGTGGCTCTGCCGTCACGTGCTGTGATCACCTGCCTGTCCAGAGACTCTTGCTCGCTCACCTGGGAGCGTCCACCTGCTACCAGCCTGCTAGCCTACCTGGAGGCTCTGCCGTCACTTGCCGTGACCACCCGCCTGCCAAGAGACTGTCCCGGTCACTTGCTGTGACTCCCTGCCCGTTTACCCAGAGACTGTCCCGGTCACTTGCCGTGACCACCTGCCCGTTTACCTAGAGACTGTCCCGGTCACTTGCCGTGACCACCTGCCCGTTTACCCAGAGACTGTCCCTGTCACTTGCTGTGACTACCTGCCCGTCTTCCCTGGGCGCCACCCGCTTCCTTACAAGGACCGCCCCCTTGTATAGTTGCTCAGAGGTTCCGCCTCCCAGACCCGTTACAGCCATCATATCCTGCAACGCTTTACAGACACCATCACTGTCCACAATGGGGCTCACAAATTAATTTCCCTATCAGTATGTGTAGCGTCCCGAGGGTTCGGTCGCTACAGAGGTATTGCACCTCACCCAGAGGTGTGATATCCCACTCCCGGGTAAGGATGGTGTGTGGACCGGGACTCAGTTAGCTGCATGCATCACACACACCCCATTTCCGGGGGACAGCTCAACGGTGCTCCCATTAGTACAGTAATGCAGGCACATCTGACCATGTCCCTGGCTGGAGTGGGGAGGGGGGAGGAAAACCCAGTGATGTAGGAGCAGGAGGGGACGGTTTCTGGGCATAGGTAGGAGCCCATTGGTTGCAAGTCACCTGGGCTCATACACAGAGAGGGAGGTATAAGAGGTGGGTACCATCTTAGGGAGAGTTCAGTCGTGCAGAGAAGAAGTGCAGTCTGTGAGGAGAGGCTCTGCAGGAGCTCTGCTCCAGGGCCAGGCCTAGAGTAGAGGCCGGGGCCCGAGAGAAGAAAGGAGAACAGAAAGGAAAGTAAGAAGGAACAGAACACCAAGAGAGGCCCAGAGACACGAAGGCAGAAGGAACCCTAAGGACCCAGGAGATTACGGGTGACGGGTTGGCAGGACAGGGTACCGGATCCCAAGTTGGTGGAGGTGACTAATCCTTAACCAAGAACCGGTGGTCGTGATCATTTACTGGTGCGACCCCTCACTACACCTACTAGGAAGGCACACCACATAGGGTCAGGGAAGTGGACACCCAGTCCTCCCAGGAGAAGACCCGAGGCAGCTGGACAGAAGTAGTGTCACTGGTGGGGCACGGCTGACGAAAGGATAGAAGGGAGTCCTGTGCCACACTCCGGAATTGCCTGGGGGTTGATCGAGCCCCCTGCCTGGTCGACGCAGCACGGCTCAGGCGGTCCTATCTGTGCACAAGTGACCTGCATGAGAACTGTGAGTAAAGAACCTGAACTGCAACACCTCGTCTCTGTGCTTTCTCACCGCGTACAGCACTACTAGTACTGGGACGCACGGCACCACCATCTACTATACTGCCCTGGGGCTACACTCTTCCCGTGGGGAGTTATACTACCTCAGCTGCACACACCATCAGCCTCAGTGGACTGCCTTGCAGCGGCGGTTCATAATAGCCGCAATCCACGGGTGGCGTAGTCGGACATTTAATCATAAAAACCACATAAATAGACTGCCACTGGTTTGACCACCCTGAGCCACGGGACCGGGTCGCCGCCACGGTGACTACAAACCCCAGCATCCCACAAAAGGCCCGGTTCCGGGTTCCCCACGCGGCCCAGGGGGCGCGTCAACTTTGGCGTAGTCGGCAGGATTGCGACCAACCCGCCACAAACGGGTATTGCGCGCCTGAAGAGAAAGAGACTGTTTTATTGAAAGTTGACTGTGTTGAAAATGGCGCCCGCCCCAGCAGAACGGACGCCATAATGTGCGAGCCAAAAGACAGCAGGAAGCCACCTCCCATCGTGGGCCAGGTCCCAGAATAGCGCCAAAGAAGGAGCCCGCCCCCAACAGCCATGAGTGCGGTTGTAGAGATGTCCATCAACGTGGGGGGGCTGCCCCTGAAAGTGACTGTCAGCAGATGGCCCCAAGACCACCCCCAATGGGGGCGGACAGGAAAGAAAACTGTGGGGCAGGGTGCAGTCTGGATCAGTCTGGACAGACCGCACCCGGGAATGGAAGGAACACCAAACACCACCAGCACCTTGGCCCGTAGCCTGTTGCAGGCTGAACCGCCCTGCAGCCTAACCGAATTGCTGGCACAGCTCCCCAGGGACCTGGAGTGTGCGCGAGCTGCGCTGGAGGATCTGGACCGGAGGATGGTCCGGGCGCAGCGGGATGTGTTTGCCGGATGGAAGGAGGAGTTGGCCCGGCAGCCTGCAGCCCACCAGCAGGAGGCGTCACCAGGGCCGAGCAGCGTGCCTGCCTCCGAGGGCGGTGAAGGTGGACCGGTGGCCGAGGACGACGCCGCGGAGGAGGCCATAAAGACCGAGGCAGGTAAAGGGGACATCATCACCCCAAGCCCTGAGGCCACAAGCCTGCCCCCTCCTCCCGTTGCGGGACTCGAAGCCCCGGGAACCGTACCTGCCACCGCGCCTCCTCTACTCCCGGCTAGGCCTCAGGCGGCAAGAGCCGCGGCTACGCCCCGCCCCGCGCCGTGCCCTTTAACCTCGGGCGTGGTCGAAAGACAGACGTCACAGGCCTGGTCGCAAGGCCTCGTGCACCCGGGCGCCACTGCCTCACCAGCGCCCCCTTCCTCGACTGCGCCACTCCCGGGCACGATCGGAAGACCACCGGCCTGGTCGCGAGGCCGAGTGCCCCCGGGCGCTGCTCCCCAACCGGGGCCCCCTGCCATACTGCCCCTGGGTGCGGATCTATTCGCCCAGCACACCGGCCTGGATGGACTGCCCCTAGTATGGCCGGCCGACCTGACCAGCAGCCGCCCATGGAGGGACCAGCCCCCGCGTGAACCCCTGATACCGGCTCCGGAGCCCAGAGAGATAATCCATCCCTCACTGGAGGACGCCCAGTTTGAGTGGTACCCCATTGGAGAAAACCTGATGGGGTTCACCCACGAATCCCGGGCAGACGCAGCCCGTCGACTAGAGTCCTGCCGCCAGCAGTTGGCGACATTTCAAAGGGAGCGACGGGAACGGCGTATCAGGGAGGAGCGGCTCCAAGCACGGAGTGCGGAGCAAAAGAGGAGAGCCCGACAGGATCCCCAAGCCGGCCGCGGTCCTCGAGCCACCGGGACCGTGGTGAAATTCTAGATGGAGCACGGCTGGGGCTTCATTAAAGATCCTGAGACCACAGACGACGTCTTTGTGACCCGTAGGGACGTCGAGAGCCACCTGCCAGAGGGACATCGCGGACGAGATCTATACCCTGGTGACGTGGTCACCTACACCCGGCACAAGGGCGCAAAGGGATTGTACGCCCTCCGCGTCCACCGGCTCACGGAGGAGGAGCTGCAATACCACTACGGAGAGAGTCAAGAGGGTCCGGACGGGCCTGAAGATTACCCGGAGGAACAAGGCGCATACGGAGGATACCGTCAGTAGTAAGGAGGAGAAAATGTGCCTATGTAAATAGTTACCCGTCAGGGTATAAGAACTGATGTTGACTGTTTAAAAAGTTGCCCCCTATATTCCTTATCTGGCTGGGGACTGAGAACAGCCATCCCCTTCCCAAACTGGTCGAGGACTGAGAGCGGCCGCCCCTGTAGATAGTTGCGCTTCCTAAAGCGCCCCCTACTGGTTTTATAAAAAGACTGCAACGTCTACCTCGGGACAGAGAGTCCCTCACGTTTAAAAGTTTGCTGAAGTTTTTGCACTTAAAAGAAGAATGAACACCTGGTCGCAAGTTGCACCGCGGCCAGGATCTAAGAATATGTTTACTTAAAAATGTTTTATATGAAAAAGTTTTATATGCTGCTATATGATGTTTTATATGACAAAAGAGTTCCGGTAGTATTGACAATATCTAATGAAAGAAAAGTGTTGAAAAAGAGGAAAGTGTTTCCCATAAAGGGAATTGAACAATGTCGTCCGTTTTCTAATGTAAAAAGTTTTGAAAAAGTTTAGCATGTCTTGTAAATTAATTGTCTTTACTCTTTTCCAGCCCGAGGACGTGCTGTGGTTTACCAGGGGGGAATGTAGCGCCCCGAGGGTTCGGTCGCTACAGAGGTATTGCACCTCACCCAGAAGTGTGATATCCCACTCCCGGGTAAGGATGGTGTGTGGACCGGGACTCAGTTAGCTGCATGCATCACACACACCCCATTTCCGGGGGACAGCTCAACGGTGCTCCCATTAGTACAGTAATGCAGGCACGACAGATCATGTCCCTGGCTGGAGTGGGGAGGGGGAGGAAAACCCAGTGATGTAGGAGCAGGAGGGGACGGTTTCTGGGCATAGGTAGGAGCCCATTGGTTGCAAGTCACCTGGGCTCATACACAGAGAGGGAGGTATAAGAGGTGGGCACCATCTTAGGGAGAGTTCAGTCGTGCAGAGAAGAAGTGCAGTCTGTGAGGAGAGGCTCTGCAGGAGCTCTGCTCCAGGGCCAGGCCTAGAGTAGAGGCCGGGGCCCGAGAGAAGAGAGGAGAACAGAAAGGAAAGTAAGAAGGAACAGAACACCAAGAGAGGCCCAGAGACACGAAAGCAGAAGGAACCCTAAGGACCCAGGAGATTACGGGTGACGGGTTGGCAGGACAGGGTACCGGATCCCAAGTTGGTGGAGGTGACTAATCCTTAACCAAGAACCGGTGGTCGTGATCATTTACTGGTGCGACCCCTCACTACACCTACTAGGAAGGCACACCACATAGGGTCAGGGAAGTGGACACCCAGTCCTCCCAGGAGAAGACCCGAGGCAGCTGGACAGAAGTAGTGTCACTGGTGGGGCACGGCTGACAAAAGGATAGAAGGGGGTCCTGTGCCACACTCCGGAATTGCCTGGGGGTTGATCGAGCCCCCTGCCTGGTGGACGCAGCACGGCTCAGGCGGTCCTATCTGTGCACAAGTGACCTGGATGAGAACTGTGAATAAAGAACCTGCACTACTAGTACTGGGACGCCCCGCACCACAACCACCATCTACTATACTGCCCTGGGGCTACACTCATCCCGTGGGGAGTTATACTACCTCAGCTGCACACACCATCAGCCTCAGTGGACTGCCTTGCAGCGGCGGTTCATAATAGCCGCAATCCACGGGTGGCGTAGTCGGACATTTAATCATAAAAACCACATAAATAGACTGCCACTGGTTTGACCACCCTGAGCCACGGGACCGGGTCGCCGCCATGGTGACTACAAACCCCAGCATCCCACAAAAGGCCCGGTTCCGGGTTCCCCACGCGGCCCAGGGGGCGCATCATATGTCTTTGCAATATGAGAAGAAACCTGAGAACCTGGAAGAAACCCACACAAACACGTGGAGAACACACAAACTCCGTAGGATTTGAACCCAGGACCCAAGCGCTGCAATGCAGCAGTGTATAAGAACCCTTGCCACTCTAATCTTTTTTTTTTTTTGATCTTTAATAATTTTAATATGCGATACAAACAAAATAAACTGCTTTTTACAGTTTATACAATTTTGGAATATTATTTAGTATTTAATAGTATTTAATTTCAGGTCTCAAGATACCTAAAATTCACTAGAAGTCTTCCGTATTTCACCGCTCAGTGAGGCAAAGTCTTGTTTCGCCTCCTTGGTGCAATGTATTTCATTAAATTTTTTCCTCATGACCTTTTTAAAGTGGGTTCCTACTCTAATGCTTGGTACAAGGCGGCTAAATCACCAATAGTGGCAAACCCAGCAGACTGATAGCACCCATGCCAGGTTATTAATGCACATAGACCTTTATATAATTGCCAAATGTGTGTTCATACAAACACTTGTTCCTGATTATCCACCAGTGTGAACATGCTGGCGTCCACCCGACGAATGAAAATACGCTCGTTGATCAAGTGATAATTTTTTGTCAGGCACAAAAATTATCACCATGTAAATAGGGGTGATGCTCATATATGGACAAAAGGATCATATTAATGATCGTTCTGTCTCCATCATTCTAAACAGATTGTTACACAAGTGCCGAACGACTTGTATATAGTCCATCAGCACTCATTAATGGTGCGTCGATCGGCCAAAGTCGACACATTTAAATGTACCATACGACCCCTCAGCTCGGGGCCACAAACCCTGTTCAGTCTCCACACACAGTAATGTTAGTGAAAATCCTTTTGCTGTTTCCTGCTAATTAAATGCAAAGGGACCCAGTTGTACGGATGGCTTTATATTGCTGCTGTCTGGTGGTGGTCACTGTACGGTAGTGCATCGGTGTTTGGATCTGTACTATGTACTGTGTAGACGTGTTTCTGCTCCATCTGACCATAGTCTGATGGTTTGGGTTGGCAGTATTGTAGGGATCCATGTTGTCAATTCAGGTCCCTGACGCTGATTAGGTTGAAAAAAGACTCGTGTCCATCAAGCTACAGACAGCCTTTCCCTTGGGCTGCGTTCACATATTGTGGCCATGGTGCTTTTTTTTTCCCTGAAACATTTTTGGAAAATTGTGGCAAATGCTGCATTATTGGTCTCAGTTGCAGAAAAAAAAAAACACCACAGCCACAAACTGTGAACGCAGCCTTATGGTTTACCAAGTAAAGTCTGAGTACGGTCCAAGGAAAAAATGTGAAATGTGCAGAGCCCCATAAGCTAATATTGGTCTGAGTGTGATCTGCTGTTTTGTCGGATCACACTTGGACCAAAAATATGCTCGTCTGCACCTGATGGTAAACTGGAACCTAAAGAAGACCTGTCACATGCTCCAAAAAATTGAGTTAATCACTTTATAAAAGTCCCTGAGCTTCCCTGATTTTTCCTCTTTTTTCTCTTTTTCTTTTTTTGTGCTGCGTCTCTCCATTGCAGAGATATTCACATTTGTTGCTTTTGGGGGCGCACCTATGTGAAATCTCTGGTTCTAGTCCAGCTGGGCGTTTTTTCAGAGTTTTCTCTGGGGGCTTACGCTTTCATTCCTCCCTCACGGTCCGGCCAATTACTTAGTAGTGATCTAGCCTTTTCAGACACTGCCGAGCTGTGATTGGCAGCATCTGGGAAGGAGGGATGAAAGCGCATGGCCCCAAAGAAGACTCTGAAGAAACGTCCAGTTGCACTTCAGAGATTTCACATACTGCACTTCCGAGGAAACAATTGTGAATATCTCTGCAATGGAGCGACGCAGCTCAAAACGGAAAAGAGCGTCAGGACCGAGAGCTCACAGACTTTTACAAGATAGTTAACTAAGTGACAGGTCCTCTTTCAGTATATATGTTTAACTAGTAATGTTAGGTGGAACTCTAGATATGAGAACGTTTTGTGCGAATTTAGTGCAGTCTATTGAGTTGCATATTATATTTCATCAGTTTATTCAGAGATAAAGACAGGAGAATAGAACAATAATGGGGAATACAACAACTTATTTTTACAGATAGAACAGAATGAAAAAACACCAAGGTTACTTACCGGTAGCCGGTTTTTCCTGAGCCCATGACAGCACACCTTGAGAGAGAGGATCCGCCCCACCAAGGACAGGAAACCGTCTGAAATAAAAGGGCGGTACCTCTCCCTCGCTTCAGTTGTTTACAGAGCATTGAGAGGACCTCCCTAAACAGGTTAGGCACATAACCAGCACCACAATATACATATACACACCACCCCAAACAGTGCACACCAGGGTGTGAGAAACATAGAAAAAATAAGGGGGGGAAACTACGGGTGCTGTCATGGGCTCAGGAAAAACCGGCTACCGGTAAGTAACCTTGGTGTTTTCCCCTCCCCCATGACAGCACACCTTGAGAGAATTTTGGAGAATTTATGAGCACCCTAGGGAGGGACCACCGCCTGAAGTACCGTTCTCCCAAAGGTGAGATCAGAAGAGGATAGATCCAACCGATAGTGCTTAAAGAAGGTGGATGGTGTAGACCAAGTAGCAGCCCTACATATCTGCTCGATCGAGACGTCTGCTCTCTCTGCCCAGGAGGTTGCAACGGCTCTGGTGGAATGAGCCCTCACATTGTCCGGGGCTGGAACCCCTGTGGACGTATAGGCTAAGCAAATGGCCTCCCTGAGCCACCTAGAGATGGTACCCTTGGACACCCCGTGACCTTTCCTACACCCTTGAAAGGCCAGGAACAGAGAACCGTCTTTCCTCCACAGACTAGTCATGTGAATGTACTGTAGCAGGGACCTCCTAACATCTAGGCTATGGAACCTGACTTCCCCTGGGTTCTTGGGATTGCTGCAGAACGAGGGTAGCACAATCTCCTGACTACGGTGAAATCTAGATACCACCTTGGGAAGTTATGCTGGATCTGGCCGCAAGGTGACCCTATCCTCAAAGATTTGTGTGTAATGAGGATTAACCGAAAGGGCCTGCAGATCACCCACCCTACGGGCTGACGTTAAGGCCACTAGGAGGATGGTCTTAAGGGTGAGAATTTTTGGAGAAACCTTGTGTAGAGGTTCAAATGGTTCACTAGTAAGAGCATTCAAGACTAAGTTCAGGTCCCAAGGAGGAACACCCAAGGATCTAACCGGTCCTGCTCTGGCACAGGACTTGATAAACCTCGAGATCCACCTATTCCCAGCCAGATTACAATTGTAGAGTGCTCCCAAAGCTGAAACTTGAACCTTAAGGGTCCCTGTAGCTAGACCCAGGTCCCGCCCCTTTTGCAGAAATTCCAGGATCCCTCTGATCGGAGGTTTGCTCGATAGCGGGATATCTATAAACTCTAGGAATTTACCCCAAACCCTGCTATAAATCTTAGTTGTAATTGGTTTTCTGCTCCCCAATAAAGTAGAAACTAAGCCTGGTGAAAACCCCTTGCTACTCAATAGCGACCTCTCAAATTCCATGCCGAAAGATGGAACCCCCTGGCCTGGGCATGGAATACTGGTCCCTGCATGAGAAGGTCCGGCCTCTCTGGTAGAATCCAGGGATCTGACACCGACATTAGCCGAAGCAGAGAGAACCAAGGCCTCTTGGGCCAAAAAGGGGCTATCAAAATCACCCTGGCGCCTTCCTCCCGGATCTTCCTCACCACTACTGGAATCATCACTAATGGCGGAAAGGCATAGGCCTTCCTGAACCCTCAAGGAATCTGGAGGGCATCTACGGCATGGGGATTTTCTGCCGGATTTAGGGAGCAAAATCTCTGCACCTTTCTGTTTGCCCTTGTGGCGAACAGGTCTATGTCTGGCTGCCCCCATAACTGGACAATCTGATGGAAGACCTCCGGGTTCAACCCCCACTCCCCCTGTCTTAGGGTATGGCGGCTTAGAAAATCTGCTTTCACGTTTTCTATCCCCTTTATGTGAAGGGCGCTGAGGGATAGGAGGTTTCGCTCTGCTAGACCAAGGATCCTGTCTGCCACCACCATCAGAGGGCGTGACCTTGTCCCTCCTTGGTGATTCACATAGGCTACTGCTGTCCGGTTGTCGGACCAGACCTGGACATGGTGATTTTGGATGTGAGGGAGGAAGCCCCTGAGGGATCTTTCTACGGCCCAAAGCTCCTTTAAGTTTGAGGATGCTCCCCCCTCGTGGTAAGCCCAGTGACCCTGTATTGCGAGTTCTGCCAGATGACCCCCCCATCCGGAACTGCTTGCGTCGGTCGTAATTACCCGATCTACTGGTCTGGACCATTGAACGCCTGCGGTTAGATTTCCCCTGACTGTCCACCACGAAAGGGAATCTACTACTTGTGGGGAGAGAGAGAGCCTGCCTTCTAAATGCCCGTTGCAGGACCTCTGTGCTGACAGGACCTCCCACTGAAGCCGCCTCATATGCCCCTGGGCCCACATTACTGCTGGGAGACAGGCCGTCATAGAACCCAGGAGGGACATTGCCTCTCTCAGAGACATCTCTGGAGCTTGAATGGCCTTCGAGACTAATGCAATCAACCTGCAGATTTTGTCCTCTGGGAGGAAGCAGGTTTGGCGACGAGAGTCTAGGATTAGACCCAGAAAGGTCAAACAGGAGTCTACCATCACATGGGAGGGAGCACAGTTTCTGTTTCGAAGGTAGGTCGCCTGGGCAACCTTTGAGCCACAAGGCCCGCCTGGCTGCGTTGGATAGTCCCGCTGCCCTAGCTGACAGTCTGACCGAGTCAGCTGAAGAGTCGGCCAGGAAGGCCGATGCTGTTTGTATTAGAGGTAGCTCTGCAAGTATTGCCTGTCTGGAGACCTTTTTATCTTTAAGCTGGTCTTCCAGCTGTTGGAGCCACACCATCAAGGACCTCGCCACACAGGTGCTAGCCACCGCTGGTTTTAGGCCACCTGCCGCCGCCTCCCACGTGTGGCGCAGGAAGGAGTCATCTCTTTTATCCAGGGCATCTTTTAGGACGCCAGAGTCCTCCAAGGGCAGGGAAGATCTTTTCGACGACCTTGCCACAGTCCCATCCACCTTGGGGATCTTATCCCAAGGTTCCGCATCCTTCTCTTCGAAGGGGTACCTTCTTTTGGAGAAGGAGGGTAAAGCCCCTGATCTCTCAGGTCTCCTCCACTCCCGGTCAATGAGGCCCTGAATCTTACTGTTAACCGGAAATGAGCGTCTCTTCTTCTCTCCCAAGCCCGCAAACATAATGTCCTCCCGGGATTTAGATGCTCTCTCTTCCTCCAGACCCATGGTTGATCTTACTGCCCTAACCAGTCTGTCTGTATTCTCAATGGGGAAGCAGGGTCTACCGCCCCCCGATGAGGAAGAGGACGATGAATCCCACTGCTCCTCGGACTGGGAGGAATCAGAGACGGGGGAAACCTCTCTACGGGGCCTTTTCTTCCCTCTAAGGAACCCTTTCAGGGACCCCTGAACTTCTGCATGTACTATGGACTTTAAATCTGCAGCAAAATCCCGGGAATTCTCAGCTATGGTTTTGGTCACACAGCCCTGGCAAAGTGGTTTCTGCCACTCTACTGAGAGAGAAGCTTGGCAAAGGGCACACATTCTATGCTTTTGCTTGGCACTACTCTTCTTAGGCTCCTAAAAAAAGGAAGCACATAAGAGACTTCCCGTTATTAACCAGTGACATTCACGAAGCTCACTCACCCTCGGAGGTCACAAACGGGTACCGGATTCGGAGGCTGTCGCGGAACCGATGATTCCATTCTGGATGGTCCCGAGGCACTCGAAGCCTTACTCCTGCAGCTGCCACTACGATTACTCGAGCGGCTGTCTGTATACGATGCATCCCTCTGCTTTTTCTGTTGCTGAGGTGGGGGGGTAAGCTGCTGCTGCTCCTGGCTATCTGGATCAGCCATGTCTCAGAAGCGCACCACGCTTCCAGGATAGCTCCCCCCCTTAAATATAGGGCCATCCAGCCTCCTCCGGTCTGTGGGCCCTCCCCCTTCCTCAGGCCGGAGCTCCGTTGGAAAAAAAAAAAAAAAAAAACGGCCTGGGACGCTCCGATGGGCGCCGTCATCTTTGATCAGGCGCGTCACACCCGGAAGCGTTCCACACTGCAGGGGGAGGACGGCGCCGCGGTCTCCGGGAGGACAGAGCCTGCCTCACCGCGTGCGCCCCGCTCGGCGCAGAGACCCCAGGGGAAGCTGCGGACGGTGCTTCTGGGATACTGAACCCGGTGCACAGGCCAGTGCCCGCTCTTCCACACCGGGACAGCCCCAGGTAAGTCTTCTTTCTTCCAGACAGGTTCCCCATCAAGGACAGGAAACCAACTGAAGCGAGGGAGAGGTACCGCCCTTTTATTTCAGACGGTTTCCTGTCCTTGGTGGGGCGGATCCTCTCTCTCAAGGTGTGCTGTCATGGGGGAGGGGAAAAACAAACATATTTTCCTTATAGATATGAGTCCATGCAGTATATTCATTGCCTCTGATATTATATGAGCACACAGATTATTAATTTTTTTAACATGAATAGTAGTAATATCCATGGATGCATGTTGCAGTGAATACCTCTGTGTGTAGCCATACAAGCTTTTCTTATGATTTTTCCTTCATTTGCAGATCATTAATGACGCGCCCCCTGGGCCAGTGCTGTAGTGCGGCGCGCGTGCGCGCGGGGGATACCCGGAGCCGGATCCGATGGGGGTAGTAGTCTTCGGGTGGCGGTGACCCGGTCCGTGCCCAGGGTGGTCAAACTAAGTGGCAGTTACTGGTATGATGGTATTAGTGTCCGACTACGCCACCCGTTGAATGCGGCTATGAAGCCGCCGCTGCAGGGCAGTCCGCTGAGGCCGGTGGTACGGATGTGCAGCGTGGATGGTATAACCCCCAACGGGAGGGGTATGGCCTCAGGGCAGAGGATGAGGTTGATGTTGGGAGTGATGGTGTGGATGTCCCAGCACTAATGGTGCGACAAGGAAGCACGGAGACGCGAGGGTACAGTTCAGGGTCTTTACTGATGGTACAAGGCAAATTCCCCCGGGAGTACTGGCTAGTAGTTGGGGCCTGGTTAGTCTGCGAGTAAGCCGGAGTTCCCCTGGCCAGGTGGAGTTGTAGGCCTTCCCGTTAGTCTGTACCCTTCCTGGCTACCCTGCTTTCGGCGGTTACAAGTAGCCCACGTCCCTGGGTATACCGTGTGGTGCTCACCCGTATGGCTGGTGACCTGGGGCCTCCTGTTAGCCTCCGCTCTGGGATGGCGGTGCTGGTCCCTTCGTTGTGACTGAGCCTCCGGGCTTTTATGGCCAGAGGACCTGGAATCCCCTGCCGGATGGATTCTGATGCTGGGTATATCTTAGTCCCCACAGCCTCGGACTCCTGTGTCCGGTTTTAGTACCTTCTCCCAGGGCGAGCTCTGCACAGCTCCAGCCCCTGGCACTTCTCCTTGGCTCCTACAGAGCTCCTGATGTCTATCTGTCCCTGTTTCTGCGTGTCCAGACCAGACTTCGTCTCTGTCTGGAACTCCTCTTCTCTAACCCTGCCTCAGCCCCAGTTTTTGTAGGGGAAGTTCTTCCCCTCCCAGGACTGGGCAGGAGGTGTGGCATGCTTAGGATTCCTGCCCAGGAGACCTCCCACCTGCTCACAGACGTAATATTGCTATTACTGTGGAAACCAGACCCCTGGGGTGCCACATTCCCCCCTAGTGAAATTTAGTACTCCCCGACTAAACATATATATATATATTTTTTTTTAAAAAACATAACAGGGTATAAACAATAACAATTAAATACATGAGATGGTCACGGCGTGTCCGTAACCGGGAAGCAATAAGGATGTCCATTTCACCAAAGAACAGGGAGCCGTAACCAGGTAGGGGTCTGTCCTGCCCCGAGTCTTTAACAGTCTGTAGTTCATTCCTGGGTTACGCTCCAAACATATTTACAACAGAGTTCCGGTTACTCACTGTCCATAACCTGTCAGTCCATATAAAGAAATCTGCAACTGAAAAACATAATTAGCAACGGCTACAACAAAACAGGTAAACATAAAATAGTTAAAGCAATTAGCCAACTTAGATTCTCCAACGTACGGGCATCTGGCCTCTGGTAACCCTAGTGGACCTACGGAGCTCACTCACTGGTCCTGCACTACAGGGTGTAGGAGGTGTTATGGGCAGGCTGGGCAGCTTTCTGCGCACTCTTTGGCTCACTAGGGGCACGGCAGGCTCACTACTAGCAGAGGGTTGATCCTCCTGTACTGCTGGTGTGGACTCTTCTGCCTCTTGGGCCGGCTGCTCTTCCAGCTCTACTGGTTCTTCTGTAGGCACTTGCGGGGCTGGCTGGAGAAAGGTGAGGACGGGTACCACGACAGCACCGTTTACTTGTGTCCAAGACCGGGGGGAAGTCTCCGAGTACAGTCCTGATCATTTCTTCCCTTTCCTCTGCGGGTCGAGGGTTTTCTTGATCTTCTTCTTCAGGGTTTTGCTGCTCGGGACACTTCTTCAGGTGGTCTCTGGAGACAACGGCTGTGGTTTCTCCTCCATCCTTACTGATCACGCAAATCTTTGGGTTCTCATGGCTTGATGGCAGTACGGTGTACGGGTCCTTCTCCCACTGGTCGTCCAACTTGTGGAGCCGTCTTTTCCTCTTCAAAACCTGCTCTCCAGGTACCAGGGGAACAGCGGGAGCATACTGATTATAAGCCCTCTCTTGCCTTTCTCTAGCTTGAGACAGACTTCGCTCGACGCTCTCCTGTACTTTCCGATACTGCTGCTGCCGTTCTGTATCCCAGTCTGCCTCTGGCGAGGTGTCCTCGGGCGTCAGGACTCCCATATCCAGGTCGATAGGCAGCTTACCAGGTCTCGCTCTCATTAGGTAAGCCGGGGTACAGTTGGTAGAACCTACAGGGATGTGGTTGTATAGGTCCACCAGATCAGGCAGCTTCTCAGGCCACATACTGCGTTCTTCCAGGGGCAATGTTTTCAGGAGGTCTATCACCACCTGGTTCATCTTCTCGCAGAGTCCATTGGTTTGAGGGTGATAGGGCGTTGTTCTTATCTTCGTGCAGCCATACAGGTTGCAGAACTCCTGGAAGACTTCCGCTTCGAAGGCTGGCCCTTGGTCTGTCAGCACTTGGTCCGGGTACCCGTGTGGACGGCAGAAGTGCTGCTGGAAGGCTCTAGCTGCTGTTTGAGCCGTTAAGTCCTTGACCGGGACCACCACCAGGAACCGGGAGTAATGATCTACGATTGTGAGGGCGTAGACATACCCAGATCTGCTTGGAGCCAGTTTCACATGGTCCAGGGCTACCAGTTCCAGTGGCTGTCGGGTGATGATGGGCTGCAAGGGAGTCTTCTGGCTGGCACGGTCCTTCCTTCTTAGGTGGCACGGTCCACAGTCTCTGCACCACCTCTCGATGGCTCCTCTCATGCCTACCCAGTAGAACCGTTCACGCAACAAGAACTCCATCTTCTTCCACCCGAAATGTCCTGCTCGGTTGTGGTACGCCTCCAGAATCATAGCCGCGTCTCGTCTGGGGACCACTACCTGCCAGGTCAACTCATGTGTTCGAGAGTTAACCATTCTCCGGCACAACTTCTCCCTGTAGAGGAACAGCCTACTTTTCTCCTTCCACAGTTGCTTAGTCTCCTCTGGGGCGTCTGGGTCCAGACTGGCATCGGCTTGGGTCAGCATTTCCTTCACCAGACGGACTGCGGGATCACTGTCTTGCGTCTCCGCCCAGTTGTAGTGGGGCAAGGGATTGAACGTCGCGGAGCGCCTGCCCTTCACACGGTGGGAATACAGGGTAATCCCATGACGGTGGAACGCAGGGAGCTCAACTTCTTCCAGATCTTCTGGATCTTCCCCTACGTCCGGTAAGTTCGGCATTCTAGACAGGGCATCCGCGTTGGCATTGGAGCGTCCTGCCCGGTATTTGATGGTGAATTCAAAGTTGGACAGGCGAGCCATCCATCTCTGTTCCAGAGCACCGAGCCTTGCAGTGTCCAGGTGTGTCAACGGGTTGTTATCCGTGTACACGATGAATTTGGAGGAGGCAAGGTAATGCTTGAAACGTTCGGTCACTGCCCACACTACTGCCAGGAACTCCAGCTTGAATGAGCTATAATTCTCAGGGTTCCTCTCGGTGGGTCGTAGCTTTCGGCTGGCGTAAGCGATTACCCGTTCTTTTCCTTGCTGGATCTGGGACAGTACGGCTCCTAGCCCGATGTTGCTTGCGTCCGTGTGGAGGATAAAGGGCTGGCTGTAGTCTGGATATGCCAGGATTTCATCCCCCGTGAGGGCCATCTTCAGCTGGCAGAAGGACTCCTCTTCCAGCTTTTCCCACCTGAAGGGCGGCTTCTGGTTTTTGGCTTTCCGAGATTGACCTATCAGGAGGTCCTGCATAGGGGCTGCCATTTTGGTGAAACCGGGAATGAATCTTCGGTAGTAGCCTACCAACCCGAGGAACTGCCGCACTTCCTTTATGCTGGAGGGTCTTGGCCAGTCCTTAATTACGGTGATCTTATCAGGGTCGGGAGCCACTCCGTCAGCACTCACCACGTGTCCCAGGTATTGCACCTTTGGTTTCAGGAGATGACACTTGGAGGGTTTCACCTTTAGGCCGTAGTTTGCCAGAGCTTCGAACACTTCTGCCAGGTGTTTCAGGTGGTCCTCGTAGGTCTTGGAATAGACGATGACATCGTCCAGGTATAACAGGACCGTCTCGAAGTTCCGGTGTCCCAGACAGCATTCCATCAACCGTTGGAAGGTTCCTGGTGCGTTGCAGAGCCCGAACGGCATGCAGTTAAATTCGCTGAGACCCATCGGGGTGGTGAATGCGGTCTTCTCCCGGTCTGCCTCTGCTACAGGAACCTGCCAGTACCCGCTAGTGAGATCCAAAGTAGAGAAGAAGTTAGCAGATTTTAATGCAGCTAAGGACTCTTCTATCCTTGGTAACGGGTACGCATCTTTGTGTGTGATACGGTTGACCTTCCTGTAGTCTACACACATTCTCATAGTGTTGTCCTTCTTTTTCACTAAGACTAGTGGAGCTGCCCAGGGGCTACAGCTGTCTCTGATTACCCCAGCCTCCTTCATGTCTCTAAGCATCCCCTTGGCGTGTTGGTAGTGTGCAGGGGGTACGGGTCGGTATCTCTCCTTTATGGGAGGATGGTCTCCCGTGGGGATGTGGTGTTCTACCCCCTTTACTCGCCCGAAGTCTAGCGGGTGTTTACTAAACACTCTCTCGTACTCTCGAACCACCCGATAGACTCCCTGTTTCTGGTGTGAGGGAGTGGAGTCAGTACCCAAATGCAGTTGCTGACACCAGTCCTCCATTGGTTTCTTAGAGCCGTTACCTTCCTCTGGTTGAGATGGAGGCAAGGGTTCCACGGCCTGTACAGAATTCTGGTTTATGGTGAACAATTTAGCTAGCGTGGCATACCGGGGCACGTGTACTTCTCTCTCACTGATATTTATGATGCGAACGGGCACCCTCCCATGGCGTACATCGACCACCCCCCGTGCTGTCAAAATAGTGGGCCTACTGTCTGAGTAGACGGGTTCTACCATTGCTTGGTAGTCTCTACCTCTTAGACCAATAGCTGCCCGGCACCAAATCATCATCTCACTTTTTGGGGGCATGGCAATAGGGAACGGGTCACACATTCTCACGCTACCTATCTCACTACCAGATAGTTCCACCTGTTGCCGCTTCATCAGTGCCCGGATCTCTTTTTGGAGCACACGCTGCTGGCCGGAACTGGCGTTCTTGGCAACCTGCTGTAAAATGAGAATCACCTCTGCAAGATAATTTTCAATTACATTGGTTCCCAGGGTGATTCTAGGGTGACTCTCATGACGGTCTATGTCCACTATAATCAGTCCTTGTGCCGCCAGTTCGACTTTACCGATTTTAATGGTCACCTCCTTGAATCCCACCTGCGGCACGGGCTGACCATTGCTGGCGATGATACTCAGGTCGTCGTCTGGGTAGCGGGTTATGTCCGAATCATTCCAGTACTGCTTGAAGAGCACGTACGGGATGGTGGTGACCTGTGACCCAGTGTCTAGTAGGGCACTCATAGGAATGCCATCCAGTACCACAGGCAAGATTGGACGTCCCCCTACGTATTTATCACGCCAGTTTGATGGGCCTGATGGTCTTATGCCTGAGGGTTGGCCCTCTACCCCAGGTTGTGCCCGTTTAAATGACAGTACCTTGCCACATGTCCGGGTTGATTGCAGCGGCGGCAAATAGGTCATCCGTCCTCGTTGTATCGATCGCTGGGTCTTCCTCTGGCCGGTGGGGTCCTCCTTGGTCGGCGCCACGGGATATCCTCCGGTCCGGATGCCAGCTGGATCTTCCCTGGAGTAGAAACCTGTAAAGACTGCACAGTTCGGGTTAGCGCGGCAACGCTTTTAGTTAGCTCTTGGACCTGATGGTGCAGGTCTGTAGCCGGGTCATTGTTTAAAGCCTGCGCATCAGCTCCCACAGGCCCTGCCGACAAGGGCGCCGTCTCCTGGTGGTAAGTGGTAGCAGGGCGTTTGTGGGTCACAGCGCCACCTGGTGCCGGTTCTCGGAGCACCCGGATGGCTCTGTCCTTGAACTGTGCAAAGTCCAGATGAGGGTCCTGTAAGGCCATTGCCCGCAACTGGGTTCAGTGGGCATTGCAATGTAGACCCTCTATAAATTGTTCAGTCAACAGCTTGTCTTCGTTTCCCACGCCGTCAGGGTCGGCCTGCTTAATGGCTCTCAGGGCCTCTTGTAGGTTTAGTGCATAGTCCCTTATATTCTCATGTGCTCGCTGCTTGCACCCGTAGAATCTAAGCTTGATCTCGGCTGAGGTATGGGTATCAAATGTGTCTTTCAGCCGGGTTAGTATGTCTCTGACAGTCCTCTTCCTCCCAAGTGGCCAGGACTTTACCTCCCTTTGGGCTGCCCCTGTTAATTGAGCCACCAGGATGCTCACTTTTTGCTCTTCTGTGAGGGGGTACACCTGGAAGAGGCTATCCAGCCTTTCTCTGAAGTCATTTAGGGTATGTGACTCCCCTGAGTACTGGGGTAGCCAGGCTGCCCCCGGGATATAGGGCATGGTGAAAGGCATGACCGCCGCAGCGGTGGTGCTGGCGGTGGCTGTGGCAGTGAAGCTCTCCTCCGTATCCGACATCCTCCTACCCCCTAGTGGACCGTGGCCTACCTTGCGATGATCCTCTTCCGTAGGCCGCGGCTCCGCAGTGGATCGTCAGGGTTGAGGACCTTCCGTCGCGCTCCTGTGACGTCGGCGTCTGCTGGGTTCCTTCCAGGACCTTACGCAACGTCCGGACGTGAGGCGGGGCTTCAGTTCTCGCGTGCTTTCGGAGTCCACGCCCCTCTTCTTCCCGCGCGGCGCCCTCAAGATGGCGTCCAATGGCGGGAAAACTCCACGGATGGCGGGAAGAAGGCAGAAGATGGCGTCGGATGGCGGGAATCGGCTCCAGATGGCGGGAAACGACTCCGGACGGCGGGAAACTTCACCACAGGTAAGTATAAAAGTCTCTTTTTTTCAGGCACGCAGTACCCGGTGGTTGCGGGCACGTAATCCTGCCGACTACGCCAAAATCGACGCGCCCCCCTGGGCCAGTGCTGTAGTGCGGCGCGCGTGCGCGCGGGGGATACCCGGAGCCGGATCCAATGGGGGTAGTAGTCTTCGGGTGGCGGTGACCCGGTCCGTGCCCAGGGTGGTCAAACTAAGTGGCAGTTACTGGTATGATGGTATTAGTGTCCGACTACGCCACCCGTTGAATGCGGCTATGAAGCCGCCGCTGCAGGGCAGTCCGCTGAGGCCGGTGGTACGGATGTGCAGCGTGGATGGTATAACCCCCAACGGGAGGGGTATGGCCTCAGGGCAGAGGATGAGGTTGATGTTGGGAGTGATGGTGTGGATGTCCCAGCACTAATGGTGCGACAAGGAAGCACGGAGACGCGAGGGTACAGTTCAGGGTCTTTACTGATGGTACAAGGCAAATTCCCCCGGGAGTACTGGCTAGTAGTTGGGGCCTGGTTAGTCTGCGAGTAAGCCGGAGTTCCCCTGGCCAGGTGGAGTTGTAGGCCTTCCCGTTAGTCTGTACCCTTCCTGGCTACCCTGCTTTCGGCGGTTACAAGTAGCCCACGTCCCTGGGTATACCGTGTGGTGCTCACCCGTATGGCTGGTGACCTGGGGCCTCCTGTTAGCCTCCGCTCTGGGATGGCGGTGCTGGTCCCTTCGTTGTGACTGAGCCTCCGGGCTTTTATGGCCAGAGGACCTGGAATCCCCTGCCGGATGGATTCTGCTGCTGGGTATATCTTAGTCCCCACAGCCTCGGACTCCTGTGTCCGGTTTTAGTACCTTCTACCAGGGCGAGCTCTGCACAGCTCCAGCCCCTGGCGCTTCTCCTTGGCTCCTACAGAGCTCCTGATGTCTATCTGTCCCTGTTTCTGCGTGTCCAGACCAGACTCCGTCTCTGTCTGGAACTCCTCTTCTCTAACCCTGCCTCAGCCCCAGTTTTTGTAGGGGAAGTTCTTCCCCTCCCAGGACTGGGCAGGAGGTGTGGCATGCTTAGGATTCCTGCCCAGGAGACCTCCCACCTGCTCACAGACGTAATATTGCTATTACTGTGGAAACCAGACCCCTGGGGTGCCACATTAACATGTCTATCAATCCGGTGATTTCCGTCATTTAACCACTTGTCTTCTTGTGTTGTAATGTTGAGGAGTGTGTAATTTACAAAGCTCCTTTCAAGACAGTGTGCATGACTTTCCTGCAGAATTTTTAGGAGATTCTGTTTGGATTTTTTCCTTCGAAAATGTATACTCAACTTTTATTTGCTTAATACCCTGAGTGACGAATCTCGTCTGAGGGTCCTCGTTCTGCCTCATCCTCAGGCCACGTTCTGCCTCCTGAATGCACATGTTGATAAATTGCAGAATCCTTTGGTCTTTTTCCTCGGTACGTTCACAACTGTTCTCAGTGTAGTTCTCTACACAGATTCTCTTCGTAACACCGAGTGTTCCAAACTTCCTCCTGATTTCCTCACTGTTGTTCCTAGTGCAGTTGGTGATCACGACAATGGGGTGGACACCTGTGGTGTAATAGAATATATTTATAGTCATTGATTCTAGCATCCTACTTCATTGTTAAGCCCTTAGACTTAGCAGAACTGTTTTAAAAAGCTCCAAATTGTGAGTACATGACCGAAAGTACAGATACTCGAAAAGATTGTTTTCTTTGCATTTTTAAAGAAGCCCTCCAGAAATGTGTTTACCTTTATTGTCCTCCATAGGACACTCCTATTTAAAGACTTCTATATACCTGTTTTAGTCTGTTACATGTCAGGGCTGTCAGCCAACGTCAATCCTTCTTTTTGTCTGATATGTTTCCAATAATGCAGATTTTTATCCCATAATGCCACAGTCTCATGTTAATGCTCTTGCTCCTATCTAATGTCAGCCAAAGATAGGTCAGTGGCATAAAGCTTCTGTCCACCAATGTGGACAGTACAGCAGTGTCTCGTATCCTATGTGATTTATGTATATACAGAAGTCTCAGTGTCTCCTTTATAATGGATACTGCAGTCGCAGTGTCTCATATGTGATGTATACAGCAGTCTCACTGTATCCTGTGATGTATACAGCAATGTCAGAGTATCCTATGTGATGTATACAGCAGTTTCAGAGTTTCCTATGTGATGTTTACAGCAGTCTGTATCTTTTATGTAATGTATGCAGCAGTATGTGTCTCTTATGTGATGTATACAACAGTCTGTGTCTCTTATGTGATGAACACAGCAGTCTCAGTGTATCCTATGTGATATATACAACAGTCTGTGTCTCTTATGCAACTTATACAGCAGTATGTGTCTCTTATGTGATATATACAGCTGTCGGTGTCCCTTATGTGATGTATACAGCAGTCTCAGTGTATTCTATGTGATGTATACAGCAGTTTGTGTCTCTTTTGTGATGTATACAACAGTCTGTGTCTCCTATGTGATGTATACAGCAGTCTCAGTGTATCCTATGTGATGTATACAGCAGTCTGTGTCTCTTATGTAACTTATACAGCAGTATGTGTCTCTTATGTGATGTATGCAGCAGTCGGTGTCTCTTATGTGATGTATAAAGCACAGCAGTCTCAGTGTATCCTATGTGTTATATACAGCAGTATGTGTCTCTTATGTGATGAAAACAGCAGTCTTTGTGTATCCTATGTGATGAATATAGCAGTCTCTGAGTATCCTACATGATGTATATAGCAGTCTCCTTGTATCCTATGGAATGTATACAGCAGTCTCTGTGTATCCTATTTAATGTGTATATTTGTATCTGTGTATCCTATATGATGTATATAGCAATCTCAGTGTTTCCTTTGTGATGCATATAGCCGTCTCAGTGATTCCTATGTGATATATAGCAGTCTCTGTGTATCCTATGTGATGTATATAGCAGTCTCTGTGTGTCCTATTTAATGTATATAGCAGTATCTGTATCCTATATTATGTACATAGTAATCTCAGTGTTTCCTATGTGATGCATATAGCAGCCTCAGTAAATCCTATCTGATTTATATGGAAAACATGTATTTGGAAGTCGCCTTGCTACACTCATCAGAAGAGCTTTAAACTAGAACAATGTGGGAAGGGAAGCAAAAGGCCAGAAAAAGCCATACAGCTGACAAATACTATTGAGATCTCTGCTACTGGAAGTGGAAAGGAAGAACAAAGACAAAACAATTTAAATAATAAAAATATGGGAGGAAGAGAAACCAATCACAAACTAAAATGTTTTTATATAAATGCACAAAGCATGGGCAACAAACAAGGAGAATTGGAACTACTAATGCAGGAAAAGGAATATGATGTCATTGGAATCACTGAAACTTGGTGGGACGATACACATGATTGGAATAAAAGGCTAAAAGGATACAACTTATTTGCAAGAAACAGACTTGATAAACGAGGAGGAGGTGTTGCATTGTATGTTAGAAAAGCGTATATCTGCACAGAGATTGAAGCTTCAGAGAATGGGAGTTCTGTGGAAACTGTTTGGGTAAGAATACAAGGAGAGAACATTTACAAGGCATTTACTACAGGCCACCTGGGCAAGCTGAAGATATGGATAAACTCTTTATGTATCAAATGACCAAGTTCTCCAAAAAATATGACGTAGTGGTCATGGGAGATTTCAACTATCCAGACATTTGTTGGGAATCTCTCTCAAGTAAAACTAACAGGTCAAGCTAATTCTTATCCTCTCTTGCTGACAACTTTATCTTCCAAAAGGTAGGGGAGAAAACAAGGGGATCTGCTACTTTGTATCTAATCCTTATAAACAGGGAGGAAATGGTTGAGGAGGTAAAGGTGGCTGGGACCCTAGGAGGCAGCGATCATGCTATTATAGAATTTTGGATAACTAGAGGAGGAAGACATGTGAAGACTCAAACTTCAAGGTTAGATTTTAGAAAGGCAGATTTTAAGAGACTCAGAAAGAGAATAGGAGGGATCCAATGGCTGGATGTCCTTAAGGACAAAAATGTCCAGGAAGGATGGGAAATTTTTAAAAATGAGATTCTCAAAGCACAATCGTTAACAATCCCGAAAAGTAGGAAGAATGGGAAGCATTTAAGGAAACCAGGATGGATGAACACAGAACTTAAACACATGCTAAAAAGAAAGAAAGAAATGTTTATTAAATGGAAAGAGGGAGGCATATCTAAAGAAGATTATAATGCAGTCTGCAGATCCTGTAGGGCACATATCAGGTTAGCTAAAGCTGACAATGAATTAAGGCTTGCAAGAGATGTCAAAAGCAATAAAAAAGGATTTTGGGGGTATGTCAAAAGTAAAAGAAAAGTCAAAGATGCTAAAGGATTTTTACAGGATGAAAATGGAGAAATGGTAAGAGAGGATGTTGAGAAGGCTGAACTTTTTAATTCCTATTTTGCATCTGTTTTCTCTCAGAAAGAAAATGTAACATCAACTGATCTTCACTGTCCTTTTAAAGGAATAGAGGAATCCAAGTTATCTGTAAACAGAAAGATTGTGAGGGAATATTTAGCTAACATAAATGAGTTCAAGTCTCCAGGTCCAGATGAATTACACCCCAGAGTACTGAAGGAGATCGTAGAAGAAATTTTAGAACCACTCTCCATAATCTTTGAAAATTCTTGGAGAACAGGAGAAGTCCCAGAAGACTGGAGAAGAGCAAATGTTGTTCCTATCTTCAAAAAGGGGAAGAAGGTGGACCCAGGGAACTATAGGCCGGTGAGTCTGACTTCTATACCAGGAAAGATCTTTGAACAAATTATTAAACAACATGTATGTAAGTACATGGATAAGAATGAAGTGATTAACCAGAGTCAGCATGGGTTTGTAACTAACAAGTCATGTCAGACTAACTTAATTTCCTTCTATGACAGAATCACTGACTGGGTGGATCAGGGAAATGCTGTAGATATAGTATATCTTGACTTCAGCAAAGCATTTGACAAAGTATCTCACACCATCCTTATTGAAAAAATGACCAAGTATGCAATGGACCAGGCAACTGTTAGGTGGATTCATAACTGGCTTAGTGATCGGACTCAAAGGGTGGTTGTAAATGGCTTCACATCCAGCTGGATGAATGTCTCAAGTGGGGTACCACAGGGCTCCGTCCTGGGACCTGTATTGTTCAACATCTTTATCAATGATTTGGATGAAGGAATTGAGGGTAAACTGATTAAATTTGCTGATGACACAAAGCTAGGAGGGATAGCTAATACTAGAGAAGAGAGAGAGAGGATTCAAAAAGACCTAAATAAACTGGAGCAGTGGGCAGTAACTAACACAATGGTTTTTAACAGGGAAAAATGCAAAGTACTACATCTGGGCAATAAAAATGAAAAAAGCATATACAGAATGGGAGGAATAGAGCTAAGCAACAGTACATGTGAAAAAGACTTAGGTATACTAATAGATCATAGACTGAACATGAGTCAACAGTGTGATGCAGCAGCAAAAAAGGCAAATACAATTCTGGGATGTATTAACAGAAGCATACAGTCTAGATCACGTGAAGTCATTATCGGTCTTTACTCCTCTTTGGTCAGACCTCATCTGGAATACTGTGTACAGTTTTGGGCACCACATTTTAAAAAAGACATAGACAAACTGGAGCAAGTTCAGAGAAGAGCGACCAGAATGGTGACTGGTCTGCAAACCATGTCCTATGAGGAACGGTTGCAGGATTTGGGAATGTTTAGCTTGCAAAAAAGAAGACTGAGAGGAGACTTAATAGCTGTCTACAAATATGTCAAGGGCTGTCACATTGTAGAAGGATCATCTTTATTCTCATTTGCACAAGGAAAGACTAGAAGCAATGGGATGAAACTAAATGGGAGGAGACACAGATTAGATATTAGAAAAAACTTTTTGACAGTTAGGGTGATCAATGAATGGAACAGGCTGCCACGAGAGGTGGTGAGTTCCCCTTCAATGGACGTCTTCAAACAGAGGCTGGACAGACATCTGTCTGAGATGATCTAGTGAATCCTGCTTTGAGCAGGGGGTTGGACCAGATGACCCAGGAGGTCCCTTCCAACTCTACCATTCTATGATTCTATGATTCTATATAGCAGTCTCTGTGTATCATATTTGATGTATAGAGCAGTCTCTGTGTTTCCTATGTAGTGTATATATATTTATAAGTCTCAATGTATTCTATGTGATGTATACACAGCAGACTCAGTATCTCTTGTGTGATGTATATACAGCAGTCTCTTTGTATCCTATGTGATGTATATAACAGTCTCCTTGTATGCTATGTGATGTATATAGCAGTATCCGTGTATCCTATATGATGTATATAGCAATCTCAGTGTACCCTATGTAATGTATATAGCAGTATCAGTGTATCTTATGTAATGTATATAGCAGTATCAGTGTATCCTATGTAATGTATATAGCAGTATCCGTGTGTCCTGTGTAATGTATATAGCAGTATCTGTGTATTCTAGGTGACATATGTAGCAGTCTGTGTATCCTATGTAATGTATATAGCATTCTCTGTATGTCCTATGTAATGTATATAGCACTATATATATATACTGTGTAATGTGTATAGCAGTATCCGTGTATTCTATGTGATGTATATGCAGCAGTCTCAGTGTATCCTATGAGACTTATATACAGCAGTCTTAGTGTATCCTATGTGATGTATACTGCAGTCTGTGTATCTTATGTGATGTTAACCGCAATCTCAGTGTATCCTATGTGATGTATATACAGTAGAGTCTCAGTGTATTTTTCTGTGCCGTATAATTGGTTGGTATGGAAAGCAAAGGCAGTTTTCCTTTTAGATAGTTTCTTAAAAGGGAGTTTTTGTTCACTCAATTTGGGATTAGCATGATGATGTATCACTTACAGGGCTGCTTGCTAAAGTTTTGATAAAATCACTGTTTTATCTGTTGCAGATGCTGAGTTCTCTGTAACCCCGTCTACATCACTGATTGACAGATTTCTGTGTACACTGCGCATAGGCAGAAAGCTGCCAATCAGACTAGGGATCACATGACTTGACTTCCTATAATAAAAAGGGGGAGGACTTGTAATCAAGTGGGGGAGGAATAAGTGAAAATATTGATGGTGAGTAAACATTACATGTGCAAAAATGTTGGCGTGCTTCTTTAATGGTAAATTGACTTTAGTATCTTAAGTACTGCAGGGACTTATAACTATGTTCTGCTCGTGTGAAATCATCCTTATATCAGTAGCTGTTTCATTTACAGCGATTCTGATTAACCTCATAGAATGTTTCGCTGTTCTAGAAAGATTTTCCTGGCATATTCTTAGTTGCCTTTTGCAGGAAAAGCCATGGTCAGAAAACAGCTGACAACACAGCAAAGGCATCTCATTGTGGAAAGTTATCTCTCAGGAGAAGGCCACAAATTTTTCCAAGGCATTGGATTACTGACATAGCTAAACTCACAGTATTATTTAATATATTGGAGTCAATTAGTGACGTCACTGGGACAAACCTGTAATTCTGAAGGAATCTGTGATCAGTTTTTCAAAGTCACAAATATTTTCGTTGGTCAGTATTTGGGTGGTGCTAAAGAAAAAAAAAGAAAACAGAACATATTCATATAGCAGCTCTCTTTTCATATATATATATATACATACAGATACACGGTGGACATAAAAAGTCTACACACCCCTGTCCCTGTAAAAGTGCCAGGTTTTTGTCATGCAAAAAAAATCCTACCAGGAAGAATCCTTTCAGAACTTTTTCTAAATGTAATGACTCCCATAAACTGAAATCATATGAGGGGAAAAAATGTGGTTGCATAAGTGTGAACACCCTCTTATAATTGGGGATGTGGTTGTGTTCAGAATTAGCCAATCACATGTGACTAGAGATGAACAGATCAATATGCTGGACTCCGGCCCAGCACCCAGGGCAGTGGTACCTGGCTGCTAGATGGGAGGCTTGCGAATGTCTTACCTTCCAGAACACCCTGTGCTACTTTGATTAGCCAGGACTGGCACGATGTCATCTGTGCGTTACGTCGTGCAGATAACGTTGTGCCAGCCCTGACAAATAAAAGCCGCACCGGGGGTGCTGGAAGGCAAGAGATTTGCAGGCCTCTCATCTAGCAACCAGGTACCGTTGCCCTGGACACTGGACCAGAGTCCCACGAATTGATGCATTCATCTCTGCACATGACCTCATGTTACATAGTAGTCAGTACACAGCCTCCATCATTTACAGCGATTCTGATTAACCCCATAGAATGTTTCGCTGTTCTAGAAAGATTTTCCTGGCATTTTCTTACTTGCCTTTTGCAGGAAAAGCCATGGTCAGAAAACCGCTGACAACACAGCAAAGGTATCTCATTGTCGAAAGTTATCACTCAGGAGAAGGCCACAAATTTTTTTCCAAGGCATTGGATCTACCATGGACATGGGTGAAGATGTCATCAAGAAGTGGTTTACTTACTTTTGTCACAACAGTGACATCACCTGGAGCTGGACGTCCCTCAAAAATTAATGAAAAGTCAAGAAGAAAATTGGTCCGAGAGGCTGACAGCAATATTAAAGGAGCTGCAGGAATTTCTGGCAATTACTGGTTATGTTCTGCATGTGACAACATTCTCCCATGCTCTTTATATGTTTGGCCTGTGGGGTGGCAATATGGAAACCTTTTCTTACAAAGAAAAACATTCAAGCCCTGCTATGTTTTGTCAAAACCTACATCAAGTCTGCGAAAAGCATGTGGGAAACGTGTTATGTCTGATGAGACCAAGGTGGAACTTTTTGCCCATAATTCCATTATGTACATTACAAGTAGATCACCCGCCCCAAAGTGGGGCATGGTGGAAGCAGAATTAGGTTTTAGGGTTATTTTTCAGCAACTGGAAATGGAGCTTTACTCAAGCTTGTGGGAATTATGAACAGTTCCAAATATCAGTCAATTTTCCAATAAAACCTTCAGGCCTCTGCTAAAAATATGAAGAGCAGTTTCGCATTTCAGCATGACAATGATACTAAGCGACCTCCAAATCAACAAAAGAACGGCTTCTCCAGAAGAAGATGAATGTTTTGGAATGGCCCATGTGGAAAATCTGTGGTGACCTGAAGAAGGCGTTGTATACATCATATTGAATGCTGTCTGAAATTCAAAGGGAACTTCAACAAATTAGTGTTAGGCTGTGTGCCCACTATGCATTTTTTAAGTGTTTCCGCAGCGGCAATTCCGCTGCAGAAACGCTTAAAAAACGCATTGTTGAAGGTCTGCCATGTTCCCCAATGATAATCCGCATGTGCTGTGTACATGCTGCTGAAATTTCCGCTGCGGATTATCATTGCGGAAAAAAACACAGCACTACCAATTATTTTGCAGAATCGCGGCGTTTTCGCCGCCATTGACTTGCATTGGAACGCATGGATTCCGCATCACTACATCTGTACATGCCGAATCCAGGCGTTTCAATGTGCGGATGGTACCCGGGTTTGGAGAAGAGGAGACTCTCCTCCGGACCCGGGTACCATAGTACCTGTAAAAAAAAGAATAAAATAAAAAAATATACATCATACTTACTTTCTGATGGCCCCTGGTGTCCTTAGCGATGCGTCTTGGCTTGCCAGCAGCTCGCGGTGGACTCAAGGACCTCATTTAGTCATATGACGGGTCACGCGACCGCCGACTTCGGCAGGTCCTTTAGTTTACCGTGAGCTGCCAGCAAGCCAAGACAAGGACACCGGGGGCCATCAGAAGGTAAGTATAATATTTATTTTTTATTTTTTACCATTCTTTCGGTCACACTATATAAATCCATGCCGGTTGCTGGTTGTATGGATTTATATAGTGTGACCAAGTTGTCTAGCACTTTCCAAGTGATGCTAAAATCGCTTGGAAAGCGCTTGTCAACCCGCATGCGGAAATGCATGTGAAAAACGCTTCACATCCGCTTGTCCCTGGCAGGAAAAACGCATGTACAATTCGCATGTACAATCCGCATGCACAATCCGCACGCACAATCCGCACGCACAATCCGCACGCACAATCCGCACGTACAATCCGCACGCACAATCCGCACGCACAATCCGCACGCACAATCCGCACGTACAATCCGCACGCACAATCCGCACGCACAATCCGCACGCACAATCCGCACGTACAATCCGCACGCACAATCCGCACGCACAATCCGCACGCACAATCCGCACGTACAATCCGCACGCACAATCCGCACGTACAATCCGCACGCACAATCCGCACGCACAATCCGCACGCACAATCCACACGTACAATCCGCACGCACAATCCGCACGCACAATCCGCACGCACAATCCGCACGCACAATCCACATGTACAATCCGCATGTACAATCCACATGTACAATCCGCATGCGTTTTTTTCTGCCAGGGAGATGCAGAAACGCTCAGGAAAAAATCCGGAGCATTTCTGCATCGTGGGCACATAGCCTAAGGGTGTGCAGATTTATGCAACCATATTATTTTACTACTTTATTTTTCTTTTTCCACTTGAAAAGATTTCAGTTTATTTTTTAATTGAATTGCACAGACTACGGGCGACATTAAAGGTGAAAAACGCATTGAAATGTGTCTAATACTTAGACAATGCTAAGCCATGTCCACTTTCGAGCTTTTAGTGTGGAGCATGTTGAAAACTACTGTTCTTTCTGGCGTACATAGTTTATAATTATGCCTTATCTGCGCCAGTTTTTGATGCACTTTGCGCCAAAGAACCTGGTGCATTTTTGTCCATAAATATGCCGAATTGTGTCTTGGTTACCGGCCCCTGAGCTTTAAAATAAATTAAGAGGAATATTTGCGAACTTGTTCGTTTGTCATTTTAGACACCCAAGTCTTCGGCCTGCTTCACTCGTTTCTTTTTGCCATGCATTGATATCCATTTTTTAACACAGACACATTTTATTCGGGGTGTTTTTATGTTGCACATCGATGACGTGACGCTTGATTTTGGGACCAAACTCGCCCATGCAGGTGAATGTGTTTCTGAAAAGTATATTCCAATATTTCTAGGGTGTTTAAGCCCTGACCCATCTTTTCAGAAACGACCCCAAATATCCTGAGAAACCCCACTGTTGGGCAACATTTACATAAACCCTGCTCCCCTAAATAGTTTCTGTTTGGATTTTGCTCAGGTGCCCATGATATCAATGGAAAAAATAACAAAGAGCTGCGCAGTTTACTGGTATAAAGGCGGTAGCCTTGGTGGAGTCACTCAGACTCAGGTGTGAATGACGTCTTAGCTGCTGCTTTTATTGGTGTTTTATGCAGGATACTGTTAAATTAACCCAATTCAGGTCACAATTCAGTGATTTTAGATCCCCCATTCTCAGTAGGATTATGACCACCGTGGTACTATAGGAATTCACAAGCTGATTACTGTCGCAGTGCCGAATCCTCAAGCAGATGCAGAATTATGTGAAATACCTGAAAACCAACACCGGCAAAATGAAATCTGCAGGACGATCTGTGTACTTGTGTGGAAATCTGTCTAAGGTCACTTCCAGATTGTCTTTCTTCCAGGTTACCTCCCCAATGTCTCGTAAGGCGCCTACAAAAAAAAAAAGCAGACCCATCTTGTTTTATCTGCAGCTTAGATGTAGCAGCTCAACAAACACTATCACGGTCACTTCTGATAGGATTAGATGCGTAGCTCAGCTGATGGTATCACATATGGATTAGATACATTGAGAAGCTCTGGAGAGGGACAGAAGTGCACACAAAAAAGGACAATACTGTCAGGTAAAGGATAAGTATAATTGATGGTACCGCTCACCTGAAAGTGTCGTGTGCAGGCGCAACACCTATAAAAGCGTAGAAAGCCGTCGCTGCTGCCCCATGGTTCTTCCAGATGTATAATGGCAAAAATGGAAACTGGTTGACGGACTGCTCTGCGGGGATGAAGAACAATTGGGATTCCAAATCGGTTTTATTAATAAAAAAGCGTTTCTGCCTTTCAACTGAAACTTGACTTTTATACCTTGAGGAAGACGCCAAACTGGCGCATAAAACACATTGATATTAATAAAAACTGATTTGGAATCCCAAGGCTCTTCAGACCGCCCAAACGTGCCCGTTTCCATTTTTTCCAGTATTAGGAACATGGCTCAGCAGATAATATTACACGTGATAGGGCTAGATACAGCGGATAGTATCACACATGATAGGGTTAGATTCAGCTGATAGTATCACACATGAGAGGGTTAGATTCAGCTGATAGTATCACACATGAGAGGGTTAGATTCAGCTGATAGTATCACACATGAGAGGGTTAGATTCAGCTGATAGTATCACACGTGATAGGGTTAGATACAGCAGATAGTATCACACATGATAGGGTTAGATTCAGCTGATAGTATCACACATGATAGGGTTAGATACAGCAGATAGTATCACACGTGATAGGGTTAGATACAGCAGATAGTATCACACATGATAGGGTTAGATTCAGCTGATAGTATCACACATGATAGGGTTAGATACAGCAGATAGTATCACACATGATAGGGTTAGATTCAGCAGATAGTATCACACATGATAGGGTTAGATTCAGCTGATAGTATCACACGTGATAGGGTTAGATTCAGCTGATAGTATCACACGTGATAGGGTTAGATTCAGCTGATAGTATCACACATGATAGGGTTAGATTCAGCTGATAGTATCACACGTGATAGGGTTAGATTCAGCTGATAGTATCACACGTGATAGGGTTAGATACAGCAGATAGTATCACACATGATAGGGTTAGATACAGCAGATAGTATCACACGTGATAGGGTTAGATTCAGCTGATAGTATCACACATGATAGGGTTAGATACAGCAGATAGTATCACACATGATAGGGTTAGATACAGCAGATAGTATCACACGTGATAGGGTTAGATTCAGCTGATAGTATCACACGTGATAGGGTTAGATACAGCAGATAGTATCACACGTGATAGGGTTAGATACAGCAGATAGTATCACACGTGATAGGGTTAGATTCAGCTGATAGTATCACACGTGATAGGGTTAGATACAGCAGATAGTATCACACGTGATAGGGTTAGATACAGCAGATAGTATCACACGTGATAGGGTTAGATACAGCAGATAGTATCACACATGATAGGGTTAGATTCAGCTGATAGTATCACACATGATAGGGTTAGATACAGCAGATAGTATCACACGTGATAGGGTTAGATACAGCAGATAGTATCACACATGAGAGGGTTAGATTCAGCTGATAGTATCACACATGATAGGGTTAGATACAGCAGATAGTATCACACATGATAGGGTTAGATACAGCAGATAGTATCACACGTGATAGGGTTAGATTCAGCTGATAGTATCACACATGATAGGGTTAGATACAGCAGATAGTATCACACATGATAGGGTTAGATACAGCAGATAGTATCACACGTGATAGGGTTAGATTCAGCTGATAGTATCACACGTGATAGGGTTAGATACAGCAGATAGTATCACACGTGATAGGGTTAGATACAGCAGATAGTATCACACGTGATAGGGTTAGATTCAGCTGATAGTATCACACGTGATAGGGTTAGATACAGCAGATAGTATCACACGTGATAGGGTTAGATACAGCAGATAGTATCACACGTGATAGGGTTAGATACAGCAGATAGTATCACACATGATAGGGTTAGATACAGCAGATAGTATCACACATGATAGGGTTAGATACAGCAGATAGTATCACGCATGATAGGGTTAGATACAGCAGATAGTATCACGCATGATAGGGTTAGATACAGCAGATAGTATCACACGTGATAGGGTTAGATACAGCAGATAGTATCACACATGATAGGGTTAGATACAGCAGATAGTATCACAAGTGATAGGGTTAGATTCAGCAGATAGTATCACACGTGATAGGGTTAGATACAGCAGATAGTATCACAAGTGATAGGGTTAGATACAGCAGATAGTATCACACGTGATAGGGTTAGATACAGCAGATAGTATCACACGTGATAGGGTTAGATACAGCAGATAGTATCACACATGATAGGATTAGATTCAGCAGATAGTATCACACGTGATAGGGTTAGATACAGCAGATAGTATCACACATGATAGGGTTAGATACAGCAGATAGTATCACGCATGATAGGGTTAGATACAGCAGATAGTATCACGCATGATAGGGTTAGATACAGCAGATAGTATCACACGTGATAGGGTTAGATTCAGCAGATAGTATCACACATGAGAGGGTTAGATTCAGCTGATAGTATCACACATGATAGGGTTAGATTCAGCTGATAGTATCACACATGATAGGGTTAGATACAGCAGATAGTATCACACATGATAGGGTTAGATTCAGCAGATAGTATCACACATGATAGGGTTAGATTCAGCTGATAGTATCACACGTGATAGGGTTAGATTCAGCTGATAGTATCACACGTGATAGGGTTAGATTCAGCTGATAGTATCACACATGATAGGGTTAGATTCAGCTGATAGTATCACACGTGATAGGGTTAGATTCAGCTGATAGTATCACACGTGATAGGGTTAGATACAGCAGATAGTATCACACATGATAGGGTTAGATACAGCAGATAGTATCACACGTGATAGGGTTAGATTCAGCTGATAGTATCACACATGATAGGGTTAGATACAGCAGATAGTATCACACATGATAGGGTTAGATACAGCAGATAGTATCACACGTGATAGGGTTAGATTCAGCTGATAGTATCACACGTGATAGGGTTAGATACAGCAGATAGTATCACACGTGATAGGGTTAGATACAGCAGATAGTATCACACGTGATAGGGTTAGATTCAGCTGATAGTATCACACGTGATAGGGTTAGATACAGCAGATAGTATCACACGTGATAGGGTTAGATACAGCAGATAGTATCACACGTGATAGGGTTAGATACAGCAGATAGTATCACACATGATAGGGTTAGATTCAGCTGATAGTATCACACATGATAGGGTTAGATACAGCAGATAGTATCACACGTGATAGGGTTAGATACAGCAGATAGTATCACACATGAGAGGGTTAGATTCAGCTGATAGTATCACACGTGATAGGGTTAGATTCAGCAGATAGTATCACACGTGATAGGGTTAGATACAGCAGATAGTATCACACGTGATAGGGTTAGATACAGCAGATAGTATCACACATGATAGGGTTAGATACAGCAGATAGTATCACACATGATAGGGTTAGATACAGCAGATAGTATCACGCATGATAGGGTTAGATACAGCAGATAGTATCACGCATGATAGGGTTAGATACAGCAGATAGTATCACACGTGATAGGGTTAGATACAGCAGATAGTATCACACATGATAGGGTTAGATACAGCAGATAGTATCACAAGTGATAGGGTTAGATTCAGCAGATAGTATCACACGTGATAGGGTTAGATACAGCAGATAGTATCACAAGTGATAGGGTTAGATACAGCAGATAGTATCACACGTGATAGGGTTAGATACAGCAGATAGTATCACACGTGATAGGGTTAGATACAGCAGATAGTATCACACATGATAGGATTAGATTCAGCAGATAGTATCACACGTGATAGGGTTAGATACAGCAGATAGTATCACACATGATAGGGTTAGATACAGCAGATAGTATCACGCATGATAGGGTTAGATACAGCAGATAGTATCACGCATGATAGGGTTAGATACAGCAGATAGTATCACACGTGATAGGGTTAGATTCAGCAGATAGTATCACACATGAGAGGGTTAGATTCAGCTGATAGTATCACACGTGATAGGGTTAGATTCAGCAGATAGTATCACACGTGATAGGGTTAGATACAGCAGATAGTATCACACATGATAGGGTTAGATACAGCAGATAGTATCACACGTGATAGGGTTAGATACAGCAGATAGTATCACACGTGATAGGGTTAGATACAGCAGATAGTATCACACGTGATAGGGTTAGATACAGCAGATAGTATCACACATGAGAGGGTTAGATTCAGCTGATAGTATCACACGTGATAGGGTTAGATACAGCAGATAGTATCACACGTGATAGGGTTAGATACAGCAGATAGTATCACACGTGATAGGGTTAGATACAGCAGATAGTATCACACATGAGAGGGTTAGATTCAGCTGATAGTATCACACGTGATAGGGTTAGATACAGCAGATAGTATCACACATGAGAGGGTTAGATTCAGCTGATAGTATCACACGTGATAGGGTTAGATTCAGCAGATAGTATCACACGTGATAGGGTTAGATACAGCAGATAGTATCACACGTGATAGGGTTAGATACAGCAGATAGTATCACACGTGATAGGGTTAGATACAGCAGATAGTATCACACATGAGAGGGTTAGATTCAGCTGATAGTATCACACATGATAGGGTTAGATACAGCAGATAGTATCACACATGAGAGGGTTAGATTCAGCTGATAGTATCACACATGATAGGGTTAGATACAGCAGATAGTATCACACATGATAGGGTTAGATTCAGCTGGTCAGCACTAGAGTATATCAGAATTTTAATAACTGAGAGTCTGATATTACCAATTCTATTATTCCCTACAACTTACGGAGCTGGGCGCAGGCCTCCAGGATTTCCTCCCTCTCTAGTTTTTTGAATCCTCGATTATCCACCATGACCAGCTCATCCGTCAGCACATACTCGCTCCTGATGATTGTCAGTCCTCCTTCTGAAGTCCCAGCTCCAGCCACATTGTGATACTCCCCATTCCTCACCACACACACACATGAGTTTATCAGGGATGATTTCCCGTGTCCCAACATCACAAAGAGCTGCAGAGCTACCCGCTGATACCCGGGCACATTACCAAGGGTGAACTGGTTAATCCTCTGCCGGAGGTCTGGAGGTTGCTCAGCCATCTTCGGTGTATTATAATGTCGAAATTGATGGCAGCTTGACTGGTAAGAGAATGAAAAGAAAGAAGCAACAAACAGGGAAGAGTATCTCTGCGAGATAGAAAGTGAAAAGTAAAGGACTCTTCCTGCCCAGAGTCCGTAAAGTTGTCATTGCGTAATAAAAAGTTCTGCAACTTTTTATAACAATTTTAAAATCAATTTCCCACTATTTTCAAGATCCCTGCATCCTGTTTATGAATGGATGGAGGGCTCAGAGGGAGAAAATCAGATTAGAAGATGTTCTATAGCAAGCGCTTACGTAGACCGTTAACAGTGTAACAAAACCGCAGCTCTGACAGCAGGACTCAGTCTGGAAAGGGTTTCACTTTTTGGGATGCAAACAATGTTTGCATTGACTGTAACAAGTAGTCATATTACAATGGTAAAAAATAAAAAAAAAATTCTATAATATGGGGTCTTGTGTCTATCCAACAGTGATAACTGTTCTTGGTCAAGAGGTTTTCCAGTTTCGGAAAAAAAAAAGACAATTCCTCAGCAGAAGTTTGTTTTAATTTTCTATTGCACTTGCTGCCGGTGACTGTGATTGCCTGCAGCGCTGATGTCACGTGAGCTCAGCTGTTCTGAGCAGCTCATACAAAGCCACTGAGCTTACTGATTGGCTGCAGCGCTGTTAACATGACATCAGCGCTGCAGACAATCAGTCACCAGGAGCATAAGCGAAGACTAAGTACTGGACCTAGGAAGGGTGAGTAAAGAACAGAGTTAAAAAAAAATAAAATAAAATTCTGACACTGGAAAACCCCTTTAACTTACTAAGGTGTTATTGGCTCCTCTTCTTTACAGGGTCCTTATGCAGCTGCGCAGGTTGCACATAGTGTATGTCCGACTCTGAAATCCAGAACCCTAATGCCACAGGGTGACACTGCTGATTACTGAGCTAGTAAGGGACAGCATCAGTCATCAGTGCAAAATGTTCTCGCTGGATTGTGCCGCCTGACCCGGCACACTCTATGTTCAGGGGAGAAGAGGACTCATACTCTCAGAATCAGTGAGTATAATCTGTATTATTTGTGTGTGCGGGGTATAACTCAGGGGGAACAGTTACTTTCTAAATGGGGCAGTATTTTTGGTTATAGGGTGCAATACTCACATTGCTCCAGACCCTGGTAACCCATGTTACGCCACTGATCTGGAAGTCCAAGCCTGGAGTGAATATAATAGTCGAGGCTCTCATTGGCGTAGCTAGAGTCCAATGGGCCCCGGTGCAAAATTTTGACCTGCCTCCCCATGCATTTTGGTCAGATGTATGGGTCCTTGTAGCATTCTAAATCCTATAAGGACATACAAGTTGCACCCCCTTCCACAATATGTAGCAATGTCCCCCATCTTGGGCTCCTTCCTGGTATATATATCCCACATCCTGGGCCCTTCCTAGTCTATATGTCCCCCATCCTGGTATATTTGTCCTTCATCCTGGTATACATACAGTGGTGTGAAAAAGTCTTTGCCCCCTTCCAGATTTCTTATTCTTTTGAAGGAAACAAAAAAACAATTGCTCCACCCCTGCAGACTCGTTAATGGATATCCAGTCCAATCAAATGAAAACACACGCCCCCTAGGAACCAGAAAGGTCTGCATTGTGTTATCCAGGTAGATCCAGGTAACTACCCTCCGGTAAGTCTGACATCGGTAGTGTGCAAAGTTTTTGAGGGCATCATAAGAGATGACTTGCAGAGATATATTGCCGAGAATAATATAATAAATGACAATCAGCACGGATTCATGAAAGATAAGTAGTGTCTAACCAACATGCTGGGTGTCTATGAGGAGGTAAGTGCAAATCTGGATGTTGGTAATGCGACTGATGTGATTTATCGGAACTTTACTAAGGCATTTGATACTGTACCACAAAACAGCCTTATACTGAAGCTACAGAAGTCGGGACTGGGGGAAACTATATGCAGATGGGTAAGGAATTGGCTAAATGACAGGACACAGCGACTCGTCGTTATTGGAACGTTCTCTAAATGGGACATAGTCAGCAGTGGGGACCGCAGGGATCTGTGCTAGGACCGATACTACCGGCGGTAGACAGCCGCAACACATGCGGGGATTCCAAACAACAGGCAATTCACACATGTGTTGCGTTTGTCTACCGCCAAAAATACTCGGATAAGACCGAGCATGCTTGGATAGCACATTACGCGAGCCCGTTCTCCCAACACTAGTAACAATGTTTTGAACTCTTGACTTTCAGGCCCCATATCTCACCATCCACTATTACTTCAAACGTGTGACTACCATCATTTTATAGACAATCATCTTGGCTATCTCATATATAAATTTGACTTGTAACTATTTAGCATATGATTACTTATGCAGATTCTTGTCATGTCACTGCATTGTTACTGTTTTGCTCCTGGTGGTTCCTGTATACTACAAATTACAACCTGTCCTCACATTCCCTAATAGCTCAGTGTGTTATGAGGTTGATTCCCAAGCGAAAGGTCACTGGTTTGAATCGAGGAGCAGCCACGAAGAAGATTTCCCAACAAAAGAGAAACCGCATCATTCAGCTCATCGATAGCGGTCTCTCGGCCAAGAAAATCTCCAAACCGCATCATGTGAGCGCCATGACAGCTGGAAGAATACGAAATGAAGTCCTTCCTTCCATTCAAAAGCCAAGAGGTGGACGTCCAGGCAAAATATCGGAGTCAACAAGACTGCTCATCTCAAGGTCTATCAGTTTTGGGGCGACAAACACAGCAGTGGAGATGCTTCGTAATAGTGAGATCACAGACATCCAGACAAGCAATGCGCAACGCACGTTACACAAGTCTGGAATTGTGACTCAAAGAAAGGTGAAGAAGCCTCGACTCGACTTCAACATCATCATAAGAAGCATCAACTCGAGTTTGCAAAAAAGTACAAAAAGTGGACAGTAGAAGATTGGAAACGGATGATTTGGAGCGATGAGATGAAAGTCAATAGACGAGGCTCTGATGTTTGCATATGGGTCTGGAAGAAACAAGGGAAAAGAGGCTAATGGATGGAGAAATTGAATGAACTGTGAAGTTTGGCGGAGAAAGCCCGATTATACGGGTTGTTTCACAGCCAAAGGTGTTGGATACTTGAACAGGATCGTTGGTGGTCTCAATGCTGACCTAGATGTGAGTATCCTACATGATGAGTTACTTTGTACTATGGGTATGAAAAGGACAACATTGTGCTCCAGCAGGACAACGACCCGAAGCACATGTCGATATTGGCGAAGGAATGGTTCAATGACTGTGAAGTAGAGGTGCTGGATTGACCCTCACAGTCCCCAGACCTCAACACAATTGAACACTTGTGGGTAGAGTTGAAGAAAAAGCTGTATACATACCCAAGTGAGGCGACCAGTATGCACCAACTTTGGGAACGTGTAGAAGAGACCTGGGATCAGATTCCAGTCGAGACATGTTTGAATCTGATCGAGATCAAGAAGGATTCAGGCAGTGTTGAAAGCCAAAGATGGATTAAAAAAAAAAAAAAAAAAAAAAAAAAGACAAAATAATAAAAATTTAAATTTAGATTTTTAGGAGCAAAACAGTAACAATGCAGAACTAATCATAAGGTAAATACTTGCAAGTCGAATCTATGTATGACATAGCCAAGATGATTGTCTATAAAATGATGGTTGTCTCACGTTCAAAGCAGAAGTGGATGGTGAGATATGAAGCCTGAAAGTCAAAAGGTCAAAACATTGTTACCCTTTTGCTCGTCAGTGTATACGGAAATGTGGATGAGACCTTTGAGAACCTTTGTCAAAGAATTTCTTTAATCAAAAATCACCACTGAAATAGTAGCATTGGTAAAGAAGAGATAATAGTTTTATTCACATCAATGCATTTTATACATGTATATTTATGCAATAAAATAAAACAGATATTTAACCTTAGTATAAACAATCATGTATAAAAAAATAATAAAAATTAAACTTTGATTTATACATTTATCAACATCTTCAAACGAGTTACTTTTGCCACATATCACAAAAATTCTTTTAAACCAAGCATGTGTTCTGTGTGGTGTAGTATATAGAGGATGTGTTCCGTGTGGTGTAGTATATAGAGGATGTGTTCTGTGTGGTGTAGTATATAGAGGATGTGTCCTGTGTGGTGTAGTATATAGAGGATGTGTTCTGTGTGGTGTAGTATATAGAGGATGTGTTCCGTGTGGTGTAGTATATAGAGGATGTGTTCCGTGTGGTGTAGTATATAGAGGATGTGTCCCGTGTGGTGTAGTATATAGAGGATGTGTCCCGTGTGGTGTAGTATATAGAGGATGTGTCACGTGTGGTGTAGTATATAGAGGATGTGTCCCGTGTGGTGTAGTATATAGAGGATGTGTCCCGTGTGGTGTAGTATATAGAGGATGTGTCCCGTGTGGTGCAGTATATAGAGGATGTGTCCTGTGTGGTGTAGTATATAGAGGATGTGTCCCGTGTGGTGTAGTATATAGAGGACGTGTCCCGTGTGGTGTAGTATATAGAGGATGTGTCCAGTGTGGTGTAATATATAGAGGATGTGTCCCGTGTGGTGTAGTATATAGAGGATGTGTCCCGTGTGGTGTAGTATATAGAGGATGTGTCCTGTGTGGTGTAGTATATAGAGGATGTGTCCAGTGTGGTGTAATATATAGAGGATGTGTCCCGTGTGGTGTAGTATATAGAGGATGTGTCCCGTGTGGTGTAGTATATAGAGGATGTGTCCCGTGTGGTGTAGTATATAGAGGATGTGTCCCGTGTGGTGTAGTATATAGAGGATGTGTCCCGTGTGGTGTAGTATATAGAGGATGTGTCCCGTGTAGTGTAGTATACAGAGGATGTGTCCCGTGTGGTGTAGTGTATAGAGGATGTGTCCCGTGTAGTGTAGTATACAGAGGATGTGTCCCGTGTGGTGTAGTATATAGAGGATGTGTCCCGTGTGTTGTAGTATAAAGAGGATGTGTCCCGTGTAGTGTAGTATACAGAGGATGTGTCCCGTGTGGTGTAGTATATAGAGGATGTGTCCTGTGTGGTGTAGTATATAGAGGATGTGTCCCGTGTAGTGTAGTATACAGAGGATGTGTCCCGTGTGGTGTAGTATATAGAGGATGTGTCCCGTGTGTTGTAGTATAAAGAGGATGTGTCCCGTGTGGTGTAGTATATAGAGGATGTGTCCCGTGTGGTGTAGTATATAGAGGATGTGTCCCGTGTGGTGTAGTATATAGAGGATGTGTCCCGTGCGGTGTAGTATATAGAGGATGTGTCCCGTGCGGTGCAGTATATATAGAGGATGTGTCCCGTGCGGTGCAGTATATATAGAGGATGTGTCCCGTGTGGTGTAGTATATAGAGGATGTGTTCTGTGTGGTGTAGTATATAGAGGATGTGTCCCGTGCGGTGTAGTATATAGAGGATGTGACCCGTGCGGTGCAGTATATATAGAGGATGTGTCCCGTGCGGTGCAGTATATATAGAGGATGTGTCCCGTGTGGTGTAGTATATAGAGGATGTGTCCCGTGTGATGTAGTATATAGAGGATGTGTCCTGTGTGGTGTAGTATATAGAGGATGTGTCCCGTGTGGTGTAGTATATAGAGGATGTGTCCCGTGTGGTGTAGTATATAGAGGATGTGTCCCGTGTGGTGTAGTATATAGAGGATGTGTCCCGTGTGGTGTAGTATATAGAGGATGTGTCCAGTGTGCTGTAATATATAGAGGATGTGTCCTGTGTGGTGTAGTATATAGAGGATGTGTCCCGTGTGGTGTAGTATATAGAGGATGTGTCCTGTGTGGTGTAGTATATAGAGGATGTGTCCCGTGTGGTGTAGTATATAGAGGATGTGTCCCGTGTGGTGTAGTATATAGAGGATGTGTCCTGTGTGGTGTAGTGTATAGAGGATGTGTCCTGTATGGTGTAGTATATAGAGGCTGTGTCCCGTGTGGTGTAGTATATAGAGGATGTGTCCAGTGTGGTGTAGTATATAGAGGATGTGTCCAGTGTGGTGTAGTATATAGAGGATGTGTCCTGTGTGGTGTAGTATATAGAGGATGTGTCCAGTGTGGTGTAGTATATAGAGGATGTGTCCTGTGTGGTGTAGTATATAGAGGATGTGTCCAGTGTGGTGTAGTATATAGAGGATGTGTCCTGTGTGGTGTAGTATATAGAGGATGTGTCCAGTGTGGTGTAGTATATAGAGGATGTGTCCTGTGTGGTGTAGTATATAGAGGATGTGTCCAGTGTGGTGTAGTATATAGAGGATGTGTCCAGTGTGGTGTAGTATATAGAGGATGTGTCACGTGTGGTGTAGTATATAGAGGATGTGTCCTGTGTGGTGTAGTATATAGAGGATGTGTCCTGTGTGGTGCAGTATATAGAGGATGTGTCCAGTGTGGTGTAGTATATAGAGGATGTGTCCAGTGTGGTGTAGTATATAGAGGATGTGTCCTGTGTGGTGTAGTATATAGAGGATGTGTCCAGTGTGGTGTAGTATATAGAGGATGTGTCCAGTGTGGTGTAATATATAGAGGATGTGTCCTGTGTGGTGTAGTGTATAGAGGATGTGTCCTGTGTGGTGTAGTATATAGAGGATGTGTCCTGTGTGGTGTAGTATATAGAGGATGTGTCCAGTGTGGTGTAATATATAGAGGATGTGTCCCGTGTGGTGTAATATATAGAGGATGTGTCCCGTGTGGTGTAATATATAGAGGATGTGTCCCGTGTGGTGTAGTATATAGAGGATGTGTCCCGTGTGGTGTAGTATATAGAGGATGTGTCCAGTGTGGTGTAGTATATAGAGGATGTGTCCAGTGTGGTGTAGTATATAGAGGATGTGTCCTGTGTGGTGTAGTATATAGAGGATGTGTCCCGTGTGGTGTAGTATATAGAGGATGTGTCCCGTGTGGTGTAGTATATAGAGCATGTGTCCAGTGTGGTGTAGTATATAGAGGATGTGTGGTGTAGTATATAGAGGATGTGTCCAGTGTGGTGTAATATATAGAGGATGTGTCCCGTGTGGTGTAGTATATAGAGGATGTGTCCTGTGTGGTGTAGTATACAGGGGATGTGTCCTGTGTGGTGTAGTATATAGAGGATATGTCCCGTGTGGTGTAGTATATAGAGGATGTGTCCCGTGTGATGTAGTATATAGACGATGTGTCCCGTGTGGTGTAGTATATAGAGGATGTGTCCCGTGTGGTGTAGTATATAGAGGATGTGTCCCGTGTGGTGTAGTATATAGATGATGTGTCCCGTGTGGTGCAGTATATAGGAGATGTGTCCCGTGCGGTGTAGTATATAGAGGATGTGTCCCGTGCGGTGTAGTATATAGAGGATGTGTCCAGTGTGGTGTAATATATAGAGGATGTGTCCCGTGTGGTGTAGTATATAGAGGATGTGTCCCGTGTGGTGTAGTATATAGAGGATGTGTCCCATGTGGTGTAATATATAGAGGATGAGTCCCGTGTGGTGTAATATATAGAGGATGTGTCCCGTGTGGTGTAGTATATAGAGGATATGTCCCGTGTGGTGTAGTATATAGAGGATGTGTCCCGTGTGGTGTAGTATATAGAGGATGTGTCCCGTGTGGTGTAGTATATAGAGGATGTGTCCCGTGTGGTGTAGTATATAGAGGATGTGTCCCGTGTGGTGTAGTATATAGAGGATGTGTACCGTGTGGTGTAGTATATAGAGGATGTGTACCGTGCGGTGTAGTATATAGAGGATGTGTCCCGTGTGGTGTAGTATATAGAGGATGTGTCCCGTGTGGTGTAGTATATAGAGGATGTGTCCCGTGTGGTGCAGTATATAGAGGATGTGTCCCGTGTGGTGTAGTATATAGAGGATGTGTCCCGTGTGGTGTAGTATATAGAGGATGTGTCCCGTGTGGTGCAGTATATAGAGGATGTGTCCCGTGTGGTGTAGTATATAGAGGATGTGTCCCGTGTGGTGTAGTATATAGAGGATGTGTCCCGTGTGGTGTAGTATATAGAGGATGTGTCCCGTGTGGTGTAGTATATAGAGGATGTGTCCCGTGTGGTGTAGTATATAAAGGTTGTGTCCCGTGTGGTGTAGTATATAGAGGATGTGTCCCGTGTGGTGCAGTATATAGAGGATGTGTCCCGTGTGGTGTAGTATATAGAGGATGTGTCCCGTGTGGTGTAGTATATAGAGGATGTGTCCCGTGTGGTGTAGTATATAGAGGATGTGTCCCGTGTGGTGTAGTATATAGAGGATGTGTCCCGTGTGGTGTAGTATATAAAGGTTGTGTCCCGTGTGGTGTAGTATATAGAGGATGTGTCCCGTGTAGTGTAGTATATAGAGGATGTGTCCCATGTGGTGTAGTATATAGAGGATGTGTCCCGTGTGGTGTAGTATATAGAGGATGTGTCAGCTCTCCTGTGTGGTGTAGTATATAGAGGATGTGTTCTGTGTGGTGTAGTATATAGAGGATGTGTCCCGTGTGGTGTAGTATATAGAGGATGTGTCCCGTGTGGTGTAGTATATAGAGGATGTGTCCCGTGTGGTGTAGTATATAGAGGATGTGTCCCGTGTAGTGTAGTATATAGAGGATGTGTCCCATGTGGTGTAGTATATAGAGGATGTGTCCCGTGTGGTGTAGTATATAGAGGATGTGTCCCGTGTGGTGTAGTATATAGAGGATGTGTCCCGTGTGGTGCAGTATATAGAGGATGTGTCCCGTGTGGTGTAGTATATAGAGGATGTGTCCCGTGTGGTGTAGTATATAGAGGATGTGTCCCGTGTGGTGTAGTATATAGAGGATGTGTCCCGTGTGGTGTAGTATATAGAGGATGTGTCCCGTGTGGTGTAGTATATAAAGGATGTGTCCCGTGTGGTGTAGTATATAGAGGATGTGTCCCGTGTGGTGTAGTATATAGAGGATGTGTCCCGTGCGCTGTAGTATATAGAGGATGTGTACCGTGCGGTGTAGTATACAGGGGATGTGTCCCATGCGGTGTAGTATACAGAGGATGTGTCCCATGCGGTGTAGTATACAGAGGATGTGTCCCGTGTGATGTAGTATATAGAGGATGTGTCCCGTGTGGTGTAGTATATAGAGGATGTGTCCTGTGTGGTGTAGTATATAGAGGATGCGTCCCGTGTGGTGTAGTATGTAGAGGATGTGTCCCGTGCGGTGTAGTATACAGGGGATGTGTCCCATGCGGTGTAGTATATAGAGGATGTGTCCCGTGTGATGTAGTATATAGAGGATGTGTCCCGTGTGGTGTAGTATATAGAGGATGTGTCCCGTGTGGTGTAGTATATAGAGGATGTGTCCCGTGTGGTGTAGTGTATAGAGGATGTGTCCCGTGTGGTGTAGTATATAGAGGATGGGTCCCGTGTGGTGTAGTATGTAGAGGATGTGTGGTGTAGTATATAGAGGATGTGTCCTGTGTGGTGTAATGTATAGAGGATGTGTCCTGTGTGGTGTAGTGTATAGAGGATGTGTCCCGTGTGGTGTAGTATATAGAGGATGGGTCTCGTGTGGTGTAGTATATAGAGGATGTGTCCCGTGTGGTGTAGTATGTAGAGGATGTGTGGTGTAGTATATAGAGGATGTGTCTTGTGTGGTGTAATGTATAGAGGATGTGTCCCGTGTGGTGTAGTATATAGAGGATGTGTCCCGTGTGGTGTAGTATGTAGAGGATGTGTGGTGTAGTGTATAGAGGATGTGTCCCGTGTGGTGTAATGTATAGAGGATGTGTCCCGTGTGGTGTAGTATATAGAGGATGTGTCCGGTGTGGTGTAGTATATAAAGGATGTGTCCTGTGTGGTGTAGTATATAGAGGATGTGTCCCGTGTGGTGTAGTATACAGGGGATGTGTCCCGTGTGGTGTAGTATATAGAGGATGTGTCCCGTGTGGTGTAGTATATAGAGGATGTGTCCCGTGTGGTGTAGCATATAGAGGATGTGTCCCGTGTGGTGTAGTATATAGAGGATGTGTCCCGTGTGGTGTAGTATATAGAGGATGTGTCCCGTGTGGTGTAGTATATAGAGGATGTGTCCCGTGTGGTGCAGTATATAGAGGATGTGTCCCGTGTGGTGTAGTATATAGAGGATGTGTCCCGTGTGGTGTAGTATATAGAGGATGTGTCCCGTGTGGTGTAGTATATAGAGGATGTGTCCCGTGTGGTGTAGTATATAGAGGATGTGTCCCGTGTGGTGTAGTATATAGAGGATGTGTCCCGTGTGGTGTAGTATATAGAGGATGTGTCCCGTGTGGTGTAGTATATAGAGGATGTGTCCCGTGTGGTGTAGTATATAGAGGATGTGTCCCGTGTGGTGTAGTATATAGAGGATGTGTCCCCTGTGGTGTAGTATATAGAGGATGTGTGGTGTAGTATATAGAGGATGTGTCCCGTATGGTGTAGTATATAGAGGATGTGTCCCGTGTGGTGTAGTATATAGAGGATGTGTCCCGTGTGGTGTAGTCTATAGAGGATGTGTCCCGTGTGGTGTAGTATATAGAGGATGTGTCCCGTGTGGTGTAGTATATAGAGGATGTGTCCCGTGTGGTGTAGTATATAGAGGATGTGTCCCGTGTGGTGTAGTATATAGAGGATGTGTCCCGTGTGGTGTAGTATATAGAGGATGTGTCCCGTGTGGTGTAGTATATAGAGGATGTGTCCCCTGTGGTGTAGTATATAGAGGATGTGTGGTGTAGTATATAGAGGATGTGTCCCGTGTGGTGTAGTATATAGAGAATGTGTCCCGTGTGGTGAAGTATATAGAGGATGTGTCCCGTGTGGTGTAGTATATAGAGGATGTGTCCCGTGTGGTGTAGTATATAGAGGATGTGTCCCGTGTGGTGTAGTATGTACAGGATGTGTCCCGTGTGGTGTAGTATGTAGAGGATGTGTCCCGTACGGTGTAGTATATAGAGGATGTGTCCAGTGTGGTGTAGTATATAGAGGATGTGTCCCGTGTGGTGTAGTATATAGAGGATGTGTCCCGTGTGGTGTAGTATATAGAGGATGTGTCCCGTGTGGTGTAGTATATAGAGGATGTGTCCGTGTGGTGCAGTATATAGAGGATGTGTCCCGTGTGGTGTAGTATATAGAGGATGTGTCCCGTGTGGTGTAGTATATAGAGGATGTGTCCCGTGTGGTGTAGTATATAGAGGATGTGTCCCGTGTGGTGTAGTATATAGAGGATGTGTCCCGTGTGGTGTAGTATATAGAGGATGTGTCCCGTGTGGTGTAGTATATAGAGGATGTGTTCTGTGTGGTGTAGTATATAGAGGATGTGTCTCGTGTGGTGTAGTATATAGAGGATGTGTCCCGTGTGGTGTAGTATATAGAGGATGTGTCCCGTGTGGTGTAGTGTATAGAGGATGTGTCCCGTGTGGTGTAGTATATAGAGGATGTGTCCCGTGTGGTGTAGTATAGAGAGGATGTGTCACGTGTGGTGTAGTATATAGAGGATGTGTCCCGTGTGGTGTAGTATATAGAGGATGTGTCCCGTGTGGTGTAGTATATAGAGGATGTGTCCCGTGTGGTGCAGTATATAGAGGATGTGTCCTGTGTGGTGTAGTATATAGAGGATGTGTCCCGTGTGGTGTAGTATATAGAGGATGTGTCCCGTGTGGTGTAGTATATAGAGGATGTGTCCAGTGTGGTGTAATATATAGAGGATGTGTCTCGTGTGGTGTAGTATATAGAGGATGTGTCCCGTGTGGTGTAGTATATAGAGGATGTGTCCCGTGTGGTGTAGTATACAGAGGATGTGTCCCGTGTGGTGCAGTATATAGAGGATGTGTCCTGTGTGGTGTAGTATATAGAGGATGTGTCCCGTGTGGTGTAGTATATAGAGGATGTGTCCCGTGTGGTGTAGTATATAGAGGATGTGTCCAGTGTGGTGTAATATATAGAGGATGTGTCCCGTGTGGTGTAGTATATAGAGGATGTGTCCCGTGTGGTGTAGTATATAGAGGATGTGTCCCGTGTGGTGTAGTATATAGAGGATGTGTCCCGTGTGGTGTAGTATATAGAGGATGTGTCCCGTGTGGTGTAGTATATAGAGGATGTGTCCCGTGTGGTGTAGTATATAGAGGATGTGTCCCGTGTAGTGTAGTATACAGAGGATGTGTCCCGTGTGGTGTAGTGTATAGAGGATGTGTCCCGTGTGTTGTAGTATAAAGAGGATATGTCCCGTGTGGTGTAGTATATAGAGAATGTGTCCCGTGTGGTGTAGTATATAGAGGATGTGTCCCGTGTGGTGTAGTATATAGAGGATGTGTCCCGTGTGGTGTAGTATATAGAGGATGTGTCCCGTGTGGTGTAGTATATAGAGGATGTGTCCAGTGTGCTGTAATATATAGAGGATGTGTCCTGTGTGGTGTAGTATATAGAGGATGTGTCCAGTGTGGTGTAATATATAGAGGATGTGTCCCGTGTGGTGTAGTATATAGAGGATGTGTCCCGTGTGTTGTAGTATAAAGAGGATGTGTCCCGTGTGGTGTAGTATATAGAGGATGTGTCCCGTGTGGTGTAGTATATAGAGGATGTGTCCCGTGTGGTGTAGTATATAGAGGATGTGTCCCGTGTGGTGTAGTATATAGAGGATGTGTCCAATGTGCTGTAATATATAGAGGATGTGTCCCGTGTGGTGTAGTATATAGAGGATGTGTCCTGTGTGGTGTAGTATATAGAGGATGTGTCCAGTGTGGTGTAATATATAGAGGATGTGTCCTGTGTGGTGTAGTATATAGAGGATGTGTCCAGTGTGGTGTAGTATATAGAGGATGTGTCCTGTGTGGTGTAGGATATAGAGGATGTGTCCTGTGTGGTGTAGTATATAGAGGATGTGTCCCGTGTGGTGTAGTATATAGAGGATGTGTCCAGTGTGGTGTAGTATATAGAGGATGTGTCCAGTGTGGTGTAGTATATAGAGGATGTGTCCAGTGTGGTGTAGTATATAGAGGATGTGTCCTGTGTGGTGTAGTATATAGAGGATGTGTCCAGTGTGGTGTAGTATATAGAGGATGTGTCCAGTGTGGTGTAATATATAGAGGATGTGTCCTGTGTGGTGTAGTGTATAGAGGATGTGTCCTGTGTGGTGTAGTATATAGAGGATGTGTCCTGTGTGGTGTAGTATATAGAGGATGTGTCCAGTGTGGTGTAATATATAGAGGATGTGTCCCGTGTGGTGTAATATATAGAGGATGTGTCCCGTGTGGTGTAATATATAGAGGATGTGTCCAGTGTGGTGTAATATATAGAGGATGTGTCCAGTGTGGTGTAATATATAGAGGATGTGTCCCGTGTGGTGTAGTATATAGAGGATGTGTCCTGTGTGGTGTAGTATACAGGGGATGTGTCCTGTGTGGTGTAGTATATAGAGGATATGTCCCGTGTGGTGTAGTATATAGAGGATGTGTCCCGTGTGATGTAGTATATAGACGATGTGTCCCGTGTGGTGTAGTATATAGAGGATGTGTCCCGTGTGGTGTAGTATATAGAGGATGTGTCCCGTGTGGTGTAGTATATAGATGATGTGTCCCGTGTGGTGCAGTATATAGGAGATGTGTCCCGTGCGGTGTAGTATATAGAGGATGTGTCCCGTGCGGTGTAGTATATAGAGGATGTGTCCAGTGTGGTGTAATATATAGAGGATGTGTCCCGTGTGGTGTAGTATATAGAGGATGTGTCCCGTGTGGTGTAGTATATAGAGGATGTGTCCCATGTGGTGTAATATATAGAGGATGAGTCCCGTGTGGTGTAATATATAGAGGATGTGTCCCGTGTGGTGTAGTATATAGAGGATATGTCCCGTGTGGTGTAGTATATAGAGGATGTGTCCCGTGTGGTGTAGTATATAGAGGATGTGTCCCGTGTGGTGTAGTATATAGAGGATGTGTCCCGTGTGGTGTAGTATTTAGAGGATGTGTCCCGTGTGGTGTAGTATATAGAGGATGTGTCCCGTGTGGTGTAGTACATAGAGGATGTGTCCCGTGTGGTGTAGTATATAGAGGATGTGTCCCGTGTGGTGCAGTATATAGAGGATGTGTCCCGTGTGGTGTAGTATATAGAGGATGTGTCCCGTGTGGTGTAGTATATAGAGGATGTGTCCCGTGTGGTGTAGTATATAGAGGATGTGTCCCGTGTGGTGTAGTATATAGAGGATGTGTCCCGTGTGGTGTAGTATATAAAGGATGTGTCCCGTGTGGTGTAGTATATAGAGGATGTGTCCCGTGTAGTGTAGTATATAGAGGATGTGTCCCATGTGGTGTAGTATATAGAGGATGTGTCCCGTGTGGTGTAGTATATAGAGGATGTGTCCCGTGTGGTGTAGTATATAGAGGATGTGTCCCGTGTGGTGTAGTATATAGAGGATGTGTCCCGTGTGGTGTAGTATATAGAGGATGTGTCCCGTGTAGTGTAGTATATAGAGGATGTGTCCCATGTGGTGTAGTATATAGAGGATGTGTCCCGTGTGGTGTAGTATATAGAGGATGTGTCCCGTGTGGTGTAGTATATAGAGGATGTGTCCCGTGTGGTGCAGTATATAGAGGATGTGTCCCGTGTGGTGTAGTATATAGAGGAGGTGTCCCGTGTGGTGTAGTATATAGAGGATGTGTCCCGTGTGGTGTAGTATATAGAGGATGTGTCCCGTGTGGTGTAGTATATAGAGGATGTGTCCCGTGTGGTGTAGTATATAAAGGATGTGTCCCGTGTGGTGTAGTATATAGAGGATGTGTCCCGTGTGGTGTAGTATATAGAGGATGTGTCCCGTGCGCTGTAGTATATAGAGGATGTGTCCCGTGCGGTGTGGTATACAGGGGATGTGTCCCATGCGGTGTAGTATACAGAGGATGTGTCCCATGCGGTGTAGTATACAGAGGATGTGTCCCGTGTGATGTTGTATATAGAGGATGTGTCCCGTGTGGTGTAGTATATAGAGGATGTGTCCTGTGTGGTGTAGTATATAGAGGATGCGTCCCGTGTGGTGTAGTATGTAGAGGATGTGTCCCGTGCGGTGTAGTATACAGGGGATGTGTCCCATGCGGTGTAGTATATAGAGGATGTGTCCCGTGTGATGTAGTATATAGAGGATGTGTCCCGTGTGGTGTAGTATATAGAGGATGTGTCCCGTGTGGTGTAGTATATAGAGGATGTGTCCCGTGTGGTGTAGTGTATAGAGGATGTGTCCCGTGTGGTGAAGTATATAGAGGATGGGTCCCGTGTGGTGTAGTATGTAGAGGATGTGTGGTGTAGTATATAGAGGATGTGTCCTGTGTGGTGTAATGTATAGAGGATGTGTCCTGTGTGGTGTAGTGTATAGAGGATGTGTCCCGTGTGGTGTAGTATATAGAGGATGGGTCTCGTGTGGTGTAGTATATAGAGGATGTGTCCCGTGTGGTGTAGTATGTAGAGTATGTGTGGTGTAGTATATAGAGGATGTGTCCTGTGTGGTGTAATGTATAGAGGATGTGTCCCGTGTGGTGTAGTATATAGAGGATGGGTCCCGTGTGGTGTAGTATATAGAGGATGTGTCCCGTGTGGTGTAGTATGTAGAGGATGTGTGGTGTAGTGTATAGAGGATGTGTCCCGTGTGGTGTAGTATGTAGAGGATGTGTGGTGTAGTATATAGAGGATGTGTCTCGTGTGGTGCAGTATATAGAGGATGTGTCCCGTGTGGTGTAGTATATAGAGGATGTGTCCCGTGTGGTGCAGTATATAGAGGATGTGTCCCGTGTGGTGTAGTATATAGAGGATGTGTCCCGTGTGGTGTAGTATATAGAGGATGTGTCCCGTGTGGTGTAGTATATAGAGGATGTGTCCCGTGTGGTGTAGTATATAGAGGATGTGTCCCGTGTGGTGTAGTATATAAAGGATGTGTCCCGTGTGGTGTAGTATATAGAGGATGTGTCCCGTGTAGTGTAGTATATAGAGGATGTGTCCCATGTGGTGTAGTATATAGAGGATGTGTCCCGTGTGGTGTAGTATATAGAGGATGTGTCCCGTGTGGTGTAGTATATAGAGGATGTGTCCCGTGTGGTGTAGTATATAGAGGATGTGTCCCGTGTGGTGTAGTATATAGAGGATGTGTCCCGTGTAGTGTAGTATATAGAGGATGTGTCCCATGTGGTGTAGTATATAGAGGATGTGTCCCGTGTGGTGTAGTATATAGAGGATGTGTCCCGTGTGGTGTAGTATATAGAGGATGTGTCCCGTGTGGTGCAGTATATAGAGGATGTGTCCCGTGTGGTGTAGTATATAGAGGATGTGTCCCGTGTGGTGTAGTATATAGAGGATGTGTCCCGTGTGGTGTAGTATATAGAGGATGTGTCCCGTGTGGTGTAGTATATAGAGGATGTGTCCCGTGTGGTGTAGTATATAAAGGATGTGTCCCGTGTGGTGTAGTATATAGAGGATGTGTCCCGTGTGGTGTAGTATATAGAGGATGTGTCCCGTGCGCTGTAGTATATAGAGGATGTGTCCCGTGCGGTGTAGTATACAGGGGATGTGTCCCATGCGGTGTAGTATACAGAGGATGTGTCCCATGCGGTGTAGTATACAGAGGATGTGTCCCGTGTGATGTAGTATATAGAGGATGTGTCCCGTGTGGTGTAGTATATAGAGGATGTGTCCTGTGTGGTGTAGTATATAGAGGATGCGTCCCGTGTGGTGTAGTATGTAGAGGATGTGTCCCGTGCGGTGTAGTATACAGGGGATGTGTCCCATGCGGTGTAGTATATAGAGGATGTGTCCCGTGTGATGTAGTATATAGAGGATGTGTCCCGTGTGGTGTAGTATATAGAGGATGTGTCCCGTGTGGTGTAGTATATAGAGGATGTGTCCCGTGTGGTGTAGTGTATAGAGGATGTGTCCCGTGTGGTGTAGTATATAGAGGATGGGTCCCGTGTGGTGTAGTATGTAGAGGATGTGTGGTGTAGTATATAGAGGATGTGTCCTGTGTGGTGTAATGTATAGAGGATGTGTCCTGTGTGGTGTAGTGTATAGAGGATGTGTCCCGTGTGGTGTAGTATATAGAGGATGGGTCTCGTGTGGTGTAGTATATAGAGGATGTGTCCCGTGTGGTGTAGTATGTAGAGTATGTGTGGTGTAGTATATAGAGGATGTGTCCTGTGTGGTGTAATGTATAGAGGATGTGTCCCGTGTGGTGTAGTATATAGAGGATGGGTCCCGTGTGGTGTAGTATATAGAGGATGTGTCCCGTGTGGTGTAGTATGTAGAGGATGTGTGGTGTAGTGTATAGAGGATGTGTCCCGTGTGGTGTAGTATGTAGAGGATGTGTGGTGTAGTATATAGAGGATGTGTCTCGTGTGGTGCAGTATATAGAGGATGTGTCCCGTGTGGTGTAGTATATAGAGGATGTGTCCCGTGTGGTGCAGTATATAGAGGATGTGTCCCGTGTGGTGTAGTATATAGAGGATGGGTCCCTTGTGGTGTAGTATATAGAGGATGTGTCCCGTGTGGTGTAGTATATAGAGGATGTGTCCCGTGTGGTGTAGTATATAGAGGATGTGTCCCGTGTGGTGTAGTATATAGAGGATGTGTCCCGTGTGGTGTAGTATGTAGAGGATGTGTCCCGTGTGGTGTAGTATATAGAGGATGTGTCCGGTGTGGTGTAGTATATAAAGGATGTGTCCTGTGTGGTGTAGTATATAGAGGATGTGTCCCGTGTGGTGTAGTATACAGGGGATGTGTCCCGTGTGGTGTAGTATATAGAGGATGTGTCCCGTGTGGTGTAGTATATAGAGGATGTGTCCCGTGTGGTGTAGTATATAGAGGATGTGTCCCGTGTGGTGTACTATATAGAGGATGTGTCCCGTGTGGTGTAGTATATAGAGGATGTGTCCCGTGTGGTGTAGTATATAGAGGATGTGTCCCGTGTGGTGTAGTATATAGAGGATGTGTCCCGTGTGGTGTAGTATATAGAGGATGTGTCCCGTGTGGTGTAGTATATAGAGGATGTGTCCCGTGTGGTGTAGTATATAGAGGATGTGTCCTGTGTGGTGTAGTATATAGAAGATGTGCCCCGTGTGGTGTAGCATATAGAGGATGTGTCCCGTGTGGTGTAGTATATAGAGGATGTGTCCCGTGTGGTGAAGTATATAGAGGATGTGTCCCGTGTGGTGTAGTATATAGAGGATGTGTCCCGTGTGGTGTAGTATATAGAGGATGTGTCCCGTGTGGTGTAGTATATAGAGGATGTGTCCCGTGTGGTGTAGTATATAGAGGATGTGTCCCGTGTGGTGTAGTATATAGAGGATGTGTCCCGTGTGGTGTAGTATGTAGAGGATGTGTCCCGTGTGGTGTAGTATGTAGAGGATGTGTCCCGTACGGTGTAGTATATAGAGGATGTGTCTCGTGTGGTGTAGTATATAGAGGATGTGTCCCGTGTGGTGTAGTATATAGAGGATGTGTCCCGTGTGGTGTAGTATATAGAGGATGTGTCCCGTGTGGTGTAGTATATAGAGGATGTGTCTCGTGTGGTGTAGTATATAGAGGATGTGTCCCGTGTGGTGTAGTATATAGAGGATGTGTCCCGTGTGGTGTAGTATATAGAGGATGTGTCCCGTGTGGTGTAGTATATAGAGGATGTGTCCCGTGTGGTGTAGTATATAGAGGATGTGTCCCGTGTGGTGTAGTATATAGAGGATGTGTCCCGTGTGGTGTAGTATATAGAGGATGTGTCCCGTGTGGTGTAGTATATAGAGGATGTGTCCCGTGTGGTGTAGTATATAGAGGATGTGTCCCGTGTGGTGTAGTATATAGAGGATGTGTCCCGTGTGGTGTAGTATATAGAGGATGTGTCCTGTGTGGTGTAGTATATAGAAGATGTGCCCCGTGTGGTGTAGCATATAGAGGATGTGTCCCGTGTGGTGTAGTATATAGAGGATGTGTCCCGTGTGGTGAAGTATATAGAGGATGTGTCCCGTGTGGTGTAGTATATAGAGGATGTGTCCCGTGTGGTGTAGTATATAGAGGATGTGTCCCGTGTGGTGTAGTATATAGAGGATGTGTCCCGTGTGGTGTAGTATATAGAGGATGTGTCCCGTGTGGTGTAGTATATAGAGGATGTGTCCCGTGTGGTGTAGTATGTAGAGGATGTGTCCCGTGTGGTGTAGTATGTAGAGGATGTGTCCCGTACGGTGTAGTATATAGAGGATGTGTCTCGTGTGGTGTAGTATATAGAGGATGTGTCCCGTGTGGTGTAGTATATAGAGGATGTGTCCCGTGTGGTGTAGTATATAGAGGATGTGTCCCGTGTGGTGTAGTATATAGAGGATGTGTCTCGTGTGGTGTAGTATATAGAGGATGTGTCCCGTGTGGTGTAGTATATAGAGGATGTGTCCGTGTGGTGCAGTATATAGAGGATGTGTCCCGTGTGGTGTAGTATATAGAGGATGTGTCCCGTGTGGTGTAGTATATAGAGGATGTGTCGCGTGTGGTGCAGTATATAGAGGATGTGTCCCGTGTGGTGCAGTATATAGAGGATGTGTCCCGTGTGGTGCAGTATATAGAGGATGTGTCCCGTGTGGTGTAGTATATAGAGGATGTGTCCCGTGTGGTGTAGTATATAGAGGATGTTTCCCGTGTGGTGTAGTATATAGAGGATGTGTCCCGTGTGGTGTAGTATATAGAGGATGTGTCCCGTGTGGTGTAGTATATAAAGGATGTGTCCCGTGTGGTGTAGTATATAGAGGATGTGTCCCGTGTGGTGTAGTATATAGAGGATGTGTGGTGTAGTATATAGAGGATGTGTCCCGTGTGGTGTAGTAGATAGAGGATGTGTGGTGTAGTATATAGAGGATGTGTCCCGTGTGGTGAAGTATATAGAGGATGTGTCGCGTGTGGTGTAGTATATAGAGGATGTGTCCCGTGTGGTGTAGTATATAGAGGATGTGTCCCGTGTGGTGTAGTATATAGAGGATGTGTCCCGTGTGGTGTAGTATATAGAGGATGTGTCCCGTATGGTGTAGTATATAGAGGATGTGTCCCGTGTGGTGTAGTATATAGAGGATGTGTCCCGTGTGGTGTAGTATATAGAGGATGTGTCCCGTGTGGTGTAGTATATAGAGGATGTGTCCCGTGTGGTGTAGTATGTAGAGGATGTGTCCCGTGTGGTGTAGTATATAGAGGATGTGTCCCGTGTGGTGTAGTATATAGAGGATATGTCCCGTGTGGTGTAGTATATAGAGCTTGTGTCCCGTGTGGTGTAGTATATAGAGGATGTGTCCCGTGTGGTGTAGTATATAGAGGATGTGTCCCGTGTGGTGTAGTATATAGAGGATGTGTCCCGTGTGGTGTAGTATATATAGGATGTGTCCCGTGTGGTGTAGTATATAGAGGATGTGTCCCGTGTGGTGTAGTATATATAGGATGTGTCCCGTGTGGTGTAGTATATAGAGGATGTGTCCCGTGTGGTGTAGTATATAGAGCTTGTGTCCCGTGTGGTGTAGTATATATAGGATGTGTCCCGTGTGGTGTAGTATATAGAGGATGTGTCCCGTGTGGTGTAGTATATATAGGATGTGTCCCGTGTGGTGTAGTATATAGAGGATGTGTCCCGTGTGGTGTAGTATATAGAGGATGTGTCCCGTGTGGTGTAGTATATAGAGGATGTGTCCCGTGTGGTGTAATATATAGACGATGTGTGGTGTAGTATATAGAGGATGTGTCCTGTGTGGTGTAGTATATAGAGGATGTGTCCCGTGTGGTGTAGTATATAGAGGATGTGTCCCGTGTGGTGTAGTATATAGAGGATGTGTCCCGTGTGGTGTAGTATATAGAGGATGTGTCCCGTGTGGTGTAGTATATAGAGGATGTGTCCCGTGTGGTGTAGTATATAGAGGATGTGTCCCGTGTGGTGTAGTATATAGACGATGTGTGGTGTAGTATATAGAGGATGTGTCCTGTGTGGTGTAGTATATAGAGGATGTGTCCCGTGTGGTGTAGTATGTAGAGGATGTGTCCCGTGTGGTGTAGTATGTAGAGGATGTGTCCCGTACGGTGTAGTATATAGAGGATGTGTCCCGTGTGGTGTAGTATATAGAGGATGTGTCCCGTGTGGTGTAGTATATAGAGGATGTGTCCCGTGTGGTGTAGTATATAGAGGATGTGTCCCGTGTGGTGTAGTATATAGAGGATGTGTCCCGTGTGGTGTAGTATATAGAGGATGTGTCCCGTGTGGTGCAGTATATAGAGGATGTGTCCCGTGTGGTGTAGTATATAGAGGATGTGTCCCGTGTGGTGTAGTATATAGAGGATGTGTCCCGTGTGGTGCAGTATATAGAGGATGTGTCCCGTGTGGTGTAGTATATAGAGGATGTGTGGTGTAGTATATAGAGGATGTGTCCCGTGGGTGAAGTATATAGAGGATGTGTCCCGTGTGGTGTAGTATATAGAGGATGTGTCCCGTGTGGTGTAGTATATAGAGGATGTGTCCCGTGTGGTGTAGTATGTAGAGGATGTGTCCCGTGTGGTGTAGTATATAGAGGATGTGTCCCGTGTGGTGTAGTATATAGAGGATGTGTCCCGTGTGGTTTAGTATATAGAGGATGTGTCCCGTGTGGTGCAGTATATAGAGTATGTGTCCCGTGTGGTGTAGTATATAGAGGATGTGTCGCGTGTGGTGCAGTATATAGAGGATGTGTCCCGTGTGGTGCAGTATATAGAGGATGTGTCCCGTGTGGTGCAGTATATAGAGGATGTGTCCCGTGTGGTGCAGTATATAGAGGATGTGTCCCGTGTGGTGTAGTATATAGAGGATGTGTCCCGTGTGGTGTAGTATATAGAGGATGTGTCCCGTGTGGTGTAGTATATAGAGGATGTGTCCCGTGTGGTGTAGTATATAGAGGATGTGTCCTGTGTGGTGCAGTATATAGAGGATGTGTCCAGTGTGGTGTAATATATAGAGGATGTGTCCCGTGTGGTGTAGTATATAGAGGATGTGTCCCGTGTGGTGTAGTATATAGAGGATGTGTCCCGTGTGGTGTAGTATATAGAGGATGGGTCCTGTGTGGTGTAGTATATAGAGGATGTGTCCTGTGTGGTGTAGTATATAGAGGATGTGTCCCGTGTGGTGTAGTATATAGAGGATGGGTCCTGTGTGGTGTAGTATATAGAGGATGTGTCCCGTGTGGTGTAGTATATAGAGGATGGGTCCTGTGTGGTGTAGTATATAGAGGATGGGTCCTGTGTGGTGTAGTATATAGAGGATGTGTGGTGTAGTATATAGAGGATGTGTCCCGTGTGGTGTAGTATATAGAGGATGGGTCCTGTGTGGTGTAGTATATAGAGGATGTGTGGTGTAGTATATAGAGGATGTGTCCCGTGTGGTGTAGTATATAGAGGATGTGTGGTGTAGTATATAGAGGATGTGTCCCGTTTGGTGAAGTATATAGAGGATGTGTCGCGTGTGGTGTAGTATATAGAGGATGTGTCCCGTGTGGTGTAGTATATAGAGGATGTGTCCCGTGTGGTGTAGTATATAGAGGATGTGTCCCGTGTGGTGTAGTATATAGAGGATGTGTCCCGTGTGGTGTAGTATATAGAGGATGTGTCCCGTGTGGTGTAGTATATAGAGGATGGGTCCTGTGTGGTGTAGTATATAGAGGATGTGTCCTGTGTGGTGTAGTATATAGAGGATGTGTCCCGTGTGGTGTAGTATATAGAGGATGGGTCCTGTGTGGTGTAGTATATAGAGGATGTGTCCCGTGTGGTGTAGTATATAGAGGATGGGTCCCATGTGGTGTAGTATATAGAGGATGTGTCCTGTGTGGTGTAGTATATAGAGGATGTGTCCCGTGTAGTGTAGTATATAGAGTATGTGTCCCGTGTGGTGTAGTATATAGAGGATGTGTCCCGTGTGGTGTAGTATATAGAGGATGTGTCTCGTGTGGTGTAGTATATAGAGGATGTGTCTCGTGTGGTGTAGTATATAGAGGATGTGTCCCGTGTGGTGTAGTATATATAGGATGTGTCCCGTGTGGTGTAGTATATATAGGATGTGTCCCGTGTGGTGTAGTATATAGAGGATGTGTCCCGTGTGGTGTAGTATATAGAGGATGTGTCCCGTGTGGTGTAGTATATAGACGATGTGTGGTGTAGTATATAGAGGATGTGTCCTGTGTGGTGTAGTATATAGAGGATGTGTCCCGTGTGGTGCAGTATGTAGAGGATGTGTCCCGTGTGGTGTAGTATGTAGAGGATGTGTCCCGTACGGTGTAGTATATAGAGGATGTGTCCCGTGTGGTGTAGTATATAGAGGATGTGTCCCGTGTGGTGTAGTATATAGAGGATGTGTCCCGTGTGGTGTAGTATATAGAGGATGTGTCCCGTGCGGTGTAGTATATAGAGGATGTGTCCCGTGTGGTGTAGTATACAGGGGATGTGTCCCGTGCGGTGTAGTATATAGAGGATGTGTCCCGTGTGGTGTAGTTTATAGAGGATGTGTCCCGTGTGGTGTAGTATATAGAGGATGTGTCCCGTGTGGTGTAGTATATAGATGATCTGTCCCGTGTGGTGTAGTATATAGAGGATGTGTCCCGTGTGGTGTAGTATATAGAGGATGTGTCCCGTGTGGTGTAGTATGTAGAGGATGTGTCCCGTGTGGTGTAGTTTATAGAGGATGTGTCCCGTGTGGTGTAGTATATAGAGGATGTGTCCCGTGTGGTGTAGTATATAGATGATCTGTCCCGTGTGGTGTAGTATATAGAGGATGTGTCCCGTGTGGTGTAGTATATAGAGGATGTGTCCCGTGTGGTGTAGTATGTAGAGGATGTGTCCCGTGTGGTGTAGTATATAGAGGATGTGTCCCGTGTGGTGTAGTATATAGAGGATGTGTCCCGTGTGGTGTAGTATATAGAGGATGTGTCCCGTGTGGTGTAGTATATAGAGGATGTGTCCCGTGTGGCGTAGTATATAGAGGATGTGTCCCGTGTGGGGCAGTATATAGAGGATGTGTCCCGTGTGGTGTAGTATATAGAGGATGTGTCCTGTGTGGTGTAGTGTATAGAGGATGTGTCCAGTGTGGTGTAGTGTATAGAGGATGTGTTCTGTGTGGTGTAGTGTATAGAGGATGTGTTCTGTGTGGTGTAGTATATAGAGGATGTGTTCAGTGTGGTGTAGTGTATAGAGGATGTGTCCCGTGTGGTGTAGTATATAGAGGATGTGTCCCGTGTGGTGTAGTATATAGAGGATGTGTCCCGTGTGGTGTAGTGTATAGAGGATGTGTTCTGTGTGGTGTAGTGTATAGAGGATGTGTTCTGTGTGGTGTAGTGTATAGAGGATGTGTTCAGTGTGGTGTAGTGTATAGAGGATGTGTCCCGTGTGGTGTAGTATATAGAGGATGTGTCCCGTGTGATGTAGTATATAGAGGATGTGTCCCGTGTGATGTAGTATATAGAGGATGTGTTCTGTGTGGTGTAGTATATAGAGGATGTGTTCTGTGTGGTGTAGTATATAGAGGATGTGTTCTGTGTGGTGTAATATATAGAGGATGTGTCCCGTGTGGTGTAGTATATAGAGGAGGTGTCCCGTGTGGTGTAGTATATAGAGGATGTGTCCCGTGTGGTGTAGTATATAGAGGATGTGTTCTGTGTGGTGTAGTGTATAGAGGATGTGTTCTGTGTGGTGTAGTATATAGAGGATGTGTTCTGTGTGGTGTAGTGTATAGAGGATGTGTCCCGTGTGGTGTAGTATATAGAGGATGTGTCCCGTGTGGTGTAGTATATAGAGGATGTGTCCCGTGTGATGTAGTATATAGAGGATGTGTTCTGTGTGGTGTAGTATATAGAGGATGTGTTCTGTGTGGTGTAGTATATAGAGGATGTGTTCTGTGTGGTGTAGTATATAGAGGATGTGTCCCGTGTGGTGTAGTATATAGAGGAGGTGTCCCGTGTGGTGTAGTATATAGAGGATGTGTCCCGTGTGGTGTAGTATATAGAGGATGTGTCCCGTGTGGTGTAGTATATAGAGGATGTGTTCTGTGTGGTGTAGTATATAGAAGATGTGTCCCGTGTGGTGTAGTATATAGAGGATGTGTCCCGTGTGGTGTAGTATATAGAGGATGTGTCCTGTGTGGTGTAGTATATAGAGGATGTGTTCTGTGTGGTGTAGTATATAAAGGATGTGTTCTGTGTGGAGTAGTATATAGAGGATGTGTCCTGTGTGGTGTAGTATATAGAGGATGTGTCCTGTGTGGTGTAGTATATAGAGGATGTGTTCTGTGTGGTGTAGTATATAGAAGATGTGTCCCGTGTGGTGTAGTGTATAGAGGCTGTGTCCCGTGTGGTGTAGTATATAGAGCATGTGTTCTGTGTGGTGTAGTATATAGAAGATGTGTCCCGTGTGGTGTAGTATATAGAGGATGTGTTCTGTGTGGTGTAGTATATAGAGGATGTGTTCTGTGTGGTGTAGTATATAGAGGATGTGTCCCGTGTGGTGTAGTATATAGAGGATGTGTTCTGTGTGGTGTAGTATATAGAGGATGTGTTCTGTGTGGTGTAGTATATAGAGGATGTGTCCCGTGTGGTGTAGTATATAGAGGCTGTGTCCCGTGTGGTGTAGTATATAGAGCATGTGTTCTGTGTGGTGTAGTATATAGAAGATGTGTCCCGTGTGGTGTAGTATATAGAGGATGTGTTCTGTGTGGTGTAGTATATAGAGGATGTGTTCTGTGTGGTGTAGTATATAGAGGATGTGTCCCGTGTGGTGTAGTATATAGAGGATGTGTTCCGTGTGGTGTAGTATATAGAGGATGTGTTCCGTGTGGTGTAGTATATAGAAGATGTGTCCCGTGTGGTGTAGTATATAGAGGATGTGTTCTGTGTGGTGTAATATATAGAGGATGTGTTCTGTGTGGTGTAGTATATAGAGGATGTGTTCTGTGTGGTGTAGTATATAGAGGATGTGTACCGTGTGGTGTAGTATATAGAGGATGTGTTCCGTGTGGTGTAGTATATAGAGGATGTGTTCTGTGTGGTGTAGTATATAGAGGATGTGTACCGTGTGGTGTAGTATATAGAGGATGTGTCCCGTGTGGTGTAGTATATAGAGGATGTGTCCCGTGCGGTGTAGTTTATAGAGGATGTGTACCGTGTGGTGTAGTATATAGAGGATGTGTCCTGTGTGGTGTAGTATATAGAGGATGTATCCCGTGTGGTGTAGTATATAGAGGATGTGTCCTGTGTGGTGTAGTATATAGAGGATGTATCCCGTGTGGTGTAGTATATAGAGGATGTGTCCCGTGTGGTGTAGTATATAGAGGATGTATCCCGTGTGGTGTAGTATATAGAGGATGTGTACCGTGTGGTGTAGTATATAGAGGATGTGTCCCGTGTGGTGTAGTATATAGAGGATGTGTCCCGTGCGGTGTAGTATATAGAGGATGTGTACCGTGTGGTGTAGTATATAGAGGATGTGTCCCGTGTGGTGTAGTTTATAGAGGATGTGTCCCGTGTGGTGTAGTATATAGAGGATGTGTTCTGTGTGGTGTAGTATATAGAGGATGTGTTCTGTGTGGTGTAGTATATAGAGGATGTGTCCCGTGTGGTGTAGTATATAGAGGATGTGTCCCGTGTGGTGTAGTATATAGAGGATGTGTCCCGTGTGGTGCAGTGTATAGAGGATGTGTCCCGTGTGGTGTAGTATATAGAGGATGTGTCCCGTGTGGTGTAGTATATAGAGGATGTGTCCCGTGCAGTGTAGTATATAGAGGATGTGTCCCGTGTTGTGTAGTATATAGAGGATGTGTTCTGTGTGGTGCAGTATATAGAGGATGTGTCCCGTGTGGTGTAGTATATAGAGGATGTGTCCCGTGCAGTGTAGTATATAGAGGATGTGTCCCGTGTTGTGTAGTATATAGAGGATGTGTTCTGTGTGGTGCAGTATATAGAGGATGTGTCCCGTGTGGTGTAGTATATAGAGGATGTGTCCCGTGTGGTGTAGTATATAGAGGATGTGTCCCGTGTGGTGTAGTATATAGAGGATGTGTCCCGTGTGGTGCAGTGTATAGAGGATGTGTCCCGTGTGGTGTAGTATATAGAGGATGTGTCCCGTGTGGTGTAGTATATAGAGGATGTGTCCCATGTGGTGTAGTATATAGAGGATGTGTCCCGTGCAGTGTAGTACATAGAGGATGTGTCCCGTGTTGTGTAGTATATAGAGGATGTGTCCCGTGTTGTGTAGTATATAGAAGATGTGTTCTGTGTGGTGTAGTATATAGAAGATGTGTCCCGTGTGGTGTAGTATATAGAGGATGTGTCCCGTGCGGTGTAGTATACAGGGGATGTGTCCCGTGTGGTGTAGTATATAGAGGATGTGTACCGTGCGGTGTAGTATATAGAGGATGTGTCCCGTGTGGTGTAGTATATAGAGGATGTGTCCTGTGTGGTGTAGTATATAGAGGATGTGTCTCGTGTGGTGTAGTATATAGAGGATGTGTCCCGTGTGGTGTAGTATATAGAGGATGTGTCCCGTGTGGTGTAGTATATAGAGGAGGTGTCCCGTGTGGTGTAGTATATAGAGGATGTGTCCTGTGTGGTGTAGTATACAGGGGATGTGTCCCGTGTGGTGTAGTATATAGAGGATGTGTCCTGTGTGGTGTAGTATACAGGGGATGTGTTCTGTGTGGTGTAGTATATAGAAGATGTGTCCCGTGTGGTGTAGTATATAGAGGATGTGTCCCGTGTGGTGTAGTATATAGAGGATGTGTCTCGTGTGGTGTAGGATATAGAAGATGTGTCCCGTGTGGTGTAGTATATAGAGGATGTGTCCCGTGTGGTGTAGTATACAGGGGATGTGTCCCATGTGGTGCAGTATATAGAGGATGTGTCCTGTGTGGTGCAGTATATAGAGGATGTGTCTCGTGTGGTGTAGTATACAGGGGATGTGTCCCATGTGGTGCAGTATATAGAGGATGTGTCCCGTGTGGTGTAGTATATAGAGGATGTGTCCCGTGTGGTGTAGTATATAGAGGAGGTGTCCCGTGTGGTGTAGTATATAGAGGATGTGTCCTGTGTGGTGTAGTATACAGGGGATGTGTCCCGTGTGGTGTAGTATATAGAGGATGTGTCCCGTGTGGTGTAGTATACAGGGGATGTGTCCCGTGTGGTGTAGTATATAGAGGATGTGTACCGTGTGGTGTAGTATATAGAGGATGTGTCCCGTGTGGTGTAGTGTATAGAGGATGTGTCCCGTGTGGTGTAGTATATAGAGGATGTGTCCCGTGTGGTGTAGTATATAGAGGATGTGTTCCGTGTGGTGTAGTATATAGAGGATGTGTTCCGTGGGGTGTAGTATATAGAGGATGTGTACCGTGTGGTGTAGTATATAGAGGATGTGTCCCGTGTGGTGTAGTATATAGAGGATGTGTCCCGTGTGGTGTAGTATATAGAGGATGTGTCCCGTGTGGTGTAGTATATAGAGGAGGTGTCCCGTGTGGTGTAGTATATAGAGGATGTGTCCTGTGTGGTGTAGTATACAGGGGATGTGTCCCGTGTGGTGTAGTATATAGAGGATGTGTCCCGTGTGGTGTAGTATACAGGGGATGTGTCCCGTGTGGTGTAGTATATAGAGGATGTGTACCGTGGGGTGTAGTATATAGAGGATGTGTACCGTGTGGTGTAGTATATAGAGGATGTGTCCCGTGTGGTGTAGTGTATAGAGGATGTGTCCCGTGTGGTGTAGTATATAGAGGATGTGTCCCGTGTGGTGTAGTATATAGAGGATGTGTTCCGTGTGGTGTAGTATATAGAGGATGTGTCCCGTGTGGTGTAGTATATAGAGGATGTGTTCTGTGTGGTGTAATATATAGAGGATGTGTCCCGTGTGGTGTAGTATATAGAGGATGTGTCCCGTGTGGTGTAGTATATAGAGGATGTGTACCGTGTGGTGTAGTATATAGAGGATGTGTCCCGTGTGGTGTAGTATATAGAGGATGTGTCCCGTGTGGTGTAGTATATAGAGGATGTGTCCCGTGTGGTGTAGTATATAGAGGATGTGTCCCGTGTGGTGTAGTATATAGAGGATGTGTTCTGTGTGGTGTAGTATATAGAAGATGTGTCCCGTGTGGTGTAGTATATAGAGGATGTGTCCCGTGTGGTGTAGTATATAGAGGATGTGTCCCGTGTGGTGTAGTATATAGAGGATGTGTCCCGTGTGGTGTAGTATATAGAGGATGTGTCCCGTGTGGTGTAGTATATAGAGGATGTGTCCCGTGTGGTGTAGTATATAGAGGATGTGTTCTGTGTGGTGTAGTATATAGAGGATGTGTCCTGTGTGGTGTAGTATATAGAGGATGTGTCCCGTGTGGTGTAGTATATAGAGGATGTGTTCTGTGTGGTGTAGTATATAAAGGATGTGTTCTGTGTGGAGTAGTATATAGAGGATGTGTCCTGTGTGGTGTAGTATATAGAGGATGTGTCCTGTGTGGTGTAGTATATAGAGGATGTGTTCTGTGTGGTGTAGTATATAGAAGATGTGTCCCGTGTGGTGTAGTGTATAGAGGCTGTGTCCCGTGTGGTGTAGTATATAGAGCATGTGTTCTGTGTGGTGTAGTATATAGAATATGTGTCCCGTGTGGTGTAGTATATAGAGGATGTGTTCTGTGTGGTGTAGTATATAGAGGATGTGTCCCGTGTGGTGTAGTATATAGAGGATGTGTTCTGTGTGGTGTAGTATATAGAAGATGTGTCCCGTGTGGTGTACCATCTCTATGCTGATGACACCCAATTATACACCTGTGCTCCGGACATCACCCCTGCATTACTACAAAAGACCAGTGATTGTCTTTCTGCTGTGTCTAACATTATGTCCTCCCTCTACCTAAAACTGAATCTGTCAAAAACTGAACTACTCGTCTTTCCTCCCTCCATTAATCTACCTGTGCCCGATATTGCCATCTCCGTTTGTGGCTCAACCATTACTCCCCAGCTACAAGCCCGCTGTCTTGGGGTCATTTTTGATTCAGATCTTTCTTTCGCTCCTCACATCAAATCACTCGCTCGTTCATGTCATCTACACCTCAAAAACATCTCAAGAATCAGGACTTTTCTCACCTTTGACTCGGCAAAAACTCTTACTGTCGCTCTTATTCATTCTCGTCTTGACTATTGCAACGCTCTACTAATCGGTCTCCCTCTTACTAAACTCTCCCCTCTCCAATCCGTCCTGAACGCAGCAGCCAGGATCATATTCCTCGCCAACCGCTACACCGATGCCTCTTCCCTGTGCCAGTCATTGCATTGGTTGCCCATCCAATATAGAGTTCGTTTTAAACTTATCACGCTTACCCACAAAGCGCTCCATGCTTCAGCACCCCCCTACATCTCCTCCCTTGTCTCAGTCTACCACCCTACACGTGCCCTCCGTTCTGCAAATGACTTGAAACTAAAATCCTCCATAATCCGAACTTCCCACTCCCGTCTCCAAGATTTCTCGCGTGCTGCGCCAATTCTCTGGAATGCACTACCCAGGACAGTTCGATTAATTCCCAATACCCACAGTTTCAAGCGAACCCTAAAAACACATTTCTTTAGACTGGCGTATCACCTAAACACACTCTGTCCATCCCAGCTTTCCCCCATATTAAAATCTTCTTCAACTTCGGGTTCAAACCAACCATGCACATAAAAGCCTCTGTCAGGACTGTACACATACTGGCTGGCGACCAGTCCATGTATTATTATTTATCCTATTCAGTATATCAAGGCTGCATTATACAATATATGTACTTTTTACCTTTTGTGTCTCCCCCACTTCCTCATAGACTGTAAGCTCGCGAGCAGGGCCCTCACTCCGTGAGATATGCTTATTCTGTATTGTCTGTATAAGTCCCCCCTAAAATTTGTAAAGTGCTGCGGAATATGTTGGCGCTATAAAAATAAACTATTATTAAAGGATGTGTTCTGTGTGGAGTAGTATATAGAGGATGTGTCCCGTGTGGTGTAGTATATAGAGGATGTGTCCTGTGTGGTGTAGTATATAGAGGATGTGTCCAGTGTGGTGTAGTATATAGAGGATGTGTTCTGTGTGGTGTAGTATATAGAAGATGTGTCCCGTGTGGTGTAGTGTATAGAGGCTGTGTCCCGTGTGGTGTAGTATATAGAGCATGTGTTCTGTGTGGTGTAGTATATAGAATATGTGTCCCGTGTGGTGTAGTATATAGAGGATGTGTTCTGTGTGGTGTAGTATATAGAGGATGTGTTCTGTGTGGTGTAGTATATAGAGGATGTGTCCCGTGTGGTGTAGTATATAGAGGATGTGTTCTGTGTGGTGTAGTATATAGAAGATGTGTCCCGTGTGGTGTAGTATATAGAGGATGTGTTCTGTGTGGTGTAGTATATAGAGGATGTGTTCTGTGTGGTGTAGTATATAGAGGATGTGTACCGTGTGGTGTAGTATATAGAGGATGTGTCCCGTGTGGTGTAGTATATAGAGGATGTGTCCCGTGCGGTGTAGTATATAGAGGATGTGTACCGTGTGGTGTAGTATATAGAGGATGTGTCCTGTGTGGTGTAGTATATAGAGGATGTATCCCGTGTGGTGTAGTATATAGAGGATGTGTCCCGTGTGGTGTAGTATATAGAGGATGTATCCCGTGTGGTGTAGTATATAGAGGATGTGTACCGTGTGGTGTAGTATATAGAGGATGAGTTCCGTGTGGTGTAGTATATAGAGGATGTGTCCCGTGTGGTGAAGTATATAGAGGATGTGTCCCGTGTGGTGTAGTATATAGAGGATGTGTCCCGTGTGGTGTAGTATATAGAGGATGTGTTCTGTGTGGTGTAGTATATAGAGGATGTGTCCCGTGCGGTGTAGTATACAGGGGATGTGTCCTGTGTGGTGTAGTATATAGAGGATGTATCCCGTGTGGTGTAGTATATAGAGGATGTGTCCCGTGTGGTGTAGTATATAGAGGATGTATCCCGTGTGGTGTAGTATATAGAGGATGTGTACCGTGTGGTGTAGTATATAGAGGATGTGTCCTGTGTGGTGTAGTATATAGAGGATGTATCCCGTGTGGTGTAGTATATAGAGGATGTGTCCCGTGTGGTGTAGTATATAGAGGATGTATCCCGTGTGGTGTAGTATATAGAGGATGTGTACCGTGTGGTGTAGTATATAGAGGATGAGTTCCGTGTGGTGTAGTATATAGAGGATGTGTCCCGTGTGGTGTAGTATATAGAGGATGTGTCCCGTGTGGTGTAGTATATAGAGGATGTGTCCCGTGTGGTGTAGTATATAGAGGATGTGTTCTGTGTGGTGTAGTATATAGAGGATGTGTCCCGTGCGGTGTAGTATACAGGGGATGTGTCCCGTGTGGTGTAGTATATAGAGGATGTGTCCCGTGCGGTGTAGTATATAGAGGATGTGTACCGTGTGGTGTAGTATATAGAGGATGTGTCCCGTGTGGTGTAGTATATAGAGGATGTGTCTCGTGTGGTGTAGTATATAGAGGATGTGTCCCGTGTGGTGTAGTATATAGAGGATGTGTCCCGTGCGGTGTAGTATATAGAGGATGTGTACCGTGTGGTGTAGTATATAGAGGATGTGTCCCGTGTGGTGTAGTTTATAGAGGATGTGTCCCGTGTAGTGTAGTATATAGAGGATGTGTTCTGTGTGGTGTAGTATATAGAGGATGTGTCCCGTGTGGTGTAGTATATAGAGGATGTGTCCCGTGTGGTGTAGTATATAGAGGATGTGTCCCGTGTTGTGTAGTATATAGAGGATGTGTTCTGTGTGGTGTAGTATATAGAGGATGTGTCCCGTGTTGTGTAGTATATAGAGGATGTGTTCTGTGTGGTGTAGTATATAGAAGATGTGTCCCGTGTGGTGTAGTATATAGAGGATGTGTCCCGTGCGGTGTAGTATATAGAGGATGTGTCCCGTGTGGTGTAGTATATAGAGGATGTGTGGTGTAGTATATAGAGGATTGGTCCTGTGTGGTGTAGTATATAGAGGATGTGTCCCGTGCGGTGTAGTATATAGAGGATGTGTCCCGTGTTGTGTAGTATATAGAGGATGTGTCCCGTGTTGTGTAGTATATAGAGGATGTGTTCTGTGTGGTGTAGTATATAGAAGATGTGTCCCGTGTGGTGTAGTGTATAGAGGCTGTGTCCCGTGTGGTGTAGTATATAGAGCATGTGTTCTGTGTGGTGTAGTATATAGAGCATGTGTTCTGTGTGGTGTAGTATATAGAGCATGTGTTCTGTGTGGTGTAGTATATAGAGGATGTGTCCTGTGCGGTGTAGTATATAGAATATGTGTCCCGTGTGGTGTAGTATATAGAGGATGTGTTCTGTGTGGTGTAGTATATAGAGGATGTGTTCTGTGTGGTGTAGTATATAGAGGATGTGTCCCGTGTGGTGTAGTATATAGAGGATGTGTTCTGTGTGGTGTAGTATATAGAAGATGTGTCCCGTGTGGTGTAGTATATAGAGGATGTGTTCTGTGTGGTGTAGTATATAGAGGATGTGTTCTGTGTGGTGTAGTATATAGAGGATGTGTACCGTGTGGTGTAGTATATAGAGGATGTGTCCCGTGTGGTGTAGTATATAGAGGATGTGTCCCGTGCGGTGTAGTATATAGAGGATGTGTACCGTGTGGTGTAGTATATAGAGGATGTGTCCTGTGTGGTGTAGTATATAGAGGATGTATCCCGTGTGGTGTAGTATATAGAGGATGTGTCCCGTGTGGTGTAGTATATAGAGGATGTATCCCGTGTGGTGTAGTATATAGAGGATGTGTACCGTGTGGTGTAGTATATAGAGGATGTGTTCCGTGTGGTGTAGTATATAGAGGATGTGTCCCGTGTGGTGTAGTATATAGAGGATGTGTCCCGTGCGGTGTAGTATATAGAGGATGTGTACCGTGTGGTGTAGTATATAGAGGATGTGTCCCGTGTGGTGTAGTATATAGAGGATGTGTCTCGTGTGGTGTAGTATATAGAGGATGTGTCCCGTGTGGTGTAGTATATAGAGGATGTGTCCCGTGCGGTGTAGTATATAGAGGATGTGTACCGTGTGGTGTAGTATATAGAGGATGTGTTCCGTGTGGTGTAGTTTATAGAGGATGTGTCCCGTGTGGTGTAGTATATAGAGGATGTGTTCTGTGTGGTGTAGTATATAGAGGATGTGTCCCGTGTGGTGTAGTATATAGAGGATGTGTCCCGTGTGGTGTAGTATATAGAGGATGTGTCCCGTGTTGTGTAGTATATAGAGGATGTGTTCTGTGTGGTGTAGTATATAGAGGATGTGTCCCGTGTTGTGTAGTATATAGAGGATGTGTTCTGTGTGGTGTAGTATATAGAAGATGTGTCCCGTATGGTGTAGTATATAGAGGATGTGTCCCGTGCGGTGTAGTATATAGAGGATGTGTCCCGTGTGGTGTAGTATATAGAGGATGTGTGGTGTAGTATATAGAGGATTGGTCCTGTGTGGTGTAGTATATAGAGGATGTGTCCCGTGCGGTGTAGTATATAGAGGATGTGTCCCGTGTTGTGTAGTATATAGAGGATGTGTCCCGTGTTGTGTAGTATATAGAGGATGTGTTCTGTGTGGTGTAGTATATAGAAGATGTGTCCCGTGTGGTGTAGTGTATAGAGGCTGTGTCCCGTGTGGTGTAGTATATAGAGCATGTGTTCTGTGTGGTGTAGTATATAGAATATGTGTCCCGTGTGGTGTAGTATATAGAGGATGTGTTCTGTGTGGTGTAGTATATAGAGGATGTGTCTCGTGTGGTGTAGTATATAGAGGATGTGTCCCGTGTGGTGTAGTATATAGAGGATGTGTCTCGTGTGGTGTAGTATATAGAGGATGTGTCCCGTGTGGTGTAGTATATAGAGGATGTGTCCCGTGTTGTGTAGTATATAGAGGATGTGTCCCGTGTTGTGTAGTATATAGAGGATGTGTTCTGTGTGGTGTAGTATATAGAAGATGTGTCCCGTGTGGTGTAGTGTATAGAGGCTGTGTCCCGTGTGGTGTAGTATATAGAGCATGTGTTCTGTGTGGTGTAGTATATAGAATATGTGTCCCGTGTGGTGTAGTATATAGAGGATGTGTCCCGTGTGGTGTAGTGTATAGAGGCTGTGTCCCGTGTGGTGTAGTATATAGAGCATGTGTTCTGTGTGGTGTAGTATATAGAATATGTGTCCCGTGTGGTGTAGTATATAGAGGATGTGTCTCGTGTGGTGTAGTATATAGAGGATGTGTCCCGTGTGGTGTAGTATATAGAGGATGTGTTGTGTGTGGTGTAGTATATAGAGGATGTGTTCTGTGTGGTGTAGTATATAGAGGATGTGTCCCGTGTGGTGTAGTATATAGAGGATGTGTTCTGTGTGGTGTAGTATATAGAAGATGTGTCCCGTGTGGTGTAGTATATAGAGGATGTGTTCTGTGTGGTGTAGTATATAGAGGATGTGTTCTGTGTGGTGTAGTATATAGAGGATGTGTACCGTGTGGTGTAGTATATAGAGGATGTGTCCCGTGTGGTGTAGTATATAGAGGATGTGTCCCGTGCGGTGTAGTATATAGAGGATGTGTACCGTGTGGTGTAGTATATAGAGGATGTGTCCTGTGTGGTGTAGTATATAGAGGATGTATCCCGTGTGGTGTAGTATATAGAGGATGTGTCCCGTGTGGTGTAGTATATAGAGGATGTATCCCGTGTGGTGTAGTATATAGAGGATGTGTACCGTGTGGTGTAGTATATAGAGGATGTGTTCCGTGTGGTGTAGTATATAGAGGATGTGTCCCGTGCGGTGTAGTATATAGAGGATGTGTACCGTGTGGTGTAGTATATAGAGGATGTGTCCCGTGTGGTGTAGTTTATAGAGGATGTGTCCCGTGTGGTGTAGTATATAGAGGATGTGTTCTGTGTGGTGTAGTATATAGAGGATGTGTCCCGTGTGGTGTAGTATATAGAGGATGTGTCCCGTGTGGTGTAGTATATAGAGGATGTGTCCCGTGTTGTGTAGTATATAGAGGATGTGTTCTGTGTGGTGTAGTATATAGAGGATGTGTCCCGTGTTGTGTAGTATATAGAGGATGTGTTCTGTGTGGTGTAGTATATAGAAGATGTGTCCCGTGTGGTGTAGTATATAGAGGATGTGTCCCGTGCGGTGTAGTATATAGAGGATGTGTCCCGTGTGGTGTAGTATATAGAGGATGTGTCCCGTGTTGTGTAGTATATAGAGGATGTGTTCTGTGTGGTGTAGTATATAGAAGATGTGTCCCGTGTGGTGTAGTATATAGAGCATGTGTTCTGTGTGGTGTAGTATATAGAATATGTGTCCCGTGTGGTGTAGTATATAGAGGATGTGTTCTGTGTGGTGTAGTATATAGAGGATGTGTTCTGTGTGGTGTAGTATATAGAGGATGTGTCCCGTGTGGTGTAGTATATAGAGGATGTGTTCTGTGTGGTGTAGTATATAGAAGATGTGTCCCGTGTGGTGTAGTATATAGAGGATGTGTACCGTGTGGTGTAGTATATAGAGGATGTGTCCTGTGTGGTGTAGTATATAGAGGATGTATCCCGTGTGGTGTAGTATATAGAGGATGTGTCCCGTGTGGTGTAGTATATAGAGGATGTATCCCGTGTGGTGTAGTATATAGAGGATGTGTACCGTGTGGTGTAGTACATAGAGGATGTGTTCCGTGTGGTGTAGTATATAGAGGATGTGTCCCGTGTGGTGTAGTATATAGAGGATGTGTCCCGTGCGGTGTAGTATATAGAGGATGTGTACCGTGTGGTGTAGTATATAGAGGATGTGTCCCGTGTGGTGTAGTATATAGAGGATGTGTCTCGTGTGGTGTAGTATATAGAGGATGTGTCCCGTGCGGTGTAGTATATAGAGGATGTGTACCGTGTGGTGTAGTATATAGAGGATGTGTCCCGTGCGGTGTAGTATATAGAGGATGTGTACCGTGTGGTGTAGTATATAGAGGATGTGTCCCGTGCGGTGTAGTATATAGAGGATGTGTACCGTGTGGTGTAGTATATAGAGGATGTGTCCCGTGTGGTGTAGTTTATAGAGGATGTGTCCCGTGTGGTGTAGTATATAGAGGATGTGTTCTGTGTGGTGTAGTATATAGAGGATGTGTCCCGTGTGGTGTAGTATATAGAGGATGTGTCCCGTGTGGTGTAGTATATAGAGGATGTGTCCCGTGTTGTGTAGTATATAGAGGATGTGTTCTGTGTGGTGTAGTATATAGAGGATGTGTCCCGTGTTGTGTAGTATATAGAGGATGTGTTCTGTGTGGTGTAGTATATAGAAGATGTGTCCCGTGTGGTGTAGTATATAGAGGATGTGTCCCGTGCGGTGTAGTATATAGAGGATGTGTCCCGTGTGGTGTAGTATATAGAGGATGTGTGGTGTAGTATATAGAGGATTGGTCCTGTGTGGTGTAGTATATAGAGGATGTGTCCCGTGCGGTGTAGTATATAGAGGATGTGTCCCGTGTTGTGTAGTATATAGAGGATGTGTCCCGTGTTGTGTAGTATATAGAGGATGTGTTCTGTGTGGTGTAGTATATAGAAGATGTGTCCCGTGTGGTGTAGTATATAGAGGATGTGTCCCGTGTGGTGTAGTATATAGAGGATGTGTCCCGTGCGGTGTAGTATATAGAGGATGTGTACCGTGTGGTGTAGTATATAGAGGATGTGTCCCGTGTGGTGTAGTTTATAGAGGATGTGTCCCGTGTGGTGTAGTATATAGAGGATGTGTTCTGTGTGGTGTAGTATATAGAGGATGTGTCCCGTGTGGTGTAGTATATAGAGGATGTGTCCCGTGTGGTGTAGTATATAGAGGATGTGTCCCGTGTTGTGTAGTATATAGAGGATGTGTTCTGTGTGGTGTAGTATATAGAGGATGTGTCCCGTGTTGTGTAGTATATAGAGGATGTGTTCTGTGTGGTGTAGTATATAGAAGATGTGTCCCGTGTGGTGTAGTATATAGAGGATGTGTCCCGTGCGGTGTAGTATATAGAGGATGTGTCCCGTGTGGTGTAGTATATAGAGGATGTGTGGTGTAGTATATAGAGGATTGGTCCTGTGTGGTGTAGTATATAGAGGATGTGTCCCGTGCGGTGTAGTATATAGAGGATGTGTCCCGTGTTGTGTAGTATATAGAGGATGTGTCCCGTGTTGTGTAGTATATAGAGGATGTGTTCTGTGTGGTGTAGTATATAGAAGATGTGTCCCGTGTGGTGTAGTGTATAGAGGCTGTGTCCCGTGTGGTGTAGTATATAGAGCATGTGTTCTGTGTGGTGTAGTATATAGAATATGTGTCCCGTGTGGTGTAGTATATAGAGGATGTGTTCTGTGTGGTGTAGTATATAGAGGATGTGTTCTGTGTGGTGTAGTATATAGAGGATGTGTCCCGTGTGGTGTAGTATATAGAGGATGTGTTCTGTGTGGTGTAGTATATAGAAGATGTGTCCCGTGTGGTGTAGTATATAGAGGATGTGTTCTGTGTGGTGTAGTATATAGAGGATGTGTTCTGTGTGGTGTAGTATATAGAGGATGTGTACCGTGTGGTGTAGTATATAGAGGATGTGTCCCGTGTGGTGTAGTATATAGAGGATGTGTCCCGTGCGGTGTAGTATATAGAGGATGTGTCCCGTGTGGTGTAGTATATAGAGGATGTGTCTCGTGTGGTGTAGTATATAGAGGATGTGTCCCGTGTGGTGTAGTATATAGAGGATGTGTCTCGTGTGGTGTAGGATATAGAGGATGTGTTCTGTGTGGTGTAGTATATAGAGGATGTGTCCCGTGTGGTGTAGTATATAGAGGATGTGTCCTGTGTGGTGTAGTATATAGAGGATGTGTCCCGTGCGGTGTAGTATATAGAGGATGTGTCCCGTGTGGTGTAGTATATAGAGGATGTGTCCCGTGTGGTGTAGTATATAGAGGATGTGTCTCGTGTGGTGTAGGATATAGAGGATGTGTCCCGTGCGGTGTAGTATATAGAGGATGTGTCCCGTGTGGTGTAGTATATAGAGGATGTGTCCCGTGTGGTGTAGTATATAGAGGATGTGTCCCGTGTGGTGTAGTATATAGAGGATGTGTTCCGTGTGGTGTAGTATATAGAGGATGTGTTCCGTGTGGTGTAGTATATAGAGGATGTGTTGTGTGTGGTGTAGTATATAGAGGATGTGTCCCGTGTGGTGTAGTATATAGAGGATGTGTCCCGTGTGGTGTAGTATATAGAGGATGTGTCCCGTGTGGTGTAGTATATAGAGGATGTGTCCCGTGTGGTGTAGTATATAGCGGATGTGTCCCGTGCGGTATAGTATATAGAGGATGGGTCCTGTGTGGTGTAGTATATAGAGGATGTGTCCCGTGTGGTGTAGTATATAGAGGATGTGTTGTGTGTGGTGTAGTATATAGAGGATGTGTCCCGTGTGGTGTAGTATATAGAGGATGTGTCCTGTGTGGTGTAGTATATAGAGGATGTGTCCCGTGCGGTGTAGTATATAGAGGATGTGTACCGTGTGGTGTAGTGTATAGAGGATGTGTCCCGTGTGGTGTAGTATATAGAGGATGTGTTCTGTGTGGTGTAGTATATAGAGGATGTGTCCCGTGTGGTGCAGTATATAGAGGATGTGTACCGTGTGTTGTAGTATATAGAGGATGTGTTCTGTGTGGTGTAGTATATAGAGGATGTGTCCCGTGTGGTGTAGTATATAGAGGATGTGTTCTGTGTGGTGTAGTATATAGAGGATGTGTCCCGTGTGGTGTAGTATATAGAGGATGTGTCCCGTGTGGTGTAGTATATAGAGGATGTGTCCCGTGTGGTGTAGTATATAGAGGATGTGTCCCGTGTGGTGTAGTATATAGAGGATGTGTTCTGTGTGGTGTAGTATATAGAGGATGTGTACCGTGTGGTGTAGTATATAGAGGATGTGTCCCGTGTGGTGTAGTATATAGAGGATGTGTCCCGTGTGGTGTAGTATATAGAGGATGTGTCCCGTGTGGTGTAGTGTATAGAGGATGTGTCCCGTGTGGTGTAGTATATAGAGGATGTGTCCCGTGTGGTGTAGTATATAGAGGATGTGTCCCGTGTGGTGTAGTATATAGAGGATGTGTCCCGTGTGGTGTAGTATATAGAGGCTGTGTCCCGTGTGGTGTAGTATATAGAGGATGTGTTCCGTGTGGTGTAGTATATAGAGGATGTGTCCCGTGTGGTGTAGTATATAGAGGATGTGTCCCGTGTGGTGTAGTATATAGAGGATGTGTCCTGTGTGGTGTAGTATATAGAAGATGTGTCCCGTGTGGTGTAGTATATAGAGGATGTGTCCCGTGTGGTGTAGTATATAGAGGATGTGTTCTGTGTGGTGTAGTATATAGAAGATGTGTCCCGTGTGGTGTAGTATATAGAGGATGTGTCCCGTGTGGTGTAGTATATAGAGGATGTGTCCTGTGTGGTGTAGTATATAGAGGATGTGTTCTGTGTGGTGTAGTATATAGAAGATGTGTCCCGTGTGGTGTAGTATATAGAGGATGTGTCCTGTGTGGTGTAGTATATAGAGGATGTGTTCTGTGTGGTGTAGTATATAGAAGATGTGTCCCGTGTGGTGTAGTATATAGAGGATGTGTCCCGTGTGGTGTAGTATATAGAGGATGTGTCCTGTGTGGTGTAGTATATAGAGGATGTGTTCTGTGTGGTGTAGTATATAGAAGATGTGTCCCGTGTGGTGTAGTATATAGAGGATGTGTCCCGTGTGGTGTAGTATATAGAGGATGTGTTCTGTGTGGTGTAGTATATAGAAGATGTGTCCCGTGTGGTGTAGTATATAGAGGATGTGTGGTGTAGTATATAGAGGATGTGTTCTGTGTGGTGTAGTATATAGAGGATGTGTCCCGTGTGGTGTAGTATATAGAGGATGTGTCCTGTGTGGTGTAGTATATAGAGGATGTGTTCTGTGTGGTGTAGTATATAAAGGATTTGTTCTGTGTGGAGTAGTATATAGAGGATGTGTCCTGTGTGGTGTAGTATATAGAGGATGTGTCCCGTGTGGTGTAGTGTATAGAGGCTGTGTCCCGTGTGGTGTAGTATATAGAGGATGTGTCCCGTGTGGTGTAGTATATAGAGGATGTGTTGTGTGTGGTGTAGTATATAGAGGATGTGTCCTGTGTGGTGTAGTATATAGAGGATGTGTCTCGTGTGGTGTAGTATATAGAGGATGTGTCCCGTGTGGTGTAGTATATAGAGGATGTGTTCCGTGTGGTGTAGTATATAGAGGATGGGTCCTGTGTGGTGTAGTATATAGAGGATGTGTTCCGTGTGGTGTAGTATATAGAGCATGTGTTCTGTGTGGTGTAGTATATAGAAGATGTGTCCCGTGTGGTGTAGTATATAGAGGATGTGTTCTGTGTGGTGTAGTATATAGAAGATGTGTACCGTGTGTTGTAGTATATAGAGGATGTGTTCTGTGTGGTGTAGTATATAGAGGATGTGTCCCGTGTGGTGTAGTATATAGAGGATGTGTTCTGTGTGGTGTAGTATATAGAGGATGTGTACCGTGTGGTGTAGTATATAGAGGATGTGTCCCGTGTGGTGTAGTATATAGAGGATGTGTCCCGTGTGGTGTAGTATATAGAGGATGTGTCCCGTGTGGTGTAGTGTATAGAGGATGTGTCCCGTGTGGTGTAGTATATAGAGGATGTGTCTCGTGTGGTGTAGTATATAGAGGATGTGTTCTGTGTGGTGTAGTATATAGAGGATGTGTCCCGTGTGGTGTAGTGTATAGAGGATGTGTCCCGTGTGGTGTAGTATATAGAGGATGTGTCCCGTGTGGTGTAGTATATAGAGGATGTGTCCCGTGTGGTGTAGTGTATAGAGGATGTGTCCCGTGTGGTGTAGTATATAGAGGATGTGTCTCGTGTGGTGTAGTATATAGAGGATGTGTCCCGTGTGGTGTAGTGTATAGAGCATGTGTCCTGTGTGGTGTAGTATATAGAGGATGTGTCCCGTGTGGTGTAGTATATAGAGGCTGTGTCCCGTGTGGTGTAGTATATAGAGGATGTGTTCCGTGTGGTGTAGTATATAGAGGATGTGTCCCGTGCGGTGTAGTATATAGAGGATGGGTCCCGTGCGGTGTAGTATATAGAGGATGTGTCCCGTGTGGTGTAGTATATAGAGGATGTGTTCTGTGTGGTGTAGTATATAGAGGATGTGTCCCGTGTGGTGTAGTATATAGAGGATGTGTCCCGTGTGGTGTAGTATATAGAGGATGTGTTCTGTGTGGTGTAGTATATAGAAGATGTGTCCCGTGTGGTGTAGTATATAGAGGATGTGTCCCGTGTGGTGTAGTATATAGAGGATGTGTCCTGTGTGGTGTAGTATATAGAGGATGTGTTCTGTGTGGTGTAGTATATAGAAGATGTGTCCCGTGTGGTGTAGTATATAGAGGATGTGTCCTGTGTGGTGTAGTATATAGAGGATGTGTTCTGTGTGGTGTAGTATATAGAAGATGTGTCCCGTGTGGTGTAGTATATAGAGGATGTGTCCCGTGTGGTGTAGTATATAGAGGATGTGTCCTGTGTGGTGTAGTATATAGAGGATGTGTTCTGTGTGGTGTAGTATATAGAAGATGTGTCCCGTGTGGTGTAGTATATAGAGGATGTGTCCCGTGTGGTGTAGTATATAGAGGATTTGTTCTGTGTGGTGTAGTATATAGAAGATGTGTCCCGTGTGGTGTAGTATATAGAGGATGTGTCCCGTGTGGTGTAGTATATAGAGGATGTGTCCTGTGTGGTGCAGTATATAGAGGATGTGTCCCGTGTGGTGTAGTATATAGAGGATGTGTTCTGTGTGGTGTAGTATATAGAAGATGTGTCCCGTGTGGTGTAGTATATAGAGGATGTGTTCTGTGTGGTGTAGTATATAGAGGATGTGTCCTGTGTGGTGCAGTATATAGAGAATGTGTCCCGTGTGGTGTAGTATATAGAGGATGTGTCCCGTGTGGTGTAGTATATAGAGGATGTGTCCCGTGTGGTGTAGTATATAGAGGATGTGTTCTGTGTGGTGTAGTATATAAAGGATGTGTTCTGTGTGGAGTAGTATATAGAGGATGTGTCCTGTGTGGTGTAGTATATAGAGGATGTGTCCCGTGTGGTGTAGTGTATAGAGGCTGTGTCCCGTGTGGTGTAGTATATAGAGGATGTGTCCCGTGTGGTGTAGTATATAGAGGATGTGTTCCGTGTGGTGTAGTATATAGAGCATGTGTTCTGTGTGGTGTAGAATATAGAAGATGTGTCCCGTGTGGTGTAGTATATAGAGGATGTGTTCTGTGTGGTGTAGTATATAGAAGATGTGTCCCGTGTGGTGTAGTATATAGAGGATGTGTTCTGTGTGGTGTAGTATATAGAGGATGTGTTCTGTGTGGTGTAGTATATAGAGGATGTGTCCCGTGTGGTGTAGTATATAGAGGATGTGTTCTGTGTGGTGTAGTATATAGAGGATGTGTTCCGTGTGGTGTAGTATATAGAGGATGTGTCCCGTGTGGTGTAGTATATAGAGGATGTGTTCTGTGTGGTGTAGTATATAGAGGATGTGTCCCGTGTGGTGTAGTATATAGAGGATGTGTTCTGTGTGGTGTAGTATATAGAGGATGTGTCCCGTGTGGTGTAGTATATAGAGGATGTGTTCAGTGTGGTGTAGTATATAGAGGATGTGTCCCGTGTGGTGCAGTATATAGAGGATGTGTCCCGTGTGGTGTAGTATATAGAGGATGTGTTCCGTGTGGTGTAGTATATAGAAGATGTGTCCCGTGTGGTGTAGTATATAGAGGATGTGTTCTGTGTGGTGTAGTATGTAGAGGATGTGTTCTGTGTGGTGTAGTGTATAGAGGATGTGTTCTGTGTGGTGTAGTATATAGAGGATGTGTTCTGTGTGGTGTAGTATATAGAGGATGTGTTCTGTGTGGTGTAGTATATAGAGGATGTGTTCTGTGTGGTGTAGTATATAGAGGATGTGTACCGTGTGGTGTAGTATATAGAGGATGTGTTCTGTGTGGTGTAGTATATAGAGGATGTGTTCTGTGTGGTGTAGTATATAGAGGATGTGTTCTGTGTGGTGTAGTATATAGAGGATGTGTACCGTGTGGTGTAGTATATAGAGGATGTGTCCCGTGTGGTGTAGTATATAGAGGATGTGTCCCGTGCGGTGTAGTATATAGAGGATGTGTATCGTGTGGTGTAGTATATAGAGGATGTGTCCTGTGTGGTGTAGTATATAGAGGATGTATCCCGTGTGGTGTAGTATATAGAGGATGTGTCCTGTGTGGTGTAGTATATAGAGGATGTGTCCCGTGTGGTGTAGTATATAGAGGATGTGTCCTGTGTGGTGTAGTATATAGAGGATGTGTCCCGTGTGGTGTAGTATATAGAGGATGTGTCCCGTGTAGTGTAGTATATAGAGGATGTATCCCGTGTGGTGTAGTATATAGAGGATGTGTCCTGTGTGGTGTAGTATATAGAGGATGTGTTCTGTGTGGTGTAGTATATAGAGGATGTGTCCCGTGTGGTGTAGTATATAGAGGATGTGTCCCGTGTGGTGTAGTATATAGAGGATGTGTCCCGTGTTGTGTAGTATATAGAGGATGTGTTCTGTGTGGTGTAGTATATAGAGGATGTGTCCCGTGTTGTGTAGTATATAGAGGATGTGTTCTGTGTGGTGTAGTATATAGAAGATGTGTCCCGTATGGTGTAGTATATAGAGGATGTGTCCCGTGCGGTGTAGTATATAGAGGATGTGTCCCGTGTGGTGTAGTATATAGAGGATGTGTGGTGTAGTATATAGAGGATTGGTCCTGTGTGGTGTAGTATATAGAGGATGTGTCCCGTGCGGTGTAGTATATAGAGGATGTGTCCCGTGTTGTGTAGTATATAGAGGATGTGTCCCGTGTTGTGTAGTATATAGAGGATGTGTTCTGTGTGGTGTAGTATATAGAAGATGTGTCCCGTGTGGTGTAGTGTATAGAGGCTGTGTCCCGTGTGGTGTAGTATATAGAGCATGTGTTCTGTGTGGTGTAGTATATAGAATATGTGTCCCGTGTGGTGTAGTATATAGAGGATGTGTTCTGTGTGGTGTAGTATATAGAGGATGTGTCTCGTGTGGTGTAGTATATAGAGGATGTGTCCCGTGTGGTGTAGTATATAGAGGATGTGTCTCGTGTGGTGTAGTATATAGAGGATGTGTCCCGTGTGGTGTAGTATATAGAGGATGTGTCCCGTGTTGTGTAGTATATAGAGGATGTGTCCCGTGTTGTGTAGTATATAGAGGATGTGTTCTGTGTGGTGTAGTATATAGAAGATGTGTCCCGTGTGGTGTAGTGTATAGAGGCTGTGTCCCGTGTGGTGTAGTATATAGAGCATGTGTTCTGTGTGGTGTAGTATATAGAATATGTGTCCCGTGTGGTGTAGTATATAGAATATGTGTCCCGTGTGGTGTAGTATATAGAGGATGTGTCCCGTGTGGTGTAGTGTATAGAGGCTGTGTCCCGTGTGGTGTAGTATATAGAGCATGTGTTCTGTGTGGTGTAGTATATAGAATATGTGTCCCGTGTGGTGTAGTATATAGAGGATGTGTCTCGTGTGGTGTAGTATATAGAGGATGTGTCCCGTGTGGTGTAGTATATAGAGGATGTGTTGTGTGTGGTGTAGTATATAGAGGATGTGTTCTGTGTGGTGTAGTATATAGAGGATGTGTCCCGTGTGGTGTAGTATATAGAGGATGTGTTCTGTGTGGTGTAGTATATAGAAGATGTGTCCCGTGTGGTGTAGTATATAGAGGATGTGTTCTGTGTGGTGTAGTATATAGAGGATGTGTTCTGTGTGGTGTAGTATATAGAGGATGTGTACCGTGTGGTGTAGTATATAGAGGATGTGTCCCGTGTGGTGTAGTATATAGAGGATGTGTCCCGTGCGGTGTAGTATATAGAGGATGTGTACCGTGTGGTGTAGTATATAGAGGATGTGTCCTGTGTGGTGTAGTATATAGAGGATGTATCCCGTGTGGTGTAGTATATAGAGGATGTGTCCCGTGTGGTGTAGTATATAGAGGATGTATCCCGTGTGGTGTAGTATATAGAGGATGTGTACCGTGTGGTGTAGTATATAGAGGATGTGTTCCGTGTGGTGTAGTATATAGAGGATGTGTCCCGTGTGGTGTAGTATATAGAGGATGTGTCCCGTGCGGTGTAGTATATAGAGGATGTGTACCGTGTGGTGTAGTATATAGAGGATGTGTCCCGTGTGGTGTAGTATATAGAGGATGTGTCTCGTGTGGTGTAGTATATAGAGGATGTGTCCCGTGTGGTGTAGTATATAGAGGATGTGTCCCGTGCGGTGTAGTATATAGAGGATGTGTACCGTGTGGTGTAGTATATAGAGGATGTGTCCCGTGTGGTGTAGTTTATAGAGGATGTGTCCCGTGTGGTGTAGTATATAGAGGATGTGTTCTGTGTGGTGTAGTATATAGAGGATGTGTCCCGTGTGGTGTAGTATATAGAGGATGTGTCCCGTGTGGTGTAGTATATAGAGGATGTGTCCCGTGTTGTGTAGTATATAGAGGATGTGTTCTGTGTGGTGTAGTATATAGAGGATGTGTCCCGTGTTGTGTAGTATATAGAGGATGTGTTCTGTGTGGTGTAGTATATAGAAGATGTGTCCCGTGTGGTGTAGTATATAGAGGATGTGTCCCGTGCGGTGTAGTATATAGAGGATGTGTCCCGTGTGGTGTAGTATATAGAGGATGTGTCCCGTGTTGTGTAGTATATAGAGGATGTGTTCTGTGTGGTGTAGTATATAGAAGATGTGTCCCGTGTGGTGTAGTATATAGAGCATGTGTTCTGTGTGGTGTAGTATATAGAATATGTGTCCCGTGTGGTGTAGTATATAGAGGATGTGTTCTGTGTGGTGTAGTATATAGAGGATGTGTTCTGTGTGGTGTAGTATATAGAGGATGTGTCCCGTGTGGTGTAGTATATAGAGGATGTGTTCTGTGTGGTGTAGTATATAGAAGATGTGTCCCGTGTGGTGTAGTATATAGAGGATGTGTACCGTGTGGTGTAGTATATAGAGGATGTGTCCTGTGTGGTGTAGTATATAGAGGATGTATCCCGTGTGGTGTAGTATATAGAGGATGTGTCCCGTGTGGTGTAGTATATAGAGGATGTATCCCGTGTGGTGTAGTATATAGAGGATGTGTACCGTGTGGTGTAGTACATAGAGGATGTGTTCCGTGTGGTGTAGTATATAGAGGATGTGTCCCGTGTGGTGTAGTATATAGAGGATGTGTCCCGTGCGGTGTAGTATATAGAGGATGTGTACCGTGTGGTGTAGTATATAGAGGATGTGTCCCGTGTGGTGTAGTATATAGAGGATGTGTCTCGTGTGGTGTAGTATATAGAGGATGTGTCCCGTGTGGTGTAGTATATAGAGGATGTGTCCCGTGCGGTGTAGTATATAGAGGATGTGTACCGTGTGGTGTAGTATATAGAGGATGTGTCCCGTGTGGTGTAGTTTATAGAGGATGTGTCCCGTGTGGTGTAGTATATAGAGGATGTGTTCTGTGTGGTGTAGTATATAGAGGATGTGTCCCGTGTGGTGTAGTATATAGAGGATGTGTCCCGTGTGGTGTAGTATATAGAGGATGTGTCCCGTGTTGTGTAGTATATAGAGGATGTGTTCTGTGTGGTGTAGTATATAGAGGATGTGTCCCGTGTTGTGTAGTATATAGAGGATGTGTTCTGTGTGGTGTAGTATATAGAAGATGTGTCCCGTGTGGTGTAGTATATAGAGGATGTGTCCCGTGCGGTGTAGTATATAGAGGATGTGTCCCGTGTGGTGTAGTATATAGAGGATGTGTGGTGTAGTATATAGAGGATTGGTCCTGTGTGGTGTAGTATATAGAGGATGTGTCCCGTGCGGTGTAGTATATAGAGGATGTGTCCCGTGTTGTGTAGTATATAGAGGATGTGTCCCGTGTTGTGTAGTATATAGAGGATGTGTTCTGTGTGGTGTAGTATATAGAAGATGTGTCCCGTGTGGTGTAGTGTATAGAGGCTGTGTCCCGTGTGGTGTAGTATATAGAGCATGTGTTCTGTGTGGTGTAGTATATAGAATATGTGTCCCGTGTGGTGTAGTATATAGAGGATGTGTTCTGTGTGGTGTAGTATATAGAGGATGTGTTCTGTGTGGTGTAGTATATAGAGGATGTGTCCCGTGTGGTGTAGTATATAGAGGATGTGTTCTGTGTGGTGTAGTATATAGAAGATGTGTCCCGTGTGGTGTAGTATATAGAGGATGTGTTCTGTGTGGTGTAGTATATAGAGGATGTGTTCTGTGTGGTGTAGTATATAGAGGATGTGTACCGTGTGGTGTAGTATATAGAGGATGTGTCCCGTGTGGTGTAGTATATAGAGGATGTGTCCCGTGCGGTGTAGTATATAGAGGATGTGTCCCGTGTGGTGTAGTATATAGAGGATGTGTCTCGTGTGGTGTAGTATATAGAGGATGTGTCCCGTGTGGTGTAGTATATAGAGGATGTGTCTCGTGTGGTGTAGGATATAGAGGATGTGTTCTGTGTGGTGTAGTATATAGAGGATGTGTCCCGTGTGGTGTAGTATATAGAGGATGTGTCCTGTGTGGTGTAGTATATAGAGGATGTGTCCCGTGCGGTGTAGTATATAGAGGATGTGTCCCGTGTGGTGTAGTATATAGAGGATGTGTCCCGTGTGGTGTAGTATATAGAGGATGTGTCTCGTGTGGTGTAGGATATAGAGGATGTGTCCCGTGCGGTGTAGTATATAGAGGATGTGTCCCGTGTGGTGTAGTATATAGAGGATGTGTCCCGTGTGGTGTAGTATATAGAGGATGTGTCCCGTGTGGTGTAGTATATAGAGGATGTGTTCCGTGTGGTGTAGTATATAGAGGATGTGTTCCGTGTGGTGTAGTATATAGAGGATGTGTTGTGTGTGGTGTAGTATATAGAGGATGTGTCCCGTGTGGTGTAGTATATAGAGGATGTGTCCCGTGTGGTGTAGTATATAGAGGATGTGTCCCGTGTGGTGTAGTATATAGAGGATGTGTCCCGTGTGGTGTAGTATATAGCGGATGTGTCCCGTGCGGTATAGTATATAGAGGATGGGTCCTGTGTGGTGTAGTATATAGAGGATGTGTCCCGTGTGGTGTAGTATATAGAGGATGTGTTGTGTGTGGTGTAGTATATAGAGGATGTGTCCCGTGTGGTGTAGTATATAGAGGATGTGTCCTGTGTGGTGTAGTATATAGAGGATGTGTCCCGTGCGGTGTAGTATATAGAGGATGTGTACCGTGTGGTATAGTGTATAGAGGATGTGTCCCGTGTGGTGTAGTATATAGAGGATGTGTTCTGTGTGGTGTAGTATATAGAGGATGTGTCCCGTGTGGTGCAGTATATAGAGGATGTGTACCGTGTGTTGTAGTATATAGAGGATGTGTTCTGTGTGGTGTAGTATATAGAGGATGTGTCCCGTGTGGTGTAGTATATAGAGGATGTGTTCTGTGTGGTGTAGTATATAGAGGATGTGTCCCGTGTGGTGTAGTATATAGAGGATGTGTCCCGTGTGGTGTAGTATATAGAGGATGTGTCCCGTGTGGTGTAGTATATAGAGGATGTGTCCCGTGTGGTGTAGTATATAGAGGATGTGTTCTGTGTGGTGTAGTATATAGAGGATGTGTACCGTGTGGTGTAGTATATAGAGGATGTGTCCCGTGTGGTGTAGTATATAGAGGATGTGTCCCGTGTGGTGTAGTATATAGAGGATGTGTCCCGTGTGGTGTAGTGTATAGAGGATGTGTCCCGTGTGGTGTAGTATATAGAGGATGTGTCCCGTGTGGTGTAGTATATAGAGGATGTGTCCCGTGTGGTGTAGTATATAGAGGATGTGTCCCGTGTGGTGTAGTATATAGAGGCTGTGTCCCGTGTGGTGTAGTATATAGAGGATGTGTTCCGTGTGGTGTAGTATATAGAGGATGTGTCCCGTGTGGTGTAGTATATAGAGGATGTGTCCCGTGTGGTGTAGTATATAGAGGATGTGTCCTGTGTGGTGTAGTATATAGAAGATGTGTCCCGTGTGGTGTAGTATATAGAGGATGTGTCCCGTGTGGTGTAGTATATAGAGGATGTGTTCTGTGTGGTGTAGTATATAGAAGATGTGTCCCGTGTGGTGTAGTATATAGAGGATGTGTCCCGTGTGGTGTAGTATATAGAGGATGTGTCCTGTGTGGTGTAGTATATAGAGGATGTGTTCTGTGTGGTGTAGTATATAGAAGATGTGTCCCGTGTGGTGTAGTATATAGAGGATGTGTCCTGTGTGGTGTAGTATATAGAGGATGTGTTCTGTGTGGTGTAGTATATAGAAGATGTGTCCCGTGTGGTGTAGTATATAGAGGATGTGTCCCGTGTGGTGTAGTATATAGAGGATGTGTCCTGTGTGGTGTAGTATATAGAGGATGTGTTCTGTGTGGTGTAGTATATAGAAGATGTGTCCCGTGTGGTGTAGTATATAGAGGATGTGTCCCGTGTGGTGTAGTATATAGAGGATGTGTTCTGTGTGGTGTAGTATATAGAAGATGTGTCCCGTGTGGTGTAGTATATAGAGGATGTGTGGTGTAGTATATAGAGGATGTGTTCTGTGTGGTGTAGTATATAGAGGATGTGTCCCGTGTGGTGTAGTATATAGAGGATGTGTCCTGTGTGGTGTAGTATATAGAGGATGTGTTCTGTGTGGTGTAGTATATAAAGGATTTGTTCTGTGTGGAGTAGTATATAGAGGATGTGTCCTGTGTGGTGTAGTATATAGAGGATGTGTCCCGTGTGGTGTAGTGTATAGAGGCTGTGTCCCGTGTGGTGTAGTATATAGAGGATGTGTCCCGTGTGGTGTAGTATATAGAGGATGTGTTGTGTGTGGTGTAGTATATAGAGGATGTGTCCTGTGTGGTGTAGTATATAGAGGATGTGTCTCGTGTGGTGTAGTATATAGAGGATGTGTCCCGTGTGGTGTAGTATATAGAGGATGTGTTCCGTGTGGTGTAGTATATAGAGGATGGGTCCTGTGTGGTGTAGTATATAGAGGATGTGTTCCGTGTGGTGTAGTATATAGAGCATGTGTTCTGTGTGGTGTAGTATATAGAAGATGTGTCCCGTGTGGTGTAGTATATAGAGGATGTGTTCTGTGTGGTGTAGTATATAGAAGATGTGTACCGTGTGTTGTAGTATATAGAGGATGTGTTCTGTGTGGTGTAGTATATAGAGGATGTGTCCCGTGTGGTGTAGTATATAGAGGATGTGTTCTGTGTGGTGTAGTATATAGAGGATGTGTACCGTGTGGTGTAGTATATAGAGGATGTGTCCCGTGTGGTGTAGTATATAGAGGATGTGTCCCGTGTGGTGTAGTATATAGAGGATGTGTCCCGTGTGGTGTAGTGTATAGAGGATGTGTCCCGTGTGGTGTAGTATATAGAGGATGTGTCTCGTGTGGTGTAGTATATAGAGGATGTGTTCTGTGTGGTGTAGTATATAGAGGATGTGTCCCGTGTGGTGTAGTGTATAGAGGATGTGTCCCGTGTGGTGTAGTATATAGAGGATGTGTCCCGTGTGGTGTAGTATATAGAGGATGTGTCCCGTGTGGTGTAGTGTATAGAGGATGTGTCCCGTGTGGTGTAGTATATAGAGGATGTGTCTCGTGTGGTGTAGTATATAGAGGATGTGTCCCGTGTGGTGTAGTGTATAGAGCATGTGTCCTGTGTGGTGTAGTATATAGAGGATGTGTCCCGTGTGGTGTAGTATATAGAGGCTGTGTCCCGTGTGGTGTAGTATATAGAGGATGTGTTCCGTGTGGTGTAGTATATAGAGGATGTGTCCCGTGCGGTGTAGTATATAGAGGATGGGTCCCGTGCGGTGTAGTATATAGAGGATGTGTCCCGTGTGGTGTAGTATATAGAGGATGTGTTCTGTGTGGTGTAGTATATAGAGGATGTGTCCCGTGTGGTGTAGTATATAGAGGATGTGTCCCGTGTGGTGTAGTATATAGAGGATGTGTTCTGTGTGGTGTAGTATATAGAAGATGTGTCCCGTGTGGTGTAGTATATAGAGGATGTGTCCCGTGTGGTGTAGTATATAGAGGATGTGTCCTGTGTGGTGTAGTATATAGAGGATGTGTTCTGTGTGGTGTAGTATATAGAAGATGTGTCCCGTGTGGTGTAGTATATAGAGGATGTGTCCTGTGTGGTGTAGTATATAGAGGATGTGTTCTGTGTGGTGTAGTATATAGAAGATGTGTCCCGTGTGGTGTAGTATATAGAGGATGTGTCCCGTGTGGTGTAGTATATAGAGGATGTGTCCTGTGTGGTGTAGTATATAGAGGATGTGTTCTGTGTGGTGTAGTATATAGAAGATGTGTCCCGTGTGGTGTAGTATATAGAGGATGTGTCCCGTGTGGTGTAGTATATAGAGGATTTGTTCTGTGTGGTGTAGTATATAGAAGATGTGTCCCGTGTGGTGTAGTATATAGAGGATGTGTCCCGTGTGGTGTAGTATATAGAGGATGTGTCCTGTGTGGTGCAGTATATAGAGGATGTGTCCCGTGTGGTGTAGTATATAGAGGATGTGTTCTGTGTGGTGTAGTATATAGAAGATGTGTCCCGTGTGGTGTAGTATATAGAGGATGTGTTCTGTGTGGTGTAGTATATAGAGGATGTGTCCTGTGTGGTGCAGTATATAGAGGATGTGTCCCGTGTGGTGTAGTATATAGAGGATGTGTCCCGTGTGGTGTAGTATATAGAGGATGTGTCCCGTGTGGTGTAGTATATAGAGGATGTGTTCTGTGTGGTGTAGTATATAAAGGATGTGTTCTGTGTGGAGTAGTATATAGAGGATGTGTCCTGTGTGGTGTAGTATATAGAGGATGTGTCCCGTGTGGTGTAGTGTATAGAGGCTGTGTCCCGTGTGGTGTAGTATATAGAGGATGTGTCCCGTGTGGTGTAGTATATAGAGGATGTGTTCCGTGTGGTGTAGTATATAGAGCATGTGTTCTGTGTGGTGTAGAATATAGAAGATGTGTCCCGTGTGGTGTAGTATATAGAGGATGTGTTCTGTGTGGTGTAGTATATAGAAGATGTGTCCCGTGTGGTGTAGTATATAGAGGATGTGTTCTGTGTGGTGTAGTATATAGAGGATGTGTTCTGTGTGGTGTAGTATATAGAGGATGTGTCCCGTGTGGTGTAGTATATAGAGGATGTGTTCTGTGTGGTGTAGTATATAGAGGATGTGTTCCGTGTGGTGTAGTATATAGAGGATGTGTCCCGTGTGGTGTAGTATATAGAGGATGTGTTCTGTGTGGTGTAGTATATAGAGGATGTGTCCCGTGTGGTGTAGTATATAGAGGATGTGTTCTGTGTGGTGTAGTATATAGAGGATGTGTCCCGTGTGGTGTAGTATATAGAGGATGTGTTCAGTGTGGTGTAGTATATAGAGGATGTGTTCCGTGTGGTGTAGTATATAGAGGATGTGTCCCGTGTGGTGCAGTATATAGAGGATGTGTCCCGTGTGGTGTAGTATATAGAGGATGTGTTCCGTGTGGTGTAGTATATAGAAGATGTGTCCCGTGTGGTGTAGTATATAGAGGATGTGTTCTGTGTGGTGTAGTATGTAGAGGATGTGTTCTGTGTGGTGTAGTGTATAGAGGATGTGTTCTGTGTGGTGTAGTATATAGAGGATGTGTACCGTGTGGTGTAGTATATAGAGGATGTGTCCCGTGTGGTGTAGTATATAGAGGATGTGTCCCGTGCGGTGTAGTATATAGAGGATGTGTATCGTGTGGTGTAGTATATAGAGGATGTGTCCTGTGTGGTGTAGTATATAGAGGATGTATCCCGTGTGGTGTAGTATATAGAGGATGTGTCCTGTGTGGTGTAGTATATAGAGGATGTGTCCCGTGTGGTGTAGTATATAGAGGATGTGTCCTGTGTGGTGTAGTATATAGAGGATGTGTCCCGTGTGGTGTAGTATATAGAGGATGTGTCCCGTGTAGTGTAGTATATAGAGGATGTATCCCGTGTGGTGTAGTATATAGAGGATGTGTCCTGTGTGGTGTAGTATATAGAGGAGGTGTCCCGTGTGGTGTAGTATATAGAGGATGTATCCCGTGTGGTGTAGTATATAGAGGATGTGTCCCGTGTGGTGTAGTATATAGAGGATGTATCCCGTGTGGTGTAGTATATAGAGGATGTGTGTAGCGCTGGCGTCCCTGCCCTCTGCTAGGCAGGGACGCTGCTCCCCTCACCGCTCTGCTCCGTGCCCAGCGTCCTCTCCCCGCTCTGCTGTCAGCGCGCGCTCCTTCCCGGCGTCCTCCTCCCGCTCTGCTCTCAGCGCGCGCTCCTTCCCGGCCCCTGAGCTTAGGGCGCGCGCGCGCGCGCTCCCCTCCTCTTAAAGGGCCGCGCGCGCCGTCCTAAGGAGTCCCCGGCCAATGGCCGGAGGACTTCATCATATATAAGGCACCTCCTCCAAAATGGAGGTGCCCGAGCAATGTTGTTTGCACCTGTGTCTCACCTGTGCTTCAGCCCTCAGGTCCCGTTGCCAGTTACCTGCCAGTTACCTGCCAGTTTCCTGCCAGTTTCCTGCTAGTTTACCTGCCAGTTACCTGCCTGATTCCTGCCTGAATACTTGTTACCTGTCTGCCAGTCTGAGGTCCGACGGTCTGCCTTACTACTCCTGTCAGTCTGTCTAAAGGACCAGCCTGCCCGCTCACCTGGGAGCGCATATCAGCTACCTGCCTGCTTGCCTGAGGTCCGACGGTCTGCCTTACTACTCCGGTCAGTCTGTCTATGGACCAGCTTGCCCGCTCACCTGGGAGCGCTTCTCCGTTATCTGCCTGCTTGCCAGCCCGGAGGCTCCGTTGTCACGTGCTGTGACCACCAGCTATCTCAGAGACTCTTGCCCGCTCACCTGGGAGCGCATCTCCGTTACCTGCCTGCTTGCCAGCCCGGAGGTCCCGTTGTCACGTGCGGTGACCACCAGCTATTCCAGAGACTCTTGCCCGCTCACCTGGGAGCGCTTCTCCGTTACCTACCTGCCTGCCAGCCCGGAGGTTCCGCCGTCACGTGCCGTGACCACCTGCTATTCCAGAGACTCTCGCTTGCTCACCTGGGAGCACACATCTACCATCTGCCTGCTAGCCTACCCGGAGGCTCTGCCATCACAGGTCGTACCTACCCCTTACCCAGAGACTGCCCTGATCACTTGCCGTAACTCCCTGTCCGTTCACCCAGAGACTGCCACCCGCTCCCTTACAAGGGCCGCCCCCTTGTATAGTAGCTCAGAGGTTCCGCCTCCCGGACCCGTTACAGTTTGCTCGGGCCATGGAACCCGGTGGCACCCAAGCTCCCTCGCTCACGGACCTGTGTCATGAACTGTCCCGTCAAAGGTCCCAACAGGAGTCCATCCTGGGTCACCTGCGGAATGTCAATACTCGCCTGGACACTCTGACTGCACCACCTGCAGCCACTGCCAGTACCATGACTCGCAACCCGGCAGCTCCGCTACCCACTAATACCATGGTAACCTATCCCGGTCCCCGGCTGTCTGCACCTCCTCGCTTCGGAGGCGACTCCGTCCAGGCTCGGGGCTTCATAAATCAGTGCACCCTGCACTTTGAACTTTTGTCCCATCAGTTTAATTCCGACCGGGCCAAAATTGCCTTTATCATGTCCCATCTCACCGGGGAGGCCCTGGCCTGGCTAAATCCTCTATGGGAGAGAGGAGACCCCCTGGTGTCCAACTTGCCTGCTTTTCTCTCGGCTTTCCGGAAAGTCTTCGACGAACCCGGACGGAAGACCTCATCCGCATCCTCTCTGCTACGCCTCCGTCAGGAGGGTCTCACCGTGGGCCAATATGCCATACGGTTCCGCACCCTTGCCTCGGAGCTGGCCTGGGATAACGACGCTCTGGTATCCGTCTTCTGGGAGGGTCTGTCCGGTCGTATTAAAGATGAACTTGCTGGTCGGGACATTCCTACCTCTCTCGATGATCTGATAACCCTTGCCACCCGGATTGACCTACGGTTCCAGGAGCGTGCCAAAGAGGTCACCCGTGAGAGAAGGATTCCACGTTTAGCTCCTACTTTCCAGAAACCCGTCATTCCCTCCATCTCTCCCCAGGTACACTCTCCTGAGCCTATGCAGGTCGACCAGACCAAGATGGTCAAAACCCGTCAGGACTCACGCCGTGCCGAGGGGAGCTGCTTCTACTGTGGCAGTAAGGAGCACCGGATCCGTGCCTGCCCGGAGAGGTCGGGAAACGCCTGTGTCTAGGTTCGCTCAGAGAGGTCCACCTAGACAAGAATAAATCCTCTCCATCCCTGCTGTTGTCAGTTTCGATCATCTACGGGGAGAACCGTTATTTCGAACTAGCCCAACTTGACTCTGGAGCAGCCGGGAACCTTATTTCACAGTCCCTGGTTGAGAAATACCGCATCCCCACCAAACCTCTGGCTGTACCCTTGTCTGTCGCTGCCGTGGATGGGGGCCTCTTACCTCGCCCCATTCAACTCATCACTGAATCCATTACCCTGCAGGTGGGAATGCTGCATTCTGAAAGTATCTCCTTTCATGTTCTGCCTGGACTCTCTCACGCCCTCTTGCTAGGTCTGCCCTGGCTCCAGAGACATGCACCCGTGCTAGACTGGCAAACCGGAGAGGTCCTTCGCTGGGGACAAGACTGTCATAAAACCTGCCTGGTTCCCGTCCATCCCGTCCGTCCCTCTCCTACCCCAGCTAATCTACCTGGACTTCCGATTCCTTATTGGTCTTATGCAGATGTCTTTAATAAAAAGGAGGCAGAGACATTACCACCACATAGACCATACGACTGTCCCATCGATCTGCTACCCGGTACTACTCCTCCCCGTGGGCGTATCTATCCTTTATCCGCTGCTGAGACCCGGTCAATGTCCGAATATATTGAGGAGAATCTGGCCAGAGGATTCATCCGGAAATCTACCTCCCCGGCGGGAGCAGGCTTCTTTTTCGTCAAAAAGAAGGACGGTTCTCTCCGTCCCTGTATAGACTATAGAGGCCTAAACCTGATCACGGTGAAGAATAAGTACCCCCTTCCGCTCATTCCAGAATTATTTGATCGCCTGAGGGGGGCTAGGATCTTCACCAAACTGGACCTCCGTGGGGCGTACAACCTGGTTCGTATTCGTCAGGGGGATGAATGGAAGACGGCATTCAACACCCGGGACGGCCACTATGAATACCTGGTAATGCCCTTTGGTCTCTGTAACGCTCCTGCCGTCTTTCAAGAGTTGGTCAATGACATCTTCCGGGACCTTCTCTACTCCTGCGTAGTGGTGTACCTGGACGACATCTTGGTCTTCTCTCCGGATCTCCAGACTCACCGGAGGGACGTTCGTCAGGTCCTGCTCAGGCTAAGGCAGAACCATCTCTACGCTAAATTTGAGAAGTGCCTCTTTGAGCAGACCTCGCTTCCGTTTCTGGGCTACATTATCTCTCAGACCGGCCTACAAATGGATCCTGAGAAACTGTCTGCCATCGAGAAATGGCCCCGACCGGAGGGGTTGAAGGCCATTCAGCGATTCCTGGGCTTCGCCAACTACTACCGCCTCTTCATACCACACTTCTCTTCCCGGACGGCCCCAATTTCTGCGCTCACCCGTAAAGGTACTAATCCCAAAGAGTGGCCACCCAAAGCAGAGGAGGCCTTTCTTTCCCTTAAACAGGCCTTCTCTTCCGCCCCGGTGCTGCATCGCCCAGATGGCAACAAGCAGTTCTTCCTGGAAGTTGACGCCTCCTCCTCTGGAGCCGGAGCGGTACTTACTCAAAAATCATCTTCCGGGAGGATGGTAACTTGTGGCTTCTTCTCTAAACTCTTCTCCTCCTCTGAGCGCAACTATTCCATAGGAGACCGAGAGTTATTGGCCATCAAACTGGCATTGGAGGAGTGGCGTTACCTGCTCGAGGGGGCTCTTCACCCGGTAATAATTTACACTGACCACAAGAACTTGGCTTACCTCCAGCATGCCCAGAGACTTAACCCGCGCCAAGCCCGGTGGTCCTTGTTTTTTGCTCGTTTTGATTTTGTCCTTCATTTTCGCCCGGCTGACAAAAACGTCAAGGCGGACGCTTTGTCTCGGTCCTTTCTGGTGTCTGATCTCGAGGAGGATCCGAAACATATCATCGATCCCACCAGAGTAATGCAGGTGGCTCCCGTGAGTCTAAATCGTCTTCCTCCTGGTAAGACGTTCGTACCAGTACCTGATCGGGAGAAGATCCTACACTGGGGTCATTCGTCTAAACTAGCTGGCCACGCCGGTCAGAAAAAGACCCTCCAGCTTATTACCCGGCACTACTGGTGGCCTAACCTGCACAAGGATGTAATAGACTTTGTTTCTGCCTGTGTGTCCTGCGCCCGCAACAAAGTTCCGAGACACCTGCCGGCCGGCCGCCTCCTACCTCTGCCAGTACCTGCTGCCCCCTGGCAGCATATAGCGATGGACTTCATTACTGATCTACCCGTCTCTGCCGGTTGTACGGTCATTTGGGTGGTCGCTGACCGCTTCTCCAAGATGGCTCACTTCATTCCACTGCCAGGTCTTCCGTCTGCACCCGAGCTGGCTAAAGACTTTATCCGCCACATCTTCCGTCTTCATGGCCTGCCCCGTCACATCGTGTCGGATCGTGGGGTACAGTTCACTTCCCGTTTCTGGAGAGCCACTTGTAAATTGCTGGACGTCACCCTGGACTTCTCCACCGCTTACCACCCACAGTCTAATGGTCAAGTGGAGCGGATCAATCAGAACCTGACCAGTTACCTTCGGCACTTCGTTAATGCCCACCATTCTGACTGGGTGGATCTCCTGCCATGGGCCGAATTCTCGTACAACAATCACGAGAGCGAGTCTTCCTCCAAATCCCCGTTTTTTGTAGTCTACGGTCAGCATCCTCGGATCCCGTTTCCCGTCTCCACCTCGGCGGACAATCCGGCTGCGGAATCTCTTGTTAACAAATTTTCCTCCATATGGGAGAGTACCCGGTCCGCACTCCTTCTGTCATCCGAGCGTATGAAAAGACACGCTGACAAAAAACGTCTGGACCCTCCTCAATTCCGCCCTGGGGATAAAGTCTGGCTCTCGTCCAAATATGTCCGGCTCAAGATCCCTTCCTATAAGTTAGGGCCTCGGTTCATCGGCCCACTGGAGGTCATCAGTCAGATCAACCCGGTGGCCTATAAATTGAAACTCCCGGCCAACTTACGGATCCCTAACTCCTTCCATGTGTCTCTCCTCAAACCTGTGGTGCTTAACTCTTTTTCCAAGTCTACAGGTACGCCTCCTGCTCCGGTTTCTGCTGAGGACGAGTTTGAGGTAGAGAACATTCTTGCCACCAAAAGGGTAAGAGGAAAGACCTTTTTTCTGGTAGATTGGAAGGGGTTTGGTCCTGAGGAGAGAACGTGGGAGCCCCGGGAGAACATCCATGCCCCTCTCATCCTAGCTAAATTTCTGTCTGGCCTAAAAAAGGGGGGGCCTAAAGGGGGGGGTACTGTAGCGCTGGCGTCCCTGCCCTCTGCTAGGCAGGGACGCTGCTCCCCTCACCGCTCTGCTCCGTGCCCGGCGTCCTCTCCCCGCTCTGCTGTCAGCGCGCGCTCCTTCCCGGCGTCCTCCTCCCGCTCTGCTCTCAGCGCGCGCTCCTTCCCGGCCCCTGAGCTTAGGGCGCGCGCGCGCTCCCCTCCTCTTAAAGGGGCCGCGCGCGCCGTCCTAAGGAGTCCCCGGCCAATGGCCGGAGGACTTCATCATATATAAGGCACCTCCTCCAAAATGGAGGTGCCCGAGCAATGTTGTTTGCACCTGTGTCTCACCTGTGCTTCAGCCCTCAGGTCCCGTTGCCAGTTACCTGCCAGTTACCTGCCAGTTTCCTGCCAGTTTCCTGCTAGTTTACCTGCCAGTTACCTGCCTGATTCCTGCCTGAATACTTGTTACCTGTCTGCCAGTCTGAGGTCCGACGGTCTGCCTTACTACTCCTGTCAGTCTGTCTAAAGGACCAGCCTGCCCGCTCACCTGGGAGCGCATATCAGCTACCTGCCTGCTTGCCTGAGGTCCGACGGTCTGCCTTACTACTCCGGTCAGTCTGTCTATGGACCAGCTTGCCCGCTCACCTGGGAGCGCTTCTCCGTTATCTGCCTGCTTGCCAGCCCGGAGGCTCCGTTGTCACGTGCTGTGACCACCAGCTATCTCAGAGACTCTTGCCCGCTCACCTGGGAGCGCATCTCCGTTACCTGCCTGCTTGCCAGCCCGGAGGTCCCGTTGTCACGTGCGGTGACCACCAGCTATTCCAGAGACTCTTGCCCGCTCACCTGGGAGCGCTTCTCCGTTACCTACCTGCCTGCCAGCCCGGAGGTTCCGCCGTCACGTGCCGTGACCACCTGCTATTCCAGAGACTCTCGCTTGCTCACCTGGGAGCACACATCTACCATCTGCCTGCTAGCCTACCCGGAGGCTCTGCCATCACAGGTCGTACCTACCCCTTACCCAGAGACTGCCCTGATCACTTGCCGTAACTCCCTGTCCGTTCACCCAGAGACTGCCACCCGCTCCCTTACAAGGGCCGCCCCCTTGTATAGTAGCTCAGAGGTTCCGCCTCCCGGACCCGTTACAATGTGTACCGTGTGGTGTAGTATATAGAGGATGTGTCCCGTGTGGTGTAGTATATAGAGGATGTGTCCCGTGCGGTGTAGTATATAGAGGATGTGTACCGTGTGGTGTAGTATATAGAGGATGTGTCCCGTGTGGTGTAGTTTATAGAGGATGTGTCCCGTGTGGTGTAGTATATAGAGGATGTGTCCCGTGTGGTGTAGTATATAGAGGATGTGTCCCGTGTGGTGTAGTATATAGAGGATGTGTCCCGTGTGGTGCAGTGTATAGAGGATGTGTCCCGTGTGGTGTAGTATATAGAGGATGTGTCCCGTGTGGTGTAGTATATAGAGGATGTGTCCCGTGTGGTGTAGTATATAGAGAATGTGTTCTGTGTGGTGTAGTATATAGAGGATGTGTTCTGTGTGGTGTAGTATATAGAGGATGTGTCCCGTGTGGTGTAGTATATAGAGGATGTGTCCCGTGTGGTGTAGTATATAGAGGATGTGTCCCGTGTGGTGCAGTGTATAGAGGATGTGTCCCGTGTGGTGTAGTATATAGAGGATGTGTCCCGTGTGGTGTAGTATATAGAGGATGTGTCCCATGTGGTGTAGTATATAGAGGATGTGTGGTGTAGTATATAGAGGATTGGTCCTGTGTGGTGTAGTATATAGAGGATGTGTCCCGTGCGGTGTAGTATATAGAGGATGTGTCCCGTGTTGTGTAGTATATAGAGGATGTGTCCCGTGTTGTGTAGTATATAGAGGATGTGTTCTGTGTGGTGTAGTATATAGAAGATGTGTCCCGTGTGGTGTAGTATATAGAAGATGTGTCCCGTGTTGTGTAGTATATAGAGGATGTGTCCCGTGTTGTGTAGTATATAGAGGATGTGTTCTGTGTGGTGTAGTATATAGAAGATGTGTCCCGTGTGGTGTAGTATATAGAGGATGTGTCCCGTGTGGTGTAGTATATATAGGATGTGTCCCGTGTGGTGCAGTATATAGAGGATGTGTCCCGTGTGGTGTAGTATATAGAGGATGTGTACCGTACGGTGTAGTATATAGAGGATGTGTCCCGTGTGGTGTAGTATATAGAGGATGTGTCCTGTGTGGTGTAGTATATAGAGGATGTGTCTCGTGTGGTGTAGGATATAGAAGATGTGTCCCGTGTGGTGTAGTATATAGAGGATGTGTCCCGTGTGGTGTAGTATACAGGGGATGTGTCCCATGTGGTGCAGTATATAGAGGATGTGTCCCGTGTGGTGTAGTATATAGAGGATGTGTCCCGTGTGGTGTAGTATATAGAGGAGGTGTCCCGTGTGGTGTAGTATATAGAGGATGTGTCCTGTGTGGTGTAGTATACAGGGGATGTGTCCCGTGTGGTGTAGTATATAGAGGATGTGTCCCGTGTGGTGTAGTATACAGGGGATGTGTCCCGTGTGGTGTAGTATATAGAGGATGTGTACCGTGGGGTGTAGTATATAGAGGATGTGTACCGTGTGGTGTAGTATATAGAGGATGTGTCCCGTGTGGTGTAGTGTATAGAGGATGTGTCCCGTGTGGTGTAGTATATAGAGGATGTGTCCCGTGTGGTGTAGTATATAGAGGATGTGTTCCGTGTGGTGTAGTATATAGAGGATGTGTACCGTGTGGTGTAGTATATAGAGGATGTGTCCCGTGTGGTGTAGTATATAGAGGATGTGTCCCGTGTGGTGTAGTATATAGAGGATGTGTCCCGTGTGGTGTAGTATATAGAGGATGTGTCCCGTGTGGTGTAGTATATAGAGGATGTGTCCCGTGTGGTGTAGTATATAGAGGATGTGTCCTGTGTGGTGTAGTATATAGAGGATGTGTTCTGTGTGTGTAGTATATAAAGGATGTGTTCTGTGTGGAGTAGTATATAGAGGATGTGTCCTGTGTGGTGTAGTATATAGAGGATGTGTCCTGTGTGGTGTAGTATATAGAGGATGTGTTCTGTGTGGTGTAGTGTATAGAGGCTGTGTCCCGTGTGGTGTAGTATATAGAGGATGTGTCCCGTGTGGTGTAGTATATAGAGGATGTGTCCCGTGTGGTGTAGTATATAGAGCATGTGTTCTGTGTGGTGTAGTATATAGAAGATGTGTCCCGTGTGGCGTAGTATATAGAGGATGTGTTCTGTGTGGTGTAGAATATAGAGGATGTGTCCCGTGTGGTGTAGTATATAGAGGATGTGTTCTGTGTGGTGTAGTATATAGAAGATGTGTCCCGTGTGGTGTAGTATATAGAGGATGTGTTCTGTGTGGTGTAGTATATAGAGGATGTGTACCGTGTGGTGTAGTATATAGAGGATGTGTTCTGTGTGGTGTAGTATATAGAGGATGTGTACCGTGTGGTGTAGTATATAGAGGATGTGTCCCGTGTGGTGTAGTATATAGAGGATGTGTTCTGTGTGGTGTAGTATATAGAAGATGTGTCCCGTGTGGTGTAGTATATAGAGGATGTGTTCTGTGTGGTGTAGTATATAGAGGATGTGTTCTGTGTGGTGTAGTATATAGAGGATGTGTCCCGTGTGGTGTAGTATATAGAGGATGTGTCCCGTGCGGTGTAGTATATAGAGGATGTGTACCGTGTGGTGTAGTATATAGAGGATGTGTCCTGTATGGTGTAGTATATAGAGGATGTGTCCTGTGTGGTGTAGTATATAGAGGATGTATCCCGTGTGGTGTAGTATATAGAGGATGTGTCCCGTGTGGTGTAGTATATAGAGGATGTATCCCGTGTGGTGTAGTATATAGAGGATGTGTACCGTGTGGTGTAGTATATAGAGGATGTGTCCCGTGTGGTGTAGTATATAGAGGATGTGTCCCGTGCGGTGTAGTATATAGAGGATGTGTACCGTGTGGTGTAGTATATAGAGGATGTGTCCCGTGTGGTGTAGTTTATAGAGGATGTGTCCCGTGTGGTGTAGTATATAGAGGATGTGTCCCGTGTGGTGTAGTATATAGAGGATGTGTCCCGTGTGGTGCAGTGTATAGAGGATGTGTCCCGTGTGGTGTAGTATATAGAGGATGTGTCCCATGTGGTGTAGTATATAGAGGATGTGTGGTGTAGTATATAGAGGATTGGTCCTGTGTGGTGTAGTATATAGAGGATGTGTCCCGTGCGGTGTAGTATATAGAGGATGTGTCCCGTGTTGTGTAGTATATAGAGGATGTGTCCCGTGTTGTGTAGTATATAGAGGATGTGTTCTGTGTGGTGTAGTATATAGAGGATGTGTCCCGTGTGGTGTAGTATATAGAGGATGTGTCCCATGTGGTGTAGTATATAGAGGATGTGTGGTGTAGTATATAGAGGATTGGTCCTGTGTGGTGTAGTATATAGAGGATGTGTCCCGTGCGGTGTAGTATATAGAGGATGTGTCCCGTGTTGTGTAGTATATAGAGGATGTGTCCCGTGTTGTGTAGTATATAGAGGATGTGTTCTGTGTGGTGTAGTATATAGAAGATGTGTCCCGTGTGGTGTAGTATATAGAGGATGTGTCCCGTGCGGTGTAGTATATAGAGGATGTGTCCCGTGTGGTGTAGTATATAGAGGATGTGTTCTGTGTGGTGTAGTATATAGAGGATGTGTCCCGTGTGGTGTATTATATAGAGGATGTGTCCCGTGTGGTGTAGTATATAGAGGATGTGTTCCGTGTGGTGTAGTATATAGAGGATGTGTCCCGTGTGGTGTATTATATAGAGGATGTGTCCCGTGTGGTGTAGTATATAGAGGATGTGTCTCGTGTGGTGTAGGATATAGAAGATGTGTCCCGTGTGGTGTAGTATATAGAGGATGTGTCCCGTGTGGTGTAGTATACAGGGGATGTGTCCCATGTGGTGCAGTATATAGAGGATGTGTCCCATGTGGTGTAGTATATAGAGGATGTGTCCCGTGTGGTGTAGTATATAGAGGATGTGTCCTGTGTGGTGTAGTATACAGGGGATGTGTCCCGTGTGGTGTAGTATATAGAGGATGTGTACCGTGGGGTGTAGTATATAGAGGATGTGTACCGTGTGGTGTAGTATATAGAGGATGTGTCCCGTGTGGTGTAGTATACAGGGGATGTGTCCCGTGTGGTGTAGTATATAGAGGATGTGTACCGTGGGGTGTAGTATATAGAGGATGTGTACCGTGTGGTGTAGTATATAGAGGATGTGTCCTGTGTGGTGTAGTATATAGAGGATGTGTACCGTGGGGTGTAGTATATAGAGGAGGTGTCCCGTGTGGTGTAGTATATAGAGGATGTGTCCCGTGTGGTGTAGTATACAGGGGATGTGTCCCGTGTGGTGTAGTATATAGAGGATGTGTACCGTGGGGTGTAGTATATAGAGGATGTGTCTCGTGTGGTGTAGTATACAGGGGATGTGTTCTGTGTGGTGTAGTATATAGAGGATGTGTACCGTGTGGTGTAGTATATAGAGGATGTGTCCAGTGTGGTGCAGTATATAGAGGATGTGTTCTGTGTGGTGTAGTATATAGAGGATGTGTCCTGTGTGGTGTAGTATATAGAAGATGTGTCCCGTGTGGTGTAGTATATAGAGGATGTGTCCCGTGTGGTGTAGTATATAGAGGATGTGTCCCGTGTGGTGTAGTATATAGAGGATGTGTACCGTGTGGTGCAGTATATAGAGGATGTGTCCCGTGTGATGTAGTGTATAGAGGATGTGTCCCGTGTGGTGTAGTATATAGAGGATGTGTCTCGTGTGGTGTAGGATATAGAGGATGTGTTCTGTGTGGTGTAGTATATAGAGGATGTGTACCGTGTGGTGTAGTATATAGAGGATGTGTCCAGTGTGGTGTAGTATATAGAGGATGTGTCCCGTGTGGTGTAGTATATAGAGGATGTGTCTCGTGTGGTGTAGGATATAGAGGATGTGTTCTGTGTGGTGTAGTATATAGAGGATGTGTCCCGTGTGGTGTAGTATATAGAGGATGTGTCCCGTGTGGTGTAGTATATAGAGGATGTGTCTCGTGTGGTGTAGGATATAGAGGATGTGTTCTGTGTGGTGTAGTATATAGAGGATGTGTCCCGTGTGGTGTAGTATATAGAGGATGTGTCCCGTGTGGTGTAGTATATAGAGGATGTGTCCCGTGTGGTGTAGTGTATAGAGGATGTGTCCCGTGTGGTGTAGTATATAGAGGATGTGTCCCGTGTGGTGTAGTATATAGAGGATGTGTCCCGTGTGGTGTAGTATATAGAGGATGTGTCCCGTGTGGTGTAGTATATAGAGGCTGTGTCCCGTGTGGTGTAGTATATAGAGGATGTGTTCCGTGTGGTGTAGTATATAGAGGATGTGTACCGTGTGGTGTAGTATATAGAGGATGTGTCCCGTGTGGTGTAGTATATAGAGGATGTGTCTCGTGTGGTGTAGGATATAGAGGATGTGTTCTGTGTGGTGTAGTATATAGAGGATGTGTCCCGTGTGGTGTAGTATATAGAGGATGTGTCCCGTGTGGTGTAGTATATAGAGGATGTGTCCCGTGTGGTGCAGTATATAGAGGATATGTCCCGTGTGGTGTAGTATATAGAGGATGTGTCTCGTGTGGTGTAGGATATAGAGGATGTGTTCTGTGTGGTGTAGTATATAGAGGATGTGTACCGTGTGGTGCAGTGTATAGAGGATGTGTCCCGTGTGGTGTAGTATATAGAGGATGTGTCCCGTGTGGTGCAGTGTATAGAGGATGTGTCCCGTGTGGTGTAGTATATAGAGGATGTGTCCCGTGTGGTGTAGTATATAGAGGATGTGTCCCATGTGGTGTATTATATAGAGGATGTGTGGTGTAGTATATAGAGGATGGGTCCTGTGTGGTGTATTATATAGAGGATGTGTCCCGTGTGGTGTAGTATATAGAGGATGTGTCCCGTGTGGTGTAGTATATAGAGGATGTGTCCCGTGCGGTGTAGTATATAGAGGATGTGTCCCGTGTTGTGTAGTATATAGAGGATGTGTCTCGTGTTGTGTAGCATATAGAGGATGTGTTCTGTGTGGTGTAGTATATAGAAGATGTGTCCCGTGTGGTGTAGTATATAGAGGATGTGTCCCGTGCGCTGTAGTATACAGGGGATGTGTCTCGTGTGGTGTAGTATATAGAGGATGTGTCCCGTGTGGTGCAGTATATAGAGGATGTGTCTCGTGTGGTGTAGGATATAGAGGATGTGTCCCGTGTGGTGTAGTATATAGAGTATGTGTCCCGTGTGGTGTAGTATATAGAGGATGTGTCCCGTGTGGTGTAGTATATAGAGGATGTGTCCCGTGTGGTGCAGTATATAGAGGATGTGTCTCGTGTGGTGTAGGATATAGAGGATGTGTCCCGTGTGGTATAGTATATAGAGTATGTGTCCCGTGTGGTGTAGTATATAGAGGATGTGTCCCGTGTGGTGTAGTATATAGAGGATGTGTCTCGTGTGGTGTAGGATATAGAGGATGTGTCCCATGTGGTGTAGTATATAGAGGATGTGTCCCGTGTGGTGTAGTATATAGAGGATGTGTACCGTGTGGTGTAGTATATAGAGGATGTGTCCCGTGTGGTGTAGTATATAGAGGATGTGTTCTGTGTGGTGTAGTATATAGAGGATGTGTACCGTGTGGTGTAGTATATATGACGCGCCCCTGGGCCTGTGTCGCGCTGCGTTGCGCACGCGGGAGCTTACCCGGAGCCGGATCTGTTGAGGGTTGTAGTCTCGTGGCGGTGACCCGGTCCGTGCCCAGGGAGTCAAACTGAGCGGCGATGTATCAGCGGTAGATGTTGGACGACTACGCCACCCGTTGAATACAGCTAAGGAGCTGCTGCTGCAGGGCAGACCGCTGAGGCCGGTGGTAGGATTGTGCAGCGTGATAGTATAACCCCCAACGGGAGGGGTATGGCCTCAGGGCAGCCGACGTGGATGATGGGGGTAGCAGGAACCACTCGGAGACGGTACGGTGTAGTTCAGGGTCTTTACTGGTGACAAAGATAGACCCTCCCGGAGTACTGGCTAGCGATTGGGGCCTGGTCAGTCCTTGAGCAGATGGGATCTCCCCTGGCCAGGCGGAGTTGTAGGCCTCCCAAACTAACTGTACTCTTCTGGCTACCTTGCTAGAGGCGGGTATAAGTAGCCCACGTCCCTGAGTGTACCGTGTGGTGCTCACCCGTATGGCCGGTGACTCGGGGCCTTCTAGTAGCTTCCGCTCCACGACGGCGGTGCTGGTCCCATGCGTGTGACCGTGCCTTCGGGTTTCTTGGCCAGAGGACCTGGAATCCCCTGCCTGACGGATTCTGCTGCTGGGTAGGAGTTAGTCCCCACAGCCTCGGACTCCGGGTCCGGTAAGAAATCTACTCAGTCAGGGCGAGCTCTGCAGCTGCCAGCCCCTGACTCCTTATAGCACTGCTCCCACAGAGCTCCTGATGTTCTGTTCCTATATTTGCTTCTTTTCTCTGTCTCTACTTCTTCTCTACTCACTCACCCTGCCTCAGCCCTAGGTTTATATAGGGGAAGTTCTTCCCCTCCCAGGACTGGGCAGGAGGTGTGGCATGCATAGGATCCCTGACCAAGAGACCTCCCACCTGCTCTCAGACGTAATATCTCTATCACTGTGGCAACCAGACCCCTGGGGTGTCACATTCCCCCCTAGTGAAATTTAGTACTCCGGGACTAAACATATTTTTAGAAAAACATAACAAGGTATAAACAAAAACAGTACAATAAAGAAAGACATTAGGATGGTCACGGCATGTCCGCAACCGGGTGCAGTCTTTGAAGAAAACAAAGGTGTCCATTTCACCAAAACAGGGAGACGTAACCAGGTAGGGGTCTGTCCTGCCCCGAGTCCTTAACAGTCTTTTAGTCCATCCTGGGTTACGCTCCAACTAATTGTACACAGGATTCCCGGTAAATCCACCAAAGACTCCTATAAACAACTAGAAACACATAATTATACACAAGCAACAAGAAAAACAGGTAACCACAAATAAAACAATTTATACACTTCAAATCCTCCAACGTGCGGGTAACTGGCCTCTAGTGGCCCTAGTGGACCTACGGAGCTGACTGTCTGGCCCTGAACTACAGGGTGTAGGAGCTGTCAAGGGTAAATTGGGCAGCTGTCTACGGGCCTTTTGGCTCACTAGGGATATGGCAGGCTCACTGCAAGCAGAGGGTTGATCCTCCTGATCTGCTGGTGTGGGGTCTTCTGCCTCCTGGACCGGCTGTTCTTCCAGCTCTACCTGTTGCTCCGTAGGTGCTTGGGATGCTGGTTGGAGGAAGGTGAGTACGGGTACCACAACTGCACCATTGACTTGAGTCCAAGACCGAGGGAAGTCTCCGAGCACAGTACTAACCATATCTTCCCTTTCCTCTACGGGTCGATGGTCTTCTTGTTCCTCTTCAGAGTTCCGTAGCTGTTCAGGACACTTCTTCAGGTGATCCCGGGATACAATGGCTGTGGTCTCCCCTCCGTCTTTACTGATGGTACAGACCTTCGGGTTCTCGTGGCTTGAGGGCAGTACGGTGTACGGGTCCTTCTCCCACTGGTCGTCCAACTTGTGGAGCCGTCTTTTCCTCTTCAAGACCTGCTCTCCGGGCACCAGGGGAACAGCGGGAGCATACTGGTTGTAAGTTTTCTCTTGTCTCTCCCTAGCCTGACAGAGACTTCGCTCCACGCTCTCCTGTACTTTCCGGTACTGCTGCTGCCTCTCTGTGTCCCAGTCTGCTTCTGGTGAAGTGTCCTCGGGTGTCAGGACCCCCATTTCCAGGTCAACAGGTAACTTACCAGGTCTCGCCCTCATTAGGTAAGCCGGGGTACAGTTGGTGGAACCTACCGGGATGTGGTTGTATAGGTCCACCAGATCGGGCAGCTTCTCAGGCCACAGACTGCGTTCTTCCAGGGGCAACGTTTTCAGAAGATCCATTACCACCTGGTTCATTTTCTCACAGAGTCCATTAGTTTGCGGATGATAGGGTGTCGTCCTTATCTTCCGGCAGCCATACAGATTGCAGAATTCCTGGAAGACCTCCGCTTCAAAGGCAGGTCCCTGGTCCGTCAGCACTTGGTCCGGGTACCCGTGTGGACGGCAGAAGTGCTGCTGGAAGGCTCTAGCTGCTGTTTGAGCCGTTAAGTCCTTGACGGGGACGACAACCAAGAACCGAGAGTAATGATCCACGATGGTTAACGCGTAGACGTAGCCACTTCTGCTTGGGGTCAGTTTTACATGATCCAAGGCTACCAGTTCCAACGGCTGCCGGGTGACGATGGACTGCAGAGTCTTCTGGCTGGCACGGTCCTTCCTCCTCAGGTTGCACGGGCCACAGTCTCTGCACCACCTCTCGATGGTTCCCCTCATGCCTACCCAATGGAACCGCCCGCGCAGCAGGAACTCCAGCTTCTTCCATCCGAAATGCCCAGCTCCATCGTGGTATGCCTCCATCACCATGGCTGCGTCTCGTCGTGGCACCACTACTTGCCAGATTAGTTCATGCGTCCGGGAGTTAACCATCCTGCGGCACAACTTCCCTTTGTAAAGGAACAGTCGACTCTTCTCTGCCCACAGTTGCTTGGCTTCCTCCGGAGCGTCTGGGTCAAGGCGAGCCTCTGGCTGAGTCAGCATCTCCTTCACCAGTCGGACAGCAGGGTCACTGTCTTGCGTTTCCGCCCAGTTGTAGTGAGGTAAGGGGTTAAGCGTAGCGCCTTGCTTACTCCTTACCCGATGGGAATACTGGATAGTCCCATGACGGTGAAACGCGGGGAGTTCGACTTCTTCCAGTCCCTCTGGATCTTCTCCTACGTCCGGTAGGTTTGGCATCCTGGACAGGGCGTCCGCGTTGGTATTGGAGCGTCCTGCCCGGTATTTGATGGTGAACTCGTAGTTGGACAGGCGGGCCATCCATCTCTGCTCTAGGGCACCGAGTCTTGCCGTGTCCAGGTGTGTCAACGGGTTGTTATCCGTGTACACGACGAACCGGGAAGAAGCGAGGTAGTGCTTAAAGCGTTCGGTGACTGCCCACACCACTGCCAGGAACTCTAGCTTAAATGAGCTGTAATTCTCAGGGTTTCTTTCGGTGGGTCGCAGTTTTCGGCTGGCGTAAGCGATTACTCGCTCTTTCCCCTGCTGGATCTGGGACAGCACGGCTCCTAGCCCGATGTTACTTGCGTCGGTGTAGAGGATAAAGGGCTGGCTGTAATCCGGGTACGCCAGGATTTCATCCCCCGTGAGGGCCATCTTCAGCTGGCGGAAGGACTCTTCTTCCAACTTCTCCCATCTGAAGGGCGGCTTCTGGTTCTTGGCCTTCCGGGACTGGCCTATCAGGAGGTCCTGCATAGGAGCTGCCTTTTTGGTGAAACCGGGGATGAACCTGCGGTAGTAGCCTACCAACCCGAGGAACTGCCGCACTTCCTTTACACTGGAGGGACTTGGCCATTCCTTAATTGCGGTGATCTTATCAGGGTCGGGAGCCACTCCGTCAGCGCTCACCACGTGTCCCAGGTACTGCACCTTTGGTTTCAGGAGGTGACACTTGGAGGGTTTCACCTTTAGGCCGTAGCTTGCCAGAGCTTCGAACACTTCCGCCAGGTGTTTCAGGTGGTCCTCATAAGTCTTAGAATATACGATGACATCGTCCAGGTACAACAGGACCGTCTCGAAGTTTCTGTGGCCCAGACAGCACTCCATTAATCGTTGGAAGGTTCCTGGTGCGTTGCAGAGTCCGAACGGCATGCAGGTAAACTCGCTAAGTCCCATCGGGGTGGTGAATGCGGTCTTCTCCCGGTCCGCCTCTGCTACAGGAACCTGCCAGTACCCACTAGTGAGATCCAAGGTAGAGAAGAAGTTAGCAGATCTTAAAGCAGCCAAAGACTCCTCTATCCTTGGTAAGGGGTACGCATCCTTGTGTGTGATACGGTTGATTTTCCGGTAATCTACACACATCCTCATGGTGTTGTCTTTCTTTTTGACTAAGACTAGTGGAGCTGCCCAGGGGCTACAGCTATCCCTGATCACCCCAGCCTCCTTCATGTCTCTAAGCATCCCCTTGGCGTGTTGGTAGTGTGCAGGGGGTACGGGTCGATACCTCTCTTTTATGGGAGGATGGTCTCCCGTGGGGATGTGGTGTTCTACCCCCTTGACTCGCCCGAAGTCTAACGGGTGTTTACTAAACACTCTCTCGTACTCTTGAACCACCCGATAGACTCCCTGTTTCTGGTGTGAGGGAGTGGAGTCAGTACCCAAATGTAGTTGCTGACACCAGTCCTCCATTGTTTTCTTAGAGCCGTTACCTTCCTCCGGGTGAGATGGAGGCAAGGGTTCCACAGATTGTATAGCATTTTGGTTAATGGTATATAATTTGGCTAGCGTGGCATACCGGGGCAGGTACACTTCCCTCTTCCCGATATTGATTATGCGAACGGGCACCCTCCCATGGCGTACATTAACCACCCCCCGTGCTGTCAAGATGGTGGGCCTACTGTCTGAGTAAACTGGTTCTACCATTGCCTGGTAATCTCTACCTCTCAGACCAATAGCTGCCCGGCACCAAATCATCATTTCACTTTTTGGGGGCATGGCAATAGGGAAAGGGTCACACATTCTCACGCTACCAATCTCACCGCCGGAGAGTTCCACCTGTTGCCGTCGCATCAGTGCCCGGATCTCTTTTTGGAGCACTCGCTGCTCGCCGGAGCTGGCGTTCTTGGCAACCTGCTGTAAAAGGAAAATCACCTCTGCAAGACAATTTTCAATTACATTAGTTCCTAGAGTTATCTTTGGGTGACTCTCGTGTTTGTCAATGTCTACAATGATCAGTCCCTGTGCTGCCAGTTCAACTCTACCAATTTTAATGGTCACCTCTTTAAATCCGATCTGTGGTACGGGCTGACCATTGCTGGCGATGATACTCAAGTCGTCGTCAGGGTAGCGGGTAATATCCGAGTCATTCCAGTACTGCTTGAAGAGCACGTACGGGATGGTGGTGACCTGTGACCCGGTGTCCAGTAGGGCACTCATAGGAATGCCATCCAGTACCACAGGCAAGACTGGACGTCCTCCCACATATTTGTCGCGCCAGTTCGATGGGCCTGATGATCTTTTTCCTAGGGGTTGGCCCTCTACCCTAGGTTGTGCCAGTTTAAAGGACAGTACCTTGCCATATGTCCGGGTTGATTACAGCGGCGGCAGATGGGTCGTCCGTCCTCGTTGTATCGGTCGCTGGGTCTTCCTCTGGCCGGTGGGGTCCTCCTTGGTCGACGCCACGGGATGTCCTCCGGTCCGGATGCCAGCTGGATCTTCCCTGGAGTAGAAACCTGTAAAGACTGCACAGTTCGGGTTAGCGCAGCAATGCTTTTAGCTAGCTCTTGGACCTGATGGTGCAGGTCTGGAGCCGGGTCATTGTTCAAAGCCTGCGCATCAGCTCCCACAGGCCCTGCCGACAAGGGCGCCGCCTCCTGGTGGTAAGTGGTAGTGGGGCGTCTGGGGGTCACAACGCCACTTGGTGCCGGTTCTCGAAGCACCCGGATGGCTCTGTCCTTGAACTGTGCAAATCCCAGATGAGGGTCCTGTAAGGCCATTGCCCGCAACTGGGTTCGGTGGGCATTGCAATATAAACCCTCTATAAATTGTTCAGTCAACAGCCTGTCCTCGTCTCCCACGCCGTCAGGGTCGGTCTGCTTAATGGCTCTCAGGGCCTCTTGTAGGTTCAGGGCATAGTCCCTTATACTCTCATGTGCCCGCTGTTTGCACCCGTAGAATCTAAGCTTGATCTCGGCTGAGGTGCGGGTATCAAAGGTGTCCCTCAGCCGGGTTAGTATCCCTGCGACAGTCCTCCCCCCAGGTGGCCAGGACTTTACCTCCCTTCGGGCTGCCCCAGTTAATTGGGCCACCAGGATGCTCACTTTTTGCTCTTCTGTGAGGGGGTACACCTGGAAGAGGCTATCCAGCTTTTCTCTAAAGTCATGCAGGGTATGTGACTCCCCTGAGTACTGGGGTAGACAGGCCGCTCCCGGGATATAGGGCATGGTGAAAGGCATGACTGCAGCAGCGATGGCGCTGGCGGGGGTTGAGGCAGTGAAGCTCTCCTCCGTATCCGACATCCTCCTCCCCCCTAGTGGACCGTGGCCTACCTTGCGATGATCCTCTTCCGTAGGCCGCGGCTCCGCAGTAGATCGTCAGGGTTGAGGACCTTCCGTCGCGCTCCTGTGACGTCGGCGTCTGCTGGGCTCCTTCCAGGACCTTACGCGACGTCCGGACGTGAGGCGGGGCTTCAGTTCTCGCGCGCTTTCGGAGTCCACGCCCCTCTTCTTCCCGTGCGACGTCTTCAAGATGGCGTCCAACGGCGGGAAAACTCCACGGAAGGCGGGAAGAAGGCTGAAAATGGCGCCGGATGGCGGGAATCTTCACCGATGGCGGGAAGAAGGCTGAAGATGGCGCCGGATGGCGGGAATCTTCACCACAGGTAAGTTTGAACAGTCTCTTTCAGGCACGCAGTACCCGGTGGTTGCGGGCACGAAATCCTGCCGACTACGCCAAAAGTTGACGCGCCCCTGGGCCTGTGTCGCGCTGCGTTGCGCACGCGGGAGCTTACCCGGAGCCGGATCTGTTGAGGGTTGTAGTCTCATGGCGGTGACCCGGTCCGTGCCCAGGGAGTCAAACTGAGCGGCGATGTATCAGCGGTAGATGTTGGACGACTACGCCACCCGTTGAGTACAGCTAAGGAGCTGCTGCTGCAGGGCAGACCGCTGAGGCCGGTGGTAGGATTGTGCAGCGTGATAGTATAACCCCCAACGGGAGGGGTATGGCCTCAGGGCAGCCGACGTGGATGATGGGGGTAGCAGGAACCACTCGGAGACGGTACGGTGTAGTTCAGGGTCTTTACTGGTGACAAAGATAGACCCTCCCGGAGTACTGGCTAGCGATTGGGGCCTGGTCAGTCCTTGAGCAGATGGGATCTCCCCTGGACAGGCGGAGTTGTAGGCCTCCCAAACTAACTGTACTCTTCTGGCTACCTTGCTAGAGGCGGGTATAAGTAGCCCACGTCCCTGAGTGTACCGTCTGGTGCTCACCCGTATGGCCGGTGACTCGGGGCCTTCTAGTAGCTTCCGCTCCACGACGGCGGTGCTGGTCCCATGCGTGTGACCGTGCCTTCGGGTTTCTTGGCCAGAGGACCTGGAATCCCCTGCCTGACGGATTCTGCTGCTGGGTAGGAGTTAGTCCCCACAGCCTCGGACTCCGGGTCCGGTAAGAAATCTTCTCAGTCAGGGCGAGCTCTGCAGCTGCCAGCCCCTGACTCCTTATAGCACTGCTCCCACAGAGCTCCTGATGTTCTGTTCCTATATTTGCTTCTTTTCTCTGTCTCTACTTCTTCTCTACTCACTCACCCTGCCTCAGCCCTAGGTTTATATAGGGGAAGTTCTTCCCCTCCCAGGACTGGGCAGGAGGTGTGGCATGCATAGGATCCCTGACCAAGAGACCTCCCACCTGCTCAAAGTTGACGCGCCCCTGGGCCTGTGTCGCGCTGCGTTGCGCACGCGGGAGCTTACCCGGAGCCGGATCTGTTGAGGGTTGTAGTCTCGTGGCGGTGACCCGGTCCGTGCCCAGGGAGTCAAACTGAGCGGCGATGTATCAGCGGTAGATGTTGGACGACTACGCCACCCGTTGAGTACAGCTAAGGAGCTGCTGCTGCAGGGCAGACCGCTGAGGCCGGTGGTAGGATTGTGCAGCGTGATAGTATAACCCCCAACGGGAGGGGTATGGCCTCAGGGCAGCCGACGTGGATGATGGGGGTAGCAGGAACCACTCGGAGACGGTTCGGTGTAGTTCAGGGTCTTTACTGGTGACAAAGATAGACCCTCCCGGAGTACTGGCTAGCGATTGGGGCCTGGTCAGTCCTTGAGCAGATGGGATCTCCCCTGGCCAGGCGGAGTGGTAGGCCTCCCAAACTAACTGTACTCTTCTGGCTACCTTGCTAGAGGCGGGTATAAGTAGCCCACGTCCCTGAGTGTACCGTGTGGTGCTCACCCGTATGGCCGGTGACGCGGGGCCTTCTAGTAGCTTCCGCTCCACGACGGCGGTGCTGGTCCCATGCGTGTGACCGTGCCTTCGGGTTTCTTGGCCAGAGGACCTGGAATCCCCTGCCTGACGGATTCTGCTGCTGGGTAGGAGTTAGTCCCCACAGCCTCGGACTCCGGGTCCGGTAAGAAATCTTCTCAGTCAGGGCGAGCTCTGCAGCTGCCAGCCCCTGACTCCTTATAGCACTGCTCCCACAGAGCTCCTGATGTTCTGTTCCTATATTTGCTTCTTTTCTCTGTCTCTACTTCTTCTCTACTCACTCACCCTGCCTCAGCCCTAGGTTTATATAGGGGAAGTTCTTCCCCTCCCAGGACTGGGCAGGAGGTGTGGCATGCATAGGATCCCTGACCAAGAGACCTCCCACCTGCTCTCAGACGTAATATCTCTATCACTGTGGCAACCAGACCCCTGGGGTGTCACATATAGAGGATGTGTCCTGTGTGGTGGAGTATGTAGAGGATGTGTTCTGTGTGGTGTAGTATATAGAGGATGTGTCCCGTGTGGTGTAGTGTATAGAGGATGTGTCCCGTGTGGTGCAGTATATAGAGGATGTGTACCGTGTGGTGTAGTATATAGAGGATGTGTACCGTGTGGTGTAGTATATAGAGGATGTGTCCCGTGTGGTGTAGTATATAGAGGATGTGTCCCGTGTGGTGTAGTATATAGAGGATGTGTCTCATGTGGTGTAGTATATAGAGGATGTGTCCCGTGTGGTGTAGTATATAGAGGATGTGTCCTGTGTGGTGTAGTATATAGAGGATGGGTCCCGTGTGGTGTAGTATATAGAGGATGTGTCCCGTGTGGTGTAGTATATAGAGGATGGGTCCCGTGTGGTGTAGTATATAGAGGATGTGTCCCGTGTGGTGTAGTATATAGAGGATGTGTCTCGTGTGGTGTAGTATATAGAGGATGTGTCCCGTGTGGTGTAGTATATAGAGGATGTGTACCGTGTGGTGTAGTATATAGAGGATGTGTACCGTGTGGTGTAGTATATAGAGGATGTGTCCCGTGTGGTGTAGTATATAGAGGATGTGTCCCGTGTGGTGCAGTATATAGAGGATGTGTACCGTGTGGTGTAGTATATAGAGGATGTGTCCTGTGTGGTGTAGTATATAGAGGATGTGTCCCGTGTGGTGTAGTATATAGAGGATGTGTTGTGTGTGGTGTAGTATATAGAGGATGTGTTCTGTGTGGTGTAGTATATAGAGGATGTGTCCCGTGTGGTGTAGTATATAGAGAATGTGTCCTGTGTGGTGTAGTATATAGAGGATGTGTCCCATGTGGTGTAGTATATAGAGGATGTGTTCTGTGTGGTGTAGTATATAGAGGATGTGTACCGTGTGGTGTAGTATATAGAGGATGTGTTGTGTGTGGTGTAGTATATAGAGGATGTGTTCTGTGTGGTGTAGTATATAGAGGATGTGTCCCGTGTGGTGCAGTATATAGAGGATGTGTTGTGTGTGGTGTAGTATATAGAGGATGTGTTCTGTGTGGTGTAGTATATAGAGGATGTGTACCGTGTGGTGTAGTATATAGAGGATGTGTACCGTGTGGTGTAGTATATAGAGGATGTGTTGTGTGTGGTGTAGTATATAGAGGATGTGTTCTGTGTGGTGTAGTATATAGAGGATGTGTCCCGTGTGGTGTAGTATATAGAGGATGTGTTGTGTGTGGTGTAGTATATAGAGGATGTGTTCTGTGTGGTGTAGTATATAGAGGATGTGTTCTGTGTGGTGTAGTATATAGAGGATGTGTTGTGTGTGGTGTAGTATATAGAGGATGTGTCCCGTGTGGTGTAGTATATAGAGGATGTGTTGTGTGCGGTGTAGTATATAGAGGATGTGTCCCATGTGGTGTAGTATATAGAGGATGTGTCCCGTGTGGTGTAGTATATAGAGGATGTGTCCCGTGTGGTGTAGTATATAGAGGATGTGTCCCGTGTGGTGTAGTATATAGAGGATGTGTCCTGTGTGGTGTAGTATATAGAGGATGTGTCCTGTGTGGTGTAGTATATAGAGGATGTGTACCGTGTGGTGTAGTATATAGAGGATGTGTCCTGTGTGGTGTAGTATATAGAGGATGTGTTGTGTGTGGTGTAGTATATAGAGGATGTGTTGTGTGCGGTGTAGTATATAGAGGATGTGTCCCATGTGGTGCAGTATATAGAGGATGTGTCCCGTGTGGTGTAGTATATAGAGGATGTGTCCCGTGTGGTGCAGTATATAGAGGATGTGTACCGTGTGGTGTAGTATATAGAGGATGTGTTGTGTGTGGTGTAGTATATAGAGGATGTGTTCTGTGTGGTGTAGTATATAGAGGATGTGTCCCGTGTGGTGCAGTATATAGAGGATGTGTACCGTGTGGTGTAGTATATAGAGGATGTGTTGTGTGTGGTGTAGTATATAGAGGATGTGTTCTGTGTGGTGTAGTATATAGAGGATGTGTTGTGTGCGGTGTAGTATATAGAGGATGTGTCCCGTGTGGTGTAGTATATAGAGGATGTGTCCCGTGTGGTGTAGTATATAGAGGATGTGTCCCGTGTGGTGTAGTATATAGAGGATGTGTACCGTGTGGTGTAGTATATAGAGGATGTGTCCCGTGTGGTGCAGTATATAGAGGATGTGTCCCGTGTGGTGTAGTATATAGAGGATGTGTTGTGTGTGGTGTAGTATATAGAGGATGTGTTGTGTGTGGTGTAGTATATAGAGGATGTGTCCTGTGTGGTGTAGTATATAGAGGATGTGTCTCGTGTGGTGTAGTATATAGAGGATGTGTTCTGTGTGGTGCAGTATATAGAGGATGTGTCCCGTGTGGTGTAGTATATAGAGGATGTGTCCTGTGTGGTGCAGTATATAGAGGATGTGTCCCGTGTGGTGCAGTATATAGAGGATGTGTCCCGTGTGGTGTAGTATATAGAGGATGTGTCCCGTGTGGTGCAGTATATAGAGGATGTGTCCCGTGTGGTGTATTATATAGAGGATGTGTCCCGTGTGGTGCAGTATATAGAGGATGTGTCCCGTGTGGTGTAGTATATAGAGGATGTGTCTCGTGTGGTGTAGTATATAGAGGATGTGTCCCGTGTGGTGTAGTATATAGAGGATGTGTCTCGTGTGGTGTAGTATATAGAGGATGTGTCCCGTGTGGTGTAGTATATAGAGGATGTGTCCTGTGTGGTGTAGTATATAGAGGATGTGTCCCGTGTGGTGCAGTGTATGGAGGATGTGTCCCGTGTGGTGTAGTATATAGAGGATGTGTCCCGTGTGGTGTAGTATATAGAGGATGTGTCCCGTGTGGTGTAGTATATAGAGGATGTGTCCCGTGTGGTGTAGTATATAGAGGATGTGTCCCGTGTGGTGTAGTATATAGAGGATGTGTCCCGTGTGGTGTAGTATATAGAGGATGTGTCCCGTGTGGTGTAGTATATAGAGGATGTGTTCTGTGTGGTGTAGTATATAGAGGATGTGTCCCGTGTGGTGTAGTATATAGAGGATGTGTTCTGTGTGGTGTAGTATATAGAGGATGTGTCCTGTGTGGTGTAGTATATAGAGGATGTGTCCCGTGTGGTGCAGTATATGGAGGATGTGTCCCGTGTGGTGTAGTATATAGAGGATGTGTCCCGTGTGGTGTAGTATATAGAGGATGTGTCCCGTGTGGTGTAGTATATAGAGGATGTGTTCTGTGTGGTGTAGTATATAGAGGATGTGTCCCGTGTGGTGTAGTATATAGAGGATGTGTTCTGTGTGGTGTAGTATATAGAGGATGTGTCCCGTGTGGTGTAGTATATAGAGGATGTGTCCCGTGTGGTGTAGTATATAGAGGATGTGTTCTGTGTGGTGTAGTATATAGAGGATGTGTCCTGTGTGGTGTAGTATATAGAGGATGTGTCCCGTGTGGTGTAGTATATAGAGGATGTGTCCCGTGCGGTGTAGTATATAGAGGATGTGTCCCGTGTGGTGTAGTATATAGAGGATGTGTTCTGTGTGGTGTAGTATATAGAGGATGTGTCCCGTGTGGTGTAGTATATAGAGGATGTGTCCTGTGTGGTGTAGTATATAGAGGATGTGTTCTGTGTGGTGTAGTATATAGAGGATGGGTCCCGTGTGGTGTAGTATATAGAGGATGTGTCCCGTGTGGTGTAGTATATAGAGAATGTGTCCCGTGTGGTGTAGTATATAGAGAATGTGTCCCGTGTGGTGTAGTATATAGAGGATGTGTTCTGTGTGGTGTAGTATATAGAGGATGTGTCCCGTGTGGTGTAGTATATAGAGGATGTGTCCCGTGTGGTGTAGTATATAGAGGATGTGTCCCGTGTGGTGTAGTATATAGAGGATGTGTCCCGTGTGGTGTAGTATATAGAGGATGTGTCCCGTGTGGTGTAGTATATAGAGGATGTGTCCTGTGTGGTGTAGTATATAGAGGATGTGTCTCGTGTGGTGTAGTATATAGAGGATGTGTCCTGTGTGGTGTAGTATATAGAGGATGTGTTGTGTGTGGTGTAGTATATAGAGGATGTGTCCCGTGTGGTGTAGTATATAGAGGATGTGTCTCGTGTGGTGTAGTATATAGAGGATGTGTCCCGTGTGGTGTAGTATATAGAGGATGTGTCCCGTGTGGTGTAGTATATAGAGGATGTGTCCCGTGTGGTGTAGTATATAGAGGATGTGTTGTGTGTGGTGTAGTATATAGAGGATGTGTTCTGTGTGGTGTAGTATATAGAGGATGTGTCCCGTGTGGTGTAGTATATAGAGGATGTGTCTCGTGTGGTGTAGTATATAGAGGATGTGTCCTGTGTGGTGTAGTATATAGAGGATGTGTCCCGTGTGGTGTAGTATATAGAGGATGTGTTGTGTGTGGTGTAGTATATAGAGGATGTGTCCCATGTGGTGTAGTATATAGAGGATGTGTCTCGTGTGGTGTAGTATATAGAGGATGTGTCCCGTGTGGTGTAGTATATAGAGGATGTGTCCCGTGTGGTGTAGTATATAGAGGATGTGTTGTGTGTGGTGTAGTATATAGAGGATGTGTTCTGTGTGGTGTAGTATATAGAGGATGTGTTGTGTGCGGTGTAGTATATAGAGGATGTGTCCCGTGTGGTGCAGTATATAGAGGATGTGTCCCGTGTGGTGTAGTATATAGAGGATGTGTCCCGTGTGGTGTAGTATATAGAGGATGTGTACCGTGTGGTGTAGTATATAGAGGATGTGTCCCGTGTGGTGCAGTATATAGAGGATGTGTCCCGTGTGGTGTAGTATATAGAGGATGTGTTGTGTGTGGTGTAGTATATAGAGGATGTGTTGTGTGTGGTGTAGTATATAGAGGATGTGTCCTGTGTGGTGTAGTATATAGAGGATGTGTCTCGTGTGGTGTAGTATATAGAGGATGTGTTCTGTGTGGTGCAGTATATAGAGGATGTGTCCCGTGTGGTGTAGTATATAGAGGATGTGTCCTGTGTGGTGCAGTATATAGAGGATGTGTCCCGTGTGGTGCAGTATATAGAGGATGTGTCCCGTGTGGTGTAGTATATAGAGGATGTGTCCCGTGTGGTGCAGTATATAGAGGATGTGTCCCGTGTGGTGTATTATATAGAGGATGTGTCCCGTGTGGTGCAGTATATAGAGGATGTGTCCCGTGTGGTGTAGTATATAGAGGATGTGTCTCGTGTGGTGTAGTATATAGAGGATGTGTCCCGTGTGGTGTAGTATATAGAGGATGTGTCTCGTGTGGTGTAGTATATAGAGGATGTGTCCCGTGTGGTGTAGTATATAGAGGATGTGTCCTGTGTGGTGTAGTATATAGAGGATGTGTCCCGTGTGGTGCAGTGTATGGAGGATGTGTCCCGTGTGGTGCAGTATATGGAGGATGTGTCCCGTGTGGTGTAGTATATAGAGGATGTGTCCCGTGTGGTGTAGTATATAGAGGATGTGTCCCGTGTGGTGTAGTATATAGAGGATGTGTTCTGTGTGGTGTAGTATATAGAGGATGTGTCCCGTGTGGTGTAGTATATAGAGGATGTGTTCTGTGTGGTGTAGTATATAGAGGATGTGTCCTGTGTGGTGTAGTATATAGAGGATGTGTCCCGTGTGGTGCAGTATATGGAGGATGTGTCCCGTGTGGTGTAGTATATAGAGGATGTGTCCCGTGTGGTGTAGTATATAGAGGATGTGTCCCGTGTGGTGTAGTATATAGAGGATGTGTTCTGTGTGGTGTAGTATATAGAGGATGTGTCCCGTGTGGTGTAGTATATAGAGGATGTGTTCTGTGTGGTGTAGTATATAGAGGATGTGTCCCGTGTGGTGTAGTATATAGAGGATGTGTCCCGTGTGGTGTAGTATATAGAGGATGTGTTCTGTGTGGTGTAGTATATAGAGGATGTGTCCTGTGTGGTGTAGTATATAGAGGATGTGTCCCGTGTGGTGTAGTATATAGAGGATGTGTCCCGTGCGGTGTAGTATATAGAGGATGTGTCCTGTGTGGTGTAGTATATAGAGGATGTGTCCCGTGTGGTGTAGTATATAGAGGATGTGTTCTGTGTGGTGTAGTATATAGAGGATGTGTCCCGTGTGGTGTAGTATATAGAGGATGTGTCCTGTGTGGTGTAGTATATAGAGGATGTGTTCTGTGTGGTGTAGTATATAGAGGATGGGTCCCGTGTGGTGTAGTATATAGAGGATGTGTCCCGTGTGGTGTAGTATATAGAGAATGTGTCCCGTGTGGTGTAGTATATAGAGAATGTGTCCCGTGTGGTGTAGTATATAGAGGATGTGTTCTGTGTGGTGTAGTATATAGAGGATGTGTCCCGTGTGGTGTAGTATATAGAGGATGTGTCCCGTGTGGTGTAGTATATAGAGGATGTGTCCCGTGTGGTGTAGTATATAGAGGATGTGTCCCGTGTGGTGTAGTATATAGAGGATGTGTCCCGTGTGGTGTAGTATATAGAGGATGTGTCCTGTGTGGTGTAGTATATAGAGGATGTGTCTCGTGTGGTGTAGTATATAGAGGATGTGTCCTGTGTGGTGTAGTATATAGAGGATGTGTTGTGTGTGGTGTAGTATATAGAGGATGTGTCCCGTGTGGTGTAGTATATAGAGGATGTGTCTCGTGTGGTGTAGTATATAGAGGATGTGTCCCGTGTGGTGTAGTATATAGAGGATGTGTCCCGTGTGGTGTAGTATATAGAGGATGTGTCCCGTGTGGTGTAGTATATAGAGGATGTGTTGTGTGTGGTGTAGTATATAGAGGATGTGTTCTGTGTGGTGTAGTATATAGAGGATGTGTCCCGTGTGGTGTAGTGTATAGAGGATGTGTCTCGTGTGGTGTAGTATATAGAGGATGTGTCCTGTGTGGTGTAGTATATAGAGGATGTGTCCCGTGTGGTGTAGTATATAGAGGATGTGTCCCGTGTGGTGTAGTATATAGAGGATGTGTCTCGTGTGGTGTAGTATATAGAGGATGTGTCCTGTGTGGTGTAGTATATAGAGGATGTGTCCCGTGTGGTGTAGTATATAGAGGATGTGTTGTGTGTGGTGTAGTATATAGAGGATGTGTCCCGTGTGGTGTAGTATATAGAGGATGTGTCTCGTGTGGTGTAGTATATAGAGGATGTGTCCCGTGTGGTGTAGTATATAGAGGATGTGTCCCGTGTGGTGTAGTATATAGAGGATGTGTTGTGTGTGGTGTAGTATATAGAGGATGTGTTCTGTGTGGTGTAGTATATAGAGGATGTGTTGTGTGCGGTGTAGTATATAGAGGATGTGTCCCGTGTGGTGCAGTATATAGAGGATGTGTCCCGTGTGGTGTAGTATATAGAGGATGTGTTGTGTGTGGTGTAGTATATAGAGGATGTGTTCTGTGTGGTGTAGTATATAGAGGATGTGTCCCGTGTGGTGCAGTATATAGAGGATGTGTACCGTGTGGTGTAGTATATAGAGGATGTGTTGTGTGTGGTGTAGTATATAGAGGATGTGTTCTGTGTGGTGTAGTATATAGAGGATGTGTTGTGTGCGGTGTAGTATATAGAGGATGTGTCCCGTGTGGTGTAGTATATAGAGGATGTGTCCCGTGTGGTGTAGTATATAGAGGATGTGTCCCGTGTGGTGTAGTATATAGAGGATGTGTACCGTGTGGTGTAGTATATAGAGGATGTGTCCCGTGTGGTACAGTATATAGAGGATGTGTCCCGTGTGGTGTAGTATATAGAGGATGTGTTGTGTGTGGTGTAGTATATAGAGGATGTGTCTCGTGTGGTGTAGTATATAGAGGATGTGTCCCGTGTGGTGTAGTATATAGAGGATGTGTCCCGTGTGGTGTAGTATATAGAGGATGTGTCCCGTGTGGTGTAGTATATAGAGGATGTGTCTCGTGTGGTGTAGTATATAGAGGATGTGTCCCGTGTGGTGTAGTATATAGAGGATGTGTCTCGTGTGGTGTAGTATATAGAGGATGTGTCCCGTGTGGTGTAGTATATAGAGGATGTGTCCCGTGTGGTGTAGTATATAGAGGATGTGTCCCGTGTGGTGTAGTATATAGAGGATGTGTCCCGTGTGGTGTAGTATATAGAGGATGTGTCCCGTGTGGTGCAGTATATAGAGGATGTGTCCTGTGTGGTGTAGTATATAGAGGATGTGTTGTGTGTGGTGTAGTATATAGAGGATGTGTCCCGTGTGGTGTAGTATATAGAGGATGTGTCCCGTGTGGTGTAGTATATAGAGGATGTGTCTCGTGTGGTGTAGTATATAGAGGATGTGTCCCGTGTGGTGTAGTATATAGAGGATGTGTCCCGTGTGGTGTAGTATATAGAGGATGTGTCCCGTGTGGTGCAGTATATAGAGGATGTGTCCTGTGTGGTGTAGTATATAGAGGATGTGTCCCGTGTGGTGTAGTATATAGAGGATGTGTCCTGTGTGGTGTAGTATATAGAGGATGTGTCCCGTGTGGTGTAGTATATAGAGGATGTGTCCCGTGTGGTGTAGTATATAGAGGATGTGTCCTGTGTGGTGTAGTATATAGAGGATGTGTTGTGTGTGGTGTAGTATATAGAGGATGGGTCCCGTGTGGTGTAGTATATAGAGGATGAGTCTCGTGTGATGTAGTATATAGAGGATGTGTCCCGTGTGGTGCAGTATATAGAGGATGTGTCCTGTGTGGTGTAGTATATAGAGGATGTGTTGTGTGTGGTGTAGTATATAGAGGATGGGTCTCGTGTGGTGTAGTATATAGAGGATGTGTCTCGTGTGGTGTAGTATATAGAGGATGTGTCCTGTGTGGTGTAGTATATAGAGGATGTGTTGTGTGTGGTGTAGTATATAGAGGATGGGTCCCGTGTGGTGTAGTATATAGAGGATGAGTCTCGTGTGATGTAGTATATAGAGGATGTGTCCCGTGTGGTGCAGTATATAGAGGATGTGTCCTGTGTGGTGTAGTATATAGAGGATGTGTCCTGTGTGGTGTAGTATATAGAGGATGTGTTCTGTGTGGTGTAGTATATAGAGGATGGGTCCCGTGTGGTGTAGTATATAGAGGATGTGTCCCGTGTGGTGTAGTATATAGAGGATGTGTCCCGTGTGGTGTAGTATATAGAGGATGTGTCCTGTGTGGTGTAGTATATAGAGGATGTGTCCCGTGTGGTGTAGTATATAGAGGATGTGTTCTGTGTGGTGTAGTATATAGAGGATGTGTCTCGTGTGGTGAAGTATATAGAGGATGTGTCCCGTGTGGTGTAGTATATAGAGGATGTGTTGTGTGTGGTGTAGTATATAGAGGATGTGTTCTGTGTGGTGTAGTATATAGAGGATGTGTTGTGTGCGGTGTAGTATATAGAGGATGTGTCCCGTGTGGTGTAGTATATAGAGGATGTGTCCCGTGTGGTGTAGTATATAGAGGATGTGTTGTGTGTGGTGTAGTATATAGAGGATGTGTCCTGTGTGGTGTAGTATATAGAGGATGTGTTGTGTGCGGTGTAGTATATAGAGGATGTGTCCCGTGTGGTGTAGTATATAGAATATGTGTCCCGTGTGGTGTAGTAAATAGAGGATGTGTTGTGTGTGGTGTAGTATATAGAGGATGTGTCCTGTGTGGTGTAGTATATAGAGGATGTGTTGTGTGCGGTGTAGTATATAGAGGATGTGTCCCGTGCGGTGTAGTATATAGAATATGTGTCCCGTGTGGTGTAGTAAATAGAGGATGTGTTGTGTGTGGTGTAGTATATAGAGGATGTGTTCTGTGTGGTGTAGTATATAGAGGATGTGTTGTGTGCGGTGTAGTATATAGAGGATGTGTCCCGTGTGGTGTAGTATATAGAGGATGTGTCCCGTGTGGTGTAGTATATAGAGGATGTGTTGTGTGTGGTGCAGTATATAGAGGATGTGTCCCGTGTGGTGCAGTATATAGAGGATGTGTTCTGTGTGGTGTAGTATATAGAGGATGTGTTCTGTGTGGTGTAGTATATAGAGGATGTGTCCTGTGTGGTGCAGTATATAGAGGATGTGTCCCGTGTGGTGTAGTATATAGAGGATGTGTCCTGTGTGGTGTAGTATATAGAGGATGTGTCCCGTGTGGTGTAGTATATAGAGGATGTGTTGTGTGTGGTGCAGTATATAGAGGATGTGTCCCGTGTGGTGTAGTATATAGAGGATGTGTCCTGTGTGGTGTAGTATATAGAGGATGTGTCCCGTGTGGTGTAGTATATAGAGGATGTGTTGTGTGTGGTGTAGTATATAGAGGATGTGTCCCGTGTGGTGTAGTATATAGAGGATGTGTCCTGTGTGGTGTAGTGTATAGAGGATGTGTCCTGTGTGGTGTAGTGTATAGAGGACGTGTGGTGTAGTATATAGAGGATGTGTTCTGTGTGGTGTAGTGTATAGAGGATGTGTTCTGTGTGGTGTAGTATATAGAGGATGTGTCCCGTGTGGTGTAGTATATAGAGGATGTGTCCCGTGTGGTGTAGTATATAGCGGAAGTGTCCTGTGTGGTGTAGTATATAGAGGATGTGTCCCGTGTGGTGTAGTATATAGAGGATGTGTCCTGTGTGGTGTAGTGTATAGAGGATGTGTCCTGTGTGGTGTAGTGTATAGAGGACGTGTGGTGTAGTATATAGAGGATGTGTCCTGTGTGGTGTAGTTTATAGAGGATGTGTTCTGTGCGGTGTAGTATATAGAGGATGTGTCCTGTGTGGTGTAGTATATAGAGGATGTGTCCCGTGTGGTGCAGTATATAGAGGATGTGTCCCGTGTGGTGTAGTATATAGAGGATGTGTCCTGTGTGGTGTAGTATATAGAGGATGTGTTGTGTGTGGTGTAGTATATAGAGGATGTGTTGTGTGTGGTGTAGTATATAGAGGATGTGTTGTGTGTGGTGTAGTATATAGAGGATGTGTTGTGTGTGGTGTAGTATATAGAGGATGTGTTGTGTGTGGTGTAGTATATAGAGGATGTGTCCAGTGTGGTGTAGTATATAGAGGATGTGTCCTGTGTGGTGTAGTATATAGAGGATGTGTCCCGTGTGGTGTAGTATATAGAGGATGCGTCCTGTGTGGTGTAGTGTATAGAGGATGTGTTCTGTGTGGTGTAGTGTATAGAGGACGTGTCCCGTGTGGTGTAGTATATAGAGGATGTGTCCTGTGTGGTGTAGTATATAGAGGATGTGTCCCGTGTGGTGTAGTATATAGAGGATGTGTCCTGTGTGGTGTAGTATATAGAGGATGTGTCCCGTGTGGTGTAGTATATAGAGGATGTGTCCCGTGTGGTGTAGTGTATAGAGGATGTGTTCTGTGTGGTGTAGTGTATAGAGGATGTGTCCTGTGTGGTGTAGTATATAGAGGATGTGTCCTGTGTGGTGTAGTATATAGAGGATGTGTCCCGTGTGGTGTAGTATATAGAGGATGTGTCCTGTGTGGTGTAGTATATAGAGGATGTGTCCCGTGTGGTGTAGTATATAGAGGATGTGTCCCGTGTGGTGTAGTATATAGAGGATGTGTTCTGTGTGGTGTAGTATATAGAGGATGTGTCCCGTGTGGTGTAGTATATAGAGGATGTGTCCCGTGTGGTGTAGTATATAGAGGATGTGTCCTGTGTGGTGTAGTATATAGAGGATGTGTCCCGTGTGGTGTAGTATATAGAGGATGTGTTCTGTGTGGTGTAGTATATAGAGGATGTGTCCTGTGTGGTGTAGTATATAGAGGATGTGTCCCGTGTGGTGTAGTATATAGAGGATGTGTTCTGTGTGGTGTAGTATATAGAGGATGTGTCCCGTGTGGTGTAGTATATAGAGGATGTGTTCTGTGTGGTGTAGTGTATAGAGGATGTGTTGTGTGTGGTGTAGTTTATAGAGGATGTGTTCTGTGTGGTGTAGTTTATAGAGGATGTGTTCTGTGCGGTGTAGTATATAGAGGATGTGTCCTGTGTGGTGTAGTATATAGAGGATGTGTTCTGTGCGGTGTAGTATATAGAGGATGTGTCCTGTGTGGTGTAGTATATAGAGGATGTGTCCCGTGTGGTGCAGTATATAGAGGATGTGTCCCGTGTGGTGTAGTATATAGAGGATGTGTCCTGTGTGGTGTAGTATATAGAGGATGTGTTGTGTGTGGTGTAGTTTATAGAGGATGTGTTCTGTGTGGTGTAGTATATAGAGGATGTGTCCCGTGTGGTGCAGTATATAGAGGATGTGTCCCGTGTGGTGTAGTATATAGAGGATGTGTCCTGTGTGGTGTAGTATATAGAGGATGTGTTGTGTGTGGTGTAGTATATAGAGGATGTGTTGTGTGTGGTGTAGTATATAGAGGATGTGTTGTGTGTGGTGTAGTATATAGAGGATGTGTTGTGTGTGGTATAGTATATAGAGGATGTGTTGTGTGTGGTGTAGTATATAGAGGATGTGTCCAGTGTGGTGTAGTATATAGAGGATGTGTCCTGTGTGGTGTAGTATATAGAGGATGTGTCCCGTGTGGTGTAGTATATAGAGGATGTGTCCTGTGTGGTGTAGTGTATAGAGGATGTGTTCTGTGTGGTGTAGTGTATAGAGGACGTGTCCCGTGTGGTGTAGTATATAGAGGATGTGTCCTGTGTGGTGTAGTATATAGAGGATGTGTCCCGTGTGGTGTAGTATATAGAGGATGTGTCCTGTGTGGTGTAGTATATAGAGGATGTGTCCCGTGTGGTGTAGTATATAGAGGATGTGTCCCGTGTGGTGTAGTGTATAGAGGATGTGTTCTGTGTGGTGTAGTGTATAGAGGATGTGTCCTGTGTGGTGTAGTATATAGAGGATGTGTCCTGTGTGGTGTAGTATATAGAGGATGTGTCCCGTGTGGTGTAGTATATAGAGGATGTGTCCTGTGTGGTGTAGTATATAGAGGATGTGTCCCGTGTGGTGTAGTATATAGAGGATGTGTCCCGTGTGGTGTAGTATATAGAGGATGTGTTCTGTGTGGTGTAGTATATAGAGGATGTGTCCCGTGTGGTGTAGTGTATAGAGGATGTGTCCTGTGTGGTGTAGTATATAGAGGATGTGTCCCGTGTGGTGTAGTATATAGAGGATGTGTTCTGTGTGGTGTAGTATATAGAGGATGTGTCCTGTGTGGTGTAGTATATAGAGGATGTGTCCCGTGTGGTGTAGTATATAGAGGATGTGTTCTGTGTGGTGTAGTATATAGAGGATGTGTCCCGTGTGGTGTAGTATATAGAGGATGTGTTCTGTGTGGTGTAGTGTATAGAGGATGTGTGGTATAGTGTATAGAGGATGTGTTCTGTGTGGTGTAGTATATAGAGGATGTGTCCCGTGTGGTGTAGTATATAGAGGATGTGTTCTGTGTGATGTAGTATATAGAGGATGTGTCCCGTGTGGTGTAGTATATAGAGGATGTGTCTCGTGTGGTGTAGTATATAGAGGATGTGTTCTGTGTGGTGTAGTGTATAGAGGATGTGTTCTGTGTGGTGTAGTATATAGAGGATGTGTTCTGTGTGGTGTAGTATATAGAGGATGTGTTCTGTGTGGTGTAGTGTATAGAGGATGTGTTCTGTGTGGTGTAGTATATAGAGGATGTGTTCTGTGTGGTGTAGTATATAGAGGATGTGTTCTGTGTGGTGTAGTGTATAGAGGATGTGTTCTGTGTGGTGTAGTATATAGAGGATGTGTTCTGTGTGGTGTAGTATATAGAGGATGTGTTCTGTGTGGTGTAGTATATAGAGGATGTGTTCTGTGTGGTGTAGTGTATAGAGGATGTGTTCTGTGTGGTGTAGTATATAGAGGATGTGTTCTGTGTGGTGTAGTATATAGAGGATGTGTTCTGTGTGGTGTAGTGTATAGAGGACGTGTGGTGTAGTGTATAGAGGATGTGTTCTGTGTGGTGTAGTATATAGAGGATGTGTTCTGTGTGGTGTAGTATATAGAGGATGTGTTCTGTGTGGTGTAGTATATAGAGGATGTGTTCTGTGTGGTGTAGTATATAGAGGATGTGTTGTGTGTGGTGTAGTATATAGAGGATGTGTCCCGTGTGGTGTAGTATATAGAGGATGTGTTGTGTGCGGTGTAGTATATAGAGGATGTGTCCCATGTGGTGTAGTATATAGAGGATGTGTCCCGTGTGGTGTAGTATATAGAGGATGTGTCCCGTGTGGTGTAGTATATAGAGGATGTGTCCCGTGTGGTGTAGTATATAGAGGATGTGTCCTGTGTGGTGTAGTATATAGAGGATGTGTCCTGTGTGGTGTAGTATATAGAGGATGTGTACCGTGTGGTGTAGTATATAGAGGATGTGTCCTGTGTGGTGTAGTATATAGAGGATGTGTTGTGTGTGGTGTAGTATATAGAGGATGTGTTGTGTGCGGTGTAGTATATAGAGGATGTGTCCCATGTGGTGCAGTATATAGAGGATGTGTCCCGTGTGGTGTAGTATATAGAGGATGTGTCCCGTGTGGTGCAGTATATAGAGGATGTGTACCGTGTGGTGTAGTATATAGAGGATGTGTTGTGTGTGGTGTAGTATATAGAGGATGTGTTCTGTGTGGTGTAGTATATAGAGGATGTGTCCCGTGTGGTGCAGTATATAGAGGATGTGTACCGTGTGGTGTAGTATATAGAGGATGTGTTGTGTGTGGTGTAGTATATAGAGGATGTGTTCTGTGTGGTGTAGTATATAGAGGATGTGTTGTGTGCGGTGTAGTATATAGAGGATGTGTCCCGTGTGGTGTAGTATATAGAGGATGTGTCCCGTGTGGTGTAGTATATAGAGGATGTGTCCCGTGTGGTGTAGTATATAGAGGATGTGTACCGTGTGGTGTAGTATATAGAGGATGTGTCCCGTGTGGTGCAGTATATAGAGGATGTGTCCCGTGTGGTGTAGTATATAGAGGATGTGTTGTGTGTGGTGTAGTATATAGAGGATGTGTTGTGTGTGGTGTAGTATATAGAGGATGTGTCCTGTGTGGTGTAGTATATAGAGGATGTGTCTCGTGTGGTGTAGTATATAGAGGATGTGTTCTGTGTGGTGCAGTATATAGAGGATGTGTCCCGTGTGGTGTAGTATATAGAGGATGTGTCCTGTGTGGTGCAGTATATAGAGGATGTGTCCCGTGTGGTGCAGTATATAGAGGATGTGTCCCGTGTGGTGTAGTATATAGAGGATGTGTCCCGTGTGGTGCAGTATATAGAGGATGTGTCCCGTGTGGTGTATTATATAGAGGATGTGTCCCGTGTGGTGCAGTATATAGAGGATGTGTCCCGTGTGGTGTAGTATATAGAGGATGTGTCTCGTGTGGTGTAGTATATAGAGGATGTGTCCCGTGTGGTGTAGTATATAGAGGATGTGTCTCGTGTGGTGTAGTATATAGAGGATGTGTCCCGTGTGGTGTAGTATATAGAGGATGTGTCCTGTGTGGTGTAGTATATAGAGGATGTGTCCCGTGTGGTGCAGTGTATGGAGGATGTGTCCCGTGTGGTGTAGTATATAGAGGATGTGTCCCGTGTGGTGTAGTATATAGAGGATGTGTCCCGTGTGGTGTAGTATATAGAGGATGTGTCCCGTGTGGTGTAGTATATAGAGGATGTGTCCCGTGTGGTGTAGTATATAGAGGATGTGTCCCGTGTGGTGTAGTATATAGAGGATGTGTCCCGTGTGGTGTAGTATATAGAGGATGTGTTCTGTGTGGTGTAGTATATAGAGGATGTGTCCCGTGTGGTGTAGTATATAGAGGATGTGTTCTGTGTGGTGTAGTATATAGAGGATGTGTCCTGTGTGGTGTAGTATATAGAGGATGTGTCCCGTGTGGTGCAGTATATGGAGGATGTGTCCCGTGTGGTGTAGTATATAGAGGATGTGTCCCGTGTGGTGTAGTATATAGAGGATGTGTCCCGTGTGGTGTAGTATATAGAGGATGTGTTCTGTGTGGTGTAGTATATAGAGGATGTGTCCCGTGTGGTGTAGTATATAGAGGATGTGTTCTGTGTGGTGTAGTATATAGAGGATGTGTCCCGTGTGGTGTAGTATATAGAGGATGTGTCCCGTGTGGTGTAGTATATAGAGGATGTGTTCTGTGTGGTGTAGTATATAGAGGATGTGTCCTGTGTGGTGTAGTATATAGAGGATGTGTCCCGTGTGGTGTAGTATATAGAGGATGTGTCCCGTGCGGTGTAGTATATAGAGGATGTGTCCCGTGTGGTGTAGTATATAGAGGATGTGTTCTGTGTGGTGTAGTATATAGAGGATGTGTCCCGTGTGGTGTAGTATATAGAGGATGTGTCCTGTGTGGTGTAGTATATAGAGGATGTGTTCTGTGTGGTGTAGTATATAGAGGATGGGTCCCGTGTGGTGTAGTATATAGAGGATGTGTCCCGTGTGGTGTAGTATATAGAGAATGTGTCCCGTGTGGTGTAGTATATAGAGAATGTGTCCCGTGTGGTGTAGTATATAGAGGATGTGTTCTGTGTGGTGTAGTATATAGAGGATGTGTCCCGTGTGGTGTAGTATATAGAGGATGTGTCCCGTGTGGTGTAGTATATAGAGGATGTGTCCCGTGTGGTGTAGTATATAGAGGATGTGTCCCGTGTGGTGTAGTATATAGAGGATGTGTCCCGTGTGGTGTAGTATATAGAGGATGTGTCCTGTGTGGTGTAGTATATAGAGGATGTGTCTCGTGTGGTGTAGTATATAGAGGATGTGTCCTGTGTGGTGTAGTATATAGAGGATGTGTTGTGTGTGGTGTAGTATATAGAGGATGTGTCCCGTGTGGTGTAGTATATAGAGGATGTGTCTCGTGTGGTGTAGTATATAGAGGATGTGTCCCGTGTGGTGTAGTATATAGAGGATGTGTCCCGTGTGGTGTAGTATATAGAGGATGTGTCCCGTGTGGTGTAGTATATAGAGGATGTGTTGTGTGTGGTGTAGTATATAGAGGATGTGTTCTGTGTGGTGTAGTATATAGAGGATGTGTCCCGTGTGGTGTAGTATATAGAGGATGTGTCTCGTGTGGTGTAGTATATAGAGGATGTGTCCTGTGTGGTGTAGTATATAGAGGATGTGTCCCGTGTGGTGTAGTATATAGAGGATGTGTTGTGTGTGGTGTAGTATATAGAGGATGTGTCCCATGTGGTGTAGTATATAGAGGATGTGTCTCGTGTGGTGTAGTATATAGAGGATGTGTCCCGTGTGGTGTAGTATATAGAGGATGTGTCCCGTGTGGTGTAGTATATAGAGGATGTGTTGTGTGTGGTGTAGTATATAGAGGATGTGTTCTGTGTGGTGTAGTATATAGAGGATGTGTTGTGTGCGGTGTAGTATATAGAGGATGTGTCCCGTGTGGTGCAGTATATAGAGGATGTGTCCCGTGTGGTGTAGTATATAGAGGATGTGTCCCGTGTGGTGTAGTATATAGAGGATGTGTACCGTGTGGTGTAGTATATAGAGGATGTGTCCCGTGTGGTGCAGTATATAGAGGATGTGTCCCGTGTGGTGTAGTATATAGAGGATGTGTTGTGTGTGGTGTAGTATATAGAGGATGTGTTGTGTGTGGTGTAGTATATAGAGGATGTGTCCTGTGTGGTGTAGTATATAGAGGATGTGTCTCGTGTGGTGTAGTATATAGAGGATGTGTTCTGTGTGGTGCAGTATATAGAGGATGTGTCCCGTGTGGTGTAGTATATAGAGGATGTGTCCTGTGTGGTGCAGTATATAGAGGATGTGTCCCGTGTGGTGCAGTATATAGAGGATGTGTCCCGTGTGGTGTAGTATATAGAGGATGTGTCCCGTGTGGTGCAGTATATAGAGGATGTGTCCCGTGTGGTGTATTATATAGAGGATGTGTCCCGTGTGGTGCAGTATATAGAGGATGTGTCCCGTGTGGTGTAGTATATAGAGGATGTGTCTCGTGTGGTGTAGTATATAGAGGATGTGTCCCGTGTGGTGTAGTATATAGAGGATGTGTCTCGTGTGGTGTAGTATATAGAGGATGTGTCCCGTGTGGTGTAGTATATAGAGGATGTGTCCTGTGTGGTGTAGTATATAGAGGATGTGTCCCGTGTGGTGCAGTGTATGGAGGATGTGTCCCGTGTGGTGCAGTATATGGAGGATGTGTCCCGTGTGGTGTAGTATATAGAGGATGTGTCCCGTGTGGTGTAGTATATAGAGGATGTGTCCCGTGTGGTGTAGTATATAGAGGATGTGTTCTGTGTGGTGTAGTATATAGAGGATGTGTCCCGTGTGGTGTAGTATATAGAGGATGTGTTCTGTGTGGTGTAGTATATAGAGGATGTGTCCTGTGTGGTGTAGTATATAGAGGATGTGTCCCGTGTGGTGCAGTATATGGAGGATGTGTCCCGTGTGGTGTAGTATATAGAGGATGTGTCCCGTGTGGTGTAGTATATAGAGGATGTGTCCCGTGTGGTGTAGTATATAGAGGATGTGTTCTGTGTGGTGTAGTATATAGAGGATGTGTCCCGTGTGGTGTAGTATATAGAGGATGTGTTCTGTGTGGTGTAGTATATAGAGGATGTGTCCCGTGTGGTGTAGTATATAGAGGATGTGTCCCGTGTGGTGTAGTATATAGAGGATGTGTTCTGTGTGGTGTAGTATATAGAGGATGTGTCCTGTGTGGTGTAGTATATAGAGGATGTGTCCCGTGTGGTGTAGTATATAGAGGATGTGTCCCGTGCGGTGTAGTATATAGAGGATGTGTCCCGTGTGGTGTAGTATATAGAGGATGTGTTCTGTGTGGTGTAGTATATAGAGGATGTGTCCCGTGTGGTGTAGTATATAGAGGATGTGTCCTGTGTGGTGTAGTATATAGAGGATGTGTTCTGTGTGGTGTAGTATATAGAGGATGGGTCCCGTGTGGTGTAGTATATAGAGGATGTGTCCCGTGTGGTGTAGTATATAGAGAATGTGTCCCGTGTGGTGTAGTATATAGAGAATGTGTCCCGTGTGGTGTAGTATATAGAGGATGTGTTCTGTGTGGTGTAGTATATAGAGGATGTGTCCCGTGTGGTGTAGTATATAGAGGATGTGTCCCGTGTGGTGTAGTATATAGAGGATGTGTCCCGTGTGGTGTAGTATATAGAGGATGTGTCCCGTGTGGTGTAGTATATAGAGGATGTGTCCCGTGTGGTGTAGTATATAGAGGATGTGTCCTGTGTGGTGTAGTATATAGAGGATGTGTCTCGTGTGGTGTAGTATATAGAGGATGTGTCCTGTGTGGTGTAGTATATAGAGGATGTGTTGTGTGTGGTGTAGTATATAGAGGATGTGTCCCGTGTGGTGTAGTATATAGAGGATGTGTCTCGTGTGGTGTAGTATATAGAGGATGTGTCCCGTGTGGTGTAGTATATAGAGGATGTGTCCCGTGTGGTGTAGTATATAGAGGATGTGTCCCGTGTGGTGTAGTATATAGAGGATGTGTTGTGTGTGGTGTAGTATATAGAGGATGTGTTCTGTGTGGTGTAGTATATAGAGGATGTGTCCCGTGTGGTGTAGTGTATAGAGGATGTGTCTCGTGTGGTGTAGTATATAGAGGATGTGTCCTGTGTGGTGTAGTATATAGAGGATGTGTCCCGTGTGGTGTAGTATATAGAGGATGTGTCCCGTGTGGTGTAGTATATAGAGGATGTGTCTCGTGTGGTGTAGTATATAGAGGATGTGTCCTGTGTGGTGTAGTATATAGAGGATGTGTCCCGTGTGGTGTAGTATATAGAGGATGTGTTGTGTGTGGTGTAGTATATAGAGGATGTGTCCCGTGTGGTGTAGTATATAGAGGATGTGTCTCGTGTGGTGTAGTATATAGAGGATGTGTCCCGTGTGGTGTAGTATATAGAGGATGTGTCCCGTGTGGTGTAGTATATAGAGGATGTGTTGTGTGTGGTGTAGTATATAGAGGATGTGTTCTGTGTGGTGTAGTATATAGAGGATGTGTTGTGTGCGGTGTAGTATATAGAGGATGTGTCCCGTGTGGTGCAGTATATAGAGGATGTGTCCCGTGTGGTGTAGTATATAGAGGATGTGTTGTGTGTGGTGTAGTATATAGAGGATGTGTTCTGTGTGGTGTAGTATATAGAGGATGTGTCCCGTGTGGTGCAGTATATAGAGGATGTGTACCGTGTGGTGTAGTATATAGAGGATGTGTTGTGTGTGGTGTAGTATATAGAGGATGTGTTCTGTGTGGTGTAGTATATAGAGGATGTGTTGTGTGCGGTGTAGTATATAGAGGATGTGTCCCGTGTGGTGTAGTATATAGAGGATGTGTCCCGTGTGGTGTAGTATATAGAGGATGTGTCCCGTGTGGTGTAGTATATAGAGGATGTGTACCGTGTGGTGTAGTATATAGAGGATGTGTCCCGTGTGGTACAGTATATAGAGGATGTGTCCCGTGTGGTGTAGTATATAGAGGATGTGTTGTGTGTGGTGTAGTATATAGAGGATGTGTCTCGTGTGGTGTAGTATATAGAGGATGTGTCCCGTGTGGTGTAGTATATAGAGGATGTGTCCCGTGTGGTGTAGTATATAGAGGATGTGTCCCGTGTGGTGTAGTATATAGAGGATGTGTCTCGTGTGGTGTAGTATATAGAGGATGTGTCCCGTGTGGTGTAGTATATAGAGGATGTGTCTCGTGTGGTGTAGTATATAGAGGATGTGTCCCGTGTGGTGTAGTATATAGAGGATGTGTCCCGTGTGGTGTAGTATATAGAGGATGTGTCCCGTGTGGTGTAGTATATAGAGGATGTGTCCCGTGTGGTGTAGTATATAGAGGATGTGTCCCGTGTGGTGCAGTATATAGAGGATGTGTCCTGTGTGGTGTAGTATATAGAGGATGTGTTGTGTGTGGTGTAGTATATAGAGGATGTGTCCCGTGTGGTGTAGTATATAGAGGATGTGTCCCGTGTGGTGTAGTATATAGAGGATGTGTCTCGTGTGGTGTAGTATATAGAGGATGTGTCCCGTGTGGTGTAGTATATAGAGGATGTGTCCCGTGTGGTGTAGTATATAGAGGATGTGTCCCGTGTGGTGCAGTATATAGAGGATGTGTCCTGTGTGGTGTAGTATATAGAGGATGTGTCCCGTGTGGTGTAGTATATAGAGGATGTGTCCTGTGTGGTGTAGTATATAGAGGATGTGTCCCGTGTGGTGTAGTATATAGAGGATGTGTCCCGTGTGGTGTAGTATATAGAGGATGTGTCCTGTGTGGTGTAGTATATAGAGGATGTGTTGTGTGTGGTGTAGTATATAGAGGATGGGTCCCGTGTGGTGTAGTATATAGAGGATGAGTCTCGTGTGATGTAGTATATAGAGGATGTGTCCCGTGTGGTGCAGTATATAGAGGATGTGTCCTGTGTGGTGTAGTATATAGAGGATGTGTTGTGTGTGGTGTAGTATATAGAGGATGGGTCTCGTGTGGTGTAGTATATAGAGGATGTGTCTCGTGTGGTGTAGTATATAGAGGATGTGTCCTGTGTGGTGTAGTATATAGAGGATGTGTTGTGTGTGGTGTAGTATATAGAGGATGGGTCCCGTGTGGTGTAGTATATAGAGGATGAGTCTCGTGTGATGTAGTATATAGAGGATGTGTCCCGTGTGGTGCAGTATATAGAGGATGTGTCCTGTGTGGTGTAGTATATAGAGGATGTGTCCTGTGTGGTGTAGTATATAGAGGATGTGTTCTGTGTGGTGTAGTATATAGAGGATGGGTCCCGTGTGGTGTAGTATATAGAGGATGTGTCCCGTGTGGTGTAGTATATAGAGGATGTGTCCCGTGTGGTGTAGTATATAGAGGATGTGTCCTGTGTGGTGTAGTATATAGAGGATGTGTCCCGTGTGGTGTAGTATATAGAGGATGTGTTCTGTGTGGTGTAGTATATAGAGGATGTGTCTCGTGTGGTGAAGTATATAGAGGATGTGTCCCGTGTGGTGTAGTATATAGAGGATGTGTTGTGTGTGGTGTAGTATATAGAGGATGTGTTCTGTGTGGTGTAGTATATAGAGGATGTGTCCTGTGTGGTGTAGTATATAGAGGATGTGTTGTGTGCGGTGTAGTATATAGAGGATGTGTCCCGTGTGGTGTAGTATATAGAATATGTGTCCCGTGTGGTGTAGTAAATAGAGGATGTGTTGTGTGTGGTGTAGTATATAGAGGATGTGTCCTGTGTGGTGTAGTATATAGAGGATGTGTTGTGTGCGGTGTAGTATATAGAGGATGTGTCCCGTGCGGTGTAGTATATAGAATATGTGTCCCGTGTGGTGTAGTAAATAGAGGATGTGTTGTGTGTGGTGTAGTATATAGAGGATGTGTTCTGTGTGGTGTAGTATATAGAGGATGTGTTGTGTGCGGTGTAGTATATAGAGGATGTGTCCCGTGTGGTGTAGTATATAGAGGATGTGTCCCGTGTGGTGTAGTATATAGAGGATGTGTTGTGTGTGGTGCAGTATATAGAGGATGTGTCCCGTGTGGTGCAGTATATAGAGGATGTGTTCTGTGTGGTGTAGTATATAGAGGATGTGTTCTGTGTGGTGTAGTATATAGAGGATGTGTCCTGTGTGGTGCAGTATATAGAGGATGTGTCCCGTGTGGTGTAGTATATAGAGGATGTGTCCTGTGTGGTGTAGTATATAGAGGATGTGTCCCGTGTGGTGTAGTATATAGAGGATGTGTTGTGTGTGGTGCAGTATATAGAGGATGTGTCCCGTGTGGTGTAGTATATAGAGGATGTGTCCTGTGTGGTGTAGTATATAGAGGATGTGTCCCGTGTGGTGTAGTATATAGAGGATGTGTTGTGTGTGGTGTAGTATATAGAGGATGTGTCCCGTGTGGTGTAGTATATAGAGGATGTGTCCTGTGTGGTGTAGTGTATAGAGGATGTGTCCTGTGTGGTGTAGTGTATAGAGGACGTGTGGTGTAGTATATAGAGGATGTGTTCTGTGTGGTGTAGTGTATAGAGGATGTGTTCTGTGTGGTGTAGTATATAGAGGATGTGTCCCGTGTGGTGTAGTATATAGAGGATGTGTCCCGTGTGGTGTAGTATATAGCGGAAGTGTCCTGTGTGGTGTAGTATATAGAGGATGTGTCCCGTGTGGTGTAGTATATAGAGGATGTGTCCTGTGTGGTGTAGTGTATAGAGGATGTGTCCTGTGTGGTGTAGTGTATAGAGGACGTGTGGTGTAGTATATAGAGGATGTGTCCTGTGTGGTGTAGTTTATAGAGGATGTGTTCTGTGCGGTGTAGTATATAGAGGATGTGTCCTGTGTGGTGTAGTATATAGAGGATGTGTCCCGTGTGGTGCAGTATATAGAGGATGTGTCCCGTGTGGTGTAGTATATAGAGGATGTGTCCTGTGTGGTGTAGTATATAGAGGATGTGTTGTGTGTGGTGTAGTATATAGAGGATGTGTTGTGTGTGGTGTAGTATATAGAGGATGTGTTGTGTGTGGTGTAGTATATAGAGGATGTGTTGTGTGTGGTGTAGTATATAGAGGATGTGTTGTGTGTGGTGTAGTATATAGAGGATGTGTCCAGTGTGGTGTAGTATATAGAGGATGTGTCCTGTGTGGTGTAGTATATAGAGGATGTGTCCCGTGTGGTGTAGTATATAGAGGATGTGTCCCGTGTGGTGTAGTATATAGAGGATGTGTCCTGTGTGGTGTAGTATATAGAGGATGTGTCCCGTGTGGTGTAGTATATAGAGGATGTGTCCCGTGTGGTGTAGTGTATAGAGGATGTGTTCTGTGTGGTGTAGTGTATAGAGGATGTGTCCTGTGTGGTGTAGTATATAGAGGATGTGTCCTGTGTGGTGTAGTATATAGAGGATGTGTCCCGTGTGGTGTAGTATATAGAGGATGTGTCCTGTGTGGTGTAGTATATAGAGGATGTGTCCCGTGTGGTGTAGTATATAGAGGATGTGTCCCGTGTGGTGTAGTATATAGAGGATGTGTTCTGTGTGGTGTAGTATATAGAGGATGTGTCCCGTGTGGTGTAGTATATAGAGGATGTGTCCCGTGTGGTGTAGTATATAGAGGATGTGTCCTGTGTGGTGTAGTATATAGAGGATGTGTCCCGTGTGGTGTAGTATATAGAGGATGTGTTCTGTGTGGTGTAGTATATAGAGGATGTGTCCTGTGTGGTGTAGTATATAGAGGATGTGTCCCGTGTGGTGTAGTATATAGAGGATGTGTTCTGTGTGGTGTAGTATATAGAGGATGTGTCCCGTGTGGTGTAGTATATAGAGGATGTGTTCTGTGTGGTGTAGTGTATAGAGGATGTGTTGTGTGTGGTGTAGTTTATAGAGGATGTGTTCTGTGTGGTGTAGTTTATAGAGGATGTGTTCTGTGCGGTGTAGTATATAGAGGATGTGTCCTGTGTGGTGTAGTATATAGAGGATGTGTTCTGTGCGGTGTAGTATATAGAGGATGTGTCCTGTGTGGTGTAGTATATAGAGGATGTGTCCCGTGTGGTGCAGTATATAGAGGATGTGTCCCGTGTGGTGTAGTATATAGAGGATGTGTCCTGTGTGGTGTAGTATATAGAGGATGTGTTGTGTGTGGTGTAGTTTATAGAGGATGTGTTCTGTGTGGTGTAGTATATAGAGGATGTGTCCCGTGTGGTGCAGTATATAGAGGATGTGTCCCGTGTGGTGTAGTATATAGAGGATGTGTCCTGTGTGGTGTAGTATATAGAGGATGTGTTGTGTGTGGTGTAGTATATAGAGGATGTGTTGTGTGTGGTGTAGTATATAGAGGATGTGTTGTGTGTGGTGTAGTATATAGAGGATGTGTTGTGTGTGGTATAGTATATAGAGGATGTGTTGTGTGTGGTGTAGTATATAGAGGATGTGTCCAGTGTGGTGTAGTATATAGAGGATGTGTCCTGTGTGGTGTAGTATATAGAGGATGTGTCCCGTGTGGTGTAGTATATAGAGGATGTGTCCTGTGTGGTGTAGTGTATAGAGGATGTGTTCTGTGTGGTGTAGTGTATAGAGGACGTGTCCCGTGTGGTGTAGTATATAGAGGATGTGTCCTGTGTGGTGTAGTATATAGAGGATGTGTCCCGTGTGGTGTAGTATATAGAGGATGTGTCCTGTGTGGTGTAGTATATAGAGGATGTGTCCCGTGTGGTGTAGTATATAGAGGATGTGTCCCGTGTGGTGTAGTGTATAGAGGATGTGTTCTGTGTGGTGTAGTGTATAGAGGATGTGTCCTGTGTGGTGTAGTATATAGAGGATGTGTCCTGTGTGGTGTAGTATATAGAGGATGTGTCCCGTGTGGTGTAGTATATAGAGGATGTGTCCTGTGTGGTGTAGTATATAGAGGATGTGTCCCGTGTGGTGTAGTATATAGAGGATGTGTCCCGTGTGGTGTAGTATATAGAGGATGTGTTCTGTGTGGTGTAGTATATAGAGGATGTGTCCCGTGTGGTGTAGTGTATAGAGGATGTGTCCTGTGTGGTGTAGTATATAGAGGATGTGTCCCGTGTGGTGTAGTATATAGAGGATGTGTTCTGTGTGGTGTAGTATATAGAGGATGTGTCCTGTGTGGTGTAGTATATAGAGGATGTGTCCCGTGTGGTGTAGTATATAGAGGATGTGTTCTGTGTGGTGTAGTATATAGAGGATGTGTCCCGTGTGGTGTAGTATATAGAGGATGTGTTCTGTGTGGTGTAGTGTATAGAGGATGTGTGGTATAGTGTATAGAGGATGTGTTCTGTGTGGTGTAGTATATAGAGGATGTGTCCCGTGTGGTGTAGTATATAGAGGATGTGTTCTGTGTGATGTAGTATATAGAGGATGTGTCCCGTGTGGTGTAGTATATAGAGGATGTGTCTCGTGTGGTGTAGTATATAGAGGATGTGTTCTGTGTGGTGTAGTGTATAGAGGATGTGTTCTGTGTGGTGTAGTATATAGAGGATGTGTTCTGTGTGGTGTAGTATATAGAGGATGTGTTCTGTGTGGTGTAGTGTATAGAGGATGTGTTCTGTGTGGTGTAGTATATAGAGGATGTGTTCTGTGTGGTGTAGTATATAGAGGATGTGTTCTGTGTGGTGTAGTGTATAGAGGATGTGTTCTGTGTGGTGTAGTATATAGAGGATGTGTTCTGTGTGGTGTAGTATATAGAGGATGTGTTCTGTGTGGTGTAGTATATAGAGGATGTGTTCTGTGTGGTGTAGTGTATAGAGGATGTGTTCTGTGTGGTGTAGTATATAGAGGATGTGTTCTGTGTGGTGTAGTATATAGAGGATGTGTTCTGTGTGGTGTAGTGTATAGAGGACGTGTGGTGTAGTGTATAGAGGATGTGTTCTGTGTGGTGTAGTATATAGAGGATGTGTTCTGTGTGGTGTAGTATATAGAGGATGTGTTCTGTGTGGTGTAGTGTATAGAGGACGTGTGGTGTAGTATTTTGAAGATGTGTTGACTCACATCAGACTACACCTTGATTTTCTCCTCTGTGGAGCTTCCCGCAGCTGTCTGAGTTCACTCAGCTCTTTATCTTTATTCTCATACATTTTTCTTATTTGCTTTAGTTCCTCTTTCGTTTCCCTACACTTTTCTTCCAGGATCTGGACTTTCATCTCATTCTTTTCATGTTCTTTCTCTACTATGTTGTGAACTTGGTCCATAGCATGGCGCATGTATTTGTTCTGAGGATCCTCACTTGCCCTCCTAACACTTTCTTCCGCCTGCTGCAGACAGGTGTCCAGGAACCTCAGGATTTCCATCTGCGTCTCGGGGTTGTGCTCATGTTTTTCCACCATGTAGTTCTCTACTTGGAAGATGCTCATGGTTCCAATCTTCTGAAACTGAGAGTAACAGTCCGCAGCCATGTCTCTGTTAGTTGCCACCTTGGTCAGGACGATGATGGGATATATATCTACAAGAAATGTATTTAGATAGTGCTATTTGTAAAAGCTGAAAAAAGATGAATAATATTATTATGACCGCCTAGTTATGTAGTGATACAACATCCTTTACTGCTATACTACTGTAGAATAAGGGCTCCTGTGGGAAATCCATGTGGGCGTCTTGTATATTTTACCTGTGATTCTGTGAGCTTCTCGGATGAAAGATTCTATCTCCACATATCGCTCTTTAGTGAGTAAACTTTCAGCACTGTAAAAAGGAGTAAAAATGGTTACACCCGCACTGCTCGAGAAACACCAATCCTCCAGACACAGAACTCTCCAGGTCACTTCCCTGCTTGTCTCCAGGTTCTCTGAACAGACTCCAAACTCATATTGGCCTCAAAAAGACTGAAAGTGGCTACACTGGAGCCAACATTGTCGAGGTTAGGGTGGCTTAACTTCACCTTTCATCCTTTGGTCTTACTCAGTGGTCCTCCGCTGCCACCCACAGGGACGTACATTAGACCTTATCTTCACCCGCCTCTGCTCCCTAAACTAACCTCACAACCTCACCTCTCACCCTATCTTCCCCTCCTCATTCAAACACTGTATCATCACTGCATTATTAAAAGAGCCTTCTCTTGACCCTTCCTGCATAAACAACTACAGACCAGTCTCCAATCTCCCCTTCATCTCTAAACTCTTGGAGCGCCTTGCCTACTCCCGCCTTACCCGTTACCCCTCCATTCACTCTCTTCAAGATCCATCCCAGTCCGGCTTCCGACATTCTACAGAAACTGCACTCATCAAAGTGACCAATGACCTTCTGACAGCAAAACGTAACAATGACTACTCTCTGCTCATTCTTCTTGACCTCTCTGCAGCTTTCGACACCGTTGACAGCCATTTCCTACTCTCTATGCTCCACTCAATCGGCATAAAGGACACTGCTCTCTCCTGGTTCTCCTCCTACCTATCTGACCGCTCTTTCAGTGTATCATTCACTGGCTCCACTTCTTCCCCCCTTCCTCTCACTATTGGGGTTCCTCAGGGTTCAGTCCTTGGCCCTCTTCTTTTCTCACTCTACACGGCCCCAATTAGACAGACCATCAGCAAATTTGGCTTTCAATACCATCTTTATGCTGATGACACACAACTATACACCTCATCCCCTGACCTTACCCCCACTATACTACAGAACACCAGTGACTGTCTGGCCGCAGTTTCCAACATCATGTCCGCTCTCTATCTGAAACTCAACCTTTCCAAAACTGAACTTTTGCTGCTCCCGCCGTCTACTCACCTCCCTAAAACTGACATCTCCCTCTCTGTGTGTGGCACCACAATAACGCCGAGCCAGCAGGCGCACTGTCTGGGCATTGTGTTTGACACCAATCTTTACTTTACCTTCCATATACAATCTCTTGCCCGCTCTTGTTGCTTGCACCTGAAGAAGATCTCTAGAATCCGCCCCTTTCTCACCTTGGAAACAACAAAAACCCTCACTGTTGCCCTAATCCACTCCTGCCTTGACTACTGTAACTCTCTATTAATTGGCCTCCCCCTGACTCGACTTTCCCCTCTCTAGTCCATCCTTAAAGCTGCAGCCAGGGTTATCTATCTGGCTAATCATTACTTGGACGCTTCCGCTCTATGCCAGTCATTGCACTGGCTGCTCATACATTACGGGATCCAATTTAAATAGCTTGTTCTCACCCACAAAGCTCACCACAGTGCAGCACCCTCCTACATCTCTTCCCTCATTTTTGTTTATCGGCTTACCCGTTCTCTACGCTCCGAAAACGACTTTCGACTAACATCTGCACTAATCCGTACCTCCCACACCCGGCTCCAAGACTTCTCCCGAGCTGCACCTATTCTTTGGAATGCTTTACCCCAAGAAATTAGGACGAACCACAACATCTGTTTAGGGTGGCCTATCATGTTACCTAATCAATGTCCTTTTATATATTTATAGGCCATTCATTATTTCTCCAAACATAATTCTCCACCAAACTCCACCGCACCCAAAAGCATTACAAATATTGGCTGGTGAGGAGCTCATGCAACCTTTATCTATCCCTCATCCCCTCAAAATGGCTGGACCATCCTTGTAAATAAGCCATTGTACTTTGTGTCACCCCCACCTCATTGTAGATTGTAAGCTCTTACGAGCAGGGTCGTCATTATTTTTGCTGTAATTATTGTATTATCTTTAGCTATGTTGCTTATGACTGTTGTATATGAACCACTGAATTGTAAAGTGATACGGAATATGTTGGCGCTATATAAATAAAGATTATTATTATATATAACCACTATCTACTCTCTTTCTCATCCCTGTCCTCCTCGTCTGTCTCCCATGTACAGCATCTAGCACAGCCTCGCATCAACTTCACACACCTAGACATTCATACACGCTCTAACTCTATTCTACTGCTGTCCTCCATATCTTTGCTCCACAACACAGAAAGTGCCACCATTTTCTACAATGCCAATCTTGGATCAGCTACTGACTCAGTCGCCCCGCTCATGAATGGAAGAGTACAATGAATCAGCAGACAACCCTGGCACACCTGCCTCACTAAAAAGCTTTGGCAAGTGTCCAGGGTTGAGGAGCGGTGCTAAAAGAAAACACACTCGCTAGATGACTTCACCACATTCAAACTCGCAACATTAACATTCAAGTCGGCCTTCATCTCCGCTAAAGAGGACTACTTCACATCCCTTGTATCTTCCTTATCCCAAAACACTAAACAGTTATTCAACACTATTAACTCATTCCTCTTCCCTCTACTGCCCCCTCCATCTTCCCTTATCTCTGCAGAAGACTTTGCCACATATTCGAAAAATAAGATCGACCTCACTCATCTCCTCTCCAAATCACACCTCACCACTTGACCACATCCCACCTCCTCCCCAACCTCACCACAACGCTTATCCCGGCCCTAATCTGTCTGTTCAACCTATCATTAATTACTGGTACCTTCCCTTTTGCTTTCAAACATGCCACGATCCTACCTATCCTGAAGAAACCATACTTTGACCAGATATTTACGTCCAGCTATAGTCCCAATTCGCTGCTCCTGTTCGCCTCTAAACTACTCAAACAGCACGCCCATACTGTACTTTCCTCTCACCTCTCATCTAACTCGCCCTTTGACAGCCTACAATCTGGCTTCCGTCCCCACCATTCCACCGAAATTGCCTTGACCAAAATTACGAACGACTTGCTCATTGCCAAAGCTAACAGACAATTCTCTATACTCCTCCTTCTACACCTGTCCTCCGCTTTCGACACAGTCGACCACTCCCTCCTACTACAGATCCTTTCTTCCCTTGGTGTCAAAAACCTTGCCCTCTCCTGGTTCTCCTCATACCTTTTTAATCACACATTTAGCATCTCCCACTCCCATATCACCACCTCTTCCTGCTCTCTCTCTGTTAGTGTCCCTCAATGCTCTGTCCTAGAACCCCTACTCTTCTCAATCTATACCTTTGGACTGGGGCAATTCATAAAGTCCCATAGCTTCCAGTAGCACCTATACGCTGGTGACACTCAGATCTACCTCTCTGGCCCAGACGTCACTGCTCTGCTGTCCAGAATCCCAGAGTGTCTATCAGTTATATCCTCCTTTTTCTCCTCTCGCTTCTTAAGCCTCAATTTGGACAATATCGAACTCATTATCTTTCCATCATCTCACTTAATTCCCCTACCAGATTTATCTATCACAATAAATGATATTACGCTTTCCCCTGTCCCAGAAGTCCGCTGCCTCGGAGTAACCCTCGACTCTGCCCTGTCCTTCAAACAACACAACCAAGCTCTCACCACCTCCTGCCACCTCTAACTCAAAAATATTTCCAGAATCCGTCCTTTCCTCAATCTACAAAAATATTAGTGCATGCCCTCATCATCTCCCACCTCGACTACTGCAACATCGCTCTCTGTGACCTCCTTGTTAACACTCTCGCACCTCTCCCATCCGTCCTTAACTCTGCTGTCTGACTAATCCACCATTTTCTTCTCTACTTTACTGCTTCTCCCCTCTGCAAATCCCTTCATTGGCTCCCAATTTCCCAACGTATCCAGTTCAATCTCCTAACATTGACCTACAAAGGCGTCCATAATCTGTCTCTGAACTAATCTCCCAATATCTTCCAACACGCAACCTCCGGTCCTCCCAAGACCTCCTCCTCTCCTCCACACTATACCTTCCTCAATCGCCTCCAAAACTTATCCCCCATCCTCTGGAATTTTGTGCTCCAACACGCCTGATTATCCACCACGTTCAAAACTTTCAGACAGAACTTGAAAATACATCTCTTCAAGAAAGCTTACAGCCTGCAAAAACCCACTTCACTACCACTGGAGCTTCAGCAATCTCCCTAATCTACTGTCTCCTTCCCCTTTACTCTGTAGACCGTAAGCCCCCAAGGACAGGGCCCTCTGCCCTCTAAAACAGTCTGTCATTGTTAGTTTGTTTACGGTAATTTACATTTGTATTTTTTATATAACACCTTCTCATGTACAGCATCATGGAATCAATGGTGTTATAAAAATTAATAATAATGTCGGGCAGCTCTGACTCCCACTGTCACTGGGCATCTTCCTCACAGCTCTATGAGTATCTTGTTGTGGCTCTCATATGCCCTCCCGACTGTCTCACTCGGGTGGTCACTCCTCATGTGGGCTGATATTCCTCAACATGGGACAGTAAAGTTATTTTTTGTACACACATGGGACTATTAGGTACTCCTTGTCTCCTGGGGTGGAGCACCAGTGGGGAAATTGCACCCTCCACACTTTACGCTTGTGTAGGTTTATTTTCCTTCAGCCTGGCCATCAACCCTAAGTGGTGGAAAACCCCTCACCTACATACCTTCTTACATTCTTACACTGACCACACGTGCCCAGTCCGGCTTAGTCTGTCACATGCACATGTAGATTCTTACCATTTATACCCATAAGCATCATTTCACTATGTCCTTATTGGGCGATTTCCTTCAGACACGACTACTCATTCAGCCGCACCTCACTCACATTCCAGGAAACCACCAGGTGCCCTTCACTCTTCGCTCACTGCAATCACAGAAACAGGTTGACATCACAGTAATAAAACAATGTCGACTCCTTTGTACCGCTGATGGGTGAAGAAAAATGCAGTTAGAAAGACAGTCCCTTTCGTGTAAAAAGATTAGGGGAAGCACAGTTTTGCAATCCTTATAGGCTATGTTCACATGTCCAGTAATTGTAAGGGTATGGTTATACTGCTCACATTTTCCCCTGGAAGAAACAAGTTTACTGTTATGTTGTGTAATGTGAAATGTAATATGTAATGTGAATAGTGTTATGCGTTGGTAATGAAGCTGTATTCTGCCAGGCAACCAGTAGCTGAAAGGGACAGTGAGAGTTAAGAGTTGGGACTAGCCCATAGTGGGAGGGGCTGAGTTACAGGGAAAGTGTCAATTTTCTGTCAGAGAGTCAGATAGGGCCTGCAGTGCAAAGTGAATGGATCAAAAGGTCCAAGGTGAGCAGTGTTGTATTCTGGGGTGACCTTAAGTGAGAGGAGACAGAAGAGAAGGGATAGCAAGATCTGGAACATAAGTGACTAAGAGACAGAGTAGCCTTCTGGAAACGGGTCCTAAGAGAGGACGCCTAGCCATGAGCCCTTAAGCTTTTAACGCTGGAAGGTAACAAACCTAGACGGGACTGAGTACGGGGGACGAGTAGAGTGTCTCAGGCAGAAGGTCCAGAGCGTCAGTGTTTCCTGCCAAGCTGGCACATAAAAGGGATCAGGATTGTAGTGTTAAAGCTGGGTTGTGGTGTAGTAGGGAGAAACAGTGGACATAGAGAGCCCTGGAGTAAACTACTGAGGAAGGACACTGTGTGGAAAATGCTTTGAGTTGTGAAGGAAATGTTCATAAGTCTTTGTGCCCTCTAACTCCTGTACATATTCCCTATCAAATCCCTGTTCAGTAATGGTTTATCTTTGAATGGTGGTCTCCCTCATTGAACTGTGAAACATCTGGTCCTGGCAAACCAGCAACATCGGTTTCATGCGGCCTGCACTTGCGTAGCGCCTTCACAGCTCAAGTCCACACATTCAGCCAGGACTCCTATTTTCATGTAAGGCGCCGGGGTGCGACAGATGAGTGCCTCATCCATGGCTACCACCCTGTGCATTGTTACATAGTCATCAGTTACAACTGATCCAGTAGCAATCTGTTAACAAAAAAGTTGTGCAGACACAACTTTATTCTCTGGCTAAAAAAAATATTTCAACTGGATCCGTTTTTTTTTTACATTGAAGTCTATGGAAAACTGATCCATTTTGTTCCATTTGAAACTGAACAGTTTTCTATAGACTTCAATGTTAAAAAAAGTGGATCCAGTTGAAATCAGTTTTTTTTTGTTAGCTGGACAAAATAAGTTGTGTCTGCACAACTTTTTTGTTAAAGGATTGCTACTGGATTCATTCTAACCGATGATTACTGGACATGTGAACTTAGCCTTCGCCAGACACAAAAGTTGTGCAAACACAACGTTTTTGACTGGCCCAAATAGCTGATTTGTTATGTTCACGTGTCCAGTAATCATCCATTAGAACGGTTCCAGTAGGAATCCATTGACAAAAAAGTTGTGCAGACACAAAAGTGATTTCAACTGGATCCGTATTTTTAACATTGAATTCTATGGAAAATGGATCCGTTAAACAGACATCCGTTTTCTTACATTTCAAACTGATTTAATAAGCAAAAAGCGGATCCTTTTCAAATGAAAGAAAAATGCATGACTATTTAAAGGATCCGTTTTCCATAGACCTCAATGTTAAAAAGAAAAACGGATCCAGTTAAAATCAGTTTTTTTATAGACGGACAACGGATTGCTGCTTTTATCTCTTTCAAGGAACGGTTACTGGACATGTAAACGTAGCCTACAGATACTGTATTTTGCCCTACATAAATTATCAACAGGTGGTACTGTAAAGTTGGAGAAGATAGCTAGCACCTCCTCTGAAGACCCCTGTTGATGTTATTGCTTAAAATTTTCTTGCATAGGTGCCCCAACTTGCCTGCTATGAGGAAACTGCCACCACTGTAAATTGCTTGCTGAATAACTTGCTCCCTTGCCGGTCTGTTACTTCACACACACCCAATGATGACAGAACTCTCTGAGGGTGTCCTTTCTTTCTATCCAGCTCACCCTCAACTCTCTCTATAAAACCAGGAACTGCAACACTAGTCCCCATTACTCCTCCCCAACTATGTGCCGGCCCTACAGTTAACCCTGTCACCCTTGACTAACAGGAAACTGCAGCCTACATGAGGGTAAAACACAGAATAAAACACAATTTACACATAATAAAACAACAGGGGTCTTCAGAGAGGGTGCTAGCCATCTTCTCCACTTTTATAGTATTAGCTAAATCAGTGTGAGACCCTCTGAAGAGACCTCCACTGACCGAGAGACTGGGGGATTTGCGACTCCAGCCTGTCGGAGGTGAATGGACAGGATGATTGGTAAGTGCAGCAGTGCATTTGGCTATCCTTGTATCTTCAGAGTGTGGGGTGGAAGCTCAACCAGCCTAGCCACAATGTTGTGGTCACGCGATCGGAAAGGACACCAAATCCACTGTTATAGGGAGTGGTAGACCGCTAGTCAAGTCGCTGAAAAATAAGCATGTTCTATCAATGGTCACCTGGCAGCTCTAAGAATATCCACCACAGACTGACTTAGCATAAGCCACTCCATTTACCAGATCCCTGGAGTTGCACTGGCCTTCACACTTTAACCCCTGCGATCTGGACTTACACAGGGAACAATGGGTTGGGGCCACGGAGTCAGCGGGTGGCTGATGATGCAGACTGGCAGGAGTGGTCAGATAACCGGGTCAGAACCATGAGGGCAGTCAAGGTACAAAATCAGAAGGGAGACAACAGGGATACTAACAAGCTAAACAGGAGCTGAAAGCACAGGCTTGAACCAGAGAGGATAAACTTTTAACTGGCAGTGGGAGTCAGATGTTCAGGAGTTTAAATAGAAGACAGCCCCGTCCTTTAATCGCAGAAAGGAGCAATCTAAACAGCCAGGAATAACCGCATAGCTCCCTGACTTTGCAGCACCAAAAGGCCCAGTGACCAAAGGGGATAGACACGGGACTGAATGTTACAAAGCAACGGGAAAAACATAGCTTTTTTTCTGCTTTTCCGAAAAACTATAAAAACGTCCACTCAGTACCCTGCCTTTCTTCTTACCCCATTTACTATAACCTGTGTTGTCTGTCATGTCCCAAATCCTATTTTAGTAATGGTGGTCATAGTATCAAATCCATAACAGAGGAGAACAATGGCCCACAGCTTACTGCCTTCAGTCCCCTCTCGCCCTGGACCCTCATGCAACCTTAAAGTGATCAGCAATTATGCAAATTTGCGTAAAGTTCCTTAAAACACATAATTGTGAGACTTACCTGTATACAAACACCGGGACGATTATCTCCCTGGAGCGATCACTGTATCTCTCAAGAATCAGGTCTAATTTTTCTCTGAGGCTTCGGTCCCACTTTACTCTACTACGATTGCGCATTTGACCTGTATAAGAGTCAGAGGTGACATTGAAGGAGGCGCAGGGTAATTGCCTGCACTCGTCAGTGACTTGTTCATTGCACGAATCTCTGGGCATTAAAGAAGTTGTCCACTACTTGGACAACCCCTTCTTATATTCCTCTCTTGGCCGCAATAAAATAAAAAAGCCTATACTCACCTCCCGTGCCGGCACCGCTCCAGCGGTGTCGGCACACGCATTTCCGGGACACTCATGTGGTTGTTATGGCACGTGAGCCCGGTGCCCAATTAGCGCTGGCGTCACTGTCTCCGCCTTCATACGGATAAGTAATTAACAGGAAGTGAAGGCTGCGGATGTTCTCTCACATGGAGATACATGGGGTCGCATTGGGACCGGCAAGGTACTGCGACACAGAGCAAAATTTTTCAAAAAATCGAACTTTTTGAAAAACAAGGCAACTCCAATCAACGGCATTATGCTGAGACATAAAAGCGGCATAGGGTGATCTCTGACACTAAAAACTGTGACATGGCCAACGTTACCGTTGGTAGACCTTCCCTTTAGGGTACTTTCCAATATAGCAAAAATTTGGCAAATTTATTTACAGGGTGTTACAGGGCCAGTATTGTTCATGTGACTATAAGAATCTCAGGCACAGGCTGCAAATAATTTTTTCAGCGTAAATTGACAAGAGCAATCGGCATCAGAGATATTACGTAGTGATGCACCCTAGAATAGACTAGAGGGTTAGCAGACATACCCATCTGGGCGGCCATCTCTTCCTGCTCCTCCAGGCTCATTTTGCCAAGCCCCCGGTTATCGGTGATGAGCACTTGAGCTGTCAGGTTATAGTCCTTTCTCTCCATAGTGATGGGTTTCTCAGACTTCCCAGATCCAGCCACATTTGTAAAGGTCCCTCCGTGGACAATATTCATGCAGGTGTTAATAATGGAGGATTTACCGTGCCCCTGCATCCCAAATAATTGCAGGCTGACCTGTTCATATCCAGGTTGTAGACTGTAAAGACGGAGCCTTTGCAATAATGCGTCGTTGCTTCCTGGGAGCACCATCTCACTAAGCGAAAAACAAGAAGAAAAGCCATAAAAACCTAAAAACTATTTACTACACTTAATAGGCATAATACCAAAGTCACCATTAAAGGGAAATTACATGTTTTAATATTCTGAGCCCATGTACTTTAACACATAAAGTATTAAATACTTCAATACTACCCCTAGAGTTGATTGGGTGGACTGTAAGGATATGTTGTGAGTTGTAGTCCCACAACAGCTGGCTCACTAAACTGCAAGTAATCATGAGGAATTACCTGTAAATCCACCAAACCTAATACAAAAAAATGCATTTCAGCATAGAAATAATGTAGCTGCATAAATCCCGGACCTACCTGCCTTCCGAGCGGATTCCAGGAACTGCTGAAGCACAGAAAATATTCAGGTAGACTTTGCATGAAAAGTAATTAAATTACAAAGTCCTTGAGAGCGAAGGTAATTACAAGATTCTTCCTCCTGTTTGCAAGGGAGGGATTAAAATGTATACAGGTATGTTATGTGTACAGGTACAGATACATCGCACTATGCTTTTTAATGAAGCCATGTGTAGAATATTAACAGCTATAATACTGCCCCCTATGTACAAGAATATAACTACTGTAATACAGCTCCTATGTACAAGAATATAACTACTGTAATACTGCCCCCTATGTACAAGAATATAACTACTATAATACTGCCCCCTATGTACAAGAATATAACTACTATAATACTGCCCCCTATGTACAAGAATATAACTACTATAATACTGCCCCTATGTACAAGAATATAACTACTATAATACTGCTCCCTATGTACAAGAATATAACTACTATTATACTGCTCCTATGTACAAGAATATAACTACTATAATACTGCTCCCTATGTACAAGAATATAACTACTATAATACTGCTCCCTATGTACAAGAATATAACTACTATAATACTGCTCCTATGTACAAGAATATAACTACTATAATACTGCTCCTATGTACAAGAATATAACTACTATAATACTGCTCCCTATGTACAAGAATATAACTACTATAATACTGCTCCCTATGTACAAGAATATAACTACTATAATACTGCACCTATGTACAAGAATATAACTACTATAATACTGCCCCCCCTATGTACAAGAATATAACTACTATAATACTGCCCCTATGTACAAGAATATAACTACTATAATACTGCCCCCTATGTACAAGAATATAACTACTATAATACTGCTCCTATGTACAAGAATATAACTGCTATAATACTGCTCCTATCTACAAGAATATAACTACTATAATAATGCCCCCTATGTACAAGAATATAACTATTATAATACTGCCCCCTATGTACAAGAATATAACTACTATAATACTGCTCCCTATGTACAAGAATATAACTACTATAATACTGGCCCTATGTACAAGAATATAACTACTATAATACTGCTCCCTATGTACAAGAATATAACTACTATAATACTGGCCCCTATGTACAAGAATATAACTACTATAATACTGCCCCCTATGTACAAGAATATAACTACTATAATACTGCCCCCTATGTACAAGAATATAACTACTATAATACTGCCCCTATGTACAAGAATATAACTACTATAATACGGCCCCTATGTACAAGAATATAACTACTAAAATACTGCCCCTATGTATAAGTATATAACTACTATAATGCTGCCCACTATGTACAAGAATATAACTACTATAATACTGCCCCCTATATACAAGAATATAACTACTATAATACTGCCCCCTATATACAAGAATATAACTACTATAATACGGCCCCTATGTACAAGAGTATAACTACTATAATACTGCCCCCTATGTACAATAATATAACTACTATAATACTGCCCCTATGTACAAGAATATAACTACTATAATACGGCCCCTATGTACAAGAATATAACTACTAAAATACTGCCCCTATGTATAAGTATATAACTACTATAATGTTGCCCACTATGTACAAGAATATAACTACTATAATACTGCTCCTATATACAAGAATATAACTACTATAATACTGCCCCTATGTATAAAAAATAACTATTATAATACTGCCCCCTATGTACAAGAGTATAACTACTATAATACTGCCCCATATGTACAAGAATATAACTACTATAATGCTACCCCTTATGTACAAGAATATAACTACTATAATACTGCCCCTATGTACAAGAATATAACTAGTATAATACTGCCCCCTATGTACAGGAATATAACTGCTATAATACTGCCCCCTATGTACAAGAGTATAACTACTATAATACAGCTCCCTAAATACAAGAATATAACTACTATAATACTGCCCCTATGTATAAGAATATAACTTCTATAATACTTCCCCCTATGTACAATAGTATAACTACTATAAACTGCCCCTATGTACAAGAATATAACTACTATAATACTGCTCCTATGTACAAGAATATAACTACTATAATGTTGCCCCATATGTACAAGAATATAACTACTATAATGCTACCCCTTATGTACAAGAATATAACTACTATAATACTGCCCCTATGTACAAGAATATAACTACTATAATACTGCTCCCTATGTACAAGAATATAACTACTATAATACTGCACCTATGTACAAGAATATAACTACTATAATACTGCCCCCCCTATGTACAAGAATATAACTACTATAATACTGCCCCTATGTACAAGAATATAACTACTATAATACTGCTCCCTATGTACAAGAATATAACTACTATAATACTGGCCCCTATGTACAAGAATATAACTACTATAATACTGCCCCCTATGTACAAGAATATAACTACTATAATACTGCCCCCTATGTACAAGAATATAACTACTATAATACTGCCCCTATGTACAAGAATATAACTACTATAATACGGCCCCTATGTACAAGAATATAACTACTAAAATACTGCCCCTATGTATAAGTATATAACTACTATAATGCTGCCCACTATGTACAAGAATATAACTACTATAATACTGCCCCCTATATACAAGAATATAACTACTATAATACTGCCCCCTATATACAAGAATATAACTACTATAATACGGCCCCTATGTACAAGAGTATAACTACTATAATACTGCCCCCTATGTACAAGAATATAACTACTATAATACTGCCCCTATGTACAAGAATATAACTACTATAATACGGCCCCTATGTACAAGAATATAACTACTAAAATACTGCCCCTATGTATAAGTATATAACTACTATAATGCTGCCCACTATGTAAAAGAATATAACTACTATAATACTGCTCCTATATACAAGAATATAACTACTATAATACTGCCCCTATGTATAAAAAATAACTATTATAATACTGCCCCCTATGTACAAGAGTATAACTACTATAATACTGCCCCATATGTACAAGAATATAACTACTATAATACTACCCCTTATGTACAAGAATATAACTACTATAATACTGCCCCTATGTACAAGAATATAACTAGTATAATACTGCCCCCTATGTACAAGAATATAACTGCTATAATACTGCCCCCTATGTACAAGAGTATAACTACTATAATACAGCTCCCTAAATACAAGAATATAACTACTATAATACTGCCCCTATGTATAAGAATATAACTTCTATAATACTTCCCCCTATGTACAATAGTATAACTACTATAAACTGCCCCTATGTACAAGAATATAACTACTATAATACTGCTAATATGCACAAGAATATAATTACTATAATACTGCTCATATGCACAAGAATATAATTACTATAATACTGCTCCTATGTTCAAGAATATAACAATAATACTGCCCCCTATGTACAAGAATATAACTACTATAATACTGCCCCCTATGTACAAGAATATAACTACTATAATACTGCTTCCTATGTACAATAATATAACTACTATAATACTGGCCCTATGTACAAGAATATAACTACTATAATACTGCTCCCTATGTACAAGAATACAACTACTATAATACTGGCCCCTATGTACAAGAATATAACTACTATAATACTGCCCCCTATGTACAAGAATATAACTACTATAATAATGCCCCCTATGTACAAGAATATAACTACTATAATACTGCCCCCTATGTACAAGAATATAACTACTATAATACTGCCCCCTATGTACAAGAATATAACTACTATAATACTGCCCCCTATGTACAAGAATATAACTACTATAATACTGCCCCTATGTACAAGAATATAACTACTATAATACTGCTCCCTATGTACAAGAATATAACTACTATTATACTGCTCCTATGTACAAGAATATAACTACTATAATACTGCTCCCTATGTACAAGAATATAACTACTATAATACTGCTCCCTATGTACAAGAATATAACTACTATAATACTGCTCCTATGTACAAGAATATAACTACTATAATACTGCTCCTATGTACAAGAATATAACTACTATAATACTGCTCCCTATGTACAAGAATATAACTACTATAATACTGCTCCCTATGTACAAGAATATAACTACTATAATACTGCACCTATGTACAAGAATATAACTACTATAATATTGCCCCCCCTATGTACAAGAATATAACTACTATAATACTGCCCCTATGTACAAGAATATAACTACTATAATACTGCCCCCTATGTACAAGAATATAACTACTATAATACTGCTCCTATGTACAAGAATATAACTGCTATAATACTGCTCCTATCTACAAGAATATAACTACTATAATACTGCCCCCTATGTACAAGAATATAACTACTATAATACTGCTCCCTATGTACAAGAATATAACTACTATAATACTGGCCCCTATGTACAAGAATATAACTACTATAATACTGCCCCCTATGTACAAGAATATAACTACTATAATACTGCCCCCTATGTACAAGAATATAACTACTATAATACTGCCCCTATGTACAAGAATATAACTACTATAATACGGCCCCTATGTACAAGAATATAACTACTAAAATACTGCCCCTATGTATAAGTATATAACTACTATAATGATGCCCACTATGTACAAGAATATAACTACTATAATACTGCCCCCTATATACAAGAATATAACTACTATAATGCTGCCCCCTATATACAATATAACTACTATAATACGGTCCCTATGTACAAGAATATAACTACTAAAATACTGCCCCTATGTATAAGTATATAACTACTACAATGCTGCCCACTATGTACAAGAATATAACTACTATAATACTGCTCCTATATACAAGAATATAACTACTATAATACTGCCCCTATGTATAAAAAATAACTATTATAATACTGCCCCCTATGTACAAGAGTATAACTACTATAATACTGCCCCATATGTACAAGAATATAACTACTATAATACTACCCCTTATGTACAAGAATATAACTACTATAATACTGCCCCTATGTACAAGAATATAACTGCTATAATACTGCCCCCTATGTACAAGAGTATAACTACTATAATACTGCTCCCTAAATACAAGAATATAACTACTATAATACTGCCCCTATGTATAAGAATATAACTTCTATAATACTTCCCCCTATGTACAATAGTATAACTACTATAAACTGCCCCTATGTACAAGAATATAACTACTATAATACTGCTCCTATGTACAAGAATATAACTACTATAATACTGCTCCCTATGTACAAGAATATAACTACTATAATACTGCTCCCTATGTACAAGAATATAACTACTATAATACTGCACCTATGTACAAGAATATAACTACTATAATACTGCCCCCCCTATGTACAAGAATATAACTACTATAATACTGCCCCTATGTACAAGAATATAACTACTATAATACTGCCCCCTATGTACAAGAATATAACTACTATAATACTGCTCCTATGTACAAGAATATAACTGCTATTATACTGCTCCTATCTACAAGAATATAACTACTATAATACTGACCCCTATGTAAAAGAATATAACTATTATAATACTGCCCCCTATGTACAAGAATATAACTACTATAATACTGCTCCCTATGTACAAGAATATAACTACTATAATACTGGCCCTATGTACAAGAATATAACTACTATAATACTGCTCCCTATGTACAAGAATATAACTACTATAATACTGGCCCCTATGTACAAGAATATAACTACTATAATACTGCCCCCTATGTACAAGAATATAACTACTATAATACTGCCCCCTATGTACAAGAATATAACTACTATAATACTGCCCCTATGTACAAGAATATAACTACTATAATACGGCCCCTATGTACAAGAATATGACTACTAAAATACTGCCCCTATGTATAAGTATATAACTACTATAATGCTGCCCACTATGTACAAGAATATAACTACTATAATACTGCCCCCTATATACAAGAATATAACTACTATAATACTGCCCCCTATATACAAGAATATAACTACTATAATACGGCCCCTATGTACAAGAGTATAACTACTATAATACTGCCCCCTATGTACAAGAATATAACTACTATAATACTGCCCCTATGTACAAGAATATAACTACTATAATACGGCCCCTATGTACAAGAATATAACTACTAAAATACTGCCCCTATGTATAAGTATATAACTACTATAATGCTGCCCACTATGTAAAAGAATATAACTACTATAATACTGCTCCTATATACAAGAATATAACTACTATAATACTGCCCCTATGTATAAAAAATAACTATTATAATACTGCCCCCTATGTACAAGAGTATAACGACTATAATACTGCCCCATATGTACAAGAATATAACTACTATAATACTACCCCTTATGTACAAGAATATAACTACTATAATACTGCCCCTATGTACAAGAATATAACTAGTATAATACTGCCCCCTATGTACAAGAATATAACTGCTATAATACTGCCCCCTATGTACAAGAGTATAACTACTATAATACAGCTCCCTAAATACAAGAATATAACTACTATAATACTGCCCCTATGTATAAGAATATAACTTCTATAATACTTCCCCCTATGTACAATAGTATAACTACTATAAACTGCCCCTATGTACAAGAATATAACTACTATAATACTGCTCCTATGTACAATAATATATCTACTATAATACTGCCCCTATGTACAAGAATATAACTACTATAATACTGCTCCTATGTACAAGAATATAACTACTATAATACTGCTCCTATGTACAAGAATATAACTACTATAATACTGCCCCCTATGTACAATAGTATAACTACTATAATACTGCTCCCTATGTACAAGAATATAACTGCTATAATACTGCTCCCTATGTACAAGAATATAACTACTAAAATATTGCTCCCTATGTACAAGAATATAACTACTATAATACTGCTCCTATGTACAAGAATATAACTACTATAATACTGCCCCCTATGTACAATAGTATAACTACTATAATACTGCTCCCTATGTACAAGAATATAACTGCTATAATACTGCTCCCTATGTACAAGAATATATCTACTATAATACTGCTCCTATGTACAAGAATGTAACTACTATAATACTGCCCCTATGTACAAGAATATAACTGCTATAATACTGCCCCTATGTACAAGAATATAACTACTATAATACTGCTCCTATGTACAAGAATATAACTACTATAATACTGCCCCCTATGTACAATAGTATAACTACTATAATACTGCTCCCTATGTACAAGAATATAACTGCTATAATACTGCTCCCTATGTACAAGAATATATCTACTATAATACTGCTCCTATGTACAAGAATGTAACTACTATAATACTGCCCCTATGTACAAGAATATAACTGCTATAATACTGCCCCTATGTACAAGAATATAACTACTATAATACTGCCCCCTATGTACAAGAATATAACTACTATAATACTGCTCCTATGTACAAGAATATAACTACTATAATACTGCTCCTATGTACAAGAATATAACTACTATAATACTGTTCCTATGTACAAGAATATAACTACTATAATACTGCCCCCTATGTACAATAGTATAACTACTATAATACTGCTCCCTATGTACAAGAATATAACTGCTATAATACTGCTCCCTATGTACAAGAATATAACTACTAAAATATTGCTCCCTATGTACAAGAATATAACTACTATAATACTGCTCCTATGTACAAGAATATAACTACTGTAATACTGCCCCCCCTATGTACAAGAATATAACTACTATAATACTGCCCCTATGTACAAGAATATAACTACTATAATACTGCCCCCTATGTACAAGAATATAACTACTATAATACTGCTCCTATGTACAAGAATATAACTGCTATAATACTGCTCCTATCTACAAGAATATAACTACTATAATACTGCCCCCTATGTACAAGAATATAACTACTATAATACTGTCCCCTATGTACAAGAATATAACTACTATAATACTGGCCCTATGTACAAGAATATAACTACTATAATACTGCTCCCTATGTACAAGAATACAACTACTATAATACTGGCCCCTATGTACAAGAATATAACTACTATAATACTGCCCCCTATGTACAAGAATATAACTACTATAATAATGCCCCCTATGTACAAGAATATAACTACTATAATACTGCCCCCTATGTACAAGAATATAACTACTATAATACTGCCCCCTATGTACAAGAATATAACTACTATAATACTGCCCCCTATGTACAAGAATATAACTACTATAATACTGCCCCTATGTACAAGAATATAACTACTATAATACTGCTCCCTATGTACAAGAATATAACTACTATTATACTGCTCCTATGTACAAGAATATAACTACTATAATACTGCTCCCTATGAACAAGAATATAACTACTATAATACTGCTCCCTATGTACAAGAATATAACTACTATAATACTGCTCCTATGTACAAGAATATAACTACTATAATACTGCTCCTATGTACAAGAATATAACTACTATAATACTGCTCCCTATGTACAAGAATATAACTACTATAATACTGCACCTATGTACAAGAATATAACTACTATAATACTGCCCCCCTATGTACAAGAATATAACTACTATAATACTGCCCCTATGTACAAGAATATAACTACTATAATACTGCCCCCTATGTACAAGAATATAACTACTATAATACTGCTCCTATGTACAAGACTATAACTGCTATAATACTGCTCCTATCTACAAGAATATAACTACTATAATACTGCCCCTATGTACAAGAATATAACTACTATAATACTGCCCCCTATGTACAATAGTATAACTACTATAATACTGCTCCCTATGTACAAGAATATAACTGCTATAATACTGCTCCCTATGTACAAGAATATAACTACTATAATACTGCTCCTAGGTACAAGAATGTAACTACTATAATACTGCCCCCTATGTACAAGAATATAACTGCTATAATACTGCCCCTATGTACAAGAATATAACTACTATAATACTGCTCCTATGTACAAGAATATCACTACTATAATACTGCTCCTATGTATAAGAATATAACTACTATAATATTGTCCCTTATGTACAATAACTACTATAATATTATATAATATTATCCCCTATGTAAAAGATTATAACTACTATAATATTGCTCCTATGTACAAGAATATACCTACTATAATACTGCTCCTATGTACGAGAATATAACTACTATAATACTGCACCCTATGCACAAGAATATATCTACTAAAATACTGCCCCTATGTACAAGAATATAACTACTATTATACTGCTCCTATGTACAAGAATATAACTACTATAATACTGCCCCCTATGTACAAGAATATAACTACTGTAATACTGCTCCTATGTACAAGAATATAACTGCTATAATACTGCTCCTATCTACAAGAATATAACTACTATAATACTGCCCCCTATGTACAAGAATATAACTACTATAATACTGCCCCCTATGTACAAGAATATAACTACTATAATACTGCTCCCTATGTACAAGAATATAACTACTATAATACTGGCCCTATGTACAAGAATATAACTACTATAATACTGCTCCCTATGTACAAGAATACAACTACTATAATACTGGCCCCTATGTACAAGAATATAACTACTATAATACTGCCCCCTATGTACAAGAATATAACTACTATAATAATGCCCCCTATGTACAAGAATATAACTACTATAATACTGCTCCCTATGTACAAGAATATAACTACTATAATACTGCCCCCTATGTACAAGAATATAACTACTATAATACTGCCCCTATGTACAAGAATATAACTACTATAATACTGCTCCCTATGTACAAGAATATAACTACTATTATACTGCTCCTATGTACAAGAATATAACTACTATAATACTGCTCCTATGTACAAGAATATAACTACTATAATACTGCTCCCTATGTACAAGAATATAACTACTATAATACTGCTCCCTATGTACAAGAATATAACTACTATAATACTGCACCTATGTACAAGAATATAACTACTATAATACTGCCCCCCTATGTACAAGAATATAACTACTATAATACTGCTCCTATGTACAAGAATATAACTGCTATAATACTGCTCCTATCTACAAGAATATAACTACTATAATACTGCCCCTATGTACAAGAATATAACTACTATAATACTGCCCCCTATGTACAATAGTATAACTACTATAATACTGCTCCCTATGTACAAGAATATAACTGCTATAATACTGCTCCCTATGTACAAGAATATAACTACTATAATACTGCTCCTATGTACAATAATATAACTACTATAATACTGCCTCTATGTACAGAATATAACTACTATAATACTGCTCCTCTCTACAAGAATATAACTACTATAATACCGCCCCTATGTACAAGAATATAACTACTATAATACTGCCCCTATGTACAATAGTATAACTACTATAATACTGCCCCTATGTACAAGAATATAACTACTATAATACTGCTCCCTATGTACAAGAATATAACTACTATAATATTGTCCCTTATGTACAATAACTACTATAATATTATATAATATTATCCCCTATGTAAAAGATTATAACTACTATAATATTGCTCCTATGCACAAGAATATATCTACTATAATACTGCCCCTATGTACAAGAATATAGCTACTATAATACTGCTACTACGTACAAGAATATAACTACTATAATACTGCTCCTATGTACAATAATATAACTACTATAATACTGCCCCTATGTTTAAGAATATAACTACTATAATACTGCTCCTATGTACAATAATATAACTACTATAATACTGCTCCTATGTACAATAATATAACTACTATAATACTGCCCCTATGTACAAGAATATAACTACTATAATACTGCCCCTATGTACAACAATATAGCTACTATAATACTGCCCCTATGTATAAGAATATAACTACTATAATACTGCCCCCTATATAAAATAGTATAAATACTATAATACTGCCCCTATGTACAAGAATATAACTACTATAATATTGTCCCTTATGTACAATAATTACTATAATATTATATAATATTATCCCCTATGTAAAAGATTATAACTACTATAATATTGCTCTTATGTACAAGAATATACCTACTATAATACTGCTCCTATGTGCAAGAATATAACTACTATAATACTGCACCCTATGTACAAGAATATATCTACTATAATACTGCCCCTATGTACAAGAATATAACTACTATAATACTGCTCCTACGTACAAGAATATAACTACTATAATACTGCTCCTATGTACAAGAATATAACTACTATAATACTGCCTCCTATGTACAAGAATATATCTACTACAATACTGCCCCTATGTACAAGAATATAACTACTATAATACTGCTCCTACGTAGGAGAATATATCTACTATAATACTATTCCTATATACAAGAATATAACTACTATAATACTGCTCATATGTATAGGAATATAACTACAATAATACTACTCCTTATGTACAAGAATATAACTACTATAATACTGTCCCCTATGTACAATAACTACTATAATATTATATAATATTATCCCCTATGTAAAAGAATATAACTGCTATAATATTGCTCCTATGTACAAGAATATACCTACTATAATACTGCCCATATGTACAAGAATATAACTACTATCATACTGCTCCTATGTACAAGAATATAACTACTATAATACTGCTCCTATGCACAAGAATATAATTACTATAATACTGCTCCTATGCACAAGAATATAATTACTATAGTACTGCTCCTATGTTCAAGAATATAACAATAATACTGCTCCCTATGTACAAGAATATAACTACTATAATACTGCCCCCTATGTACAAGAATATAACTACTATAATACTGCTAATATGCACAAGAATATAATTACTATAATACTGCTCATATGCACAAGAATATAATTACTATAATACTGCTCCTATGTTCAAGAATATAACAATAATACTGCCCCCTATGTACAAGAATATAACTACTATAATACTGCCCCCTATGTACAAGAATATAACTACTATAATACTGCTCCCTATGTACAATAATATAACTACTATAATACTGGCCCTATGTACAAGAATATAACTACTATAATACTGCTCCCTATGTACAAGAATACAACTACTATAATACTGGCCCCTATGTACAAGAATATAACTACTATAATACTGCCCCCTATGTACAAGAATATAACTACTATAATAATGCCCCCTATGTACAAGAATATAACTACTATAATACTGCCCCCTATGTACAAGAATATAACTACTATAATACTGCCCCCTATGTACAAGAATATAACTACTATAATACTGCCCCCTATGTACAAGAATATAACTACTATAATACTGCCCCTATGTACAAGAATATAACTACTATAATACTGCTCCCTATGTAAAAGAATATAACTACTATTATACTGCTCCTATGTACAAGAATATAACTACTATAATACTGCTCCCTATGTACAAGAATATAACTACTATAATACTGCTCCCTATGTACAAGAATATAACTACTATAATACTGCTCCTATGTACAAGAATATAACTACTATAATACTGCTCCTATGTACAAGAATATAACTACTATAATACTGCTCCCTATGTACAAGAATATAACTACTATAATACTGCTCCCTATGTACAAGAATATAACTACTATAATACTGCACCTATGTACAAGAATATAACTACTATAATATTGCCCCCCCTATGTACAAGAATATAACTACTATAATACTGCCCCTATGTACAAGAATATAACTACTATAATACTGCCCCCTATGTACAAGAATATAACTACTATAATACTGCTCCTATGTACAAGAATATAACTGCTATAATACTGCTCCTATCTACAAGAATATAACTACTATAATACTGCCCACTATGTAAAAGAATTTAACTATTATAATACTGCCCCCTATGTACAAGAATATAACTACTATAATACTGCTCCCTATGTACAAGAATATAACTACTATAATACTGGCCCTATGTACAAGAATATAACTACTATAATACTGGCCCCTATGTACAAGAATATAACTACTATAATACTGCCCCCTATGTACAAGAATATAACTACTATAATACTGCCCCCTATGTAGAAGAATATAACTACTATAATACTGCCCCTATGTACAAGAATATAACTACTATAATACGGCCCCTATGTACAAGAATATAACTACTAAAATACTGCCCCTATGTATAAGTATATAACTGCTATAATACTGCTCCTATCTACAAGAATATAACTACTATAATACTGCCCCCTATGTACAAGAATATAACTACTATAATACTGCTCCCTATGTACAAGAATATAACTACTATAATACTGGCCCCTATGTACAAGAATATAACTACTATAATACTGCCCCCTATGTACAAGAATATAACTACTATAATACTGCCCCCTATGTACAAGAATATAACTACTATAATACTGCCCCTATGTACAAGAATATAACTACTATAATACGGCCCCTATGTACAAGAATATAACTACTAAAATACTGCCCCTATGTATAAGTATATAACTACTATAATGATGCCCACTATGTACAAGAATATAACTACTATAATACTGCCCCCTATATACAAGAATATAACTACTATAATGCTGCCCCCTATATACAATATAACTACTATAATACGGTCCCTATGTACAAGAATATAACTACTAAAATACTGCCCCTATGTATAAGTATATAACTACTACAATGCTGCCCACTATGTACAAGAATATAACTACTATAATACTGCTCCTATATACAAGAATATAACTACTATAATACTGCCCCTATGTATAAAAAATAACTATTATAATACTGCCCCCTATGTACAAGAGTATAACTACTATAATACTGCCCCATATGTACAAGAATATAACTACTATAATACTACCCCTTATGTACAAGAATATAACTACTATAATACTGCCCCTATGTACAAGAATATAACTAGTATAATACTGCCCCCTATGTGCAAGAATATAACTGCTATAATACTGCCCCCTATGTACAAGAGTATAACTACTATAATACTGCTCCCTAAATACAAGAATATAACTACTATAATACTGCCCCTATGTATAAGAATATAACTTCTATAATACTTCCCCCTATGTACAATAGTATAACTACTATAAACTGCCCCTATGTACAAGAATATAACTACTATAATACTGCTCCTATGTACAAGAATATAACTACTATAATACTGCTCCCTATGTACAAGAATATAACTACTATAATACTGCTCCCTATGTACAAGAATATAACTACTATAATACTGCACCTATGTACAAGAATATAACTACTATAATACTGCCCCCCCTATGTACAAGAATATAACTACTATAATACTGCCCCTATGTACAAGAATATAACTACTATAATACTGCTCCCTATGTACAAGAATATAACTACTATAATACTGGCCCCTATGTACAAGAATATAACTACTATAATACTGCCCCCTATGTACAAGAATATAACTACTATAATACTGCCCCCTATGTACAAGAATATAACTACTATAATACTGCCCCTATGTACAAGAATATAACTACTATAATACGGCCCCTATGTACAAGAATATAACTACTAAAATACTGCCCCTATGTATAAGTATATAACTACTATAATGCTGCCCACTATGTACAAGAATATAACTACTATAATACTGCCCCCTATATACAAGAATATAACTACTATAATACTGCCCCCTATATACAAGAATATAACTACTATAATACGGCCCCTATGTACAAGAGTATAACTACTATATTACTGCCCCCTATGTACAAGAATATAACTACTATAATACTGCCCCTATGTACAAGAATATAACTACTATAATACGGCCCCTATGTACAAGAATATAACTACTAAAATACTGCCCCTATGTATAAGTATATAACTACTATAATGCTGCCCACTATGTAAAAGAATATAACTACTATAATACTGCTCCTATATACAAGAATATAACTACTATAATACTGCCCCTATGTATAAAAAATAACTATTATAATACTGCCCCCTATGTACAAGAGTATAACTACTATAATACTGCCCCATATGTACAAGAATATAACTACTATAATACTACCCCTTATGTACAAGAATATAACTACTATAATACTGCCCCTATGTACAAGAATATAACTAGTATAATACTGCCCCCTATGTACAAGAATATAACTGCTATAATACTGCCCCCTATGTACAAGAGTATAACTACTATAATACAGCTCCCTAAATACAAGAATATAACTACTATAATACTGCCCCTATGTATAAGAATATAACTTCTATAATACTTCCCCCTATGTACAATAGTATAACTACTATAAACTGCCCCTATGTACAAGAATATAACTACTATAATACTGCTAATATGCACAAGAATATAATTACTATAATACTGCTCATATGCACAAGAATATAATTACTATAATACTGCTCCTATGTTCAAGAATATAACAATAATACTGCCCCCTATGTACAAGAATATAACTACCATAATACTGCCCCCTATGTACAAGAATATAACTACTATAATACTGCTTCCTATGTACAATAATATAACTACTATAATACTGGCCCTATGTACAAGAATATAACTACTATAATACTGCTCCCTATGTACAAGAATACAACTACTATAATACTGGCCCCTATGTACAAGAATATAACTACTATAATACTGCCCCCTATGTACAAGAATATAACTACTATAATAATGCCCCCTATGTACAAGAATATAACTACTATAATACTGCCCCCTATGTACAAGAATATAACTACTATAATACTGCCCCCTATGTACAAGAATATAACTACTATAATACTGCCCCCTATGTACAAGAATATAACTACTATAATACTGCCCCTATGTACAAGAATATAACTACTATAATACTGCTCCCTATGTACAAGAATATAACTACTATTATACTGCTCCTATGTACAAGAATATAACTACTATAATACTGCTCCCTATGTACAAGAATATAACTACTATAATACTGCTCCCTATGTACAAGAATATAACTACTATAATACTGCTCCTATGTACAAGAATATAACTACTATAATACTGCTCCTATGTACAGGAATATAACTACTATAATACTGCTCCCTATGTACAAGAATATAACTACTATAATACTGCTCCCTATGTACAAGAATATAACTACTATAATACTGCACCTATGTACAAGAATATAACTACTATAATATTGCCCCCCCCTATGTACAAGAATATAACTACTATAATACTGCCCCTATGTACAAGAATATAACTACTATAATACTGCCCCCTATGTACAAGAATATAACTACTATAATACTGCTCCTATGTACAAGAATATAACTGCTATAATACTGCTCCTATCTACAAGAATATAACTACTATAATACTGCCCCCTATGTACAAGAATATAACTACTATAATACTGCTCCCTATGTACAAGAATATAACTACTATAATACTGGCCCCTATGTACAAGAATATAACTACTATAATACTGCCCCCTATGTACAAGAATATAACTACTATAATACTGCCCCCTATGTACAAGAATATAACTACTATAATACTGCCCCTATGTACAAGAATATAACTACTATAATACGGCCCCTATGTACAAGAATATAACTACTAAAATACTGCCCCTATGTATAAGTATATAACTACTATAATGATGCCCACTATGTACAAGAATATAACTACTATAATACTGCCCCCTATATACAAGAATATAACTACTATAATGCTGCCCCCTATATACAATATAACTACTATAATACGGTCCCTATGTACAAGAATATAACTACTAAAATACTGCCCCTATGTATAAGTATATAACTACTACAATGCTGCCCACTATGTACAAGAATATAACTACTATAATACTGCTCCTATATACAAGAATATAACTACTATAATACTGCCCCTATGTATAAAAAATAACTATTATAATACTGCCCCCTATGTACAAGAGTATAACTACTATAATACTGCCCCATATGTACAAGAATATAACTACTATAATACTACCCCTTATGTACAAGAATATAACTACTATAATACTGCCCCTATGTACAAGAATATAACTAGTATAATACTGCCCCCTATGTACAAGAATATAACTGCTATAATACTGCCCCCTATGTACAAGAGTATAACTACTATAATACTGCTCCCTAAATACAAGAATATAACTACTATAATACTGCCCCTATGTATAAGAATATAACTTCTATAATACTTCCCCCTATGTACAATAGTATAACTGCTATAAACTGCCCCTATGTACAAGAATATAACTACTATAATACTGCTCCTATGTACAAGAATATAACTACTATAATACTGCTCCCTATGTACAAGAATATAACTACTATAATACTGCACCTATGTACAAGAATATAACTACTATAATATTGCCCCCCCTATGTACAAGAATATAACTACTATAATACTGCCCCTATGTACAAGAATATAACTACTATAATACTGCCCCCTATGTACAAGAATATAACTACTATAATACTGCTCCTATGTACAAGAATATAACTGCTATAATACTGCTCCTATCTACAAGAATATAACTACTATAATACTGCCCCCTATGTACAAGAATATAACTACTATAATACTGCTCCCTATGTACAAGAATATAACTACTATAATACTGGCCCCTATGTACAAGAATATAACTACTATAATACTGCCCCCTATGTACAAGAATATAACTACTATAATACTGCCCCCTATGTACAAGAATATAACTACTATAATACTGCCCCTATGTACAAGAATATAACTACTATAATACGGCCCCTATGTACAAGAATATAACTACTAAAATACTGCCCCTATGTATAAGTATATAACTACTATAATGATGCCCACTATGTACAAGAATATAACTACTATAATACTGCCCCCTATATACAAGAATATAACTACTATAATGCTGCCCCCTATATACAATATAACTACTATAATACGGTCCCTATGTACAAGAATATAACTACTAAAATACTGCCCCTATGTATAAGTATATAACTACTACAATGCTGCCCACTATGTACAAGAATATAACTACTATAATACTGCTCCTATATACAAGAATATAACTACTATAATACTGCCCCTATGTATAAAAAATAACTATTATAATACTGCCCCCTATGTACAAGAGTATAACTACTATAATACTGCCCCATATGTACAAGAATATAACTACTATAATACTACCCCTTATGTACAAGAATATAACTACTATAATACTGCCCCTATGTACAAGAATATAACTAGTATAATACTGCCCCCTATGTACAAGAATATAACTGCTATAATACTGCCCCCTATGTACAAGAGTATAACTACTATAATACTGCTCCCTAAATACAAGAATATAACTACTATAATACTGCCCCTATGTATAAGAATATAACTTCTATAATACTTCCCCCTATGTACAATAGTATAACTGCTATAAACTGCCCCTATGTACAAGAATATAACTACTATAATACTGCTCCTATGTACAAGAATATAACTACTATAATACTGCTCCCTATGTACAAGAATATAACTACTATAATACTGCTCCCTATGTACAAGAATATAACTACTATAATACTGCACCTATGTACAAGAATATAACTACTATAATACTGCCCCCCCTATGTACAAGAATATAACTACTATAATACTGCCCCTATGTACAAGAATATAACTACTATAATACTGCCCCCTATGTACAAGAATATAACTACTATAATACTGCTCCTATGTACAAGAATATAACTGCTATTATACTGCTCCTATCTACAAGAATATAACTACTATAATACTGCCCCCTATGTACAAGAATATAACTATTATAATACTGCCCCCTATGTACAAGAATATAACTACTATAATACTGCTCCCTATGTACAAGAATATAACTACTATAATACTGGCCCTATGTACAAGAATATAACTACTATAATACTGCTCCCTATGTACAAGAATATAACTACTATAATACTGGCCCCTATGTACAAGAATATAACTACTATAATACTGCCCCCTATGTACAAGAATATAACTACTATAATACTGCCCCCTATGTACAAGAATATAACTACTATAATACTGCCCCTATGTACAAGAATATAACTACTATAATACGGCCCCTATGTACAAGAATATAACTACTAAAATACTGCCCCTATGTATAAGTATATAACTACTATAATGCTGCCCACTATGTACAAGAATATAACTACTATAATACTGCCCCCTATATACAAGAATATAACTACTATAATACTGCCCCCTATATACAAGAATATAACTACTATAATACGGCCCCTATGTACAAGAGTATAACTACTATAATACTGCCCCCTATGTACAAGAATATAACTACTATAATACTGCCCCTATGTACAAGAATATAACTACTATAATACGGCCCCTATGTACAAGAATATAACTACTAAAATACTGCCCCTATGTATAAGTATATAACTACTATAATGCTGCCCACTATGTAAAAGAATATAACTACTATAATACTGCTCCTATATACAAGAATATAACTACTATAATACTGCCCCTATGTATAAAAAATAACTATTATAATACTGCCCCCTATGTACAAGAGTATAACTACTATAATACTGCCCCATATGTACAAGAATATAACTACTATAATACTACCCCTTATGTACAAGAATATAACTACTATAATACTGCCCCTATGTACAAGAATATAACTAGTATAATACTGCCCCCTATGTACAAGAATATAACTGCTATAATACTGCCCCCTATGTACAAGAGTATAACTACTATAATACAGCTCCCTAAATACAAGAATATAACTACTATAATACTGCCCCTATGTATAAGAATATAACTTCTATAATACTTCCCCCTATGTACAATAGTATAACTACTATAAACTGCCCCTATGTACAAGAATATAACTACTATAATACTGCTCCTATGTACAAGAATATAACTACTATAATACTGCCCCCTATGTACAAGAATATAACTACTATAATACTGCTCCTATGTACAAGAATATAACTACTATAATACTGCTCCTATGTACAAGAATATAACTACTATAATACTGCCCCCTATGTACAATAGTATAACTACTATAATACTGCTCCCTATGTACAAGAATATAACTGCTATAATACTGCTCCCTATGTACAAGAATATAACTACTAAAATATTGCTCCCTATGTACAAGAATATAACTACTATAATACTGCTCCTATGTACAAGAATATAACTACTATAATACTGCCCCCTATGTACAATAGTATAACTACTATAATACTGCTCCCTATGTACAAGAATATAACTGCTATAATACTGCTCCCTATGTACAAGAATATATCTACTATAATACTGCTCCTATGTACAAGAATGTAACTACTATAATACTGCCCCTATGTACAAGAATATAACTGCTATAATACTGCCCCTATGTACAAGAATATAACTACTATAATACTGCTCCTATGTACAAGAATATCACTACTATAATACTGCTCCTATGTATAAAAATATAACTACTAAAATACTGCCCCCTATATACAATAGTATAACTACTATAATACTGCCCCTATGTACAAGAATATAACTACTATAATACTGCTCCCTATGTACAAGAATATAACTACTATAATATTGTCCCTTATGTACAATAACTACTATAATATTATATAATATTATCCCCTATGTAAAAGATTATAACTACTATAATATTGCTCCTATGCACAAGAATATATCTACTATAATACTGCCCCTATGTACAAGAATATAACTACTATAATACTGCTCCTACGTACAAGAATATAACTACTATAATACTGCTCCTATGTACAATAATATAACTACTATAATACTGCCTCTGTGTACAAGAATATAACTACTATAATACTGCCCCTATGTACAAGAATATAACTACTATAATACTGCCCCTATGTTTAAGAATATAACTACTATAATATTGCTCCTATGTACAATAATATAACTACTATAATACTGCTCCTATGTACAATAATATAACTACTATAATACTGCCCCTATGTACAAGAATATAACTACTATAATACTGCCCCTATGTACAACAATATAGCTACTATAATACTGCCCCTATGTATAAGAATATAACTACTATAATACTGCCCCCTATATACAATAGTATAAATACTATAATACTGCCCCTATGTACAAGAATATAACTACTAAAATATTGTCCCTTATGTACAATAACTACTATAATATTATATAATATTATCCCCTATGTAAAAGATTATAACTACTATAATATTGCTCTTATGTACAAGAATATACCTACTATAATACTGCTCCTATGTGCAAGAATATAACTACTATAATACTGCACCCTATGTACAAGAATATATCTACTATAATACTGCCCCTATGTACAAGAATATAACTACTATAATACTGCTCCTACGTACAAGAATATAACTACTATAATACTGCTCCTATGTACAAGAATATAACTACTATAATACTGCCTCCTATGTACAAGAATATATTTACTACAATACTGCCCCTATGTACAAGAATATAACTACTATAATACTGCTCCTACGTTGGAGAATATATCTACTATAATACTATTCCTATATACAAGAATATAACTACTATAATACTGCTCATATGTATAGGAATATAACTACAATAATACTACTCCTTATGTACAAGAATATAACTACTATAATACTGTCCCCTATGTACAATAACTACTATAATATTATATAATATTATCCCCTATGTAAAAGAATATAACTGCTATAATATTGCTCCTATGTATAAGAATATACCTACTATAATACTGCCCATATGTACAAGAATATAACTACTATCATACTGCTCCTATGTACAAGAATATAACTACTATAATACTGCTCCTATGCACAAGAATATAATTACTATAATACTGCTCCTATGTACAAGAATATAATTACTATAATACTGCTCCTATGTTCAAGAATATAACAATAATACTGCTCCCTATGTACAAGAATATAACTACTATAATACTGCCCCCTATGTACAAGAATATAACTACTATAATACTGCCCACTATGTACAAGAATATAACTATTATAATACTGCCCCCTATGTACAAGAATATAACTACTATAATACTGCTCCCTATGTACAAGAATATAACTACTATAATACTGGCCCTATGTACAAGAATATAACTACTATAATACTGCTCCCTATGTACAAGAATATAACTACTATAATACTGGCCCCTATGTACAAGAATATAACTACTATAATACTGCCTCCTATGTACAAGAATATAACTACTATAATACTGCCCCCTAAGTACAAGAATATAACTACTATAATACTGCCCCTATGTACAAGAATATAACTACTATAATACGGCCCCTATGTACAAGAATATAACTACTAAAATACTGCCCCTATGTATAAGTATATAACTACTATAATGCTGCCCACTATGTACAAGAATATAACTACTATAATACTGCCCCCTATATACAAGAATATAACTACTATAATGCTGCCCCCTATATACAAGAATATAACTACTATAATACGGCCCCTATGTACAAGAATATAACTACTAAAATACTGCCCCTATGTATAAGTATATAACTACTACAATGCTGCCCACTATGTACAAGAATATAACTACTATAATACTGCTCCTATATACAAGAATATAACTACTATAATACTGCCCCCTAAGTACAAGAATATAACTACTATAATACTGCCCCTATGTACAAGAATATAACTACTATAATACTGCCCCTATGTACAAGAGTATAACTACTATAATAGTGCCCCATATGTACAAGAATATAACTACTATAATACTACCCCTTATGTACAAGAATATAACTACTATAATACTGCCCCTATGTACAAGAATATAACTAGTATAATACTGCACCCTATGTACAAGAATATAACTGCTATAATACTGCCCCCTATGTACAAGAGTATAACTACTATAATACTGCTCCCTAAATACAAGAATATAACTACTATAATACTGCCCCTATGTATAAGAATATAACTTCTATAATACTTCCCCCTATGTACAATAGTATAACTACTATAAACTGCCCCTATGTACAAGAATATAACTACTATAATACTGCTCTTATGTACAAGAATATAACTACTATAATACTGCCCCCTATGTACAAGAATATAACTACTATAATACTGCTCCTATGTACAAGAATATAACTACTATAATACTGCTCCTATGTACAAGAATATAACTACTATAATACTGTTCCTATGTACAAGAATATAACTACTATAATACTGCCCCCTATGTACAATAGTATAACTACTATAATACTGCTCCCTATGTACAAGAATATAACTGCTATAATACTGCTCCCTATGTACAAGAATATAACTACTAAAATATTGCTCCCTATGTACAAGAATATAACTACTATAATACTGCTCCTATGTACAAGAATATAACTACTGTAATACTGCCCCCCCTATGTACAAGAATATAACTACTATAATACTGCCCCTATGTACAAGAATATAACTACTATAATACTGCCCCCTATGTACAAGAATATAACTACTATAATACTGCTCCTATGTACAAGAATATAACTGCTATAATACTGCTCCTATCTACAAGAATATAACTACTATAATACTGCCCCCTATGTACAAGAATATAACTACTATAATACTGTCCCCTATGTACAAGAATATAACTACTATAATACTGCTCCCTATGTACAAGAATATAACTACTATAATACTGGCCCTATGTACAAGAATATAACTACTATAATACTGCTCCCTATGTACAAGAATACAACTACTATAATACTGGCCCCTATGTACAAGAATATAACTACTATAATACTGCCCCCTATGTACAAGAATATAACTACTATAATAATGCCCCCTATGTACAAGAATATAACTACTATAATACTGCCCCCTATGTACAAGAATATAACTACTATAATACTGCCCCCTATGTACAAGAATATAACTACTATAATACTGCCCCCTATGTACAAGAATATAACTACTATAATACTGCCCCTATGTACAAGAATATAACTACTATAATACTGCTCCCTATGTACAAGAATATAACTACTATTATACTGCTCCTATGTACAAGAATATAACTACTATAATACTGCTCCCTATGAACAAGAATATAACTACTATAATACTGCTCCCTATGTACAAGAATATAACTACTATAATACTGCTCCTATGTACAAGAATATAACTACTATAATACTGCTCCTATGTACAAGAATATAACTACTATAATACTGCTCCCTATGTACAAGAATATAACTACTATAATACTGCACCTATGTACAAGAATATAACTACTATAATACTGCCCCCCTATGTACAAGAATATAACTACTATAATACTGCCCCTATGTACAAGAATATAACTACTATAATACTGCCCCCTATGTACAAGAATATAACTACTATAATACTGCTCCTATGTACAAGACTATAACTGCTAGAATACTGCTCCTATCTACAAGAATATAACTACTATAATACTGCCCCTATGTACAAGAATATAACTACTATAATACTGCCCCCTATGTACAATAGTATAACTACTATAATACTGCTCCCTATGTACAAGAATATAACTGCTATAATACTGCTCCCTATGTACAAGAATATAACTACTATAATACTGCTCCTATGTACAAGAATGTAACTACTATAATACTGCCCCCTATGTACAAGAATATAACTGCTATAATACTGCCCCTATGTACAAGAATATAACTACTATAATACTGCTCCTATGTACAAGAATATCACTACTATAATACTGCTCCTATGTATAAGAATATAACTACTATAATATTGTCCCTTATGTACAATAACTACTATAATATTATATAATATTATCCCCTATGTAAAAGATTATAACTACTATAATATTGCTCCTATGTACAAGAATATACCTACTATAATACTGCTCCTATGTACGAGAATATAACTACTATAATACTGCACCCTATGCACAAGAATATATCTACTAAAATACTGCCCCTATGTACAAGAATATAACTACTATTATACTGCTCCAATGTACAAGAATATAACTACTATAATACTGCCCCCTATGTACAAGAATATAACTACTGTAATACTGCTCCTATGTACAAGAATATAACTGCTATAATACTGCTCCTATCTACAAGAATATAACTACTATAATACTGCCCCCTATGTACAAGAATATAACTACTATAATACTGCCCCCTATGTACAAGAATATAACTACTATAATACTGCTCCCTATGTAAAAGAATATAACTACTATAATACTGGCCCTATGTACAAGAATATAACTACTATAATACTGCTCCCTATGTACAAGAATACAACTACTATAATACTGGCCCCTATGTACAAGAATATAACTACTATAATACTGCCCCCTATGTACAAGAATATAACTACTATAATAATGCCCCCTATGTACAAGAATATAACTACTATAATACTGCTCCCTATGTACAAGAATATAACTACTATAATACTGCCCCCTATGTACAAGAATATAACTACTATAATACTGCCCCTATGTACAAGAATATAACTACTATAATACTGCTCCCTATGTACAAGAATATAACTACTATTATACTGCTCCTATGTACAAGAATATAACTACTATAATACTGCTCCTATGTACAAGAATATAACTACTATAATACTGCTCCCTATGTACAAGAATATAACTACTATAATACTGCTCCCTATGTACAAGAATATAACTACTATAATACTGCACCTATGTACAAGAATATAACTACTATAATACTGCCCCCCTATGTACAAGAATATAACTACTATAATACTGCCCCTATGTACAAGAATATAACTACTATAATACTGCCCCCTATGTACAAGAATATAACTACTATAATACTGCTCCTATGTACAAGAATATAACTGCTATAATACTGCTCCTATCTACAAGAATATAACTACTATAATACTGCCCCTATGTACAAGAATATAACTACTATAATACTGCCCCCTATGTACAATAGTATAACTACTATAATACTGCTCCCTATGTACAAGAATATAACTGCTATAATACTGCTCCCTATGTACAAGAATATAACTACTATAATACTGCTCCTATGTACAATAATATAACTACTATAATACTGCCTCTATGTACAAGAATATAACTACTATAATACTGCCCCTATGTACAAGAATATAACTACTATAATACTGCCCCTATGTTTAAGAATATAACTACTATAATATTGCTCCTATGTACAATAATATAACTACTATAATACTGCTCCTATGTACAATAATATAACTACTATAATACTGCCCCTATGTACAAGAATATAACTACTATAATACTGCCCCTATGTACAACAATATAGCTACTATAATACTGCCCCTATGTATAAGAATATAACTACTATAATACTGCGCCCTATATACAATAGTATAAATACTATAATACTGCCCCTATGTACAAGAATATAACTACTATAATATTGTCCCTTATGTACAATAACTACTATAATATTATATAATATTATCCCCTATGTAAAAGATTATAACTACTATAATATTGCTCTTATGTACAAGAATATACCTACTATAATACTGCTCCTATGTGCAAGAATATAACTACTATAATACTGCACCCTATGTACAAGAATATATCTACTATAATACTGCCCCTATGTACAAGAATATAACTACTATAATACTGCTCCTACGTACAAGAATATAACTACTATAATACTGCTCCTATGTACAAGAATATAACTACTATAATACTGCCTCCTATGTACAAGAATATATCTACTACAATACTGCCCCTATGTACAAGAATATAACTACTATAATACTGCTCCTACGTTGGAGAATATATCTACTATAATATTATTCCTATATACAAGAATATAACTACTATAATACTGCTCATATGTATAGGAATATAACTACAATAATACTACTCCTTATGTACAAGAATATAACTACTATAATACTGTCCCCTATGTACAAGAATATAATTACTATAATACTGCTCCTATGTTCAAGAATATAACAATAATACTGCTCCCTATGTACAAGAATATAACTACTATAATACTGCCCCCTATGTACAAGAATATAACTACTATAATACTGCCCACTATGTACAAGAATATAACTATTATAATACTGCCCCCTATGTACAAGAATATAACTACTATAATACTGCTCCCTATGTACAAGAATATAACTACTATAATACTGGCCCTATGTACAAGAATATAACTACTATAATACTGCTCCCTATGTACAAGAATATAACTACTATAATACTGGCCCCTATGTACAAGAATATAACTACTATAATACTGCCTCCTATGTACAAGAATGTAACTACTATAATACTGCCCCCTATGTACAAGAATATAGCTGCTATAATACTGCCCCTATGTACAAGAATATAACTACTATAATACTGCTCCTATGTACAAGAATATCACTACTATAATACTGCTCCTATGTATAAGAATATAACTACTATAATATTGTCCCTTATGTACAATAACTACTATAATATTATATAATATTATCCCCTATGTAAAAGATTATAACTACTATAATATTGCTCCTATGTACAAGAATATACCTACTATAATACTGCTCCTATGTACGAGAATATAACTACTATAATACTGCACCCTATGCACAAGAATATATCTACTAAAATACTGCCCCTATGTACAAGAATATAACTACTATAATACTGCTCCTACGTACAAGAATATAACTACTATAATACTGCTCCTATGTACAATAATATAACTACTATAATACTGCCTCTATGTACAAGAATATAACTACTATAATACTGCCCCTATGTACAAGAATATAACTACTATAATACTGCCCCTATGTTTAAGAATATAACTACTATAATACTGCTCCTATGTACAATAATATAACTACTATAATACTGCTCCTATGTACAATAATATAACTACTATAATACTGCCCCTATGTACAAGAATATAATTACTATAATACTGCCCCTATGTACAACAATATAGCTACTATAATACTGCCCCTATGTATAAGAATATAACTACTATAATACTGCCCCCTATATACAATAGTATAACTACTATAATACTGTCCCTATGTACAAGAATATAACTACTATAATATTGTCCCTTATGTACAATAACTACTATAATATTATATAATATTATCCCCTATGTAAAAGATTATAACTACTATAATATTGCTCTTATGTACAAGAATATACCTACTATAATACTGCTCCTATGTGCAAGAATATAACTACTATAATGCTGCACCCTATGTACAAGAATATATCTACTATAATACTGCCCCTATGTACAAGAATATAACTACTATAATACTGCTCCTACGTACAAGAATATAACTACTATAATACTGCTCCTACGTACAAGAATATAACTACTATAATACTGCTCCTATGTACAAGAATATAACTACTATAATACTGCCTCCTACGTAGGAGAATATATCTACTATAATACTATTCCTATATACAAGAATATAACTACTATAATACTGCTCCCTATGTACAAGAATATAACTACTATTATACTGCTCCTATGTACAAGACTATAACTACTATAATACTGCTCCTATGTACAATAATATAACTACAATCATACTGCCCCTATGTACAAGAATATAACTACTATAATATTGCCCCCTATGTACAAGACTATAACTACTATAATACTGCTCCTATGTACAAGAATATAAGTGCTATAATACTGCCCCCTATGTACAAGAATATAACTACTATAATACTGCCACTATGTACAAGAATATAACTACTATAATACTGCCTGCTATGTGCAAGAATATAACTACTATAATACTGCCCCCTATGTACAAGAATATAACTACTATAATACTGCCCCTATATACAAGAATATAACTACTATAATACTGCCTCCTATGTACAAGAATATAACTACTATAATACTGCCCCCTATGTACAAGAATATAACTACTATAATACTGCTCCTATGTACAAGAATATAACTACTATAATACTGCTCCCTATGTACAAGAATATAACTACTATAATACTGCTCCGATATACAAGAATTTAACTACTATAATACTGCGCCTATGTAAAAGAATATAACTACTATAATACTGCTTCCTATGTACAAGAATATAACTACTATAATACTGCCCCTATGTACAAGAATATAACTACTATAATACTGCTCCGATGTACAAGAATATAACTAATATAATATTGCCCCTATGAACAAGAATATAACTACTATAATACTGCCCCCTATGTACAAGAATATAACTATTATAATACTGCTCCTGTGTACAAGACTATAACTACTATAATACTGCCCCTTATGTACAAGACTATAACTACTATAATACTGCCCCCTATGTACAAGAATATAACTACTATAATACTGCTCCTGTGTACAAGACTATAACTACTATAATACTGCCCCCTATGTTCAAGAATATAACTACTATAATACTGCTCCTATGTACAAGAATATAACTACTATAATACTGCCTCCTATGTACAAGAATATAACTACTATAATACTGCTCCTATGCACAAGAATATAATTACTATAATACTGCTCCTATGTATAAGAATATAACTACTATAATACTGCCCCCTATGTACAAGAATATAACTACTATAATACTGCTCCCTATGTACAAGAATATAACTACTATAATACTACTCCGATGTACAAGAATATAACTACTATAATACTGCCCCCTATGTACAAGAATATAACTACTATAATACTGCCCCTATGTACAAGAATATAACTACTATAATACTGCCCCTATGTACAAGAATATAACTACTATAATACTGCTCCGATATACAAGAATATAACTACTATAATACTGCCCCGATGTAAAAGAATATAACTACTATGATACTGCTCCGATGTACAAGAATATAACTACTATAATATTGCCCCTATGAACAAGAATATAACTACTATAATACTGCCCCCTATGTACAAGAATATAACTACTATAATACTGCCCCTATGTAGAAGAATATAACTACTATAATACTGCTCCCTATGTACAAGAATATAACTACTATTATACTGCTCCTATGTACAAGAATATAACTACTATAATACTGCTCCCTATGAACAAGAATATAACTACTATAATACTGCTCCCTATGTACAAGAATATAACTACTATAATACTGCTCCTATGTACAAGAATATAACTACTATAATACTGCTCCTATGTACAAGAATATAACTACTATAATACTGCTCCCTATGTACAAGAATATAACTACTATAATACTGCACCTATGTACAAGAATATAACTACTATAATACTGCCCCCCTATGTACAAGAATATAACTACTATAATACTGCCCCTATGTACAAGAATATAACTACTATAATACTGCCCCCTATGTACAAGAATATAACTACTATAATACTGCTCCTATGTACAAGACTATAACTGCTAGAATACTGCTCCTATCTACAAGAATATAACTACTATAATACTGCCCCTATGTACAAGAATATAACTACTATAATACTGCCCCCTATGTACAATAGTATAACTACTATAATACTGCTCCCTATGTACAAGAATATAACTGCTATAATACTGCTCCCTATGTACAAGAATATAACTACTATAATACTGCTCCTATGTACAAGAATGTAACTACTATAATACTGCCCCCTATGTACAAGAATATAACTGCTATAATACTGCCCCTATGTACAAGAATATAACTACTATAATACTGCTCCTATGTACAAGAATATCACTACTATAATACTGCTCCTATGTATAAGAATATAACTACTATAATATTGTCCCTTATGTACAATAACTACTATAATATTATATAATATTATCCCCTATGTAAAAGATTATAACTACTATAATATTGCTCCTATGTACAAGAATATACCTACTATAATACTGCTCCTATGTACGAGAATATAACTACTATAATACTGCACCCTATGCACAAGAATATATCTACTAAAATACTGCCCCTATGTACAAGAATATAACTACTATTATACTGCTCCTATGTACAAGAATATAACTACTATAATACTGCCCCCTATGTACAAGAATATAACTACTGTAATACTGCTCCTATGTACAAGAATATAACTGCTATAATACTGCTCCTATCTACAAGAATATAACTACTATAATACTGCCCCCTATGTACAAGAATATAACTACTATAATACTGCCCCCTATGTACAAGAATATAACTACTATAATACTGCTCCCTATGTAAAAGAATATAACTACTATAATACTGGCCCTATGTACAAGAATATAACTACTATAATACTGCTCCCTATGTACAAGAATACAACTACTATAATACTGGCCCCTATGTACAAGAATATAACTACTATAATACTGCCCCCTATGTACAAGAATATAACTACTATAATAATGCCCCCTATGTACAAGAATATAACTACTATAATACTGCTCCCTATGTACAAGAATATAACTACTATAATACTGCCCCCTATGTACAAGAATATAACTACTATAATACTGCCCCTATGTACAAGAATATAACTACTATAATACTGCTCCCTATGTACAAGAATATAACTACTATTATACTGCTCCTATGTACAAGAATATAACTACTATAATACTGCTCCTATGTACAAGAATATAACTACTATAATACTGCTCCCTATGTACAAGAATATAACTACTATAATACTGCTCCCTATGTACAAGAATATAACTACTATAATACTGCACCTATGTACAAGAATATAACTACTATAATACTGCCCCCCTATGTACAAGAATATAACTACTATAATACTGCCCCTATGTACAAGAATATAACTACTATAATACTGCCCCCTATGTACAAGAATATAACTACTATAATACTGCTCCTATGTACAAGAATATAACTGCTATAATACTGCTCCTATCTACAAGAATATAACTACTATAATACTGCCCCTATGTACAAGAATATAACTACTATAATACTGCCCCCTATGTACAATAGTATAACTACTATAATACTGCTCCCTATGTACAAGAATATAACTGCTATAATACTGCTCCCTATGTACAAGAATATAACTACTATAATACTGCTCCTATGTACAATAATATAACTACTATAATACTGCCTCTATGTACAAGAATATAACTACTATAATACTGCCCCTATGTACAAGAATATAACTACTATAATACTGCCCCTATGTTTAAGAATATAACTACTATAATATTGCTCCTATGTACAATAATATAACTACTATAATACTGCTCCTATGTACAATAATATAACTACTATAATACTGCCCCTATGTACAAGAATATAACTACTATAATACTGCCCCTATGTACAACAATATAGCTACTATAATACTGCCCCTATGTATAAGAATATAACTACTATAATACTGCGCCCTATATACAATAGTATAAATACTATAATACTGCCCCTATGTACAAGAATATAACTACTATAATATTGTCCCTTATGTACAATAACTACTATAATATTATATAATATTATCCCCTATGTAAAAGATTATAACTACTATAATATTGCTCTTATGTACAAGAATATACCTACTATAATACTGCTCCTATGTGCAAGAATATAACTACTATAATACTGCACCCTATGTACAAGAATATATCTACTATAATACTGCCCCTATGTACAAGAATATAACTACTATAATACTGCTCCTACGTACAAGAATATAACTACTATAATACTGCTCCTATGTACAAGAATATAACTACTATAATACTGCCTCCTATGTACAAGAATATATCTACTACAATACTGCCCCTATGTACAAGAATATAACTACTATAATACTGCTCCTACGTTGGAGAATATATCTACTATAATATTATTCCTATATACAAGAATATAACTACTATAATACTGCTCATATGTATAGGAATATAACTACAATAATACTACTCCTTATGTACAAGAATATAACTACTATAATACTGTCCCCTATGTACAAGAATATAATTACTATAATACTGCTCCTATGTTCAAGAATATAACAATAATACTGCTCCCTATGTACAAGAATATAACTACTATAATACTGCCCCCTATGTACAAGAATATAACTACTATAATACTGCCCACTATGTACAAGAATATAACTATTATAATACTGCCCCCTATGTACAAGAATATAACTACTATAATACTGCTCCCTATGTACAAGAATATAACTACTATAATACTGGCCCTATGTACAAGAATATAACTACTATAATACTGCTCCCTATGTACAAGAATATAACTACTATAATACTGGCCCCTATGTACAAGAATATAACTACTATAATACTGCCTCCTATGTACAAGAATGTAACTACTATAATACTGCCCCCTATGTACAAGAATATAGCTGCTATAATACTGCCCCTATGTACAAGAATATAACTACTATAATACTGCTCCTATGTACAAGAATATCACTACTATAATACTGCTCCTATGTATAAGAATATAACTACTATAATATTGTCCCTTATGTACAATAACTACTATAATATTATATAATATTATCCCCTATGTAAAAGATTATAACTACTATAATATTGCTCCTATGTACAAGAATATACCTACTATAATACTGCTCCTATGTACGAGAATATAACTACTATAATACTGCACCCTATGCACAAGAATATATCTACTAAAATACTGCCCCTATGTACAAGAATATAACTACTATAATACTGCTCCTACGTACAAGAATATAACTACTATAATACTGCTCCTATGTACAATAATATAACTACTATAATACTGCCTCTATGTACAAGAATATAACTACTATAATACTGCCCCTATGTACAAGAATATAACTACTATAATACTGCCCCTATGTTTAAGAATATAACTACTATAATACTGCTCCTATGTACAATAATATAACTACTATAATACTGCTCCTATGTACAATAATATAACTACTATAATACTGCCCCTATGTACAAGAATATAACTACTATAATACTGCCCCTATGTACAACAATATAGCTACTATAATACTGCCCCTATGTATAAGAATATAACTACTATAATACTGCCCCCTATATACAATAGTATAACTACTATAATACTGTCCCTATGTACAAGAATATAACTACTATAATATTGTCCCTTATGTACAATAACTACTATAATATTATATAATATTATCCCCTATGTAAAAGATTATAACTACTATAATATTGCTCTTATGTACAAGAATATACCTACTATAATACTGCTCCTATGTGCAAGAATATAACTACTATAATGCTGCACCCTATGTACAAGAATATATCTACTATAATACTGCCCCTATGTACAAGAATATAACTACTATAATACTGCTCCTACGTACAAGAATATAACTACTATAATACTGCTCCTACGTACAAGAATATAACTACTATAATACTGCTCCTATGTACAAGAATATAACTACTATAATACTGCCTCCTACGTAGGAGAATATATCTACTATAATACTATTCCTATATACAAGAATATAACTACTATAATACTGCTCCCTATGTACAAGAATATAACTACTATTATACTGCTCCTATGTACAAGACTATAACTACTATAATACTGCTCCTATGTACAATAATATAACTACAATCATACTGCCCCTATGTACAAGAATATAACTACTATAATATTGCCCCCTATGTACAAGACTATAACTACTATAATACTGCTCCTATGTACAAGAATATAAGTGCTATAATACTGCCCCCTATGTACAAGAATATAACTACTATAATACTGCCACTATGTACAAGAATATAACTACTATAATACTGCCTGCTATGTGCAAGAATATAACTACTATAATACTGCCCCCTATGTACAAGAATATAACTACTATAATACTGCCCCTATATACAAGAATATAACTACTATAATACTGCCTCCTATGTACAAGAATATAACTACTATAATACTGCCCCCTATGTACAAGAATATAACTACTATAATACTGCTCCTATGTACAAGAATATAACTACTATAATACTGCTCCCTATGTACAAGAATATAACTACTATAATACTGCTCCGATATACAAGAATTTAACTACTATAATACTGCGCCTATGTAAAAGAATATAACTACTATAATACTGCTTCCTATGTACAAGAATATAACTACTATAATACTGCCCCTATGTACAAGAATATAACTACTATAATACTGCTCCGATGTACAAGAATATAACTAATATAATATTGCCCCTATGAACAAGAATATAACTACTATAATACTGCCCCCTATGTACAAGAATATAACTATTATAATACTGCTCCTGTGTACAAGACTATAACTACTATAATACTGCCCCTTATGTACAAGACTATAACTACTATAATACTGCCCCCTATGTACAAGAATATAACTACTATAATACTGCTCCTGTGTACAAGACTATAACTACTATAATACTGCCCCCTATGTTCAAGAATATAACTACTATAATACTGCTCCTATGTACAAGAATATAACTACTATAATACTGCCTCCTATGTACAAGAATATAACTACTATAATACTGCTCCTATGCACAAGAATATAATTACTATAATACTGCTCCTATGTATAAGAATATAACTACTATAATACTGCCCCCTATGTACAAGAATATAACTACTATAATACTGCTCCCTATGTACAAGAATATAACTACTATAATACTACTCCGATGTACAAGAATATAACTACTATAATACTGCCCCCTATGTACAAGAATATAACTACTATAATACTGCCCCTATGTACAAGAATATAACTACTATAATACTGCCCCTATGTACAAGAATATAACTACTATAATACTGCTCCGATATACAAGAATATAACTACTATAATACTGCCCCGATGTAAAAGAATATAACTACTATGATACTGCTCCGATGTACAAGAATATAACTACTATAATATTGCCCCTATGAACAAGAATATAACTACTATAATACTGCCCCCTATGTACAAGAATATAACTACTATAATACTGCCCCTATGTAGAAGAATATAACTACTATAATACTGCTCCTATGTACAATAATATAACTACAATAATACTGCTCCTATGTACAAGAATATAACTACTATATTACTACCCCTATGTGCAAGAATATAACTAGTATAATATTGCTCCTATGTACAAGAATATAACTACTATAATACTGCCCCCTATGCACAAGAATATAACTACTATAATATTGCTCCTATGTACAAGAATATAACTACTATAATACTGCCTCCTATGTGCAAGAATATAACTACTATAATAGTGCTCCTATGCACAAGAATATAATTACTATAATACTGCTCCTATGTATAAGAATATAACTACTATAATACTGCCCCCTATGTACAAGAATATAACTACTATAATACTGCTCCCTATGTACAAGAATATAACTACTATAATACTACTCCGATGTACAAGAATATAACTACTATAATACTGCCCCCTATGTACAAGAATATAACTACTATAATACTGCCCCTATGTACAAGAATATAACTACTATAATACTGCCCCTATGTACAAGAATATAACTACTATAATACTGCTCCGATGTACAAGAATATAACTACTATAATACTGCCCCCTATGTACAAGAATATAACTACTATAATACTGCCCCCTATGTACAATATAACTACTATAATACTGCCCCCTATGTACAAGAATATAACTACTATAATACTGCTCCGATGTACAAGAATATACCTACTATAATACTGCCCCCTATGTACAAGAATATAACTACTATAATACTGCCCCTATGTGCAAGAATATAACTATTATAATACTGCCCCCTATGTACAAGAATATAACTACTATAATACTGCTCCTATGTACAAGAATATAACTACTATAATACTGCTCCTAAGTACAAGAATATAAGCACTATAATACTGCTCCGATGTACAAGAATATAACTACTATAATACTGCCCCCTATGTACAAGAATATAACAACTATAATACTGCCCCCTATGTGCAAGAATATAACTACTGTGATACTGCTCCGATGTACAAGAATATAACTACTATAATACTGCCCCCTATGTACAAGAATATAACAACTATAATACTGTCCCATATGTACAAGAATATAACTACTATAATACTGCTCCTAAGTATAAGAATATACAGTTGTGCTCAAAAGTTTACATACCCCGACAGAATTTTTCCTTTCTTGGCCTTGTTTCAGAGAATATGAATGACAACAAAAAAAACCTTTTTCTCCACTCATGGTTATTGGTTGGGTGAAGCCATTTATTGTCAAACTACTGTGTTTTCTCTTTTTAAATCTTAATGACAACCAAAAACATCCAAATGACCCTGATCAAAAGTTCACATACCCTGGTGATTTTGGCCTGATAACATTCACAGAATTTGACACAAATGGGTTTGAATGGCTACTAAAGGTACCATCCTCACCTGTGATCTGTTTGCTTGTAATCAGTGTGTGTGTATAAAAGCTGAGTGAGTTTCTGGGATCCACACTGACTCTTACATGTTTCATCCAGCCACTGACGTTTCTGGATTGTGAGTCATGGGGAAAGCAAAAGAATTGTCAACGGATTGACGGGAAAAGGTAGTTGAACTGTATTACACAGTAAAGGGATACAAAAAAAATATCAAAATAGCCAAGGAATTGATAATGCCAGTCAGCTGTGTTCAAACTGTGATTAACAAATGGAAATCAGTGGCTCTGTAAAAACCAAACCACAGTCAGGTAGACCAACAAAAATTTCGGCCACAACTGCCAGGAAAATTGTTCGGGATACAAAGAAAAACCCACAAATTACATCAGCTGAAATTCAGGACTCTCTGAAAACTAGAAGTGTGGCTGTTTCAAGATGCACAATAAGGAGGCACTTGAAGAAAAATGGGCTGTATGGTCGAGTCGCCAGAAGAAAGCCATTACTGCGCAAATGCCACAAAGTATCTTGCCTACAATTCGCCAAACAGCACAGAGAGAAGCCTCAAAACTTCTGGAACAAGGTAATTTGGAGTGATGAGACCAAAATTGAACTTTTTGGCCGCAACCATAAACGTTACATTTGGAGAGAGGTCAACAAGGCCTATGATGAAAGGAACACCATTCCTACAGTAAAGCACGGAGGTGGATCGCTGATGTTTTGGGGGATGTGTGAGCTACAAAGACACAGGAAACTTGGTAAAAGTTGATGGTAAGATGAATGCAGCACGTTATCATCAAATATTGGCGGCAAATTTGCACTCATCAGCCCGGAAGCTGCGCATGGGACATACTTGGACGTTCCAACATGACAACGATCCAAAACACAAGGCCAAGTCGACCTGTCATTGGCTACAGCAGAACAAAGTGAAGGTTCTGGAGTGGTCATCTCAGTCTCCTGACCTCAATATCATTGAGCCACTCTGGGGAGATCTCAAGCGCACAGTTCATGAGAGACAGCCCAGGAATTTACAGGAACTGGAGGCTTTTTGCCAAGAAGAATGGGCAGCTTTACCATCTGAGAAAATAAAGAACCTCATCCACAACTACCACAAAAGACTTCAAGCTGTCATTGATGTTAGAGGGGGCAATACACGGTATTAAGAACTGGGGTATGTGAACTTTTAATCAGGGTCATTTGGATGTTTTTGGTTGTCATTAAGATTGAAAAAGAGAAAACACAGTAGTTTGACAATAAATGGCTTCACCCAACCAATAATCATGAGTGGAGAAAAAGTTTTTTTTGTTATCATTCATATTCTCTGAAACAAGGCCAAGAAAGGAAAAATTCTGCCGGGGTATGTAAACTTTTGAGTACAACTGTAACCACTATAATACTGACACCTATGTACAAGAATATGACTACTATAATACTGCCCCCTATGTACAAGAATATAACTACTATAATACTGCTCCCTATGTACAAGAATATAACTACTATAATACTGCCCCCTATGTACAAGAATATAACTACTATAATACTGCCCCTATGTACAAGAATATAACTACTATAATACTGCCCCCTATGTACAAGAATATAACTACTATAATACTGCTCCCTATGTACAAGAATATAACTATTATAATACTGCCCCCTATGTACAAGAATATAACTACTATAATACTGCCCCCTATGTACAAGAATATAACTACTATATTACTGCCCCTATGTACAAGAATATAACTACTATAATACTGCCCCTATGTACAAGAATATAACTACTATAATACTGCTCCCTATGTACAAGAATATAACTACTATAATACTGCTCCTATGTACAAGAATATAACTACTATAATACTGCTCCTATGTACAAGAACATAACTACTATAATACTGCCCCTATGTACAAGAATATAACTACTATAATACTGCCCCCTATGTACAAGAATATAACTACTATAATACTGCTGCTATGTACAAGAATATAACTACTATAATACTGCTCCTATGTACAAGAATATAACTACTATAATACTGCCCCTATGTACAAGAATATAACTACTATAATACTGCCCCTATGTACAAGAATATAACTACTATAATACTGCCCCCTATGTACAAGAATATAACTACTATAATACTGCTGCTATGTACAAGAATATAACTACTATAATACTGCCCCTATGTACAAGAATATAACTACTATAATACTGCTCCCTATGTACAAGAATATATCTACTATAATACTGCTCCTATGTACAAGAATATAACTACTATAATACTGCTCCTAAGTACAAGAATATACAGTTGAAACCAGAAGTTTATATACACTATGTAAAAAGACACATCTACAGGTTTTTCTCAATATCTGACATGAAATCAGAATAAACCTTTTCTGTTTTAGGTCAATTAGGATTACCATATTTTTTAATATTTGCCAAATGCCAGGATAATGAGAAAGAGAGAGAATGTTTTAAGGCATTTTTATTACTTACTGAAAAGTCAAAAGTTTACATACAGTAAGATTACTATGCATTTAAACAATTCTGGACTGCCCATATGATGATGTCATTTGTTTGGAAGCTTCTGATAGAGACACACCTGTGGATGTATTTTAATGCACACCTGAAACACACTGCTTCATTGTGTAGCATCATGGGTAAGTCTAAAGAAATCATCCAAGATATCAGGAAGAGAATTGTGGACTTGCACAAGTCTGGCTCATCCTTGGGTACAATTTCAAGATACCTGACGGTGCCTCGTTCATCTGTACAAACAATTATATGCAAGTACAAACAAGATGGGAATGTCCAGCCATCATACCGCTCAGGAAGGAGACGGATTCTGTATCCCAGAGATGAACATGCTTTGGTCTGACATGTGCATATCAACCCAAGGACAAAAGCAAAAGACCTTGTGAAGATGATGGTGGAAGCTGGTAAGATTGTGTCAATATCCACAGTGAAACGAGTACTGTATCAACATGAAAATATTAGCATGGTCCTTGGGCTGCAAGGAGAGGATTGTTTGCTGTCCAGGCGCACTATGGGTAGGCACCTATGATTTGCAATGTGTGTTTTATGTCTATCAGCATATCTGACTTTGGTCTGGGGGGGGTCTCCCTTGGTGGTATGACCATGCTGATAATTTACTATATACATAAACTTTGATGCACCCTCTTTACAATTTTCTGGAGTGCTGTACCCATATTCCTCCTTTGACTGTGCCTCTACTTGCACATCTTCCATATTGTTATGCACACGCCCGGGCTAAGCGGCGTGTGCGTGTGATTGGTAGTGATTCCACTGGACCGTGCCGGAGAGTGAATGCCTGGAGGGGCGTGACTAAGTATTCACCCGATCCGACCAGGGTCGCACGACGGCATACGACGCCAGTGCACCAAGGAGGAACCGAGCAGAGGGACCAGGTGCTACTCCAGGACAGACCCCGGACACGGCTGTTGACCCACACAGGGGAATACAGGAACAGGCTGGTAGGCTGGCACACAGACTGGAGGGTATAGGCAGGCACGACTGGTATGCAGGCAGGCGGGTATGCAGGCAGGGGGGTAAAGGCAAGCACAGCTAGAGTGCAGACAGGGAGGCACTAGCAGGTAGGAACACAGGCGGGATAGGACCCAGTACACACCGGGACTCAGGAACAATACAGGCAGAGGGTTACAGGCAAGCACAGCTAGAGTGCAGACAAGGCTGAGCAGGGAGGACAGGGCTCTGTTCACACGGAACAGACAGGAAGGGAAAGACAGAGCCAGATACTCACACAGTACTTGCAGAGACAACAAGCAGGAGTTAGGTACGAGTTCAGACTCTGCAGAAAAAGGAAGGGAACGGACATAGAGGCAAAACAGGTAAAGGACAGGAGAGAGTTCAGACTGGAACTGAGTGTACGGAGGAGACCGACACTGCAGAGGGATACAGGAGCGGGTCTGGGAATACGGCCCCCAGAGAGGCGGAACGAACAGGCAAGGAGCGTGTTCAGACAGGACAGACCAGACGCAGGAGCGGGTCTAGGAAATCGGCCACTAAAAGGCGGAACGAACAGGCAAGGAGCGTGTTCAGACAGGACAGACAAGAGAACACAGAAAGGACTCAGTTCAGACACGGGAGCTGATACCGCAAAGCAGGAGACATACAGGACTCAGTTCAGACACGGGAGCTGATACCGCAAAGCAGGAGACATACAGGACACAGTTCAGACACGGGAGCTGATACCGCAAAGCAGGAGACATACAGGACTCAGTTCAGACACGGGAACTGATACAGAAAGCAGGAGACAAGAGACGGGGCCTGGCACCTTCAGAGTGCAAGCACACACTGAAGGAAACACTATGCTCAGGCAGGGATAGAAGGGAGCTGCTGAGCTATATACCAGGTGACAGACAGCAATAGGCTGAGGACGCACAAGGGGTGTGACCCACAGCAGGTACAAAAGGCAGGAAGTGATCGGGCGCCGCCCTTAAGCAGCAGAAACAGACACAAACAGACAGCATGGAGGGAAGCCAGAGAGACATTCTGGACAGGAGATCAAGTGCGCCCTCTTGCACAGTGGGAGATGGACCACCATGCAAGGACGCCGCCAGGTATGTTACACATATCTCCTCCTTATATATAAACCTGGAGTGTTCTATATTGATATACAGTACAGACCAAAAGTTTGGACACACCTTCTCATTTAAAGATTTTTCTGTATTTTCATAACTATGAAAATTGTACATTCACACTGAAGGCATCAAAACTATGAATTAACACATGTGGAATTATATACTTAACAAAAAAGTGTGAAACAACTAAAAATGTCTTATATTCTAGGTTCTTCAAAATAGCCACCTTTTGCTTTGATGACTGCTTTGCACACTCTTGGCATTCTCTTGATGAGCTTCAAGAGGTAGTCACCAGAAATGGTTTTCACTTCACAGGTGTGACCTGTCAGGTTTAATAAGTGGGATTTCTTGCCTTATAAATGGGGTTGGGACCATCAGTTGTGCTGTGCAGAAGTCTGGTGGATACACAGCTGATAGTCCTACTGAATAGACTGTTAGAATTTGTATTATGGCAAGAAAAAAGCAGCTAAGTAAAGAAAAACGAGTGGCCATCATTACTTTAAGAAATGATGGTCAGTTAGTGCGAAAAATTGGGCAAACTGTGAAAGTGTCCCCAAGTGCAGTTGCAAAAACCATCAAGCGCTACAAAGAAACTGGCTCACATGAGGACCGCCCCAGGAAAGGAAGACCAAGAATCACCTCTGCTTCTGAGGATAAGTTTATCCGAGTCACCAGCCTCAGAAATCGCAGGTTAACAGCAGCTCAGATTAGAGACCAGGTCAATGCCACACAGAGTTCTAGCAGCAGACACATCTCTACAACAACTGTTAAGAGGAGACTTTGTGCAGCAGGCCTTCATGGTAAAATAGCTGCTAGGAAACCACTGCTAAGGGCAGGCAACAAGCAGAAGAGACTTGTTTGGGCTAAATAACACAAGGAATGGACATTGGACCAGTGGAAATCTGTGCTTTGGTCTGATGAGTCCAAATTTGAGATCTTTGGTTCCAACCACCGTGTCTTTGTGCGACGCAGAAAAGGTGAACGGATGGACTCTACATGCCTGGTTCCCACCGTGAAGCATGGAGGAGGAGGTGTGATGGTGTGGGGGTGCTTTGCTGGTGACACTGTTGGGGATTTATTCAAAATTGAAGGCATACTGAACCAGCATGGCTACCACAGCATCTTGCAGCGGCATGCTATTCCATCCGGTTTGCGTTTAGTTGGACCATCATTTATTTTTCAATAGGACAATGACCCCAAACACACCTCCAGGCTGTGTAAGGGCTATTTGATCAAGAAGGAGAGTGATGGGGGGCTACGCCAGATGACCTGGCCTCCACAGTCACCAGACCTGAACCCAATCGAGATGGTTTGGGGTGAGCTGGACCGCAAAGTGAAGGCAAAGGGGCCAACAAGTGCTAAGCATCTCTGGGAACTCCTTCAAGATTGTTGGAAGACCATTTCCGGTGACTACCTCTTGAAGCTCATCAAGAGAATGCCAAGAGTGTGCAAAGCAGTCATCAAAGCAAAAGGTGGCTACTGTGAAGAACCTAGAATATAAGACATATTTTCAGTTGTTTCACACTTTTTTGTTAAGTATATAATTCCACATGTGGTAATTCATAGTTTTGATGCCTTCAGTGTGAATGTACAATTTTCATAGTCATGAAAATACAGAAAAATCTTTAAATGAGAAGGTGTGTCCAAACTTTTTCTCTGTACTGTATATATATATATACATATATATGTATGTGTGTGTGTTTTTATGACATATTTGATTAATAAAATTACATTATATTTTAACCTTTGGTGGTTTGTGGCTACTCTATTTGCCCTTGCAGTTTTCAGTATATTTAGGAATAGTACTCCACCCCCCTATCTCTCTGGCTAAATATAGAGGGAGAACAGTATATATAATTTCCTTGACATGTTTTCAACCTGGTTACACATGCCGTGCTTAATGAATATTGCTCTTGTGATTATTTTATAGTAGTCCAGTTTTTTCTTTTATGTCCAATATTAAAGTATCAATATTTGTTTCCACAGGTGGCAGTATAATTATATCCTTGTGCATAGCGGGCAGTATTATTTTGGCTGTTGTCTTGGATGTATATTTACCCTACAGATGTTATATACTTGATTCCTGCAAACTATGTGGTTCATCATCATCTTCCTATTTAGCGTTGACCAATGACCATAAATCATCCCCGAAAGAAAGACAGAGAGCTAACGCTCATTACTTTAGTTACGTTCCCTTTAATATACTGTACAACCATAGGCTGCCAGGACCTGCTGGGAGTTGTAGTTTTGCTATTGCTATTTCATTAGAAAATGACATTACAACAGTGATATACTGTATATAGACTGGAGATCAGAGTGATGGGCACCTCCATGGGGTCCAGCAAGAGGAAGACCAACGCCAAATTGTACTTCTTCCAAGCGCTGATTCCAATAATTTTTTTATAGAATTGATAAAGAAAGTGAAATCAATGTTTCCATATGGAGTCACTTAATGACTATAATCGGAAACTCAAATCAAGTATTAGAATAACAAGATCCCGGTTATTTATAAACCCAAGATGCAAATGAGTATTTTATCCTTAAAAAATGTTCTTTATTGAAAATCATGAAAATGTTAAAAACATTTTAAAATAAATATAATAGAGTGCAACCAATAACGCAGGGTTGTATCACAAATCATCAACTGGCGAAATATTAGACTATATGTCAACTAGTAAATAGCAAGTTTACATACATGTATCCATTAACACCATTAAATTGGTAAATTTTAATATAATCATAACATGCTTATATACAGTACAGACCAAAAGTTTGGACACACCTTCTCATTTAAAGATTTTTCTGTATTTTCATAACTATGAAAATTGTACATTCACACTGAAGGCATCAAAACTATGAATTAACACATGTGGAATTATATACTTAACAAAAAAGTGCGAAACTGAAAATATGTCTTATATTCTAGGTTCTTCAAAGTAGCCACCTTTTGCTTTGATGACTGCTTTGCACACTCTTGGCATTCTCTTGATGAGCTTCAAGAGGTAGTCACCGGAAATGGTTTTCACTTCACAGGTGTGCCCTGTCAGGTTTAATAAGTGGGATTTCTTGCCTTATAAATGGGGTTGGGACCATCAGTTGTGTTATGCAGAAGTCTGGTGGATACACAGCTGATAGTCCTACTGAATAGACTGTTAGAATTTGTATTATGGCAAGAAAAAAGCAGCTAAGTAAAGAAAAACGAGTGGCCATCATTACTTTAAGAAATGAAGGTCAGTCATTCCGAAAATTGGGAAATTTTTGAAAGTGTCCCCAAGTGCAGTTGCAAAAACCATCAAGCGCTACAAAGAAACTGGCTCACATGAGGATCGCCCGAGAAAAGGAAGACCAAGAGTCACCTCTGCTTCTGAGGATAAGTTTATCTGAGTCACCAGCCTCAGAAATCGCAGGTTAACAGCAGCTCAGATTAGAGACCAGGTCAATGCCACACAGAGTTCTAGCAGCAGACACATCTCTACAACAACTGTTAAGAGGAGACTTTGTGCAGCAGACCTTCATGGTAAAATAGCTGCTAGGAAACCACTGCTAAGGACAGGCAACAAGCAGAAGAGACTTGTTTGGGCTAAAGAACACAAGGAATGGACATTAGACCAGTGGAAATCTGTGCTTTGGTCTGATGAGTCCAAATTTGAGATCTTTTGTTCCAAGCACCGTGTCTTTGTGCGACGCAGAAAAGGTGAACGGATGGACTCTACATGCCTGGTTCCCACCGTGAAGCATGGAGGAGGAGGTGTGATGGTGTGGGGGTGCTTTGCTGGTGACACTATTGGGGATTTATTCAAAATTGAAGGCATACTGAACCAGCATGGCTACCACAGCATCTTGCCGCGGCATGCTATTCCATCCGGTTTGTGTTTTGTTTGACCATCATTTATTTTTCAACAGGACAATGACCCCAAACACACCTCCAGGCTGTGTAAGGGCTATTTGACCAAGAAGGAGAGTGATGGGGTGCTACGCCAGATGACCTGGCCTCCACAGTCACCAGACCTGAACCCAATCGAGATGGTTTGGGGTGAGCTGGACCACAGAGTGAAGGCAAAAGGGCCAACAAGTGCTAAGCATCTCTGGGAACTCCTTCAAGATTGTTGGAAGACCATTTCCGGTGACTACCTCTTGAAGCTCATCAAGAGAATGCCAAGAGTGTGCAAAGCAGTCATCAAAGCAAAAGGTGGCTACTTTGAAGAACCTAGAATATAAGACATATTTTCAGTTGTTTCACACTTTTTTGTTAAGTATATAATTCCACATGTGTTAATTCATAGTTTTGATGCCTTCAGTGTGAATGTACAATTTTCATAGTCATGAAAATACAGAAAAATCTTTAAATGAGAAGGTGTGTCCAAACTTTTGGTCTGTACTGTAGGTGAAGTAAATCTACAAGTTAGTACTTCCCTATAACAGAGCTAAATGTTATTTAAAGACAAGGAATATAAATCACAAGCACATATGAGGATATAGTATATGAGCATAAGGGGCCATAGCTATTTTCACCATAAGGTGCTGCAAGAGTGCTTTAGATATTTGTCATATGCATGAATACAATGCCTAGGGCCGCAGGGTGAAGAACACACTGACCACTAATGTGTAAGCAGCAACACGTATAATACAGTTATTTCCATACGAGACTTGGGCATTGTATTCATGCAAATAGCAGGCGAAAGGCCCTATTTTCTATACCCCCCCCCCCCCCCCCGAGGAAGCAGCAAATACCCCAAAGCGCGTTTAGTGTATAGTGTATTTCTCCCTGGTGACCTCCACCATGCCACCATGGGTAAGGGTGAAATATTTATAAATTATATTCAATAATGCACAGGCAATTTGTTATAGGTTACAACCGAGTATAGATGATGTATAGGTTCATTGGGGCTCTGAGATCTTTGTATATACCAGTGACTGGTGCTGTCTCTATTATTAACAGAAACAAATAGAAATGTAGAAGTCTGACGGAAACCAGCAGCTATTTATTTTCTAAAGCCCTTTACACTGCCGGCACACCCAGAACAAATTCCACAAATGTATTTACTGGAAACTTAACCAGAGCAAAAGTGAAAATGATCTGGTACCTTTGTATTTACCCCTTCCACTCTGGTGTATCAGTGCTCATCATCCTTCTTGTCAGTTCTTCTAAATATCATACCTCTGGTCACATCACATTGTACGGTTCCATCAAGGATTGGAGAAATTTGGGATTTTAGTGGAAGCTGCTTTTGTGCTAAATCAGTATCAAGAGCTGAACATTTTCATGCAAATTTAAAGGGAAACTACAGGAAGGAAATTCCTATTTTTATCAATGCAGATGGTTTTACCAAGAAGCAACAAGGAGCGTGCAACATGGGAGAGCTCATCGTTTGACCAGCGGCTCAACCATGCCGCATGGCCGAACTGTCAATCATCAGGAGCACACTAACTCCCTATAATCAGGAAGCCAGGAGGCAGAGGAGCGGTGCGCTCCTGAAGATAGACGCTGGCAATAATGAATGGCTGGTGAATTTACTGCATGTTCTCAAAAAAAAAAAGCATATGTCTAGGTAACACATGTCAAACTCTGGCCCGGGTTTTATTTGTGTTATGATAGTGCTTGTAGCCTAAGGAAAGACAGGAGATCTGTCCCTACAATAGAACTAAGCTAGATCCCTACGATGTAACGGGGAACCTGATCCTGCGATCAGACCCGCTAAAGTCCTCAGTTAGTCTGAACGAAGACCTATAGATGTGAGGGAGGGATCCCTACAAGAACTAGGGACTGGGAGAAAGATGGACACCTCCTAGCAGAAATTGTAGCAGTAAAAAGACAAACAAACAACATAGAACATAGAGGTCAAAAGACCAAGCTAAACTGACTGAGAAAGGTTACAAAGCACCTGGCTAGCTTAAGAGTAGAAATTATAATGAAGTCCAGCATGGCCAGAAGGGCGGAGCAGGATTAAATAGGCAAAAAAGGTCATGTGACCAGCATAATAGAAAAAACCTAACAGGAGAGTTCTACCAGTACCCCCTCTTCTATGAGGATCCTCCCGATCCCCTAGGCCCGGGCTTATCAGTAAACCTCTTGTGAAACGCTCTGACAAGTCTGGAAGCAGAAACATCATCCGCCCTCACCCATGAGTTATCCTCGGGACCGAAACCCTTCCAAGCGACGAGATACTGCAAACTCCCCCTATACCGTCTAGAATTAAGGATGCGGGAAATTTCATATTCCCCGTCCTCCACCACCGGAGGAACAGTGGCAGTGGCGTCTTTATCTGATACATCAGTTTTTTTCAATAGAGAAACATGAAACACCGGATTAATCTTCCAGGAGGTAGGAACCTCCAACCTAACAGCAGATTGGTTAACTACCTGAAGCACCTTAAAGGGCCCTACAAACTTGGGACCCAATTTTTTAGAAGGAATCCTCAACCGCAGATTCTTAGAGGACAACCAAACCATGTCACCAACCGTAAACAAAACCTCTTGACGTTTCCTGTCAAAGTACCTCTTAGATTTTTTGTTAGCCGCCTGAAGACTACCACACACATCCGTCCAAACTCTCTCCAAATCCCCGAAAAAACTCTCCTCAGACACAGCCGATACCAATTTGGAGAATGACCCAAAAGACGGATGTCTCCCAGAACAACAACAAAAAAGGCGAACACCCAGCAGAAGAGGATGTATGGTTGTTAAGAGCAAATTCAGCAAGCGGCAGAAACTCAGACCACCCCTCTTGATTGTCTGCCACAAAACAACGCAAGAACTGCTCAACATCCTGATTCTTCCTTTCTGTCTGGCCATTAGACTCAGGATGATATCCAGATGAAAACGACAAATGAACTCCCAACCTGTCACAAAAGGCACGCCAAAAACGAGCCACGAACTGAGGTCCCCTATCAGAAACAATGTCAGTAGGAACACCATGGAGTCTGACAATTTCCTTGACAAAGGCCTTAGCGAGTGTCTTAGCGCAGGGCAGTTTGATGAAGGGAACCAAGTGACACATCTTGCTAAAACGGTCCACGACCACCCAGATGACCGTGAAACCCTCACAGGAGGGAAGGTCAGTAATAAAGTCCATAGCCAGATGTGTCCAAGGTGCACTAGGAACCTCCAGAGGGCAAAGCAACCCCGCAGCAGGAGTATGAGAAGACTTAGATCTAGCACACACAGTACATTGACGCACCCACTTAATGACTTCCTTCTGCCATCCAGGCCACCAAAAACTGCGACCCATAAGTCTCTTGGTCTCAGAAATTCCTGGATGACCTGCCAACCGAGACTCATGACACTCAACAAACAAAACTCTCATTAACCCTTGCACGCAGTCTCCTGTCGACCCGTATAGCTAATTGCATTGCCTCCTGCAAGTTTCCAGGTGTAGGATGACCAATAAGCAGATCCTTAACCCTTTCACCTAGCCCAGCAAGAAACAAACTTTTCAGAGCTGAATCGTTCCACCCCACCTGAGCAGACCACCGACGTAAGTGAGTACAATAATTTTCCACATTACCTGATCCCTGCCTCAAAAGTCTCAATTCCGTCTCAGCTGATGAGACACGATCAGGATCATCATACAACAACCCCAAAGCAGAAAAAAACCTATCCACTGATCTAAAGCACGGATCACTAGGTTGGAGAGAAGAGGCCCATCCCTGAGGTTCTTTGCGCAAAAGTGACATTATGAACCCTATGCGCTGTGATTCGTCACCAGAGGATCTGGGTCTCAAACGAAAATACAATAAACAAGCATTTTTAAAGGAAAAAAAATGTTGTTGTTCACCAAAAAATAAATCAGGCAATTGTACCTTTGGCTCCACAAAATGCGCTCCAGAACAGCTACTCACGTGTTGTTGGAGCTCGGCCACCTCCAGAGAGAGTCCCTGCAGGCGTTGAGCCAAATCCTGAACCGACACCATGATGGAAACTGGAGGTCTTTCCTTAGAGATATTTTTGGGCTGGACTTACTGTTATGATCTGCTACAAGCACTAAGGAAAGACAGGAGATCTTACCCTACGATAGAACTAAGCTAGATCCCTACGATGTAACGGGGAACCTGATCCTGCGATCAGACCCGCTAAAGTCCTCAGCTAGTCTGAACGAAGACCTATAGATGTGAGGGAGGGATCCCTACAAGAACTAGGGACTGGGAGAAAGATGGACACCTCCTAGCAGAAATTGTAGCAGTAAAAAGACAAACAAACAACATAGAACATAGAGGTCAAAAGACCTAGCTAAACTGACTGAGAAAGGTTACAAAGCACCTGGCTAGCTTAAGAGTAGAAATTACAATGAAGTCCAGCATGGCCAGAAGGGCGGAGCAGGATTAAATAGGCAAAAAAGGTCATGTGACCAGCAAAATAGAAAAAACCTAACAGGAGAGTTCTAACAATTTGGCCCGCGGCACCAGCACCGCCACCCTTATGTGGGGCCATTATTCTGTATGGAGGACTATGTGGGGCCATTATTCTGTATGGAGGACTATGTGGGGCCATTATACTGTATGGAGGACTATGTGGGGCCCATTATACTGTATGGAGGACTATGTGGTGCCCATTATACTGTATGGAGGACTATGTGGGGCCCATTATTCTGTATGGAGGACTATGTGGGGCCCATTATTCTGTATGGAGGACTATGTGGGGCCCATTATTCTGTATGGAGGACTATGTGGGGCCCATTATTCTGTATGGAGGACTATGTGGGGCCCATTATACTGTATGGAGGACTATGTGGAGCCCATTATTCTGTATGGAGGACTATCTGGGTCCCATTATACTGTATAGAGGACTATGTGGGGCCCATTATTCTGTATGGAGGACTATGTGGGGCCCATTATATTGTATGGAGGACTATGTGGGGCCCATTATTCTGTATGGAGGACTATGTGGGGCCATTATAGTGTATGGAGGACTATGTGGGGCCATTATAGTGTATGGAGGACTATGTGGGGCCATTATAGTGTATAGAGGACTATGTGGGGCCCATTATTCTGTATGGAGGACTATGTGGGGCCATTATAGTGTATGGAGGACTATGTGGGGCCATTATACTGTATGGAGGACTATGTGGGGCCATTATACTATATACTGGTTGGCCCACGACTTTGTCCAAGTTTTTAATTTTGGCCCTCTGTGTGTTTGAGTTTGACATCCCTGGTCTAGATCAAACCTAGTCAAAGGTATAGAATTTTTAACCATCTTTGCGCCGAGGATTATGTGTGAACACCTTTTTTTGTGCCATCCAAATGTAAACGTCCAGCAATGTAAAAAAAAAAACGTGAAGAGGACAGGACCTAACTGGTGGTGGAGACTGATGACGTCGTGCCGAAAAGAAGATACGTGCTCTCGGAAAAGTAATAAATTCTACAAACCTCAGCCAAAAGTGAATTTTTAGTTTTATTTTTTAAAAAAGAAAAGTTGCAAAAGTTAGAAGTGGTTCATAAATCGAGGAAAGTATCACCACAGTAAATAAAGCCGCACATGTTACAAGCAGAAGCCCAATGTCCTTTTTGTCCTCGTATCTGCGCTTCTGTGGTCTATAACATGTTCCTTCAGAAGTTCTCTATTTCCTCAGAACTTTCTGCAGTCGATCTCGGGCTTGCTTCAGTCTTGCTGTCTCCTCATTAACCTGCTTAGTAACCTGTTGCACTATTCTCTCAGATGGATCTTCTTCCGACATCTTTTTAATTCGGGACTCCGCTTCTTCAATGCACGTCTGTAGGAACTCCATGATTTTGCGGTCAGTTTCGGGGTTTGGTTCTTGGTTTATCTCAGTGTAGTTTTCCAGTGGGATGAAGTGAGTTGACTGTAACTTTTCAAGCTTTTGGATAAATTCTGCAGCGTTCCCGGAGGACGAGTGTGTGATCACAATGATTGGCCGAATCCCTGTAAGTGCAAAAAAAAAAAATCTCATAGTGAAATGAATCTGGTTTCATAAAGGTAATTGGGACCATCCTACACCCCCTGGAGATCAGGTAAATTACTGGGATGGAAAAATAATTGGGAAACCAAAGAAAGGAATAAAAGACAAAACGAAAAATATTTCTTGTTCTAGACTATACATGTCAAACTCTGGCCCGCAGGGTGGTCTTATTTGGCTCGCAATACCAGAACCACAAATCCTATGTGGGACCCATTATTCTGCATGGAGGACTATGTGGGGCCCATTACTCTGTATGGAGGACTATGTGGGGCTATTATACTGTATGAAGGACTATGTGGGGCCCATTATACTGTATGGAGGACTATGTGGGGCCCATTATTTTGTATGGAGGGCTATGTGGGCCCATTATACTGTATGAAGGACTATGTGGGGCCCATTATACTGTATGGAGGACTATGTGGGGCCCATTATTCTGTATGGAGGACTATGTGGGGCCATTATACTGTATGAAGGACTATGTGGGGCCCATTATTCTGTATGGAGGACTATGTAGGGCCCATTATTCTGTATGGAGGGCTATGTGGGGCCCATTATTTTGTATGGAGGGCTATGTGGGCCCATTATACTGTATGAAGGACTATGTGGGGCCCATTATACTGTATGGAGGACTATGTGGGGCCCATTATTCTGTATGAAGGACTATGTGGGGCCCATTATACTGTATGGAGGACTATGTGGGGCCCATTATTCTGTATGGAGGACTATGTGGGGCCATTATACTGTATGAAGGACTATGTGGGGCCCATTATTCTGTATGGAGGACTATGTAGGGCCCATTATTCTGTATGGAGGGCTATGTGGGGCCCATTATTCTGTATGGAGGACTATGTGGGGCCCATTATTCTGTATGGAGGACTATGTGGGGCCCATTATTCTGTATGGAGGACTATGTGGGGCCCATTATTCTGTATGGAGGACTATGTGGGGCCCATTATTCTGTATGGAGGGCTATGTAGGGCCCATTATTCTGTATGGAGGGCTATGTGGGGCCCATTATTCTGTATGGAGGACTATGTGGGGCCCATTATTCTGTATGGAGGACTATGGGGGGCCCATTATTCTGTATGGAGGACTATGTTGGGCCCATTATACTGTATGGAGGACTATGTGGTGCCCATTATACTGTATTGAGGACTATGTTGGGCCCATTATTCTGTATGGAGGACTATATGGGGCCCATTATACTGTATGGAGGACTATGTTGGGCCCATTATTCTGTATGGAGGACTATATGGGGCCCATTATACTGTATGGAGGACTACGTGGGGCCAATTATTCTGTATGGAGGACTATGTGGGACCATTATACTGTATGGAGAACTATGTGGGGCCATTATACTGTATGGAGGACTATGTTCGGCCCATTATTCTTTATGTAGCACTATGTGGTGCCCATTATACTGTATGGAGGACTATGTGGGGCCCATTATACTGTATGGAGGACTATGTGGTGCCCATTATTCTGTAAGGAGGACTATGTGGGGCCCATTATTCTTTATGTAGCACTATGTGGTGCCCATTATACTGTATGGAGGACTATGTGGGGCCCATTATACTGTATGGAGGACTATGTGGTGCCCATTATTCTGTAAGGAGGACTATGTGGGGCCCATTATATTGTATGGAGGACTATGTGGTGCCCATTATTCTGTAAGGAGGACTATGTGGGGCCCATTATATTGTATGGAGGACTATGTGGTGCCCATTATTCTGTATGGAGGACTATGTGGGGCCCATTATATTGTATGGAGGACTATGTGGGGCCCATTATTCTGTATGGAGGACTATGTGGGGCCCATTATATTGTATGGAGGACTATGTGGGGCCCATTATTCTTTATGGAGGACTATGTGGTGCCCATTCTACTGTATGGAGGACTATGTGGTGCCAATTATTCTGCATGGAGGACTATGTGGGGCCCATTATAGATCTGCATTATCAGTGTCATTCCTCGGACAAGAGTAGTGCCGATTTTGAAAAAAAAAAAGGAAATACTTTTTCTTCTGGTATTAGACAAACCCTTAACTTTCTCCAATCAGAGATTAAGTACAGCATCTTATTGTACGTTAATATTCATAAGAAGGGGGTGGTTCTCTCACTGTCTGACTGCCAGGCAGAGTTGAAGGAGGAATGAGGGAGGAGCCTCTGAGTGGCCGAGTGATGGAGGAATTTGTCCGGTGTAGCTTATATGGCCGACAGTGGTAGATATCAGCCAGCTACTTCCTTATTCAAAAATTAAAGGCAGGAGACATAGCTACTTCTAAAAACTACAAAAAAACACCAGGAGATTAACTGGATGACACCATGAAGTGGTAGACACCTACCTGTGATATTGACCGTCACTTTGCCTACTAAGCCAGTATAACCAAACACCGCCAAGCCGTGCACACCTACCTGTAATGCTGTAAGCGTCTTCCATGAGCCTCTCGATTTCAGCATTTTCAGTCCACTTGTTTTCGCAGCTGAAATAAAATATTTCCTTTCAGACACGTTCCTCTCGATGTAAAAATAAATCGAACCGAGGAGAGAAACACTTCTTTCTCAGCAAACAAGCTTTCGTAAGAGCGTACGTCCATGATTATGTCATCTATCACCCGACGAAAGAGCAAAATGTTTATATATATCGGGTGATTAGATTGTGTGTGCCGGCATAAAAATTATTGTTATTGACAACACATTTTTTTTTATTTTGGCAATGATTTTTTTTTTTCCAGATCATAAGCTTTATTAAAAATAACAATTAGAAATCTTGCAATTCTCACACCGGCCACTGGGGGCTTTTTTAGACTCTAACTTCCTGTTATTCCAGGAAGTGCACATGAACATTAGCTGCAATGATCAGACTCTGGCCCTATCTGTTGTATTGAAGCATCTAATGAGCGTGTGAAAACTCATTGTGAAGGTAAAGGGAGCAAGGACATCACTTATTGTGATTTCTGGATACTGTGTTATTAGCTGTCTACAGAGATGTTATCAAGCATTGTAACCCTGTCTCTGATGACTATGTGACTGCTGAAAACTCTGGAAGTATAATACTAAAATTGCCCTAGTAGTCCGTGTAAAAATGATAAGATTACAAAATTTTTATTTAATAAAAAAAAAAAAAAAAGTGATATGAAAATTGCTAAAAATGATTTAAACAGGCGGTCACATTCTGACGGCTCATTCCCTTTAAGTCATTCATGCCATTCAAACCCCATGTACCAGACCAATCAGAGTCTTCAAAAATGTAATAACCTAAAAAAAAAAATTAAGAAATGGTGTTACCTCTGTACTAACACGGGGACCACGAGATCTGTGGGTTCTCTTCGTTCCTCTTCATTATATACGCTGTAAGCTTCTTTTACGGATATTCCAGTCCAGGTCACTTTCCCCATTTCTCGAAGACGCCCTAACGGGACAAGAGACAGGTGAGGTTGGAGTAACAGACCAGGAAAACTTCTACGTGTGTGACGAGCCTCGGCCACTGTCCAAACCCCTGGGGTCTCCCTGAATACAAGGCTAACTGGCAATGATGTGGGCACAATAAATTCACAAGCGAATATGGTGGTGCTGCACCCTAAAATCAGCTCCAGAACCACGTCTGGAAAAATCGCTCAAAAAAACTGCTTGAAAAACTCCTCCTTTTCTCTCTGTACACAAAGACTTTCTGGTGAGTTTTCAGAGCAGGTTTTTGAGAAGTTTTTGTTGTTTGGATGAGAATTTGGAGAGTTTCCTCTGAGTTTCTACTCCAAAAACTCCCTTGAAAAACTCAGTGTGCACATAGACTTCTATTGAAAAAAAACACTTTCCTGGGCATATGTTCAGGTTTTTTAATGTTTTTTCCACTTTAGGTTTTGAAAAATGCCTGCTGGGAAAAAAAAGAAAATTAGGAAGTGCAGGTCACTTAGTTGAAGCTGCTCCAAACAAGGCACTGTGCACTCAAAATACTGCAAAAAAAAAAAAAAAAAAGCTTTGGGAAAAATAAAAACTTTTCAACACCGTTTCAGAATATTAATATTTACTTCAAAAACTCCACAAGAGAAGCAAGTTTCTTTAAGTGGTTTCCAAGAGAAAGCATAAAAAAACCTTCTGTGTGCCCATACTATAGCCTGAGGGTCTTTTTGCAGAGATTTTAGAGCGGAAACTGAGTAGTAACTCCAAGTTTTTGAGGGAGATTTTGTAGTTTCAGCACCAAAAACTCAGCAAAAACTTGACCTGATGCTCTTAGTTCAGGTCATGAAAGGGCCAAGAATTTCAGCCATAATACAGATCAGAAAATACAGCCCCAATATGGCCGAGTGAACCGTCATTTACTATCTGTTGGGTTATAGAGGCTGTCCATTGCGACTGACTTCCACATAACTGCCAATTGTGTATGCATACGCCAATTATAATGAGGGCAATCTGGGTTACCGCTCTGGGCCCGATACTCAAAGGGGGCCCATGGCCAGATTGCCCCTGGGGCTCTGCTGCCGATGATACATAATGGCAGCGCAGCTCCCGTCCCCTCTGCAGTGATGTGACAGCGCGATGACATCATCAGCTGGCGTCGGCGCAATTACGTCATCGCGCCAGCATGTACGTGATGGCCAGTAGCAGTGGAGCTTCAGGTACCAGAGCAGAGTGCGGCGGGAATGGGAGCGAGGTGAGTATGTCTATATGTTTTTATTTTATTAATGTGTGTATGGAATGTGGGGCTCATACTGTAAATAGGAGGTGATATGGGGGCACACAATGCATACAGGAGGCTATGTGCAGGCTCATACTGTATACAGGAGGCTATGTGCAGGCTCATACTGGATATAAGAGGCTACATGGGGCTCATACTGGATATAAGAGGCAATGTGCAGACTCATACTGTATATAGGAGGCTATGTACGGTCTCATACTGTATATAGGAGGCTATTTGAGGCTCATACTGGATATAGGAGGCTATATGGGGCTCATACTGGATATGAGAGGCTATATAGGGCTCATACTGTATATAGGAGGCTATATTGGGCTCATACTGTATATAGGAGGCTATATGGGGCTCATACTGTATATAGGAGGCTATGTGGGGGCTCATACTGTATCTAAGAGGCTATGTGTGGGCTCATATTGGATATGGGAGGCTATGTATGGGCTCATACTGGATATAGGGAGCTATGTGCGGGCTCATGGCTCATACTGTATATAGGGAACTATGTGTGCACTCATACTGTATATAGAGAGAATATGTGAGGGCTTATACTGTATGCTATGTGCAGACTGATACTGTATATAGGAGACTATAGGGGGCTCATACTGCATATAGGGAGCTATATAGGGTGTATACTGTACATAGTTATGCGAGTGCTCATACTGTATGTATGGGGCTGATACTATATGTATGGGGCTGTGTGGTGGCTCATACTATATATTGAGGTCTGTGAGCACTCATGCTGCATATAGGGGGCTATGTGGGGGCTCATATTGTATATAGGAGGCTATGCGGGGGCATATATACAGTATATACACGGTAGGATAGTCCATGTCCATAGTATGAGGTATACGGATGTTTTGTGGTTTTTAAGGGGTTGCCCACTACTTGGACAACCCCTTCTCATCCCCCACGTTTGGCCCCGATAAAATAAAAAAAGTCTATAATCATCTCCGGTGTTGACGCCGTTCCATATGGTGTCGGCACTCACGGTCTCTGGGCTCTTGTTCGGGTTTTTTTCTGGTCAGATTGTTGAAAAATATTGATGATATATATATGTATACTCCTCAGCCCACTAGTATCTATATTGTATATACTTATATAGGTTCATTACATATTATCTGATCCGCTATAGAGGAGGCCTGGGCAGTTAGAGTAGTGGTCGGACTACATAGGGGCAGTCGCCGAGGAGCGGGGACACCATACCGATTCAACTTAGGGTGCCAACCTCCACTGTCAGGAGGGGCATTGTGAAGGGTAAAACTAGTCCATATCTCCCCTCATTTCTGATTTTTTTATTTTAATCACTGTTTTACCGTGTGAATGTGTGCGCATTTATTTATGTGTGCAGTTATGTCTTCATGTATTGGGGATTTAAATTAACTAAATAGAATTTTTTTAAGGTTTATTTTTGTTATGGTTTACATGTTTAAGGGCCCCATAGGTTGATCGAATTGGTTGTTGATTGTGGGGGCTCATGCTGTATATAGGGGGCTATGTGGGAGCTCATGCTGTGTATATGGGGCTATGTGGGTGCTCATACTGTATAGGCTATGTAAGGGCTCATATTGTATATATAGAGGCTATGTGGGGACTCATACTGTACATTGGAGGCTATGGGGGCTCATACTGTATATAGGGGGCTGTGTGGGGGCTCATACTGTATATAGAGGGCTCATACTGTATATAGGGGCTGTGTGGGGGCTCATACGATATATAGGGGGCTATGTGAGGGCTCGTCTAGTATATAATCGGCTTATCCCGTCTGTCTGTCCAGGAAATCCCACGTCACTGATTGGTCCGGCCGCAGCCAATCAGCGACGCGGGATTTCAGAACAAGATGGCAGCCGTTAGCGGCTCATTTGCCGCACGGAGGTCAGCGGCATGCAGCCGGGAGATGACCTGCGCTAGCCGGTCATATCCCGGCTGCTCGCAGCAGAAGTACCCCGACCGGCAGCCTAGGCGGCGCCGCTCCCCGGTCCTCACTAACACGGTTCGCTGATTGGTCGCGGCCGCGGGAATTACGTGCTGCCTGTGCGTGGTCAGCGATGTTGTCACAAGCAGTATTGACAACATGCCGTAATTACAAAATTCATTAGGGGCCCCGGGGGGATACATTGGGGGGTTAATTTAAAGTAGTGCACAACCCATTTAAACACTGCTTCGCTGATTAGTCGCGCCCGGTCGGCCGCATACATATTCTAGAATACCCGATGCGTTAGAATTGGGCCACCATCTAGTACTGTATATAGGGGACTGTGTGGGGGTTCATACTTATATAGGGAGCTAGGTGGGGCATATACTGTATATAGGAGGATGTCAGCATACTTAATTATGCTCAATATTAAGTCATACAATTATTAAGATTTTTTTATATTATGTTAATATTAATATTGAGCAGAATTAATTTCAGCCTATTGGATCGGCCTCCACAACTGTCATGGTCTCTCATGTGGCCCCTCAGGAAAATTAATTTCCCACCCCTGCTCTATTTTATATAGCGCTATGTTTTGTATGGTGATATACACAAGGGAAAAAATTGTGCGGTGCGCGACGCTATCTCTATCGTTTTCCATCTACGGATGTGCACCAAAGCACTTGCGTGTTACTCACATGACCTATCACATGATCTATCAAAGGGGATCATGTGACCTGTCACATGATACATTCGGTGGGGTGGGGGGGGCGCCTTCTAAACTGCCCGGGGCTCTGGCTAATCTTAATCCACCCCTGTGTGCATGCAACATGATCCGTGCTGCTCATCTCCAGATACTGAAGTATGCAGTGCCGATCACATCACATCTGCACATACCTGCCAGTTATACATGTGACATGGTCAGTGCTGCTCACCTCCAGATGTAGAAGTGTGCGGTGCCGATGACATCACGTCTGCACATACCTGCCAGTTACACACGTGATCAAAATTGTTGGTACCCCTCGTTTAATGAAAGAAAAACCCACAATGGTCACAGAAATAACTTGAATCTGACAAAAGTAATAATAAATTAAAAATCTATGATAATGAACAAGTGAAATTCAGACATTGCTTTTCAACCCTGCTTCCACAGAATTTAAAAAAAAATTAAACTCATGAAATAGGCCTGGACAGAAATGATGGTGCCCCTGAAAATAATGTGACAAAAGGGACATGTTAAATCAAGCTGTGTCCACTAATTAGCATCACAGGTGTCTACAATCTTGTAATCAGTCAGTGGGCCTGTATATAGGGCTACATATACTCACTGTGCTGTTTGGTGACATGGTGTGTACCACACTCAACATGGACCAGAGGAAGCAAAGGAAAGAGTTGTCTCAGGAGATTAGAAAGAAAATTATAGACACGCATGTTTAAAGGAAAATGTTATAAGACCATCTCCAAGCAGCTTGATGTTCCTGTGACTTCTAAAGAGATTAAAGGTTAACTTCAAGTTCAAGGAACATCAGTGTCAGATCGCACCATGCGTCGTTGTTTGATACAAAGTGGACTTCATGGGAAGCGACCAAGGAGAACACCATTGTTGAAAAAAAATCATAAAAAAGCCAGACTGGAATTTGCCAAACTACATGTTGACAAGCCACAAAGCTTCTGGGAGAATGTCCTATTGACAGATGAGACAAAAATGGAAGTTTTTGGCAAGGCACATCAGCTCTATGTTCACAGACGTAAAAATGAAGCATATCAAGAAAAGAACACTGTCCCTGCTGTAAAACATGGTGGAGGCTCTGTTATGTTCTGGGGCTGCTTTGCTGCATCTGGCACAGGGTGTCTTGAATCTGTGCAGGGTACAATGAGATCTCAAGACTATCAAGGGATTCTAGAGAGAAATGTGCTGCCCAGTGTCAGAAAGCTTGGTCTCAGTCGCAGGTCATGGGTCTTGCAACAGGATAATGACCCAAAACACACAGCTAAAAACACCCAAGAATGGCTAAGAGGAAAACACTGGACTAATCTGAAGCGGCCTTCTATGAGACCTGACCTAAATCCTATTGAGCATCTTTGGAAAGAGCTGAAACATGGAAAAGGCAACCTTCAACCACGAGACAACTGGAGCAGTTTGCTCATGAGGAGTGGGCCAAATACCTGTCGAGAGGTGCAGAATTCTCATTGACAGTTACAGGAATCATTTGATTGCAGTGATTGCATCAAAAGGTTCAACAAAATATTAAGTTAAGAAGAACCATCATTTCTGTCCAGGCCGATTTCATGAGTTTATTTTTTTTTTTTCAATTCTGTGGAAGCAGAAAAGCAATGTCTGACTTTCATTTGTTCATTTTCATAGATTTTTAAATTTATTATTACTTTTGTCACATTCAAGTTATTTCTGTGACCATTGTGGGTTTTTCTTTCATTAAACGAGGGGTACCAACAATTATGACCACGTGTGTATACATGTGACATGATCCGTGCTGCTCACCTCCAGATGTAGAAGTGAGCGGTGCTGATGACATTGTCAAGGTAAAATATATATATTATAGAAAATCAATTAGTTTCTTTTAACAGATTACCTAATCAGTGTGAATTAATAAAGAGATGATGGAATAATCTATGTGTATGTATGTATGCAAATGTGTATATGCACATGGATTATGTTAATAGTTAATGAATATATAACTAACAGTTTCTGTTTTTATTGTAGACATGAACAACTAAATGATTTCCTGGGAATGACGCATGCATGTGCATGGCTGATAACAGGGAGATTCATGTTGAGTTGGCAAAGATGGCGCTGAGAGACGACTTCACCCCTCCCATCGGAATTCCTAAGGCGCTACTGAAGCCAAGAGATACATGGATGAGCAAATTGCAGTGTGCAAAGTTATCAGAAAGAGCAATGAATTTTACTAATCCAACCTAGAAGTAGAATACTATATAACCCCATATCTACGTAATAAAGTATGCCATTTTGCGTGGTTCAGTCTCTGAGTGAAGTTTTTCAACCAGATTAGCAAATTTGGTTAATTAGCTTCTCTGCATGCACTCGGACATCTTTAATTTGGAGGAGAGCAGTTACCTAGTGTATCTTAAATTGGTGAAACCTCCACAAATGGTGCCGTGACTGGGATCACACTCGAGGGGACTCTAGGTCTTGGGGTGCCCATCACCGGACCACCTACGGACGAGCCGGGACTGCTCAAAGCGAGAGCCTGATCAACTCTCATCACTGAATACGGTAAGTCTGCAGATTTAATGAATCCGTAGTACTTATTCGTATTTTGAGTGGTCTCCGGTGAGTTTGTGGTGTCTAGATTGGCCCTTAGGGACAGCCCGTGCGACTGGGCGAGTTCCCGCTGTGTGATTCCAAGAACTCTGGTGTGTAGTTGCTCCTGACTAACTGCTGCTCGGTGGTTTCTGAGATGTCCCGTCCCATTAGAATGATCTTTGTACGCAGGGGCGTACAAGTATACACTTGAGAATTTAGGAAAATTTCTTTGTTTATAATGCAGTCACGCGGGGAGTGACGTTGCTGATAAGTCGTGTATTAAGACGCTATTAGGGCGCGGGCATGCAGGGTTAACCAATGCTCTATTAAGACGTGGAATACGCAGGGAGCCAAGTGCATCGTTAAGCCATATATTAAGACGTCATTAGGACGCGGGTGCGCGGGGTGTTCAGTGCTTCATTAAGTCGTAAAAGAATCAATGCAGTACTTGGTAGGGAGTGTAGGGACCTGTTACAATTCTACTTGTGTATCAGCTGCCTGGTCTGATCAAAAGACTAAGGGGACGGGACACCTGGAGCCAAAATCATGGAAAAACTAAAGACATTGTTTGTGTCGCAGGGGTTGCTCGATCAGGAGCGACAGGACCCCAAAGATAGAGTTGCTAGAAGAGAAGGAAGGAAATATGTAGAGAAAACCAAAAAAGTAATGTCATTGTGTGGGTTGTACCCGGGGGGTAGATTACAGTACGAGATGTTGAATGCAGCAATTTGCAAAAACAGGGGAAAACTGGAAGATAATGGGTTGTTGCAAAGTGCATACATGTGGAAAAAGGTTGCGCTGAGTTTATCGAAAGAAGGGTTTGTGGAGATTGAGGACAGGGATAACAAAGGAACATAACTAGTTATTTCTGTTAGAGAGATGCCTCCGCTACCGCCCTATAATAGCGGCGCAATGAATTGTTGGGTGTGTTCTAATTGTGGCCAGCAGAATCCATGGTCTGCAGATTATTGTGTTGCATGTCACGCGCCCCATCCAGGAGGCCCACCCCTCGCTACTACCCAAGCCACTCCTAGTGCCCCATCCTCATCCATTATACTTATGTCTGCCCAAAATTTCAACCCGTCCTGCAACGGCCATGTTACTACACCCATTGCATCACCTCCGGCCTCTGACCAGACGCCAGTGGGTGTGCTCCTTCCCAGTGGCACACACCCTCCCTGTAGTGTGCTTCCTTCCGGTGGTGGCCATCTTGGCGCACCCGGAATACAGGCCACAATACACACTACACCCGGAACATCAACCGCAACATTTACTCCTATACCAGTGGGTCCGGTTGTCACTCCGGATGGTGCGTACTATGTTCCAAAAGACTATGTCCCTCTCTATCCTCATTTGCCTAGTGCCAAAAATCTATTTAATAGTCCAGAGTTCCGGCATGCCCTTAACCGAAGGAGAAATACTATTGAACCGGGGGAGCCGGGGGATGAAGAGGCGGCAGCACCACCAGCACCACCACCATCAGCGTCCACACCAATAAGCGATCCAGAAGGTAAACCGGCTCGTGTGACATTTCGTACACCAATATCAGAATTCTCTCCGGATCGGGAGGATTCCTGTGCCAACCTTTCAGATGAAGAATACCCACAGGTGTGGAAACCATGGACAGAAAGAATGATTATGAAGTCATCAACGGTACTAACAGCAGGTCTGGGGATCTGGTAACACAGCGGGTGGATGCTATAGTTAATGCAGCAAACCCTAGATTACAACATAGGGGAGGAGTGGCCAAGACTATTGTGCAACCCGGAGGTAATGCTATTCAGGATGACTGTAACAGCATTGTACATTCTTCAGGACCAGTCAAGGCTACACACCTGGTAGCCACCAGACCAGGGAGATTACCATGCAGGCTTATCATTCATGCAGTAGGTCCAGTGTATGATGAAGATCATCATGATCAGTGTGTGTGTCACAACTCAGAGCTACAATCAACAATATTCTGAACTTTGCTGGAACAAGGAACCTTAATTCTATTGCTCTTCCGGCTATAAATTCTGGAATGTATGGATTTCCTATGCAAGCCTGTGCCCAAGCAATAGTCCAAGCTATACGGGAGTAGACTCACAATCTACAAGGGATGGGTGAGGATACAGTAGGTGGGGGTAGAGGAGGTCATGCAGTGATGTGGTGGAGCGGCGGTTACTGCAGGTTGTAGGCTTTTCGGAAGAGGTAGGTCTTCAGGTTTCTTTTGAAGGCTTCCATGGTAGGCGAGAGTCTGATATGTTGGGGTAGAGAGTTCCAGAGTAGGGGGGGATGCGCGGGAGAAATCTTGTATGCGATTGTGAGAAGAGGAGATAAGAGGGGAGTAGAGAAGGAGATCTTGTGAGGATCGGAGGTTGCGTGCAGGTAAGTACTGGTAAGATAACCCAAATTAACTATTTCCTGGACAAACAAGCCCACCTCCTGTTGCTGTGTTGCCGGTATCTCCCTCAACATCTTCTCAGTCAAAATCTCCAGTGCCAGATCACCATAATAGATATGTGGCATTCACACCCTCACAAGTTAATCAAGTGATTAGTCAACTACCTGACCCAGACAGACACCCTATGGCGTTCTACAGAAGAATCAGACAAATTCAACAAACTTATTCAGCCACTTGGAAGGATCTTCATGAAATCACTAGCATTAGAGCGGGAGATGCCTTTTGGCCAATAATTCAAGTAGCTCTGCATGACAGCCAAGTGACAGACAAGGAGACTTACCAATCAGGAGGAGCTTTTGGTCAACAACTTCAGCAATGGGCCAAGGAGCGGCTCACAGACTACCAGTGTATCGGACTGTACTCAAGAATCAGGGGAGAATGTCGAAAAATTTTACAGCAGAATCCATACTCTGGTCAAGGATCAAGGGTTCGATGAAGCTCAGAGGATCCAACAGAATCTGCTAGTCACTTCATTTGTTAGGGGACTCAAAGAGTAAATCTCAGCGAAGATTACAGACTCCAGACCAGAATATGTGGACATGTCCCCGTGAAAGGTACTCCTCATTGCTAAAGCTATAGAGAAACAATTGAATGCTGTACCAAGGCCTGCTCCAGGGCCTACTCCAGCACCTACACCGACTCCTGTTCCTGATCCTGCTCCAGCTGCTCTAGCAGTCTATCAACCTGCAGATAATCAACAAGAACAGTTGCCATATTCCCCAGGATACCCACAACAACTATACCGCTCACCCCTGTCGCAGAGTGCATCTTCTTACAGTCACCACTGTACTTACGAGAGCTTCAAATCAGCAAGATATCTTGAGTAAACAGTATTTTTTTCTTAATACTGGATAAACATGAGATACAATTCAGTGTCACACAGTCCGTGTGCTGCTGACATAACACATTCAGGAAAAAAAAAGAAAAACAGGAAATAAAAACAACCAACAATTGAGAGCTTTCCTCCCCCACATTACAGCAAGCATATAACTTTACACACTATCGCCATCTGCTGTCTGGTTAGTATAAAGTCCTCCTTTCACTTATAATAAGTCCTAATCTGTTGCATATGCCAACAACCCCCACAATGGATGGGTCCTCCACAAATGTACAGATGACCGAGTTTAAGACTAAGGGAACCAATCTGTCATCGTTGTAACCAACCAGGTCATTTCAGAAGAGGATGTCCAGAGAATAGAGGGGATCCTTTCTAAGGCTCGATGACACTCTCCTACAACCCGCAATTTGAAAGAAGAGATTCTCCACGCTACCAAGGGAATCCACGGTACTCCCGCCAAGAGTATAGACAGCCATCACGGCAGCCACCACAGAGAGAGTATGAGACAATGAGTATGAGATCAGTAATACGGTCAAGAGATTTACCCCATGAATCGCTTATATCTGATGATTTCCTTTCATGTGTGGGAGTGGATGGAAAACCATACTCATCCCGACTAACATTTCCATTGCCTATTGGGAAAGAACAGAAGCTGCTGGCCAGATTGCTCGTTTCAGACACCTGCCCGCTTAATTTGTTGGGAGCAGATCTACTCCAGAAGTCAAATGCTCAGATATCATATGATGAGAATGGAATGCATCTAGATGTCTCCACTCCGTTATCATTAGAGGAACAAACAAAGGTACATGCCCTCCCTCATCCAATTTGCAACAACCGCCATACCACAGCATTATCTTGACTGCATACTACCTGAACTCTGGTCTCAAGGTCCTGATGATATAGGCCGGCTGCCTGTCCCGCCAGTCCAAGTTTTCCTGAAAGAAGGTACTCCATTGTTTCCAGTGAAGAAGAAAACTGCAAGAGGAGAACCGGATAAATTTAGGATGGTGCAAGATCTGAGAACTGTGAATGCAGTTACAATCCTGGAGACCCCAGTGGTGCCAAATCCACATACATTACTCAGTGAAATTCCCCCTGAGGCAACGTATTTTACAGTAATCGACTTTGCAAACGCCTTCTTCAGTGCGCCTCTGCATCCAGACTGTCAGTATCTTTTTGCTTTGACACACAGAGGAGTACAGTACACCTGGACCGTTATGACTCAAGGAGCTCAGAACTCTCCTCATCACTTCACACTGGCCTTAACTACTTGTCTCCAACCCTGGAAGAGTGAGGACCCTGAAGTCACATTGATACAATATGTCGATGATCTACTCGTCCCGATGACCAAACTTGCCACAGGTTCAGCTATTCTTTGCTCCAATTTCTGGCCACCATCGGATGCAAAGTTACTCTGCGAAAGCTACAATGGTGTTCTACCAAAGTTGTGTTTTTAGGTCATTGCATATCCCAAGGTACCAAGCATCTCACTGAAGAGTGGAAAACTGCCATCCGTGACATCCCGTACCCGATAACTGTCAAACAACTCCAAGCTTTCCTGGGAATGGTCTCATACTGCAGGCAGTGGATCCCTAACGCGTCAGTTCTCATGCAACCTCTATATGACGGGTCCACTCTTCTGAGCTTGACCTGCATTTTGACCAAGAAGCTGAGGATGCAAAAGGACCAGTTGAAAGAACTCATCATTTCAGCCCCTGCACGGGGGATTCCCAACTATGAATTTCCATTCTTTCGTTTTGTCTCTGAAGCGTGTCGCCACGCCTCAGGAGTTCTGGCACAATATCATGGAGGCCACATGAGACCCATCGGATATTATTCCAGGAAATTGGATCCAGTGGCGCAAACAGCTCCAACATGTCTCAAAGCAGTGCTGGCAGCTACAGAACTCCTCCGCAGAACAGCAGATGTTGTACTTGGCCATCCTACAACTATACTGGCCCCTCATGATTTGAAAGCTATCCTTGCACAAACCCAGCACAACCATCTATCTATGCAACGTCGTGGCAGAATCCAATGTGAGCAACTTTTACCAGAAAATATAGCTCTTCGGTGATGTACTGTCTTGAACCCCTCCACTCTGCTTCCTCTGTCAAGGGGGGACTGCTCTGAAGACTTAGGGGGGACCTCAGAAGACCATGAATAACCTGATTCAAGTGACCATGATTACCTTGCGGTCATGAAGGCAGAAACCTCTCACCTACCTACTGTCATTGAGCAGCCACTGCCTGAAGCGGATCTGATACTGTATACTGACGGGTCCAGATATGCAGATGAATATGGAATTTACCATACCGGATATGCGGTGGTGTTCCCACCAACGGTTGTTTCTGCTGGACCACTGCCATCTTATATGTCAGCTCAAGAGGCCGAACTGTATGCTCTGACCGAAGCATGCAAGTGCGCAGAGAGTCGAGTGGCCGATATGTACACGGACTCGAGGTACGGATTCGGGATTGCCCACTACTTTGACCTGATATGGGCCCTGAGGGGCTACAAGACAGCCAGTGGAGCTCCAATCCGGAATGCAGCGGCAGTGAGAAGTCTGCTAGAAGCTCTGAAGTTACCTAGGCAAGTGGCTGTGATCAAAATTAAGGCTCATGGGAAACTGAATTCAGAGGAAGCCAAGGGGAATCATTTGGCTGACATTACAGCAAAAGCAGCAGCTATGGAACCAATATCTCCAGAGGAAGCAGAGGTGTCGGGGGGTACGGAGGTGTTTGTGCTCACCAGAAGTCAGACACAACGAGGGGATGAGGAAGAAACGGGAATGAGAAATTTGGGGTTGGAAGAAGAAGAGGAGGAAGAGGAGGAAGATGAAGAGGAGGAAAGACTGGAAGAGAATCCGACACACAGGACTTTAGTGGACCGGCAGAATGGGGTAACGGAAGAAGAAAAACAAGGATGGATCGGACGGGGAGGAACGTTTTGTAATGACGGAATCTGGAGAGTGGGAAGAAGAATATGTCTGCCAAGAGCACTGTATCCTGCAGTGGTTCAGTGGGCTCATGGAAAGGTACATTGAGGGAAAAATCAGATGATTTCAGCTATCAATAAACTCTATATTGCACCCGAGATCTCAGTTCTTGCTGCAAACTATACTAGAAGCTGTGAGATTTGTAACACTTGTAATCCCGGAAGAACAGAACATGTGCCAAAGAAGAAACTGGCAAAGTCACGGTATCCTTTCCAGAGAATCCAAATTGATCATATGCAATTACCCAAGTGTAGAAGATATGAATATGTTCTGGTGGTGGTGGATATGTTTTCCGGCTGGACAGAAGCATACCCAGTAGCCAACATGACCGCTAGCACTACAGTGAAAAGGCTTCTGGCAGAACTTATCCGCAGATTGGGGGTTCCAGAAGTGATTGAAAGTGATCAAGGACGCGCCGTCACTGCAGAAGTTACCAAATCAATCTGGGAGATGATTGGGGCGGATTTGGGCCTGCATACTCCTTATCATCCTCAAAGTAACGGCAAAGTTGAAAGGATGAATGGCACTTTGAAAAACAAAATTCCTAAAGCCAGTAAAGAATTGTCACTTCCATGGCCGGAGGTGCTGCCTATTGCCCTATACTCAGTCCGAAACACCCCGAGACAACCCACAGGGCTCACACCATATGAGATCTTGTTTGGGGGGCCACCTAGAATGGGTCAATATTACCCAGAGCAGCTTAGTTCAGGGAATGATAAGCTTGTGAATTTTGTTGTCGGACTTGCAAAAGAGTTAAAACTAAAACACATGCTCCAGTGTACTCTTCTATTCCAGACTCAGATCTTGAACCAGGTACTCACAGCATCCAGCCTGGAGATTTTGTCTGGATAAAGAATCACGTGCCAGATTTGAAGGGCCCTGCCAAGTGTTGCTTACATCACCTACGGCTGTGAAGGTCAAAGGCCGAACATCATGGGTCCACGCATCCCATTGCAAGAAGGTGGTCTCAGACCAACAACCCTGATGTTCCTTTGTCTGATGACAGTAGCTGGGGGGGAAGCCTTTGTTACGGTAACACATGCATTCCAAGCAATTATTACTAAAGAGAATGATATTCCAGTTTTCTGGTACAACACTTCCTTGAATGTGGTGACTACTTTCCAATTTGATTACTGTGGAATAGTATCTTGTAGGGCGTATGAGAGATTGAGTAGTGACTGATTAAGAGCTTTGTGGGTGGACGCTGACCAATATATCTGTGTCACTGACAAGCACTGGGGACAAAAATGTGATTACTGGGGCGCTGTAGGGTGGGCCACAGGTGACTACGACTGGGGAATGTGCCTTAACTAAAGCAATAATGTCTGTATACCTTATATCTGAGTCCCAGGAATCCAAAGAGGAAATAAAGGGTGCGTTTGCAGGTACATACAGGGCTAAGAGAGAAGTTAACCCCAAAGGCAGTTTTGACCCATATATATATATATATATATATATATATATATATATATATATATATATATATATATATATATATATATATATATATATATATATATATATATATATATATATATTATTATATTATATATATATATATATCTCGGAGTGCCTAGGGGGGTGCCAGACGAATTCAAGGCCCGAGACCAAGTGAAGGCGGGATTTGAGACCATAATACCCATAATAACCGTTAACAGGAATGTAGATTGGATAAATTACATGTATTATAACCAACAAAGATTTGTCAATTACACCAAAGATGACTTACAAGGGATAGCTGACCAACTAGCACCCACATCTACCATGGCCTTCCAAAACAGAATAGCTCTGGATATGTTACTTGCAGAGAAAGGAGGGGTATGCAAAATGATAGGTGAGCATTGTTGTACTTATATCCCAGACAATACCGGCCCCACAGGGGAAGTTACTAAGGCTCTCAAAAAATTGACAGATTTAAGAACTGGAAAGGAATTCAGGTGTCTGATCCCTGGAATAAATATTTTTCTTGGATGAGAGATTGGAAGAGTAGGTTAATCCAAGGGGGAATTATTTTACTAAGTGTGATAATTCCAATTAGTGTATTGCTAATCTGTGTGATTCCCTGTGTTAAGAGGATAATTGCCAAAACAGTGGATGCAGCAGTACCTGTCAGCGTCTTGTCCGAAGAATCTAATGAAGAGGCCTATGAACAAACTGTTCCCCTTACAACAAAGGTGCTGTACCAGAGAGATTACCGGAGGTAAATGGGTTTGTAAAATTAATGTCCATATTTCTCTTTTAGGGGAGGCCCTTGATTACCCAGTCACTAGATCTTTTAGGTACTCCATCCCTTTCCTGTAGGTCTTCGTTTGAGTTAGATTTAGGAAACGTCGGTGGGTCCGTCTAAAAGGGACGGGGTGCCCGGCACACCGTAGGGTTCCAGAATAGCCTTAACATAGGGTCAATTCCTTCTCCCACTCTGATTTTTAGCATATGGATATTAAAAGCAAATAATTGATTTTAGGGGGGTCTGTCAAGGTAAAATATATATATTATAGAAAATCAACTAGTTTCTTTTAACAGATTACCTAATCAGTGTGAATTAATAAAGAGATGATGGAATAATCTATGTGTATGTATGTATGCAAATGTGTATATGCACATGGATTATGTTAATAGTTAATGAATATATAACTAACAGTTTCTGTTTTTATTGTAGACATGAACAACTAAATGATTTCCTGGGAATGACGTATGCATGTGCATGGCTGATAACAGAGAGATTCACGTCGAGTTGGCAAAGATGGCGCTGAGAGACGACTTCATCCCTCGCATCGGAATTCCTGAGGCGTTACTGAGGCCAAGAGATACATGGATGAGCAGTGTGCAAAGTTATCAGAAAGAGCAATGAATTTTACTAATCCCACTGTAAGGCAGCACTAGTCATCATATTGGGGGATACTCGCTGCACCGGGTAAATTAAGCACACGTGCAATGTCCTTCCGGTATTTCACAATGCGGCCGTTTATTAATATCATAAACCGCAGTTCACACAGTCCATCTTAGCTTATCACCGGCATGTTTACACACTTAACATCCGGGAGTCTCTCAAGTAGCAGACAGGCCCAAGTGACAGCCTTCAGCAAGGTAATAAAATAGCAATGTCCATATCAATGTCCATATAACACAGTGTATTACCTTTGCCGGGTTTAGCTGCTGCAGTCCGTTACTCCGCCACCACTGTGGCTTTGCGGCTTCCCAGGTAGGGGGTCTCCAGCCGTCGTCCCGTCTAAGGCTACTGGAATGTTTCACTCACACACATCCCGTCTGCGCCTTTCTGGACTCTTCACCAAGCCTCTGCCTTCCAAGGCCACTAGTATCCACACAGGATCCAGTCTCGACCTTTCAGGTACCAGGCTTCACTCCAAAGCCGCTGCCTTCCAAGGTCACTGGTATCTACACAAAATCCAGCCTCGACCTTTCAGGCTGCCAGGCTCTACTCGGCCTCTCTAGGCCTCACACGGTCGGTGGCCCACACACACGGGAACAGGCCTCATGCCTCTCTCACAGAACACATCTGTCTCAAATTACCAGGGTTTATATATCCTGTGCACACACACACACACATACTGACAGGACCTTGCTGATGTCACAGTCATGTGATCAGTCAGCTGTGTGTATAGGTCCTGTGTGCTGTCCCAGTCATGTGTACAGCCCTTTACTGTGCATACAGGACCTGTATGATGTCACAGTCATGTGACCAGTCAGCTGAGGGAAAGGTATATGGTCAGGTAAAACACATCCTAGACCATTACCGTAATGCAAGCACGTCGCTGCATTACACCACCTAAAAGTAAAATACTATATAACCCCATGTCTACGTAATAAAGTATGCCATTTTGCGTGGTTCAGTCTCTGAGTGAAGTTTTTTAACCAGATTCGCAAATTTGGTTAATTAGCTTCTCTGCATGCACTCGGACATCTTTAACCCCTTCGCAACCTTGGGTTTTGTTGTTTTTGCTTTTTCGTTTTTTGCTCCCCTTGTTCCCAGAGCCATAGCGTTTTTATTTTTTGGACAATATGGCTGTGTGAGGGCTTATTTTTTGCGGGACAAGTTGTACTTTTCAACGCCATTACTAGTTTTACCATATCGTGTACGGGAAAACGGGAAAAAAATTCCAAGTGCGGTAAAATTGCAAAAAAGTGCAATACCACAGTTGTTTTTTTTTTTATTTTTTTTTTACCACGTTCACTGAATGCTAAAACTGACCTGCCCTTCTTATTCTACAGGTCATTACGAGTTCATAGACACCAAACATGTATAGGTTATTTTATATTTAAGTGGTGAAAAAAATTTCCAAAATTTGGTTAAAAAAAAAATAGCGCCATTTTCTAAGACCCGTAGCGTCTCCAGTTTTCGTGATCTGGAGCTAAGTCAGGGCTTATTTTTTGCGCGCCGGGCTGACGTTTTTATTGATAACATTTTGGGGTAGATCCGATGTTTTGATTGCCCGTTATTGCATTTTATTGCAATTTTGCGGCGACCAAAAAACGTAATTCTGGCGTTTAGAATTTTTTTCTCGTTACACCGTTTACCGATCGGATTAATTCTTTTTTTATATTGATAGATCGGGCGATTCTGAACGCGGCGATACCAAATATGTCTATGTAGGTTTTTTTTTTTATATTTTATTTTGAATGGGCGAAAGGGGGGTGATTAAGGCTATGTGCCCACGTTGCATTTATGAAGCAGAAAATTTCTGCTGCATAAATACAAGTCCTCTCCCGGAAAAACGCATGCGGAATTCCGCACGCGTTTATCGCGCATTTTTCGCGCGTTTATCACGCATTTTCCACATGCGGAATTGCCTTGCGTTTTTTATGCATTGGACAAAGGCAATTCCGCTTGCGGAAACGCAAAATTAAATGACATGCTGCGGATTTTTGAACGCGGCATAAACGCTGCGGAAAAATCCGCAGCATGTGCATAGAACTTGCGGAATCCCATTGGGGACCATGGGGTGCGGATATACATGCGTTTTTCAAGCGTTTACGCTGCGGAAATTCCACAGCATATACGCTTGAAAAATGCTACGTGGGCACACAGCCTTAAACTTTTAGATTTTTTTTATATTTTTAAAAACATTTTTTTTGCACTTACTGCATGCTTCTATAGTCTCCATAGGAGACTAGACGCAGCAGTTGTCTGATCGTCTCTGCTACATACAGGGGACGAGCAGATCCCCAGCATGCAGCAGAAATGGTCCTGTGCTATGAGCGCCCACCACTAGGTGGCGCTCATAGCGACCAGATCATGACAACCACAGGCGTCTGCTGCAGACCCTGGGTTGTCATGCACGCCCATCGGTGACCCGCGATCACGTGACGGGGTCGCCGATGGGCGGGGCTTATGACGCGCAACCCGGAAGCGCGCGTTAAATGTCGCTGTCGGAGATTGACAGCGGCATTTAACATGTTAACAGCCGCGGGTGGATCGCGATTCCACCCGCGGCTGTTGCGGGCACATGTCAGCTGATTCTCACAGCTGACATGTGCTCGGTTCAGTGAGGGCTCAGCGCAGCAGCCCTCACTGAACGGGGGGTACACAAATGTGTGTACTAAGACGTCATGGGTTGGAAAGGGGTTAATTTGGAGGAGAGCAGTTACCTAGTGTATCTTAAATTGGTGAAACCTCCACAACATCAGGTCTGCACATACCTGCCAGTTATACATGTGACATGATCCGTGCTGCTCACCTACAGATGTAGAAGTGTGCGGTGCCGATGACATCACATCTGCACATACCTGCCAGTTATACATGTGACATGATCCGTGCTACTCACCTACAGATGTAGAAGTGTGCAGTGCCGATGACATCACATCTGCACATACCTGCCAGTTATACATGTGACATGATCCGTGCTACTCACCTACAGATGTAGAAGTGTGCGGTGCCGATGACATCAGGTCTGCACATACCTGCCAGTTATACATGTGACATGATCTGTGCTGCTCACCTCCAGATGTAGAAGTGTGCAGTGCCGATGACATCACAACTGCACATACCTGCCAGTTATACATGTGACATGATCTGTGCTGCTCACCTCCAGATGTAGAAGTGTGCGGTGCCGATGACATCAGGTCTGCACATACCTGCCAGTTATACATGTGACATGATCCATGCTGCTCACCTCCAGATGTAGAAGTGTGCGGTGCCGGACAACCCCTTTAAGGTGTTCTGTCTGGATACTCACTGAACTGGGCGCGCGCCTCCAGCACCTCTGTTGGCTTCAGCTTGTTGAACCCCCGGTTATCGATCATCACTAATTTCCTCGTCAGTTCAAATTCCCTTCTCTCCATGGTCATTCCTCCAAAATTCGATCCAGAAGGCGCCGTGTTGTTGTATCCTCCGCCATTCATTACACACAGGCAAGAATTAATGAGCGACGACTTCCCGTGACCGAGCATCCCAAACATCTGCAGGACGACTCTCTGCACCCCATGGTTGATGTTCCCCAAAGTGGAACCCGGATAGTATTCAATAATCCTCTGCTGCTGTGATGAAGAAGCAGTCGCCATCTTGAAACCCCTGCTCTCCACACAATACATGGTCTGGAAAACTGCAGCTGCTCCAACACAAAGTGAAAGTAACTTTGGACAGAGGGCAGAAAAGAGATCAGCTGAGAGCATTCAGGGCAGGATCATACATTTAAAGGGGAAACGTCATAATTCAGACACGGTGCTTACTGTGCCATGTCCCCGGGCTTTGGTCCTCCTTTCAAAAACAGCGCCACCCCTGTCTAAAGGTTGTGTATGGAATTGCTGCTCAGATTAGTTTATCTCAATGGAGTTGAAGTGCAATACCAGACGTAAATTAAGTTGACTGAAATATTTTCAGATTTTATTTCACTATATACATTTGGGGTATTGCATGGTGATGAAAACTTTTACTGTTTGCTAATCTGTCACTAGTAGGATAGCATGGATTATCAGGTCTGTGGCAGGACAATTATGTTTTCCCTAATCAATAGTGCTCCGAGTACCCTTCACCGGTCCAGTATTGAACCCCTTATAGCCCAAGCACATGGAGTGTAGCTTAAGAAAATCCTGTAGTGATTACACTTTACTCTATGGGGTTTTAGGTTATTCTGAATTTTGCTGCAATTAGACAAAAGTTACACATGGATGTATATATTTTATTACTCCAACTATAGAGCTAACTGTATGCCACCACCAACCCTACCCCTAAAAGCACACTGTACCCCAACCCTAGTACCACCTCTACCCTAGCTCTAATCCTAATCCAACCCTAGTACCACCTCTACCCTAGCTCTAATCCTAATCCAACCCTAGTACCACCTCTACCCTAGCCCTAATCCAACCCTAGTACCACCTCTACCCTAGCTCTAATCCTAATCCAACCCTAGTACCACCTCTACCCTAGCTCTAATCCTAATCCAACCCTAGTACCACCTCTACCCTAGCTCTAGCCCTAATCCAATCCTAGTACCACCTCTACCCTAGCCCTAATCCAACCCTCGTACCACCTCTACCCTAGCTCTAATCCTAATCCAACCCTAGTACCGCCTCTACCCTAGCCCTAATCCAACCCTAGTACCACCTCTACCCTAGCCCTAATCCAACCCTAGTACCACCTCTACCCTAGCCCTAATCCAACCCTAGTACCACCTCTACCCTAGCCCTAATCCAACCCTAGTACCACCTCTACCCTAGCCCTAATCCAACCCTAGTACCACCTCTACCCTAGCCCTAATCCAACCCTAGTACCACCTCTACCCTAGCTCTAATCCTAATCCAACCCTAGTACCACCTCTACCCTAGCTCTAATCCTAATCCAACCCTAGTACCACCTCTACCCTAGCTCTAATCCTAATCCAACCCTAGTACCACCTCTACCCTAGCCCTAATCCAACCCTAGTACCACCTCTACCCTAGCTCTAATCCTAATCCAACCCTAGTACCACCTCTACCCTAGCTCTAATCCTAATCCAACCCTAGTACCACCTCTACCCTAGCTCTAGCCCTAATCCAATCCTAGTACCACCTCTACCCTAGCCCTAATCCAACCCTCGTACCACCTCTACCCTAGCTCTAATCCTAATCCAACCCTAGTACCGCCTCTACCCTAGCCCTAATCCTAATCCAACCCTAGTACCACCTCTACCCTAGCTCTAGCCCTAATCCAATCCTAGTACCACCTCTACCCTAGCTCTAGCCCTAATCCAATCCTAGTACCACCTCTACCCTAGCCCTAATCCAACCCTCGTACCACCTCTACCCTAGCTCTAATCCTAATCCAACCCTAGTACCGCCTCTACCCTAGCCCTAATCCTAATCCAACCCTAGTACCACCTCTACCCTAGCTCTAGCCCTAATCCAACCCTAGTACCACCTCTACCCTAGCTCTAATCCTAATCCAACCCTAGTACCACCTCTAATCCTAATCCAACCCTAGTACCACCTCTACCCTAGCCCTAATCCAACCCTCGTACCACCTCTACCCTAGCTCTAATCCTAATCCAACCCTAGTACCACCTCTAATCCTAATCCAACCCTAGTACCACCTCTACCCTAGCCCTAATCCAACCCTCGTACCACCTCTACCCTAGCTCTAATCCTAATCCAACCCTACTACCGCCTCTACCCTAGCCCTAATCCAACCCTAGTACCACCTCTACCCTAGCTCTAATCCTAATCCAACCCTAGTACCGCCTCTACCCTAGCCCTAATCCAACCCTAGTACCACCTCTACCCTAGCTCTAGCCCTAATCCAACCCTAGTACCACCTCTACCCTAGCTCTAATCCTAATCCAACCCTAGTACCACCTCTAATCCTAATCCAACCCTAGTACCACCTCTACCCTAGCCCTAATCCAACCCTCGTACCACCTCTACCCTAGCTCTAATCCTAATCCAACCCTAGTACCACCTCTAATCCTAATCCAACCCTAGTACCACCTCTACCCTAGCCCTAATCCAACCCTCGTACCACCTCTACCCTAGCTCTAATCCTAATCCAACCCTAGTACCGCCTCTACCCTAGCCCTAATCCAACCCTAGTACCACCTCTACCCTAGCTCTAGCCCTAATCCAACCCTAGTACCACCTCTACCCTAGCCCTAATCCAACCCTAGTACCACCTCTACCCTAGCCCTAATCCAACCCTAGTACCACCTCTACCCTAGCTCTAATCCTAATCCAACCCTAGTACCACCTCTACCCTAGCTCTAATCCTAATCCAACCCTAGTACCACCTCTACCCTAGCTCTAATCCTAATCCAATCCTAGTACCACCTCTACCCTAGCCCTAATCCAACCCTAGTACCACCTCTACCCTAGCTCTAATCCTAATCCAACCCTAGTACCACCTCTACCCTAGCTCTAGCCCTAATCCAATCCTAGTACCACCTCTACCCTAGCTCTAGCCCTAATCCAATCCTAGTACCACCTCTACCCTAGCCCTAATCCAACCCTCGTACCACCTCTACCCTAGCTCTAATCCTAATCCAACCGTAGTACCGCCTCTACCCTAGCCCTAATCCTAATCCAACCCTAGTACCACCTCTACCCTAGCTCTAGCCCTAATCCAACCCTAGTACCACCTCTACCCTAGCTCTAATCCTAATCCAACCCTAGTACCACCTCTAATCCTAATCCAACCCTAGTACCACCTCTACCCTAGCCCTAATCCAACCCTCGTACCACCTCTACCCTAGCTCTAATCCTAATCCAACCCTAGTACCACCTCTAATCCTAATCCAACCCTAGTACCACCTCTACCCTAGCCCTAATCCAACCCTCGTACCACCTCTACCCTAGCTCTAATCCTAATCCAACCCTAGTACCGCCTCTACCCTAGCCCTAATCCTAATCCAACCCTCGTACCACCTCTACCCTAGCTCTAATCCTAATCCAACCCTAGTACCGCCTCTACCCTAGCCCTAATCCTAATCCAACCCTAGTACCACCTCTACCCTAGCTCTAGCCCTAATCCAACCCTAGTACCACCTCTAATCCTAATCCAACCCTAGTACCACCTCTAATCCTAATCCAACCCTAGTACCACCTCTACCCTAGCCCTAATCCAACCCTCATACCTCTACCCTAGCTCTAATCCTAATCCAACCCTAGTACCACCTCTAATCCTAATCCAACCCTAGTACCACCTCTACCCTAGCCCTAATCCAACCCTCGTACCACCTCTACCCTAGCTCTAATCCTAATCCAACCCTAGTACCGCCTCTACCCTAGCCCTAATCCAACCCTAGTACCACCTCTACCCTAGCTCTAGCCCTAATCCAACCCTAGTACCACCTCTACCCTAGCTCTAGCCCTAATCCAACCCTAGTACCACCTCTAATCCTAATCAAACCCTAGTACCACCTCTACCCTAGCCCTAATCCAACCCTAGTACCACCTCTACCCTAGCTCTAATCCTATCCCAACCCTAGTACCACCTCTACCCTAGATCTAATCCTATCCCAACCCTAGTACCACCTCTACCCTAGCTCTAATCCTAATCCAACCCTAGTACCACCTCTACCCTAGCTCTAATCCTAATCCAACCCTAGTACCACCTCTAATCCTAATCCAACCCTAGTACCACCTCTACCCTAGCCCTAATCCAACCCTAGTACCACCTCTACCCTAGCCCTAATCCAAACCTAGTAGCACCTCTACCCTAGCCCTAATCCAACCCTAGTACCACCTCTACCCTAGCCCTAATCCTAACCCAACCCTAGTACCACCTCTACCCTAGCCGTAATCCTAACCCAACCCTAGTACCACCTCTACCCTAGCCCTAATCCTAACCCAACCCTAGTACCACCTCTACCCTAGCCCTAATCCTAACCCAACCCTACTACCACCTCTACCCTAGGCCAACCCTAAGTGTCTGAGCTACACCACTACCAATACACGCCAGGTGCCAAGACCTTGATGTTTTCCTGTAGTTGAAACCTTTGAGCGACTTTTGACCGTGTTACAGTTGATACATTTTCCCTGAGGAAAGCATTGTGGTGGAGATTCACACAGAAAAAAATAAAAATAAAAATTACATTTCAATAGTCACAAGAAACCTGCAGCTTAAAGGGATGTTACAGTGTTTGATTTATGCATTACAGACACATGTGATATAAAAGAGCCTTTAATAAAGTGTAACAGCAGTTAGTGGTCGTTAGTAGTCACATAATCCTCCGCTCTCTATGGGTTTCATTCCAGTTTTCCCACAGGCGGATCATTAATATTAGAGAATGCGCACCCTGGTGGCAGGACACGGTTATTAGAGCATATATTGCACCCTATATACACGGTATACAGCGTGCGGCCTCATCCCATAGTCTCCGCAGTCCCGTGACTCAGGCGTCGCTCAGTTGGCTGACGTCTGTGAAACGCGTCCCCTCCAAGATGTCGTGGACGTCCTCCATGGAAGTCGCTTGTCGGATTTTCTCCAGGCTGACCTGTCGGGTGATCAGAGGTCGTTAAAAAGTGAGACACAAAAGATTAAAGCTGTATACCATATTTCCCTATGACAACACTTCCGGTCATGAGCTTAGGCAGTGTTATCACAGGGACGTTGTGCATTATTAGCTGTATGGGGGGTCCGGACAGCAGATCACCTGCAGCTTCTGTGACAGGCGCACAAAGTCCCTCTGCACCTCCTCGCTGGTCCTCAGCTCCGTCTGCAGCCTGGACACCTTGTTCCGTTCATCACCGAGAGCAAGATCCAGAGACGTCTGCGGACAGAGACAAGATGAGAAGACGCGGAGTGCCGCGCGGACACCGAGCGGGGGCGTCCGGTACCTTCTCCTCCTTCTCCTGCTGCAGAACCTTCTCCTGGTCCCCGAGAGACTCCCAGAGCTTCTGCACCTGACCCTCCAACTCCTGCAGCTGCAACTCCGCCTGGAGGGAAAGAAGCGCATACATCACTTTATCCTTAAAAAAAAAAAAAAAAAAAAGTAGACCACCCCTTTAAATTAAAACACAATCATTTCAGGTTAAAAATATTTTTTTTGCAATTGGGATGAATTAAAAAAAATATGCAGCATTTGGCTGTTACAGGCTTCATTTCTTGCACATTCAACTTTGATATGGTCTGTGGTCATAAATCAGCTGAACTGAACCCCGGAAAAGACAGATTTTTTATTCTTTAAAAAAAAAAAAAAAAAAAAAAAAATCAGACTTTCAAAAAGAGCTCACTGACAGATTCTCAGTTAACTCATTGTGCAGCCTGCAATAGATTGTGCAATACAGAAGATATAGAAAGTAAAATGGTGCAAAATTTCTAAATGAACCCCCCCAGTTCCAAAAAATGTATATTTTTTTAGCCCAAAATACATGTATTTACGTAACAAAAAGTGTCCTCAAAAGTTGACAACTCCTTAAAAAAGGACATGAACACTTTTGGGGAATTATTATTTTTTTAACTTTAGTGCATATTCTTTAAATATTTTGCTCCCATTTGCCTTTATTGGACCTTTTTTCCCCCTTGCCCTTTCCTGGCAGCAGAATGAATTAACAATGAATCTATCAGTGAGCTCATTCTGTAAGAGAGTTTGTAACATTTTTTTTTTTTTTTTTATCTTCTCAACTCAGTTGATTTAGGATCACATGAATGATCTAATCATAAAGCGACACAGAAAAAGCCAGACAAAACTCCATCAGTACAGCTCACTGGCAGATCCTCAGTTAACTCATTCAGCAGCTAGGTGTGTGTGTGTGTGTGTGTGTGTGTGTGTGTGTGTGTGTGTGTGTGTGTGTGTGTGTGTGTGTGTGTGTGTGTGTGTGTGTGTGTGGGGGGGGGGGGGGGGTTAGGGGGGACAAAAAAAAAAAAAAAGACTGTAAAAGCTAACTAGTTGTAGCCTAAAAAAAAAACATCCAGCAAATCATCATTTACTGTAAATCTCTAGGTTCCTGCACAGAGAGCACCCAATGTCTGAAGAAGCAGAGCTGCAGTGTAAAGCACTGGGGAGGGTCACAGAAACAGTCTGCATCATCCCGAAATCATGCAGCTGAGCTGAAGTCACAGCTTTTCATTATTAGAGGAACGGAAATTGCCTGTGGTCATAAAAGCTGCAGTTTAAAGCATGGAGGATGAGCAAAGCAAAAAGAGCTGAAAATATTTCTCAACTGCTCATAGTGTGATGAATCGGTCAAAAAGATCCCATAGAAATAAGTAATCTGTTAACCCTTCACTACTTGGTGGTCGCCAGGCTCAAGTCCCACTGGCGGGAAAAATCTGTGACTGAGGAGGCCGAGGAGATGGCAGAGGATGAAGGGGCTTCTCTTATCTCACCTGCTTCCTGTCCTGCTGTATCCGCTCCATCTCTGTCCTCAGGCTGGAGAGCGTGGCTGCAAGAGCAGAGGCAAGTAGTGAGGGGCAAGAGCCGAACCGAGCCCTGCCCCCACCCAAAGATAGAGATAGATAGATAGATAGATATATCCACCTACCTTCCATAATCTCTGTAACACCGCGATCAGGACGTCACAATGAAGAGGAGGAAAAAAAAAAAAGTCAGTAATACACTGGAAATAAACCGCATGTCATAAAGCGGTGATACTTTATTTTTAAAACCCATGCCCTTTTTATGAAACCAATTATCCATTTTATTAAGTGTAATGTGTACAAAGAATTAATATACATTTTTTTTTTTTTTTTTTTTTTTTTTAAATACATTTGGACTAAAACTAGTCATAAGATTTCGGGGTGGCTCGAGCGACGGATCTAATTATTTTACTTAATGCCGGATTTTATTTATTTATTTAATACATTTTTGGGTAAATATTTAACTCCATGAGGCCACAAAAAACGACTTCTGGGGAGGCAGGATCCATTTTATTTATTTTACCATTTTCTATTATGACTGGGGCAAAATTTGGGTCATTTAAGCCCCACTCCAGGATGGTTCCCAAAATGCCATGGAAAGCCACCAAAACGCACATGGCCGTGGGACGGTTGTGGCAATGTCCTAACAAAATTGGGTTTGTCAGCATGTATGGGGCATCCGGGGGGTTGGGAGCACCAGGGAAAAAACAACCCCAGTCACTGGCAGAGCTGATCTGGGCATCACGGCGACATCCAATATGGGCAGTGACTGGTCAGTCCATGTGCGGCCTACAGGGATAGACGGGTGCCCACCCCACAGACTGAGCCCATTCACCCCTCTCCTCGGTGTGGGTGTCCGCTGCCCTCCTCAGCTGCTCCTCCACCTCTTGCTTTGCCACTTGTTCAGCTTTCAGCTCCTCTTGCAGAGAGACGATCTCTATACACAACCGCTCCTGTCTGTGCTGCGCCGCTCTCTGGAAAACAACAGCATAAGATACTACAAAAACACTGAGTAATACGCCCAATCAGTGTAGTTTAGGGCACCCGTGGCGCCATATTTACGCCAGGAGAGTCTGTGCCTGGACCTTATATCTCGCAGGCTTTAGCAGCTGCTGACTGACGCTGTGCACACTGTAATACCTGCGGGGATGAGAGCTGCGCGTTCTGCCCAGCAGGGGGTGCTTCTACACTTAGTGTCCTCAGCTTCTCGTTCTCATCATCCAGACAGTTCACCTCCTGACACATGCGGCTGAAGGAGGCCGTCAGGGCGGCCTGGATGGAAAACACAGAAGAAAAATAAAAAGCATAAACCAGGATGCAAGGAGGGGACATTAGTGGTGATCCCTGTTGTTCCACTGCTCAATTATCAGAATAGATCCTGATTATCGGACATTGAAACCTAGAAATGCTCCGATCCGGATGGTCGGCTCAATGCCAGGCAGCTAGCGTAAAGCATCAGGTTAGGCGAGGAGGAGACCAGAGCGGTCAGAGTGAGGTATAAAACGTCCACAGCCTGGAGCGGATCTCACCATTTTCTGTGAGGTCTTCTGCTGGGTGTCAGACAGGGTTTTCTGCAGACCTTGCAGGATTTCCTCGGAGCTCTTTATCTGCTCCAGTAACTGCTTCACCTGCAGGAGACCGGGCAGCCGATGAGTCCATACTGTGACACATATACATGCGCCATACATCTATACAATGACTTGCCTGGTTAGCACAGTCCTCCGAGCTGCACCTCAGGGCGTCCTGCAGCGCCTCCTTCTCCTGCGTCACCTTCTCCAGCCGCTCCGCGGTGCTCTGCAGTGCCGCTCTCTGCTGCACCCACTGCCCCAAAACACAGAAATGTTACTACTGGTGCCCCCCATGATCACTACCACTCCACACGCCTCTTGTATTTATTGCCTTAACGCATCTGTAAAGTGAAGCAACTTATAGAAACATCACAAACTATTGTCTTTCTGCATACAGCTCCTATACGTCTCCATGGTAACAGACTACGAGCAAACACTGTAGTCAGATCCTGCAGTCATACGTCTTTCCAAAATACTAAGGAAGAAATGTGACTACACAGGGCTTGTTTGTAGTCTGTTACTAAGGCAACACAGATCTTTATACAGATTCCATACAGATCTATGCGTTTCCTTGGTAACAGACTACAAACAAGTCCTGTGTAGTCTGACCTGTCACGTTCCTTCCTTCTTGCCCAGTTTTTTTTGGACTGCAGGATCCAACTACGCAGGGTTTGCTCGTAGTCTGTTGCCAGGGAAGGATGTAGGGCTGTAGAGAAGCTGTATACAGATGTGTTGCCTTAGTAACAGACTACAAACAAGCCATGTGTAGTCTGATCAGTCACATGACTTCCATCCAAAAAATATAATCATAAGTCTTGCTAAAGAAAGTAGTGAAGGAGGGCACGCATGGGTGGGAATGTGGCGGCACTATCTGACTACGCAGGGCTTGTTTGTAGTCTGTTGCTATGGAAACAGATCTATATAGGATTTTTGCATAGATTCATATTTTTATTTTAGATGAGCTTTTTTTTTTTTTCTACCCAGAGACACAATGAACCAGAGGGGCTGGCAGAAGCCTGGCCCCCGTTACCTCCTGCTCGGACAGCAGCTGGTAGCCCGCCGGAGGGATGTAAATGCACTCGGGGACCAGGGTGGCTGTAGAGATAATGGAGGCCGTGTCCTCCTGGCCCTGGATCAGCCTCTCCCCCGGAAAAGAGGAAATGGAGACGCAATCGAAGCCTCGTGCAAAGGCCTCGGTCGTGGCCAGGAGCTCGTGGTCATCACAGGGGCCCTCAAGAGAGGACGTGAGGGGGTCCTGCCCAAAGCTGCCATCTTCTGACTCTGACATCGACACACAGAGGTTTCCTGGAGAATGAGATTGGATAATAGGACAGAGTAATGGGAACGGAAACCAAATATCAAGGGTAATGGAGAGGCCGGCCGCGTGCCTCTGCTCCACTGTATCCAGCCGGGAGGTCACGTGACCACTGCCGACCATGACTGGCTGCAGCGCTGACGACACGTCATGACTGAACGCCAACATCTAGCTCACCCAGGCTCCAGTTATCACGTGTGACAGCTCTGGGCCCGACCCATCATGGCATTTTAGGTTTCCTGTTTTTATACTTGTTCGCCCGTTTTCTTCCTTATTCGCCATTTTGGCTGCGGTTCTGATTTTTCATATATTTGCGGCCGATTCATTATTTTTATACTTTTTTTTTTTTTTTTTAAAAAGTGGCAGAATTTTTGCACAAGTGTCCTCTTCTCCCAAAAAATCCTAAAAATACATTTGTTTTTGGATTTTCATGAACCCCATGCGCATTTTTTTTTTTTCTTTAAGAAATTAGTGCAAAACTACAGCAAAGACAAAAAAAAAAAAAATATATAGAAAAATAAAGACATAAAAAAGGAGCCTGCTTGTGACGCCCCGGGATCCCGCTGGTGACGCCCCCCCCGGGATCCCGCCGGTGACGCCCCCCCCGGGATCCCGCTGGTGACGCCCCCCCCGGGATCCCGCTGGTGACGCCCCCCCGCCCCCCGGGAGCCCGCTGGTGACGCCCCCCCCCCCCGGGAGCCCGCTGGTGACCGCCCCCCCCCCCGGGAGCCCGCTGGTGACCGCCCCCCCCGCCCCAGGAGCCTGCTGGTGACCGCCCCTCCCGGGAGCCCGCTTGTGAGGCCCCCCCCCCCCGGGATCCCGCTGGTGACCGCCCCCCCCGGGAGCCCGCTGGTGACCGCCCCCCTCCCGGGGTCCCGCTGGTGACCGCCCCCCTCCCGGGGTCCCGCTGGTGACCGCCCCCCTCCCGGGGTCCCGCTGGTGACCGCCCCCCTCCCGGGGTCGCGGCTTTTATCTTTCATTTTAGCAGCAAAGACACAAATAAATCTGCGGTAATATTTGCGCATTTACGATCAGATTTTCCCGCAATCTTGTCCTTGGAGCATCTTCAGTTTGTGCGATTGTAATAATTAATTATGCAAAATTAATCCGCAAACCCCACCCCCATGCAGGATTAGATACATTAACCCCTGCACTGCTGGCATCATTAGAGCGTCAGCTCCTGGGATCGCCGCTCTTGCCTGGGTATTACCTTTATATATTATTGTGATTTAATTCCTGCACAGAGACTTTCCTGCCTAGAGGAGAGGGACTACAAATCCCAGCATGCAGGTGCATTCGCTATCACGTGCACATAACACATTGTACCGGCAGCTCTGCTGCACATAACACAGGCAGACCCTGCACTTACCTTGCCTGCAGCCTTCTCCGCTTGCACTGAGATTCAGGGGGCGCCTCCACTTCTACTTTCCTTCCCAAACCTCCAACTTTCCTCCCGAACAAATCCGCATCCGCATGGGACACGTTTCCGTATCCGCTCGGGAATCTCCGTCAGCGCTCGGCTGTGAGGACGCCAGTGACTTCGGTAATTTCCGGCAACGCTCAGGCTCCTCTGGTCTCTTATTGTCTTGGAGGCTGCTCGTGACTTTCCGGCGCCTCAGCTCAGACAGTTCGGCAATTTCCGGCAGAGGTGACCAGTCCTTTATATGAGCTCCAGGCAGCAGTTCTATAAAGCATCTTATCAAGATTGTGCAGCATCAGAGGGGAGGCTGCAGAGAGGGGAGGCTGCAGGAAGGGAGGCTGCAGGAAGGGAGGCTGCAGGAAGGGAGGCTGCAGAGAGGGGAGGCTGCAGAGAGGGGAGGCTGCAGGAGGGGAGGCTGCAGGAGGGGAGGCTGCAGGAAGGGAGGCTGCAGGAAGGGAGGCTGCAGAGAGGGGAGGCTGCAGGAAGGGAGGCTGCAGGAGGGGAGGCTGCAGGAAGGGAGGCTGCAGAGAGGGGAGGCTGCAGGAGGGGAGGCTGCAGAGAGGGGAGGCTGCAGGAAGGGAGGCTGCAGGAGGGGAGGCTGCAGGAAGGGAGGCTGCAGAGAGGGGAGGCTGCAGGAGGGGAGGCTGCAGAGAGGGGAGGCTGCAGGAGGGGAGGCTGCAGGAAGGGAGGCTGCAGGAAGGGAGGCTGCAGAGAGGGGAGGCTGCAGGAAGGGAGGCTGCAGGAGGGGAGGCTGCAGGAAGGGAGGCTGCAGAGAGGGGAGGCTGCAGGAGGGGAGGCTGCAGAGAGGGGAGGCTGCAGAGAGGGGAGGCTGCAGGAGGGGAGGCTGCACATTTTTGCAAGGCTCACCCTTTTATTTATGGAGATAAGCAGCTGCCAGATAAATCCAGTGCCGCTTATCTCTCTGTACTATTAGTACAGTGCTGATATAATGGTACTGTCATTATATATATATATATGGCTTCGTGCACGGTCTGTTTTATGGTGTTTCCTACAATAACCGACAAGAAAAGTCCACATCCTCCCTGTGTGAGATCGACAAACAGGATGCAGCTGGGTGTGACCGACGGGCGAGAGGAAGACCCTCCACACCCCACTGCCCCCAGCCCAGCGAACAGTCTTCTCTAAACTCTACAGAAACCAGCTCCAACCTGGGACACACAGGGTTAATGCAGAACCTTATCATGTATCTCTGTATACAGGGAGCGCCCCCTAGTGGTGGCTGCAGACAGGATCTTATCATGTATCTCTGTATACAGGGAGCTCCCCCTAGTGGTGGCTGCAGACAGAATATTATCATGTATCTCTGTATATAGGGAGCTCCCCCTAGTGGTGGCTGCCGGCAGGATCTTATCATGCATCTCTGTATACAGGGAGCTCCCCCTAGTGGTGACCGCAGACAGAATCTTATCATTTATCTCTGTATACAGGGAGCTCCCCCTAGTGGTAATGCAGACAGAATCTTATCATGTATCACTGTATACAGGGAGCTCCCCCTAGTGGTGACTGCAGACAGGATATTATCATGTATCTCTGTATACAGGGAGCTCACCCTAGTGGTGGCTGCAGACAGAATCTTATCATTTATCTCTGTATACAGGGAGCTCCCCCTAGTGGTGGCTGCAGACAGAATCTTATCATATATCTCTGTATACAGGGAGCTCCCCCTAGAGGTGACTGCAGACAGAATCTTATCATGTATCTCTGTATACAGGGAGCTCCCCCTAGTGGTGGCTGCAGACAGAATATTATCATGTATCTCTGTATACAGGGAGCTCCCCCTAGTGGTGACTGCAGACAGAATCTTATCATGTATCTCTGTATACAGGGAGCTCCCCCTAGTGGTGACTGCAGACAGGATCTTATCATGTATCTCTGTATACAGGGAGCTCCCCCTAGTGGTGGCTGCAGACAGAATCTTATAATGTATCTCTGTATACACGGAGCTCCCCCTAGTGGTGACTGCAGACAGGATCTTATTATGTATCTCTGTATACAGGGAGCTCCCCCTAGTGGTGTCTGCAGACAGGATCTTATCATGTATCTGTATACAGGGAGCTCCCCCTAGTGGTGAATGCAGACAGAATCTTATAATGTATCTCTGTATACACGGAGTTCCCTCTAGTGGTGACTGCAGACCGGATCTTATCATGTATCTCTGTATATAGGGAGCTCCCCCTAGTGGTGGCTGCAGACAGGATCATATCATGTATCTCTGTATAAAGGGAGCTCCCCCTAGTGTTGGCTGCAGACAGGGTCTTACCATGTGTCTCTGTATACAAGGAGCTCCCCCTAGTGGTGGCTGCAGACAGAATGTTATCATGTATCTCTGTATACAGGGAGCTCCCCCTAGTGGTGGCTGCAGACAGGGTCTTATCATGTATCTCTGTATACAGGGAGCTCCCCCCTAGTGGTGGCAGCAGGCAGAATCTTATCATGTATCTCTGTATACAGGGAGCTCCCCCTAGTGGTGACTGCAGATCGAATCTTATTATGTATCTCTGTATACAGGGAGCTCCCCCTAGTGGTGGCTGTAGACAGAATCTTATCATTTATCTCTGTATACAGGGAGCTCCCCCTAGTGGTGACTGCAGATCGAATCTTATTATGTATCTCTGTATACAGGGAGCTCCCCCTAGTGGTGGCTGTAGACAGAATCTTATCATGTATCTCTGTATACAGAGAGCTCCCTCTAGTGGTGACTACAGACCGGATCTTACCGCGTATCTCTGTATACAGTGAGCTCCCCCTAGTGATGACTGCAGACATGTTCTTATCATGTATCTCGTATACAGCGAGCTCCCCCCTAGTGGTGGCTACAGACAGGATCTTATCATGTATCTCTGTATACAGGGCACTCCCCCTAGTGGTGGCTGCAGACAGGATCTTCTCATGTATCTCTGTATAGAGGGAGCTCCCCCTATTAGTGGCTGCAGACAGAATCTTATCATGTATCTCAGTATACAGTGAGCTGCCCCTAGTGGTGGCTGTAGACAGGATCTTATCATGTATCTTTGTATACAGGGCACTCCCCCTAGTGGTGGCTGCAGACAGGATCTTCTCATGTATCTCTGTATACAGGGTGCTCCCCCTAGAGTGGTTGCAGACAGCATCTTATCATGTATCTCTATACAGTGAGCTCTCCCTAGTGGTGACTGTAGACAGGATCTTATCATGCATCTCTGTATACAGGGCACTCCCCCTAGTGGTGGCTGCAGACAGGATCTTCTCATGTATCTCTGTATACAGGGTGCTCCCCCTAGTGGTGGCTGCATACAGGATCTTATCATTTATCTCTGTATACAATGAGCTCCCCTAGTGGTGGTTGCAGACAGGATCTTATCATGTATCTCTGTATACAGGGAGCTCCCCCTAGTGGTGGCTGCAGACAGAATGTTATCATGTATCTCTGTATACAGGGAGCTCCCCCTAGTGGTGACTGCAGACAGGGTCTTATCATGTATCTCTGTATACAGGGAGCTCCCCCCTAGTGGTGGCAGCAGGCAGAATCTTATCATGTATCTCTGTATACAGGTTGCTCCCCCTAGTGGTGGCTGCAGACAGAATCTTATCATGTATCTCTCTATACAGGGCACTCCCCCTAGTGGTGGCTGCAGACAGGATCTTCTCATTTATCTCTGTATACAGGGCGCTCCCCCTAGTGGTGGCTGCAGACAGGATCTTCTCATTTATCTCTGTATACAGGGCGCTCCCCCTAGTGGTGGCTGCAGACAGGATCTTATGATGTATCTCTGTATACAGAGAGCTCCCCCTAGTGGTGGCTGCAGACAGGATCTTATCATGTATCTCTGTATACAATGAGCTCCCCTAGTGGTGGTTGCAGACAGGATCTTATCATGTATCTCTGTATACAGGGAGCTCCCCCTAGTGGTGGCTGCAGACAGGATCTTATCATGTATCTCTGTATACAGTGAGCTCCCCTAGTGGTGGTTGCAGACAGGATCTTATCATGTATCTCTGTATACAGGGAGCTCCCCCTAGTTGTGGTTGCAGACAGAATCTTATCGTGCATCTCTGTATACCAGGAGCTTCCCCTAGTGGTGGCTGCAGACAGAATCTTATCATGTATCTCTGTGTACAGGGAGCTCCCTCTAGTGGTGGCTGCAGAGAGAATCTTATCATGTGTCTCTGTATACAGGGAGCTCCCCCTAGTGGTGGCTGCAGACAGAACATTATCATCTCTTTCTGTATACAGGGAGCTCCCCCTAGTGGTGGCTGCAGACAGAACATTATCATCTATTTCTGTATACAGGGATGTCCCCCTAGTGGTGGCTGCAGACAGAACATTATCATCTATTTCTGTATACAGGGAGCTCCCCCTAGTGGTTGCTGCAGGCAGAACATTATCATCTATTTCTATATACAGGGAGCTTCCCCTAGCGGTGGCTGCAGACAGAATCTTATCATCTATTTTTGTATACAGGGAGCTTCCCCTAGTGGTGGCTGCAGACAGAACATTATCATCTATTTCTGTATACAGGGAGCTCCCCCTAGTGGTGGCTGCAGACAGAACATTATCATCTATTTCTGGATACAGGGAGCTCCTCCTAGTGGTGACTCAATGCAGATGTTTTGGAATTCTGTATCACAAAATTTGAGCTTTGACTGCTGTAAAGAAGGTTGGTTTTATTTCGAATTAAAATGTAAAAATTAAAAAGGTCAGAAATTCACATCCATATGTAATTGTCTCCATAAAAGGAATATTTATCATTATCAGCTTCTACTGCGGTCGTAAAAAGAAGAAGAATAAACCGGGATCGTCTGAGGTGGTTTAGTTCATTGAAGAAAAAAGCCGCTTCTTGTTGTTCGCCCGTCGCGGCCTCCTCTTCCTTCTGTTTTATTTTTAGTGGTCTTACACACCAGCATTACGGGAGGGCGCTTTTACTTCCTAATAAAACATTAAAAAATAAACATGAAAGAAAAACAATCAAAAAGAATTGAATAAAATAAACCGACGAAAAATAGCACATAAGAATCACATCACTTTTACAAGCCAAAAAGGTAAAGTGTGAAGGGTAAAACAATGAAAAAAGATAAAAAAAAATCCTCAAACAAATCACAAAAATAGTAGTAAAGTCATCGAAACTATAATAATGTGCGGAGGAAAAATACAAAAGTATACAAACATCAGCGAGAGAATAATAATGTCCCAGCAAACAAGTCTAGGTGCATAGTCTGGAAATGTTCACTGACTTCAGTGGGATAGTGTTGTGGGCATGTCTGTGCAGAGATCATTATACAGAGAGGGGGAGGAGGTAAGCTGTGCAGAGATCATTATACAGAGGAGGAGGTGAGCTGTGCAGAGATCATTATACAAAGGAGGAGGAAGTGAGCTGTGCAGAGATCATTATACAGAGGAGGAGGAAGTGAGCTGTGCAGAGATCATTATACAGAAAGGGGGAGGAGGTGAGCTGTGCAGAGATCATTATACAGAGGAGGAGGTGAGCTGTGCAGAGATCATTATACAGAGGAGGAGGAAGTGAGCTGTGCCGAGATCATTATACAGAGGAGGAGGAGTTGAGCTGTGCAGAGATCATTATACAGAGAGGGGGAGGAGGTGAGCTGTGCCGAGATCATTATACAGAGGAGGAGGAGGTGAGCTGTGCAGAGATCATTATACAGAGAGGGGGAGGAGGTGAGCTGTGCAGAGATCATTATACAGAGAGGGGGAGGAGGTGAGCTGTGCAGAGATCATTATACAGAGGAGGAGGTGAGCTGTGCAGAGATCATTATACAGAGAGGGGGAGGAGGTGAGCTGTGCAGAGATCATTATACAGAGAGGGGGAGGAGGTGAGCTGTGCAGAGATCATTATACAGAGGAGGAGGTGAGCTGTGCAGAGATCATTATACAGAGAGGGGAGGAGGTGAGCTGTGCAGAGATCATTATACAGAGAGGGGGAGGAGGTGAGCTGTGCAGAGATCATTATACAGAGGAGGAGGAGGTGAGCTGTGCAGAGATCATTGTACAGAGCGGGGGGGAGGTGAGCTGTGCAGAGATCATTATACAGAGGAGGAGGATGGGAGCAGTGCAGATCTCATTATACAGAGGAGGAGGAGGGGAGCAGTGCAGAGATCATTATACAGAGAGGGGGAGGTGAGCTGTGCAGAGATCATTATACAGAGGAGGAGGAGGGGAGCAGTGCAGAGATCATTATACAGAGAGGGGGAGGAGGTGAGCTGTGCAGAGATCATTATACAGAGGAGGAGGTGAGCTGTGCAGAGATCATTATACAGAGGAGGAGGAAGTGAGCTGTGCCGAGATCATTATACAGAGGAGGAGGAGGTGAGCTGTGCAGAGATCATTATACAGAGAGGGGGAGGAGGTGAGCTGTGCCGAGATCATTATACAGAGGAGGAGGAGGAGGTGAGCTGTGCAGAGATCATTATACAGAGAGGGGGAGGAGGTGAGCTGTGCAGAGATCATTATACAGAGAGGGGGAGGAGGTGAGCTGTGCAGAGATCATTATACAGAGGAGGAGGTGAGCTGTGCAGAGATCATTATACAGAGAGGGGGAGGAGGTGAGCTGTGCAGAGATCATTATACAGAGAGGGGGAGGAGGTGAGCTGTGCAGAGATCATTATACAGAGGAGGAGATGAGCTGTGCAGAGATCATTATACAGAGAGGGGAGGAGGTGAGCTGTGCAGAGATCATTATACAGAGAGGGGGAGGAGGTGAGCTGTGCAGAGATCATTATACAGAGGAGGAGGAGGTGAGCTGTGCAGAGATCATTATACAGAGCGGGGGGGAGGTGAGCTGTGCAGAGATCATTATACAGAGGAGGAGGATGGGAGCAGTGCAGATCTCATTATACAGAGGAGGAGGAGGGGAGCAGTGCAGAGATCATTATACAGAGAGGGGGAGGTGAGCTGTGCAGAGATCATTATACAGAGGAGGAGGAGGGGAGCAGTGCAGAGATCATTATACAGAGAGGGGGAGGAGGTGAGCTGTGCAGAGATCATTATACAGAGAGGGGAGGAGGTGAGCCGTGCAGAGATCATTATACAGAGAGGGGGAGGAGGTGAGCTGTACACAGATTATTGTGCAGAGAGTGGGAGGAGGTGAGCTGTGTGGATGTCAATGTTTACAGAGGAAGAGGTGAGCTATGCAGAGATCATTATACAGAGAGGGGGAGGTGAGCTGTGCAGAGATCATTATACAGAGGAGGAGGAGGGGAGCAGTGCAGAGATCATTATACAGAGAGGGGGAGGAGGTGAGCTGTGCAGAGATCATTATACAGAGAGGGGAGGAGGTGAGCCGTGCAGAGATCATTATACAGAGAGGGGGAGGAGGTGAGCTGTGCACAGATTATTGTGCAGAGAGTGGGAGGAGGTGAGCTGTGTGGATGTCAATGTTTACAGAGGAAGAGGTGAGCTATGCAGAGATCATTATACAGAGAGGGGGAGGAGATGAGCTCTGCAGAGATCACTGTGCAGAGAGGGGGAGGAGGTGAGGTGTGCAGAGATCATTATACAGAGAGGGGGAGGAGGTGAGCTGTGCAGAGATCATTATACAGAGGAGGAGGAGGTGAGCTGTGCAGAGATCATTATACAGAGAGGGGGGGAGGTGAGCTGTGCAGAGATCATTATACAGAGGAGGAGGAGGGGAGCAGTGCAGAGCTCATTATACACAGGAGGAGGAGGGGAGCAGTGCAGAGATCATTATACAGAGAGGGGGAGGTGAGCTGTGCAGAGATCATTATACAGAGGAGGAGGAGGGGAGCAGTGCAGAGATCATTATACAGAGAGGGGAGGAGGTGAGCTGTGCAGAGATCATTATACAGAGAGGGGGAGGAGGTGAGCTGTGCACAGATTATTGTGCAGAGAGTGGGAGGAGGTGAGCTGTGCGGATATCAATGTTTACAGAGGAAGAGGTGAGCTGTGCAGAGATCATTATACAGAGAGTGGGAGGAAGTGAGCTGTGCAGAGATCATTATACAGAGAGAGGGAGGAGATGAGCTGTGCAGAGAGGGGGAGGAGGTGAGGTGTAAAGAGATCATTATACAGAAAGTGGGAGGAGGTGAGCTGTGCAGAGATCATTATACAGAGAGTAGGAGGAGGTGAGCTGGGCAGATATCATTATACAGAGAGTGGGAGGAGGTGAGCTGTGCAGAGATCATTATACAGAGAGTGGGAGGAGGTGAGCTGTGCAGAGATCATTATACAGAGAGTGGGAGGAGGTGAGCTGTGCAGAGATCATTATACAGAGAGTGGGAGGAGTTGAGTTGTGCAGAGATCATTATACAGAGAGTGGGAGGAAGTGAGCTGTGCAGAGATCATTATACGGAGAGTGGGAGGAGATGAACTGTGCAGAGATCATTATACAGAGAGTGGGACGAGGTGAGCTGTGCAGAAATCACTGTGAAGAGAGTGGGAGGAGGTGACCTGTGCAGAGATCATTATACAGAGAGTGGGAGGAGGTGAGCTGTGCAGAGATCATTATACAGAGAGGGGAGGAGGTGAGCTGTGCGGAGACCACTGTGCAGAGAGGGGGAGGAGGCAGCTGGGACATCGCCTTTTGTGATTGGTGGATCCTGCATTATCTATATATACACTGCTCAAAAAAATAAAGGGAACACTGAAATAACACATCCTAGATCTGAATGAATGAAATCTTCTCATTGAATACTTTGTTCTGTACAAAGTTGAATGTGCTGACAATAAAATCACACAAAAATCATCAATGGAAATCACATTTATTAACCAATGGAGGCCTGGATTTGGAGTCACCCCCAAAATTAAAGGGGAAAAACACACTACAGGCTGATCCAACTTTGATGTAATGTCCTTAAAACAAGTCAAAATGAGTCTCAGTATTGTGTGTGGCCTCCACGTGCCTGTATGACCTCCCTACAACGCCTGGGCATGCTCCTGATGAGGCTGAGTATTGTGTGTGGCCTCCACGTGCCTGTATGACCTCCCTACAACGCCTGGGCATGCTCCTGATGAGGCTGAGTATTGTGTGTGGCCTCCATGTGCCTGTATGACCTCCCTACAACGCCTGGGCATGCTCCTGATGAGGCTGAGTATTGTGTGTGGCCTCCACGTGCCTGTATGACCTCCCTACAACACCTGGGCATGCTCCTGATGAGGCTGAGTATTGTGTGTGGCCTCCTCGTGCCTGTATGACCTCCCTACAACGCCTGGGCATGCTCCTGATGAGGCTCAGTATTGTGTGTGGCCTCCACGTGCCTGTATGACCTCCCTACAATGCCTGGGCATGCTCCTGATGAGGCTGAGTATTGTGTGTGGCCTCCACGTGCCTGTATGACCTCCCTACAACGCCTGGGCATGCTCCTGATGAGGCTGAGTATTGTGTGTGGCCTCCTCGTGCCTGTATGACCTCCCTACAACGCCTGGGCATGCTCCTGATGAGGCTCAGTATTGTGTGTGGCCTCCACGTGCCTGTATGACCTCCCTACAACGCCTGGGCATGCTCCTGATGAGGTTGCGGATGGTCTCCTGTGGGATCTCCTTCCAGACCTGGACTAAAGCATCCGCCAACTCCTGGACAGTCTGTGGTGCAACTTGACGTTGGTGGATGGAGCGAGACATGATGTGCTCAACCGGATTCAGGTCTGGGGAACGGGCGGGCCAGTCCATAGCTTCAATGCCTTCATCTTGCAGGAACATCTCATCTCATCTCATCTCGGTACCTAATGGCAGTCAGGCTACCGCTGGCGAGCACATGGAGGGCTGTGCGGCCCTCCAAAGAAATGCCACCCCACACCATTACTGACCCACTGCCAAACCGGTCATGCTGAAGGATGTTGCAGGCAGCAGATCGCTCTCCACGACATCTTCAGACTCTGTCACATCTGTCACATGTGCTCAGTGTGAACCTGCTTTCATCTGTGAAGAGCACAGGGCGCCAGTGGCGACTTTGCCAATCCTGGTGTTCTGTGGCAAATGCCAAGCGTCCTGCACGGTGTTGGGCTGTGAGCACAACCCCCATCTGTGGTCGTCGGGCCCTCATACCTCCCTCATGGAGTCGGTTTCTAACCGTTTGTGCAGACACATGCACATTTGTGGCCTGCTGGAGGTCATTTTGCAGGGCTCTGGCAGTGCTCCTCCTGTTCCTCCTTGCACAAAGGGGGAGGTAGCGGTCCTGCTGCTGGGTTGTTGCCCTCCTACGGCCCCCTCCATGTCTCCTGGTGTACTGGCCTGTCTCCTGGTAGCGCCTCCAGCCTCTGGACACTACGCTGACAGACACAGCAAACCTTCTTGCCACAGCTCGCATTGATGTGCCATCCTGGATGAGCTGCACTACCTGAGCAACTTCTGTGGGTTGTAGAGTCCGTCTCATGCTACCACGAGTGTGAAAGCACAACCAACATACAAAAGTGACCAAAACATCAGCCAGAAAGCATTGGTACTGAGATGTGGTCTGTGGTCCCCACCTGCAGAGCCTCTCCTTTATTGAGGGTGTCTTGATAATTGCCAATAATTTCCATCTATTGTCTATTCCATTTGCACAACAGCATGTGAAATTGATTGTCAATCAGTGTTGCTTCCTAAGTGGACAGTTTGATTTCACTGAACTTTGATTCACTTGGAGTTATATTCTGTAGTTTAAGTGTTCCCTTTATTTTTTTGAGCAGTGTATAATCTCTTTTATTGTATCCTCACTGTTGATAAGAAGTAACATATAAAATGATAATTTAGCGCTCAGCGATCAGTGTGAAAACTGCCGGCCATGATTATTATTAACGTGTGATGTTCCCGTTATTTGTCTTCTTCTTTAGATTTGACTAAACTTCCCAGAACTTCTCGTTTCGTTGTTTGCTGAGAATCTGACACGAGAGATCTTCAGACTTATAAGGACGCCTTTCGTTCTTCCTGCAGGCAAATGCGCCTGCGCCCCCCCGTACACCCACCCTGCAGGTGCAGCCGCTCCTCCCAGGGGACCCAGCTGTTGAGAATTTGACTTTGTGCTTCTGGCTCACTGATCGGTGCCATCAGTTACTCCCTGTCAGGTCTGTGGCCACCATGCTGCTTCTCCTTGTCCTCTACCTGGGGATCACCTGCTCAGCCAAAAATCCAGATTACAGCAGGATTATCCCGGTAACTGCAGAAGGTAAGAAATGTGCCCCAATCTGTCAGTGATGATCCCTACTCTTCCTACACCTTCATCATCCCTACTATGGTTTTCACTATTTTCCATTTTATATTAATCAGCCCTCGATATTCTAGAAAAAACTTTCCTGTGTCCTATAGATCCAATCATGGTCTTATATTCAACAATCTATGACGATCCCTACTCTAATAATAATATAATAATCCCTACTCTAGTTACATTGTCATAATCCCTATGTCCCCATAATAACTGTGTGGGTAACCCACAATAATTCCTTATCTGTATTCCACAATGATCCTTCCCCACTCCGCAATGATGATCCCTACTCTCCCACACTAATAGGATCCCTGGCCTATAAAATATGATGCCCTCTCATTTCGTCTACATGTAATATGCCTATGTGATGTGGGCCCTATGATGACCCTACTGTCCCTACGTGATGATGATCTCATCCCTTTCTGTAACCTATGATGATCCCTACTGTCCCTACATGATGATGATCCCATCAGTTTTTTTAACCTTTGATGATCCCTACTGCCCCTACATGATCATGATCCCTTCTCTTTCTGTAACCTATGATGATCCCTACTGTCCCTACATAATGATCCCTTCTCTTTCTGTAACCAATGATGATCCCTACTGTCCCTACGTGATGATAATCCCTTCCCTTTTTGTAACCTATGATGATCCCTACTGTCCCCATGTGATGATGATCCCTTCTCTTTCTGTAACCTATGAAGATCTCTCCGTGATGATGATCCCTTCCCTTTCTGTAACCTATGATGATCCCTACTTTCTATAAGAATTTCAAAATTATTATTCTCTTTTTGTTCTGTATTCTAAAATGATCCATTCTGTGCACTTCGAGTGCTGCGATGATCCCTACTCTTCCTACACTTTGATAAGCTGTAGAAATATGCAGAGATAAACCTGTGATGTATTCCCTACAGCGTTCCCTACTCTTCCCACTTTATCATGATCCCTTTTTTCTATCTACTCTATGATTCCAGCTCTTTCCAGACTGTTAGTTTCTATAAAACCCTATGTGATGTATTTCCTACAGTGATCCCTACTCTTCCTACAAAATCTGGATCCTTTTTATCTGTCCACCCTATGATCCCTATTCTGTGTACAGAATATATTATTCACTTTCTTGTTATTTTAAAGATCTGTTTTTACTGTGATGATCCCTACTCTCCAAAAATAAAAAAAAAGACTATTACAAATAAAAAAAAAAACTATTACATCACCTTCTTACCGATCCCTACAACGATCCCTATCCTGTCTTGCTTTCTATAGTATGCTGGGATGGTCCCTACTCTATTTTTTTGCAGTTGTCTAATGATCCATGTAGTAATTCTTACATTGGCATGCTTTTATTCTGTGACGATCCCTACTCTCCAAAATAAAAAATAATATTACATCACCTAAGTTCTTACTGATCCCCACAAAGATATCCTATCTTGCTTTCTATGGTATGCTGGGATGATCCCTACTCTGCATAATCTAGAACTCTTACTGTCATCATCTACCTAGTGATCCCTCTAATGATCCATATGCTGTCATGCTAAGTGTGGCATTCTGTAATGATCCCTACTCTCCAAACTAAAAAACTATTACATCACCTTACCGATCCCTACAACGATTCCTATCCTGTCTTGCTTTCTATGGTATGCTGGGATGATCCCTACTCTCTGTACTCAGTGACTTTAGCTGTCTAATGGTCCCTACTCTCTGTACTCAGCTGTCTAATGGCCCCTACTCTCTGTACTCAGCTGTCTAATTGTCCCTACTTTCTGTACTCAGCTGTCTAATGACCCCTACTCTCTGTACTCGGTGACTTCAGCTGTCTAATGATCCCTACTCTCTGTACTCAGCTGTCTAATGGTCCCTACTCTCTATACTCAGGTGTATATGATCCCTTCTCTCTGTACTCAGTGACTTCAGCTGTCTAATGGTCCCTACTTTCTGTACTCAGCTGTCTAATGATCCCTACTCTCTGTACTCAGTGACTTCAGCTGTCTAATGATCCCTACTATCTGTACTCAGCTGTTTAATGATCCCTACTCTCTGTACTCAGTGACTTAAACTGTCTGATGGTCCCCACTCTCTGTACTCAGCTGTCTAATGGCCCCTACTCTCTGTACTCAGCTGTCTAATGGTCCCTACTTTCTGTACTCAGCTGTCTAATGACCCATACTCTCTGTACTCAGTGACTTCTGCTGTCTAATGGTCCCTACTCTCTGTACTCAGCTGTCTAATGGCCCCTACTCTCTGTACTCAGCTGTCTAATTGTCCCTACTTTCTGTACTCAGCTGTCTAATGACCCCTACTCTCTGTACTCGGTGACTTCAGCTGTCTAATGATCCCTACTCTCTGTACTCAGCTGTCTAATGATCCCTACTCTCTGTACTCAGCTGTCTAATGGTCCCTACTCTCTATACTCAGGTGTATATGATCCCTTCTCTCTGTACTCAGTGACTTCAGCTGTCTATTGGTCCCTACTTTCTGTACTCAGCTGTCTAATGATCCCTACTCTCTGTACTCAGTGACTTCAGCTGTCTAATGATCCCTACTATCTGTACTCAGCTGTTTAATGATCCCTACTCTCTGTACTCAGTGACTTAAACTGTCTGATGGTCCCCACTCTCTGTACTCAGCTGTCTAATGGCCCCTACTCTCTGTACTCAGCTGTCTAATGGTCCCTACTTTCTGTACTCAGCTGTCTAATGACCCATACTCTCTGTACTCAGTGACTTCTGCTGTCTAATGGTCCCTACTCTCTGTACTCAGCTGTCTAATGGTCCCTACTCTCTGTACCCAGCTGTCTAATGGTCCCTGTAGTAATTCTTACCTTGTCATGCTTTTATTCTGTGATGATCCCTACTCTCTATAACCTAAAACTATTCCTGGCATCATCTGATTAACAATCCTTATCTTATCATGTTCTCTGTGGTAATCTGTGATGATCCCTACTCTCCATAATGTGGAACCTGCCTAGTGACCCCTCCGGTGATCCCTATGCCGTTATGCTCAGTTTGTTATTCTGTATTGATCCCTACTCTCCAAAATAAAAACTATTAGATCACCTTCCTACCGATCCCTACCATGATCCCTATCCTGTCTCTCTCTCTCTATGATATGCTGGGATGATCCCTACTCTCCATAATCTAGAACTATTACTGACATCACTTTTCTAACGATCCCTACCATGATCCCTATCCTGGTATTTTGGGGTGACCTGGCTAAGGTCATATTTTTTTATGTGATAAGTTTTTTATTAGCATTAAAAAAAAATGTTCTTCTTGTCGTAACATCTTCATTTGCCTCCTGGTTTTCTATAACTTTGTTTTACTTTGTGTAATGTTGGAAAAAGTGGAAACCATCAGCAAGCTGGTGCTGACGGATCTGTTGCTGACAGAATGGATGTGGATCTGATGAGCTGATAGTCCGGGCAGAATCATGTGGACCTTACACATAAGTGTCCTGTGCTGGGATGGTAGTCAGAAGATTTGTCTACTTGTATCTCAAAGGGATATGCCATTAATAAAAGGTTATCCAATATAGATAGTATGGGGGGGGGGGCTACATGCAGACCCCCAGCGATCCGGAAAATGGGGCCCTGGATCCTGGAGGCCCTTCTATAGCATTGCTCCGCTACTTCCAGCAGCCCCATGAATGGAGCGGAGGTCGATCATGCAGGACCCCGAGCCCCATTCTCCAGATTGCTGGGGGTCCCCCAGAGATAAGTGTGTTGTCCCCGACCCTTTAACACGAGCTGGGCTCTTCTGGGACTTTCTACAGGTCACAGCTGGAATAAGAACCTAAATTCAATATCCAACTTGCTGATGGTTTCCCTATTTAAAATGTAAGAAATACGTTTATGAATAAGTCCCCACACAGAATATGGCGTCGTATAATGGACGTGTTTTTGCTTTGCTTGTACATATCTCGAGTTCCATTATTTTTTATCCTCCGCTCACATCCGAAGCTGCAAGTACAAGTTCTTGTCGGAATTATCGGTGTGTAATTGTGCAGTTATTACCGAAGCCTCTGAGCGATCTTTTCCCATCTCTGTCAGGTTCCACCTCTCTGCCCTGCAGACATCGCTCCTCCGATCCCGTCCCGCTGGTGCTGAAGCTGAAGATGGAGGAGCACAGCAACCACTCGTGGGTGGTGGTGGCGATGACTCCCATCATTCTGATGTTAGATACCAACAACTTGACTCTACAGCTCGCTCCTGACAACACGTCCGGCAATTACTCCTGCTCCGTGGATGATGCTCACCTATCAGGTAGGACTCCAGATGGTAGCAATCCCCGTGACCGCCATCGGGAGCGAACCCAGCACCAACTACGACCTCTTAAAGTGTTTGCTTTCCAATAAAACATCTACTTTTTTTCCAGAAACAGCGCCACCAGTGTCCTCAGGTTTTGTCTGGTATTGCAGCTCTGATCCATTATCGTGAATGGACAGCCGCCATAAAATCATATGCAGATCTGTCACTCGGGAGTCGGGAAAAGCTGTGTGACATCTGCGAGCGCATTACCGTATTAGCGCTTTATTGGTTGTCACCCGGACTATGGGCGCGCACTTTGACATTAAAATCATAGTTTTGTCCGTCTTTTCGACGCGTGGAGTTCTTTTTAGGTTGGGAGGTTACAGATCTATAATCCATGATTTTCACCTCCCCAAATTCTGGTAAAGCAAAAAGTGACCGGACGGCGGTGTCCTCTGTCCTCTCCATTTACTTCTGCTCCCTACATTTTCCTCTGTTCCCATTAGACTCCTCTGTTCCCATTAAACTCCTCCATTCACTCCATTTTCCTCTGTCCCCTCGAGACTACTCTGTTCCCTCCATTTGCTTCTATTCCCTACAGATTTCTCTGTCCCCCAAGACTCCTCTGTTCACAACATTTTCCTCTGTACCCTTCAGACTTCTCTGTCCTTTCCATTCTCCTCTGTCCCCTGGAGACTTCTCTGACAGGGGCTAATCCTCCATGACAACAAAATGACCGGGTGTTGAAATCTTCGACCTGGTCCTCCTTGCCCCTGACATCGCCTGTTGGAGGAGTGTCGGGGGACCCTATACACAACAGCCGGTGGGATGCTCCTGCCAATATCTCTGTGTTTTGAGTCCCTCTGTATGTGGGGGCCTTTGGTTAGAGTGATGGAGGAAAGTCTTATTGTTTAAGTTGTTGGGGGTAGTGGGAGCGGGGGACATTGCTATGGTCCATAAGAACTGGGGGCCTTTCCCCTTGTCTTAGACATTGTTGCCTAGTGATGACAACAGGTTGCCTCTTCGGTGATGTAATCGCTGATGTCACTGATTCCAGGCCCCGGCACTTAGTCCTCCCCACAACTCTTCTTTCTTCCATCGCTGATGTTTCTGATTCCCGGTCCTGGCACTTAGTCCTCCCCACAACACATCTTTCTTCCAAAGCTGATATCTGATTTCCGGTCCCGGCACTTAATCGTCCTCACAACTCTTCTTTCTTCCATCGCTGATGTCACTGATTACCGGCCCCGACATTTAGTCCTCCCCACAACTCTTCTTTCTTCCATCGCTGATGTCTCTGATTTCTGGCCCCAGCAATTATTCCTCCCCACAACTCTTCTTTCTTCCATCGCTGATGTCACTGATTCCCGACCCCAGCACTTATTCCTCTCCACAACTCTTCTTTCTTCCATCGCTGATGTCTCTGATTTCAGGCCCCAGCACTTAATCCTCTCTACAACTCTTCTTTCTTCCATCGCTGATGTCTCTGATTCCCGACCCCAGCACTTATTCCTCCCCACAACTTTTCTTTCTTCCATCGCTGATGTCACTGATTCCCGACCCCAGCACTTATTCCTCCCCACAACTCTTCTTTCTTCCATCACTGATGTCTCTGATGTCCTGGCCCCCGACATTTAGTTCTTCCCACAACTCTTCTTTCTTCCATTGGTGAAATCTCTGATTTCCGGTCCAGGCACTTAGTCCTCTCCAAAACTCTTCTTTCTTCCATCGCTGATGTCACAGATTCCTGGTCCCGGCACTTATTCCTCCCCACAACTCTTCTTTCTTCCATCGCTGATGTCTCTGATTCTCAGCCCCGGCACTTAGTCCTCCCCACAACTCTTCTTTCTTCCCCACAGAACTGAATGATGTGGTGAAGGAGTGGATCACCTGCCGTGCCCCGATGAACTGGACCAAGATGCAGTGGTCCAGAGGTAATGAGGTGATTGCGATGGCGCACAGAGCGAGGGCTCAGCTAAACGTCAAGGTGATGAGGCAGGGGCCATCATTCATCATCACCTCCATCATTAATAAGGATTCTGGGGGTGCCTGCTGCCATAATAACAGAACGATAAAGGTGTTAAACGCTACATGTCAGTGGTCGCCTCCGCACGGCAACGCGACAGGTGAGAGAACTGGAAGGATGGGGCTGCTGTGTGGTACAGGGCTGGCCATGGGGGCCGACCGGCTCCGCTTCCTGGCCTCACTTGATGACTGTCATAAACCATACTTATGGAATACGACAGTAGAGAGCCCAGAAGCTCGCTGACTAGTGCCTTGTTTCCTCCTGGCAGGATGGCAGCTGTTCCTGGAGGGGCGATACTGGATCATCGTGGTGGTGGCGTTGTCCTCAGCGCTGCTCTGCCTGCTGCTCGTGGGCGGCTTCGTAAGCATAAAACGCAGTGCGTGTCACTTTATTTTATCAAGACCCCACAGCCAAAAATATTCACAAAAGTTCTGTAACTTTCTAGTCGGCTTTGTGCTTCAATTCTTCCCCATTTTCAACATCTCTGCTGGCCATCAGTGAACGGAAACAGTGTCTGCGCTTACAGTTATATGAAAAAGTTTGGGCACCCCTATTAATCTTAAGCTTAATGTTTTATAAAAATTGGTGTTTTTGCAACAGCTATTTCAGTTTGATATATGTAATAACTGTTGGACACAGTAATGTTTCTGCCTTGAAATGAGGTTTATTGTACAAACAGAAAATGTGCAATCTGCATTCAAACAAAATTTGACAGGTGCATAAGTATGGGCACCTCACCAGAAAGGTGACATTAATATTTAGTAGATCCTCCTTTTGCAAAAATAACGGCCTCTAGTCGCTTCCTGTAGCTTTTAATGAGTTCCTGGATCTTGGATGAAGGTATTTTTGACCATTACTCTTTACAAAACAATTCCAGTTCAGTTAAGTTTGATGGTCGCCGAGCATGGACAGCCCTCTTCAAATGATCCCACAGATGTTCAATGATATTCAGGTCTGGGGACTGGGATGGCCATTCCAGAACATTGTAATTGTTCCTCTGCATGAATGCCTGAGTAGATTTGGAGCGGTGTTTTGGATCATTGTCTTGCTGAAAGATCCATCCCCTGCGTAACTTCAACTTTGTCACTGATTCTTGAACATTATTGTCAAGAATCTGCTGATACTGAGTGGAATCCATGTGTCCCTCAACTTTAACAAGATTCCCGGTGCCGGCATTGGCCACACAGCCCCAAAGCATGATGGAACCTCCACCAAATTTTACTGTGGGTAGCAAGTGTTTTTCTTGGAATGCTGTGTTTTTTTGCCGCCATGCATAACGCCTTTTTGTATGACCAAACAACTCAATCTTGGTTTCATCAGTCCACAGGACCTTCTTCCAAAAAGAAATTGGCTTCTCCAAATGTGCTTTTGCATACCTCAGCCGACTCTGTTTGTGGCGTGCTTGCAGAAACGTCTTCTTTCGCATCACTCTCCCATACAGCTTCTCCTTGTGCAAAGTGCGTTGTATAGTTGACCGATGCACAGTGACACCATCTGCAGCAAGTTGATGCTGCAGCTCTCTGGAGGTGGTCTGAGGATTGTCCTTGACTGATCTCACCATTCTTCTTCTCTGCCTTTCTGATGTTTTTCTTGGCCTGCCACTTCTGGCCTTAACAAGAACTGTCCCCGTGGTCTTCCATTTCCTTACTATGTTCCTCACAGTGTAAACTGACAGGTTAAATCGCTGAGACAGCTTTTTGTATCCTTCCCCTGAACAACTATGTTGAATAATCTTTGTTTTCAGATCATTTGACAGTTGTTTTGAGGAGCCCATGATGCCACTCTTCAGAGGAGATTCAAACAGGAGAACAACTTGCAAGTGGCCACTTTAAGTAGCTTTTCTCATGATTGTATACACCAGGCTATGAAGTTCAAGGCTCAATGAGGTTACAAAACAAAAAAAAAGTGCTTTAGTAAGTCAGTAAAAAGTAGGTAGGAGTATTTAAAACAAGAAAATGATACGGGTGCCCATACTTATGCACCTGTCAAATTTTGTTTGAATGCAGATTGCACATTTTCTGTTAGTACAATAAACCTCATTTCAAGGCAGAAACATTACTGTGTCCAACAGTTATTACATATATCAAACTGAAATAGCTGCTGCAAAAACACCAATTTTTATAAAACATTAAGCTTAAGATTAATAGGGGTGCACAAACTTTTTCATATAACTGTAAGGGCTTCGAAACCAATCTCGATCGTGTCTTGCTTGCATAAGTATAGGGTTTGCTACAGTGTATCGGTGCATTTTCTTCTGTGTCGGATGATATGTGATCACTGTTGTAGAGCATTCTAAGGCTATGTTCACACGGAAGATTTTTGAAGTGTTCAAAAATTATACGTTTTTTTAATCGTTTTTTTTTTTGTGTGGAATTTTTGGAGCAATTTTTCATTTCCGGAGTATTTTGTTTTCCTTTTTTTTGCAGCCTTTTAATTGGACAATGCCCAGTTTGGAGCGGATTCCATCAGATTCCACTTCCAAGAAATGACCTGCACTTTTTTATTTTAACATCCGTTTTTTTTTTCAGCACCTCTTCGGGTAAAAGAAAAACCAAAACTCAAAAATTCCTCATTTGAATGGCAAAAGGGATTTCCCATTTCCCATAGAAATGAATAATAAGAGTTTTCCAAGTGATTTCGAAATGGATTTTTTACTTTAACAAAAACTCGGTGTGAACAGCGTCTAAGAGATTATATTCAGAATTATTAATGATTTGCTTTTGTGACAACGAAAATGGCTGCCATATTTCCCATAAAAGTTGTCCCTCCACTCTCCTGGGCCCCTAAATGACAAATGTGCTTAGTGGCGCAATAATGGTGGCGATTCACAAAGAGTCAGATTTATCACTCACAACCCGAGGAAGCTGAGTGACCGTTATACTCCATGTCTCATTACAGGAAGGAGAGTGAGGAGACGCGCCAAGAGCAGGTGAGTGCCGCCGCCACAGACAGGACCCTGCGTCTATCAGCTGTGCCGCTACGTCCGCCATCCTGTGCCCGCGTGTCGCCTCAGGAGAGATCTGTGCGGGAAAACTCCATTTTCCCTTTTGATAGAAATACTGAGCTTCTATCAAGGTGTGGGGTCAGGGACGGCAGCGGTGAGGCGCACCGGACACAGGGGAGGCGGCATCGAATTGTGCCCTGGTACGGCGCCATCTATGGGCCATGTCCTCCTCTCTCTGTAATGTCCTCGGGTTTATATAACGTTCTCTCCTTATCAGTTTCTTCAAGATGAGCTCAGCCGCCAGGAATCTCTACACAGAATCCATCAGCCCCGAGACAGGTACCACCACGTGCGGGAGACCCCGCGTCTCCTCCTAATCCCTCCTCCTTCTCTTCCTTTTTTCCTTCTACATATTTCCCTTTTTTTTATCATTTTCTGTCTTCTTTTCTTTGAATTTCCCTTTTTTTTCTCGTTTTGTTTTTCTCCTATTTTTCCTTCTTTGTATTCTCCTTTTCTTATTTCTTGTCTTCCTTTTCTAATTTTTTTCTTCTTCATACTTTCCTTTTTTATTTCCAATCTTATTTTTCTTTGTTTCTTCTTTTTCGGATTTTCCATTTTTTTTTAAATTTCCTGTCTTCTTTCTTTCCTTTTTTTTCCCCATATTTGTATATTTTCATTTTACTTTTCGTCTTCTTTTTCTCCTTTTTTCCTTCTTCATATTTTACCTTTTTTTTAAATTTCCTATCGTCTTTTCCTTGTACTTTCCTTACTTACCGATTTCTTATTCTCCTTTTTATCTTTCTTCATATTTTCCTTTTTTTATTTCCATCTTCCTCTTTTCCTTCCTCACATTTTTCCTTTTTTTTATTTCCCATCTTCTTTTTCTCCTATTTTTCTTTTTTCTTATTTTCCCTATTTTTATTTCCCATCCTTTTTTTCTCGTGATGATGACATCAATAATCTTTTTATTCTTTGTGCCTCCACCGATCAGATGTTGCCCACAAGGATCAGGACTTCACCTACCAGAACGTGTCTCCATCTAAAGTCGTTGGTGATGATTATTACTCGGACAAGGGCTCCTTCCTGTCTCTGGGTGAGTGCGGCGCGGTCTCATTATATGTCAGAGATCCCAGGTGGCGCTCTAACCCCTGAGAAGCAGGGAATGGGTTACTGGGAGCTCTACAGAGCACCGCTGCCTCTTCAGGCCTCACCTCTGGTCTCCTCCTGTCCAATTCTTCAAGCCTCACCTCTGGTTTCCACCTGTCCGGTTCTTCAGGTCTCACCTCTGGTCTCCTCCTGTCCGGTTCTTCAGGCCTCACCTCTGGTCTCCTCCTGTCCGGTCCTTCAGGCCTCACCTCTGGTCTCCTCCTGTCCGGTCCTTCAGGCCTCACCTCTGGTCTCCTCCTGTCTAATTCTTCATGCCTCACCTCTGGTCTTCTCCTGTCCGGTTCTTCAGGCCTCACCTCTGGTCTTCTCCTGTCCGGTCCTTCAGGCCTCACCTCTGGTCTCCTCCTGTCCGGTTCTTCAAGCCTCACCTCTGGTCTCCTCCTGTCCGGTCCTTCAGGCCTCACCTCTGGTCTCCTCCTGTCCGGTTCTTCAGGTCTCACCTCTGGTCTCCTCCTGTCTAATTCTTCATGCCTCACCTCTGGTCTCCTCCTGTCTAATTCTTCATGCCTCACCTCTGGTCTCCTCCTGTCTAATTCTTCATGCCTCACCTCTGGTCTCCTCCTGTCTAATTCTTCATGCCTCACCTCTGGTCTCTTCCTGTCCAGTTCTTCAGGTCTCACCTCTGGTCTCCTCCTGTCCGGTTCTTCAGGTCTCACCTCTGGTCTCCTCCTGTCCGGTTCTTCAGGTCTCACCTCTGGTCTCCTCCTGTCCGGTTCTTCAGGTCTCACCTCTGGTCTCCTCCTGTCCGGTTCTTCAGGTCTCACCTCTGGTCTCCTCCTGTCCGGTTCTTCAGGCCTCACCTCTGGTCTCCTCCTGTCCGGTCCTTCAGGCCTCACCTCTGGTCTCCCCTCCTGTCCGGTCCTTCAGGCCTCACCTCTGGTCTCCTCCTGTCTAATTCTTCATGCCTCACCTCTGGTCTTCTCCTGTCCGGTTCTTCAGGCCTCACCTCTGGTCTTCTCCTGTCCGGTCCTTCAGGCCTCACCTCTGGTCTCCTCCTGTCCGGTTCTTCAAGCCTCACCTCTGGTCTCCTCCTGTCCGGTCCTTCAGGCCTCACCTCTGGTCTCCTCCTGTCCGGTTCTTCAGGTCTCACCTCTGGTCTCCTCCTGTCTAATTCTTCATGCCTCACCTCTGGTCTCCTCCTGTCTAATTCTTCATGCCTCACCTCTGGTCTCCTCCTGTCTAATTCTTCATGCCTCACCTCTGGTCTCCTCCTGTCTAATTCTTCATGCCTCACCTCTGGTCTCTTCCTGTCCAGTTCTTCAGGTCTCACCTCTGGTCTCCTCCTGTCCGGTTCTTCAGGTCTCACCTCTGGTCTCCTCCTGTCCGGTTCTTCAGGTCTCACCTCTGGTCTCCTCCTGTCCGGTTCTTCAGGTCTCATCTCTGGTCTCCTCCTGTCCGGTTCTTCAGGTCTCACCTCTGGTCTCCTACTGTCCGGTTCTTCAGGCCTCACCTCTGGTCTCCTCCTGTCCAGTCCTTCATGCCTCACCTCTGGTCTCCTCCTGTCCGGTTCTTCAGGTCTCACCTCTGGTCTTTTCCTTTCCGTTTCTTCAGGTCTCACCTCTGGTTTCCTCCTGTCCGGTTCTTCAGGCCTTTTATACATTGACCGCCTCAAGTTATTTTGAGCAGACTACTTTACATAAATGGATATTACAACTCGCGGAAAGCAGCCAGATGGCGGTTGTATAGAAAATGTAATTCTGGGAGCAAGTAACAAGGGACTGCTCATTATTGGGTCATTTTCATCATACCAATATACAGGGTGGGCCCTTTATATGGATACGCCTAAATTAAATGGGAATGGTTGGTGATATCAACTTCCTGTTTGTGGCACATTAGTATATGGGAGGGGGAAAACTTTTCCAGATGGGTGGTGACCATGGCGGCCATTTTGAAATCGGCCATTTTGGAAACCAACCTTATTTTTTTCAATGGGAAGAGGGTCATGTGACACATCAAACTTATTGAGAATTTCATAAGAAAAACAATGGTGTGCTTGGTTTTAGCGTAACTTTATTCTTTCATGAGTTTTTTACAAGTTTATGACCACGTATAAAATGTGTTCAAAGTGCTGCCCATTGTGTTGGATTGTCAATGCCGCCCTCTTCTCCCACTCTTGACACACTGATAGCAACACCGCAGAAGAAATGCCAGCACAGGCTTCCAGTATCCGCTGTTTCAGATGCTGCACATCTCGTATCTTGATGGTATGGTGTGGTATATGGGGTACAAAGATAGTGGGGCCATTCTTCATCAATGGAAACCTCAGTGCCACTGGATATCTCAAATTGCTCCATGATGATGAGTTGCCCTCTTTATGCACTGAAGATGGCACGTTCCCTGAGTTTTTCCAACAAGATGGTGCACCACCACATTATGGGTGTCAGGTCCGAGCATTCCTACATGAACAGTTTCCTGGAAAGTGGATTGGTCATCGTGGGCCAGTTGAATGGCCACCAAGGTCTCCCGATCTGACCCCCTTAGACTTTTATCTTTGGGGTCATCTGAAGGCAATTGTCTATGCTGTGAAGATACGAGATGTGCAGCATCTGAAACAACAGATCCTGGAAGCCTGTGCTACCGTCTCTTCTGCAGTGTTGCTATCAGTGTGTCAAGAGTGGGAGAAGAGGGCGGCATTGACAATCCAACACAATGGGCAGCACTTTGAACACATTTTATAAGTGGTCATAAACTTGTAAAAAACTAATGAAAGAATAAAGTTACATTAAAACTAAGCACACCAGTGTTTTTCTTATGAAATTCTCAATAGGTTTGATGTGTCACATAACCCTCTTCCCATTGAAAAAAATAAGGTTGGTTTCCAAAATAGCCGATTTCAAAATGGCCGCCATGGTCACCACCCATCTGGAAAAGTTTTCACCCTCCCATATACCTATGTGCCACAAACAGGAAGTTGATATCACCAACCATTCCCATTTAATTTAGGCGTATCCATATAAATGGCCCACACTGTATATATATATGAATTAGATACGTACCTTATACACAGATATTAATACCTTAATACTGTTCACACCACAAACAATAATACCGCCACATGGTGCCCAAATAACACAGCCATTCAAGCCCCTAAAAAAACTGATTCAGGATCTCTATAACACCGCCATACAATGCCTAAATAGTAACGCGTAAAATCTCTAGAGATCTAGGGCAGTGATTGGGTAATGGTAAATTCCCTGGGGGTCCATGGGAGTGAATGGGTAATGGTAAGTCCCTGGGGGTCCATGGGAGTGAACGGGTAATGGTAAAGTCCCTGGGGTCTAGGGGAGTGAACGGGTAATGGTAAAGTCTCTGAAGGCCCAGGGGAGTGAACGGGTAATGGTAAAGTCCCTGGGGTCCAGGAGAGTGAACGGATAATAGTAAAGTCCCTGGGGTCCAGGGGAGTGAACGGGTAATGGTAAAGTCCCTGGGGGTCCAGGGGAGTGAACGGGTAATGATAAAGTCCCTGAGTGTGCAGGGAAGTTAATAGGTAATGGTAAATTACCTGGGGGTCCAGGGGAGTGAACGGATTATGATAAAGTCACTGAAGGCCCAGGGGGGTGAACGGGTAATGGTAAAGTCCCTGGGGGTCCAGGGGAGTGAACGGGTAATGATAAAGTCCCTGAGTGTGCAGGGGAGTTAATAGGTAATGGTAAATTACCTGGGGGTCCAGGGGAGTGAACGGGTAATGGTAAAGTCCTGGGGGTCCAGGGGAGTGAACGGGTAATGGTAAAGTCCTGGGGGTCCAGGGGAGTGAACGGGTAATGGTAAAGTCCCTGGGGTCCAGGGGAGTGAACGGGTAACCATAAAGTCCCTGGAGGTCCATGGGAGTGAATGGGTAATGGTAAAGTCCCTGGGGTCCAGGGGAGTGAACGGGTAATGATAAAGTCCCTGGGGTCCAGGGGAGTGAACGGGTAATGGTAAAGTCCCTGGGGTCCAGGGGAGTGAACGGGTAACCATAAAGTCCCTGCGGTCCAGGGGAGTGAACGGGTAATGATAAAGTCTCTGAGGGTCCAGGGGAGTTAATAGGTAATGGTAAAATCCCTGGGGGTCTAGGGGAGTGAACGGGTAATGATAAAGTCCCTGGGGTCCAGGGGAGTGAACGGGTAATGGTAAAGTCCCTGAGGGCGCAGGGGAGTGAACGGGTAATGATAAAGTCCCTAGGGTCCAGGGGAGTGAACGGGTAATGATAAAGTCCCTGGGGTCCAGGGGAGTGAACGGGTAATGGTAAAGTCCCTGAGGGCGCAGGGGAGTGAACGGGTAATGATAAAGTCCCTAGGGTCCAGGGGAGTGAACGGGTAATGATAAAGTCCCTAAGGTCCAGGGGAGTGAACGGGTAATGATAAAGTCCCTGAGGGTCCAGGGGAGTTAATAGGTAACGGTAAAGTCCCTGGGGGTCCAGGGGAGTGAACGGGTAATGGTAAAGTCCCTGGGAGTCCAAGGGAGTGAACAGGTAATGATAAAGTCCCTGAGGGTGCAGGGGAGTGAACGGGTAATGATAAAGTCCCTGGGGTCCAGGGGAGTGAACGGGTAATGATAAAGTCTCTGGGGTCCAGGGGAGTGAACTGGTAATGATAAAGTCCCCGGGGGTCCAGGGGAGTGATTGGGTAATGATAAAGTCCCCGGGAGTCCAGGGGGGTGATTGGGTAATGGTAAAGTCCCCGGCGGTCCAGGGGGGTGATTGGGTAATGATAAAGTCCCCGGAGGTCCAGGGGCAGTGAATGCAGAGCATTAGAGGGTGATTGGTAAAGTCCCTGGTGATCCAGGGCAGTGAATGTTTACATGCCTCATTCTCAGGTTGCTCCTCATCGTCTAGTTCTAAGGGGGCCAAGGAATAGGGGGTCTCTGATGGGGCTGAGTGTGGAGCCAGATTGAAGGAATGACTGATGAGATATTTGGTGAATGGTGGACAAATGGCAGAGGCCCAGGTGGGAAGAAGAGTCTGCTGCCATGTTTTTGTATGTAATATCCTGGTGGGAAGGCTGAGGGGCTTCTTTGTGCCCCTTCCTTGCCCCATCATGACAGTGAAGCATGTGTCTCGTACACCGGGCCCCAGTTTTGTTCTGCTCCTCGCAGTCTCCGGCCCATGGGACCCGTCCACTCAGTTGTCTCCATGTCTGGGGTCATTTACGAGACCTTGAAGCCCCCTGTCCTCCATTTCTCGGTGTCGCCCTCCCCCAGTATCAGTAACTTGCATTTCATCAGTGAACTTATTTGAGCCCCGTCCTCCCCGAACAGTCAGAACAGAAGAGGAAATGACATTTTTTTCTCTTTTTTGCTCTTGTTTTTGAGTCACGCTTCCCCAATTTCTTTGTCTCAAAAACATTTCTCTGTTCATCTCCAGAGTTCGGTTAGGAACCTTTATAACCATTATAATAACCAGCCGCATTAAAGGGACGGTGCAAAAGTTCTGCAACTTTCCAACGCAATTTTATTCCCAAACTATTTTGAAAACCTCGGCTTCCTGTCAGTGACTGGAAAAAAATCCCACGTGATCTATACACTGCAGCAGCACAAGTTCGGGACCCCTGACATCCCCTTTAATTGCTTTACGGTGTCATTTCCAGGCGGTGATTCTTATTTGGAGCCGATGGCTGAAGGAGGGGATCAGGCGTCTGATGGTGAGAAAGTTTCATTTATGATTTTTGCTCCTTCCTCCGTTTGTCTTCCTATTTTTCGGCCCCTCAAAAATACACGTGTAATACCCTCTCTCACCAGCAAGCGGCTGCTATGAGGACCCCACCGAGGACCCGGATGACCCTGAGGACTCCATAGGTAACAAGGCCTCAGCGATGGGCAGGATATCTGGGGGCACAGGGTTGCCTTAGGGCTTCTTCATTTTTTGGCTACCCTCCACCCCCAGGTGAACTAGATAAGTAAGGCAGCCAGAGATGGTCTGACATCCAGGTTAGGGCCTCTGCACCGCAGGTTCCTATGCAGAGCGCAGCAGTTGAGATGAGTTTGTCATTGGTTTCTGCGCTCTGCTTTGTCAGTAACATATATAACAAAGCTCTCGGTATAATGAGGTGAGCTTTGCTATGCAGAGCTCAGCAACCAATGACAAACTCATCCCGACTGCTGCGCTCTGCATAGGCAGCCAATGAGATGATAGAGGCTGCACCGTGCTCTCTCGCAGCTCCCCACCTCCACTCTCACTTTTAATTTTGTGAGAGAATAGACGGTGACCTGATGTGTGAACTGTCCCATACTTAAAAAAAAATAATAAAACCATACAAAATCCCTAATTTTACAATAATCTAATTTTACATAGTATTTTTAACCCTAGGGCTAGGAATAGGGTTAGGACTGGGGTTAATGCTAGGACTGGGATTAGGGTTCGGACCACTATTAGTGTTTGAAGTAGGGTTAGGATTAGAGTTAGATTTAGGACTAGGGCTAGAGTCAGGACTGAGGTTAGGGTTCTGACTATAGTTAGTGTTAGAAGTAGGGTTAAAGTTAGGACTAGATTTAGGATTAGGACTTGGTTAGGTCAAGGACTAGGATTAGGACTGGGGTTAGGGTTTGAGTGGAGTTAGGACTGGGGATAGTATTAGTATTAGGACTAGGAATAGGGTTCTTATTAGGTCACGGCCCCACTATCAGTATTTGATCAGTATTCGGTCAGTATTTTTTCTCAGGAGTGGGAGCCAAAACCAGGAGTGGGTGATAAATGCAGAATTGGTGACTTGTTTCTATTATACCTTTTCTCTGATTGTTCCTCACCTGGTTTTGGCTCCCACTCCTGAGAAAAAATACTGACCGAATACTGATCAAATACTGATAGTGGGGCCGTGGCCTCAGAACTTGGATTAGGACTAGGGTTAGCGTTAGGACTGGAATTATAGTACTGACTACCATTAGAAGTAGGGTTAGGATTAAGACTAGAGTTAGAGTTAGGACCAGGACTAGGGTTAAAGTTAGGACTAGGTTTAGGATTAAGACTTTGGTTTGGGCTAGGACTAGGATTAGGACTGGGGCTAGGGTTCTGACTACGGTGTTAGGAGTAGGGTTAGATTTTAGACTAGGGTTAGTGTTAGTACTACACTTAGGGTTCTGATGAAGGCTAGGACTGGGGTTACATTTAGGACTCGATTTAGGATTAGGATTTTGGTGTGGGACATGGATTAGGTCTGACGAGGGATAGTACTAGTGTCGGGTTTAGGTTTAGGGTAATAAAATATTTACATAATAAAAAAAAGAATATAGTAAAACAAACATGAATGTGTAATTTTATAATGTACTGTTATGTAACGATGGGACGGGGACGGGGGGTGAAGTCCTTGTTTTGTCCGGGCGTTAGTCGCCCCCCTGAGGTGCCGGTTACGCGGCTGACGCCCCCACTTCTGTTTTCTAGATGGCGACTGCTATGAAAACACCAATGAAGAAATTAAAGATGGCTCAGAGGGTGCGGCCCAGGACCTGGGTGCCGTGGAGCTGGGGCGGCCATGCTGTGATATAAGAATGGGGTCACTTCATCTCTGTTCTTCTCGTGTCTCAGGGTCCCAGTCGTATGAAGACATGAAAGGATCCATCTGTGTCCGGACGAAGGCCGAGGGTCCTGCAGACGAGGGGACGACACAAGACGAAGGTGAGAAGCCATCACTCCAGTCACAGCGAGAGCTGCTGTCCCCTGTGTAGCGCCACCTGCTGTCAGGCATGTGGTATTACAGCCCAGCGTGCCTGAGAGTGTCCTGACAGCTCCCACAATGCACTGCTCACTGGTAACAGCTGATGGGCGGAGTCAGAAAGAAAAAAGGGGAGGAGTCAGCAGGGGCTATGTGATCCCGTGAAGCCGGGGAGACTCTGTGACCAAAGGAGAAGAGATCATGTGACGTGTGTAATCACATCCCCCCATCAGACCATCCGCCCGCACAGTAAATATCACCGCCCCATACAGGTGTGTCACCGCTACTCCAGCCACGGCCATTTCTCTTAATAGCAGATGCAGATTCCTACGAGAACATGCAGACGCCTCTGTACTCCCAACCAAACTGGGTCCTTCACCCCCCACACAAATCCTCCGAGGACCAGACCGAGGGCACGAAGGGGAATCTGTCAGAACCCGCTACCCACCAGCCACAGAAAGTGTCCACGGGACTGCCACAGAAAGTGTCCACGGGACTGCAGGAACAAAGTAGGTGTCCTCCTCTGGGATGGGAAATCACACCATGTAGCACCTACATAATACCGCCATACACTGCTCTAAAACCTGTGCTACTACCTGAATAATACCGCCATACACTGCTCTAACACCTGTGCTACTACCTGAATAATACCACCATACACTGCTCTAACACCTGTGCTACTACCTGAATAATACCGCCATACACTGCTCTAACACCTGTGCCACTACCTGAATAATCCCGCCATACACTGCTCTAACACCTGTGCTACTACATGAATAATACCGCTATACACTGCTCTAACACTTGTGCTACTACCTGAATAATACCACCATACACTGCTCTAACATCTGTGCTACTACCTGAATAATACCGCCATACACTGCTCTAACAACTGTGCTACTACCTGAATAATACTGCCATACACTGCTCTAACACCTGTGCTACCTGAATAATACCGCCATACACTGCTCTAACAACTGTCCCACTACCTGAATAATACCGCCATACACTGCTCTAACACCTGTGCTACTACCTGAATAATACCGCCATACACTGCTCTAACACCTGTGCTACTACCTGAATAATACCGCCATACACTGCTCTAACACCTGTGCCACTACCTGAATAATCCCGCCATACACTGCTCTAACACCTGTGCTACTACCTGAATAATACCGCCATACACTGCTCTAACACCTGTGCTACTACCTGAATAATACCACCATACACTGCTCTAACACCTGTGCCACTACCTGAATAATCCCGCCATACACTGCTCTAACACCTGTGCTACTACCTGAATAATACCGCCATACACTGCTCTAACACCTGTGCTACTACATGAATAATACCGCTATATACTGCTCTAACACTTGTGCTACTACCTGAATAATACCACCATACACTGCTCTAACATCTGTGCTACTACCTGAATAATACCGTCATACACTGCTCTAACACCTGTGCTACTACCGAATAATACCGCCATACACTGCTCTAACACCTGTGCTACTACATGAATAATACCGCTATACACTGCTCTAACACTTGTGCTACTACCTGAATAATACTGCCATACACTGCTCTAACAACTGTGCTACTACCTGAATAATACTGCCATACACTGCTCTAACACCTGTGCTACTACATGAATAATACCGCTATACACTGCTCTAACACTTGTGCTACTACCTGAATAATACCACCATACACTGCTCTAACATCTGTGCTACTACCTGAATAATACCGCCATACACTGCTCTAACACCTGTGCTACTACCTGAATAATACCGCCATACACTGCTCTAACACCTGTGCTACTACCTGAATAATACCGCCATACACTGCTCTAACACCTGTGCTACTACCTGAATAATACCGCCATACACTGCTCTAACAACTGTGCTACTACCTGAATAATACCGCCATACACTGCTCTAACACCTGTGCTACCTGAATAATACCGCCATACACTGCTCTAACAACTGTCCCACTACCTGAATAATACCGCCATACACTGCTCTAACAACTGTCCCACTACCTGAATAATACCGCCATACCGTGCTCTAAGAACTGTGTCACTGTGTGAGGGTAATATTATATGGACAGTGAGGGGGATGTTCTTGACTACCTTATGGCGGTATTATGTGTAGTTTTTGTGGACTGTTAGGCGCTATATAACAGTCACTGTATATGTGCACAATTGTGTACTCTATGGTGCTAGTTCTTGGGCACTATATAGTGGCATGAAATGGTCACTGTATATAGGTACTATGGTGCACTGTATGGTGCTAGTACTAGGGCACTATATGGAGGTATTATATGGTCATTGTATTTGGGTACTATGGTGCACAGTATGGTGCTAGTACTTGGTGGTATTACATGGTAGTAGTATATCGGTACTATTTTGTACTGTATGGTATTAGTTCTTGGGCACTATATGGCGGTATTATATGGGCTTTGAATATAGATACTATTGTACACTGGTGCTAGTACTTGGGCACCCTGTTGTGATATTATATGGGCACTGTATATGGTTGCTATCGTGCACTGCATGGTTATACTGTTGTGCACTGGTGGTGCTAGTACTTGAGCACTATATGGCGGTATTATATGGGCATGGTATGTAGCCACACTTTTTCTGTATTTTCTGTCATTGTGACACTTTTTTACCTGCTTCTCGCTTTTTTTGGTTTTGAAAGATGGAGATTTTTACATTTCCTATGAAACCAACAGACTGTGAGAGGAGCAGACGAGACCCCCGCAGCAGCACGAGGGACATCGATGCAGACTATGGGGGGCAGGACTGGACCTGAAACCACAAGTACCACGCTCCGTACAAAGCTGCGCCAAGACTGCGTGCTGCGTCCATGGAGAAGAATGGAGATGTCCACTACTGAGGTCTCCGGCTGCAGATGGCGACTTTACTGCCCTGAACTTAACCGTCAGGGATGAGAACGGCATCAGAGACAGGAGGCGCCATCACCGCCATCGTCATCCCACAAATATATTCAGCATTTTTTTCAAGATTTATTCATAAAAAAAAAAAAAAAAGTAAAAAACAAAAATCTTGCAGTTTTCACTTTGACCACTAGATGGCAACACAACAGCCAGAGATAAGTGTAAAGCGGGAAGAGTCTTGATTTACGGCTGCTGTAAAGAGCCCGATGTGATTGGTTTTAGATACTGATAATATTTTATGAAGCAAAAACGAATAAAAAGTCAATAAAAACTATTTAAAAAATAGGAAAATCCCTCTAACCTGGCGTTATTATTAAAGCCACGCGTTACTTTCTGGGGCGGGGTCTGACACCGGACAACACCAGGGATCGGCTGCTACCAGCTCCGGTGCACAATGTACAGCGCCGTACACCGTGTGGTGGCCGTTCTTGGTACTGCACTGCGGCTCAGCTCCTATAGAAGCTGCAGTACCAAGAACGGACACTGTAGGGCGCCGTGCATTGGAAATTGCCACAAGTCCACAATAAGTCCGATATTGCGGTGGATTCCTGTCAGCTCTGAGATCTAGGAGGAGACTGATGAGCAGGATATTATTATTATTATTATTATTACGCTGTTATATCCCACAGCGCCCCCCACTGGTGATTACATATTCACCACTTCTGGAACTACATTTCCCGGCATGCACAGGGCGGACAACGGAAGTTCCAGGGGAAGAGACTTCCGGCGCATAGAAGTGACGTCACTTGAAGCGGTTTCTGTGGCAACCGGACGCCTCGGCCTGGTGATGGCGCGGGAGATGGCAGGGACGGTCGCTTTATTGCTCCTCATGGCCGCACATTGCTGCAGGGGAACAGAGACCGGTAAGAGGCGGGGCAGGGGAGGAAGTGACGTCATCTCCGAAGGAAGAGTGTCTGCATGACGTCATGTTAGAAGGGAAGAGTGATGTAACCTCTAGTGTGGAAAGAGAAAGCTTCTGCATGAGGTCATAACTTAAAGGGATAGTGTCTAGACTCCATCACTCTTATAGGGATCGTGTCTTCATGATTTAACCACTTTAAGAGAAGATAAAAGGATGACGTTATCCCTTTAAGGGGATGAAGCAACCCTGAGGCCATGTAATGCAGAGACTAGGCCTTTAAGTGTCTACTGACGTCATCTCTTAAAGCAAAAGTCTATGACAATCTCTTAAAGGGAAAGTGTCTGCATGACATCATCTCTTAAAGGGACCTGATACCAAACAAATACAAGTTTCTTCTTTTCCGTCAGGCGTGACGATCTGCACGTGTGACCTGTCACCTGGGAGCTGTGACATCGACTGCTGCTGTGACCCCGACTGCACGTCCGGGGACCCCACAAACGTCTTCTCCTTCTGTTTACCTGGAAGCACCAAGTAAGGAGACCCCACAAAACGTATTAAAGGGCCCCTGCCCCCAATCTCCACCGCTCCTGGTGTCGACCTCATCTACTGACCTGGCTGATACCAGGGAGCAGTAGTTTGTCCTCACCGGTCCTAGTGTCGACCTCATCTGATGTAACTGATAACTGAGAGCAGTCGCTGTCCTCACTGTCACCAGTGATTCCTCTGCAGGGCGGAGCGCTGGACGTGTCTCTATAACTGGTTGATCTTTCGGAATAACACCCCGTACCCATCCACCCTCCTGGGCGCAGCCCCCGCACAGCTGTTCTGCGTCTCCTCGGCTGATGGTAAGGAACCGGTCCGGTGTCCACTGGTACCGACCCCCCTCCCGCCCTCCGGCATCGGCCGCCCGCTGTGACCTTCTCTCTGTTTTCAGCCTCGGTGAATTACTTTGTGACCCCTCGGAGGGTGGATGCAGAGAACTTTGCCTCCGTCAGTGACCCGTTCAGAGGGGCGTCATTCTCTCCGGCCTCCGCCTCCACGCCCGCGTTCTCCACCTTCTACCGGGTGAGAGTCTGGAACTGCCGCAGTCTGCCATCTTGGGGTGCAATTGGCGCTCTCATTTCCCGTTGTCTCCTCTAAGGCCGGTGATCCCGTTCTTACCGTCTCCACATCCGGGGTGTTGGGAGCATTGAGGCAGCCGGCGGCCCTGGGGGGTCAGAGTCTGTGTGCAGATGGCAACCCTGCAAGTAAGTGACAGTAAGTGGCCAGCTCTGGGCCTGTCACCACCAGAGCTGCCAGTGATGATGTGTCCCGGACAGACAGCCCGTCCACGAGACCGCGGGACAGACAGCCCGTCCACAAGACCGCATGACAGATGGCCCGTCCACGAGACAGATGGCCCGACCGCGGGACAGACGGCCCGTCCACGAGACAGACGGCCCGTCCACGAGACAGACGGCCCGTCCACGAGACAGATGGCCCGACCGCGGGACAGACGGCCCGTCCACGAGACCGCGGGGCAGACGGCACAGCTGTTCTGCATCTCCTCAGCAGTGATTACAGCGCACTCACTGCAGTAACCGGAGGCTGCAGAGAGGATCCACCGTCGTGTTCTCCCTGCAGCTTCTCCTCCTGCCACACCTGGTTTGTGTCCTGTCCTTGTATAATACCGCGTGCATTTATTTCCCAGAGTTCCTGCAGGGTGACACGACTTCCTGTGTCCGTGCGCTCAGCAATGTGGCCGCCGCCTGTGAGACCGACCTCTCCTTGTCACCGTCATTCTATTACCAGGACACAGCCGTACTGAGGGTCCCGGCGGACGCGACGGATCAGAACGCTATAAGGGTAAGAGAAGGGGCTGCTGGGAGGATGAGGGTTGTGCTGTGGAGACCCTTCTCACCGCTCTGCTCTGTCCGCAGGTCCCCATCACCAGCGATGTGACAGAGACCCCCGTCCTGCGAGGAGATGTCTGTAGTAACGTGGTTACCCAGGTGACTGCACCATTATAGGCTGAGGGTCAGCCTGACCTGTCTGCAAGGGGCGGTAATGGTGGCCGTGTGGCCCCCAGGGTCCTGATCTTCTTTGTTCCCGTGGCAGGTGATCTACACGGTGCTGTACAATGGCACGCAGGGCATCACGGGCGTGAGCGCAGCCTTCACCCTCAGCAACATGTCCGCAGGGAGCGCACGCCTCAGCCAGACCTTCTCCATGGTGTATAAGGTGCGTCCTGCTCAGTGGGTACAGAACAGTCATGCTGGGACTTGTAGTGGTGCCTCAGGGTGGAGATGACAGCTGTGTCGGCCATGTTGCTGCTCTCCTCCTCCTGCTGCGTGTTGTGACGTCTCGCTCTCCTCCACAGCCGGCTGCTTCAGCGTCGCAGGGTCCTGCCTGGTCCAGGAGCGGGAACCCGGGGTACCTGGTTGGACGCCCTGTGCTGAGCGACATCGGCCGCGTATCCTTCAATAGCCCAGCGGCATGTGTGTACCTGGGTCCTGCCCTATCCCAGCTTCCCATCCCTGCGCCGCCATAGATAGTGCCTGCTCCCCCCGCTGTACTCATGCCGTTATTACTCCTGACCCCTGCAGCTCTCCATGTTGCGGTCTCTGACGGGCGATTCTTGCAGCCGCAGCGATACACAGTTCGGGGTGAACTCTCTGAGCGGCTGTGCCATCCGGTGAGTGCTCCTTCCTGCATGTTCCTGCCCGATGTGTAATGAAGTAGTAACCAGTGTCGCTCCTCCACAGAGGAGGAGACGCGGAGACGTGCAGCGAGCTCCATGCCCGGGCATATCAGCTGCTGCTCGGGGGACAAGCACCGGGGAGCCTGGCCATGCTCGGCAACGTCACCGCAGGACTGGACGGGGACCGGACGCCCATCATCTACCAGAACTGCAGCCTCCAGGTGACCCCCTCATACATAACTGCTGCTAACCACAAGTCCCAGCATGCAGGGTGTGCTGAGAGTTGTGGTGCCAGAACAGCGATCATTTATAGAAAGGAATGTTACATCTCCCACCATGCACCTCGGTGATGCCAGGCGTTGCAGCTCTGGCTGTGACTGGAGTAGTGTATGATCCTGACGCCGCTCCTCCATCCTTAGGGTGACTGCGCCTCCGCCTGTCTCATCCCCACCTCCCTGCACATGCAGATCCTGTGGGCGAGGGCTGGCCTGCAGTCCAATCCTCAATCCCAGGTTATCGGGGCTCGCTTTGTCTTCAGGTGTCAGCTTGTCCAGGTGAGTGTCTGCAGCCGGTGGAGCAGTGTTTGGCGGTGCGACCCCCGGGCGGTGGAGCCCGATACTGACGACCATTTCCTTTCTGCAGTGTCGGGACACATCCGCTCTCCAGACGCGGGTCACCTTCACCGACCTGACGAGACGCGGCCCGGACCCTCGCTTCAGGGCGACCAGCTGAGCACTAATGACATCTGGGAACCTTCACCAGTGGCACCGGAGGGTGCTGGAGTGTTGACACTGTTTGCATATGTCATGGGAATTTTCTTAATAAAGTATTTTTGTATTTAAATGTTATTTCTCAGTTTTATCTGCAGAATCCTCCGAAATCCCAGAGATCAGCGCCACCTGCTCCAACCTACAAAGCACTCCCTGCAGCCCCCACCAGGCGGCGGTCTCTTTTTTTGAGTGGGATAATATCTATATATACACAGTGCCTTGAAAAAAGTATTCCTACCCCTGGAACTTTTCTGAATTTATTTCACGTTACATCCACAAAAGTAAATATATTTTATGGGGGATTTTATGTAATGCCAACACAAAGTGGCAAGTGATTGTGAAGTGTAAAGGAAGTGATACAAGGTTTACAAATTATTTAAAAAAAAATATACATTTGCAAAGTGTTCTGTGTAATTGTATTCAGCCCCCTGTAGTCTGATCCCCCTAAATAAAATCCTGAGTAATCAATTGTCTTTAGAAGTCACATTAGTACATTATGGCCACTAAAGCTGTTCTGTGAAGGCCTCAGAGGTTTGAGAACATTAGGGATCAAACAGCTTCATGAAAACCAAGGAACCCACAGGACAGGTCAGTGATAAAAAGAAGAAGAGGACAGCTGGGTTAGGTTATAAAAAAAAATAGCCCAAGCTCTGAACATCTCATGGAGCGCTGTTCATTGCATCATCCAAAAATGGAAGGAGTATGGAACAACTGCAAACCTACCAAGACCTGGCCATCCACCTAACCTGACATCCTAAGCAAGAGCACTAATTAGAGAAGCAACCAGGAGGCCCATGATCACTGGAGGAGCTGCAGAGATCCACAGCTCAGGGGGGAGAATCTGGGCACAGGACGACTGTTAGGCCTTGACCCCACTATCCATATTCGGTCAGTATATTTTCCTCAAGAGTGGGAGCCAAAACCAGGTGAGGAAGAATCAGAGAAAAGGTATAATAGAAACAAGTCACCAATTCTGCATTTATCACCCACTCCTGAGAAAAAATACTGATAGTGGGGCTCTGGCCTTTATGGAAGAATAACAAGAAGAAAGCCATAAGAAGTCCAGTTAAAAGTTTGCAAAAAGCCATGTAAGGGAAACAGTAAGCATGTGAAAGAAGGTGCTCAGGTCAGAAGAGACCAAAGTACAACTTTTTGGCTAAATGTAAAACGCTGTGTGTGGTGGAAAACCAACACTGCACATCATCATGAAAACACCACCCCCTCCATCACACATGGTGGGGACAGCATCATGCTGTGGGGAGGTTTTTCTTCAGCAGGGGCATGGAAGCTGGTCAGAGTTGATGGGAAGATTGATGGAGCTAAATACAGGATAATCCTGGAGGAAAACCTGTTAAATGCTGCAAAAGACTTGAGACTGGGGCGTAGAGTCACCTTCCAGCAGGACACTGACCCTAAACCTCCTGCCAGAGTTACAATGGAGGGTTTAGATCAGAGCATAGTCATGTGTGTGAACGGTGCAGTCACAGTCCAGACCCTAATCCCAGAGAATCTGTGACAAGACCTGAAAATTGCTGATCACGGATGTCTCCATCCGATCACTGAGCGAGAGCGAGTGTGCAAAGAAGAAGGGGAAAAATATCACTTCTAGATGTGCAAAGCTGGAGAGACAGACCCCAAAAGACTGCAGAGAAACGTGGTCCGACAAAGATCTGACTCGGGGCTGAAGACTAATGCACCTCACAATTCTAAGATTTATATATTTTTAAACAATTACTTTACACATCACATATACTTGTACTTAGGGATCACAGAAAATCCCAATAAATTACATTTAAAGGGGTTTTCCCACAAACAAGTGTTGATTTTAATCAATAGCTCTTTGAATAATAAAAATTTCCACGATTGGATGTGATTAAATAAAATGTCCCTGTGCGGAGATAATCTTATAAATGTGCCCCTGCTGTGTACTGTGTAATGGCTGTGTCTGACCGTACAGGGACACGGTCTGATCATACCACAGCTCCTGGGCAGGGGAGGAAGCAAAAGAGTATACAGACATTACAGCACGGGATCACAGCTGATTCTTTCTTTGAAGTAAAACATTGTTTAAAAACAGGCAGTGAAATATTTTAGCTCACAAAAAGAATCAGCTGTGATCCTGTGCTGTAATGTCTGTATACTCTTTTTCTTCCTCCCCTGCCCAGGAGATGTGGTATGATCAGACCGTGTTCCTGTACAGTCAGACACGGCCATTACACAGTACACAGCAGGGGCACATTTAGAAGATTATCTCCGCACAGGAACATTTTATTTAAACACATCCAATTGTGGAAATTATTATTATTCCAAGATCTACTCATTAAAATCAAATTTTGTTCGTGGGAAAACCCTTTTAACCCCTTTCCGACATGGTCAGTAATAGTACGCACCAGGCCATCAGCCCCGATTCAGTGAGGGCTCCGGCGGTGAGCCCGCACTGAACCTGGCACGTCAGCTGATTTCTACAGCTGACATGTGCCCGCAACAGCCGCAGGTGAAATCGCGATCCACCCGTGGCTGTTAACTAGTTAAATGCCGCTGTCAATCTCTGACAGCGGCATTTAACATCGCCGCGCCGGAAGGGCATCACTTACTCCGCCCATCGGTGACCCCGTCACGTGATCGCGGGTCACTGATGGGTGGGCATGACAACCCTGGGTCTGCAGCAGAGCCCAGTGGTTGTCATGTGCTGAGCGCCACCTAGTGGTCGGCGCTCATAGCACAGGAGCATTTCTGCTAGATAGAGGTGATGAGCAGATCACCTCTATGTAGCAGAGGCGATCAGACAAGTGCTGCTTCTAGTCTCCTATGGAGACTATAGAAACATGCAAGAAGTGTAAAAAAAAATGTTTTAAAAAATATTTTAAAAAAACAAAACAAAAAATATAAAAATAAGTTTTAATCACCCCCCTTTTGCCCCATTCAAAATAAAAAGGCTATGGCTCTGGGAACAAGGGGGAGCAAAAAAATGAAAACTCAAAAACGGAAAATGCTCTGGTCATGAAGGGGTTAAGTTTGTGGATGTAACATGGAAAAGTTCACAGGGTATGAAGACTTTTTCAAGGCAGTGTCCATCCCCCACACCACCAGTACAGTGTTCATTATTGTATTTCTGTTCCCTCGATGAACCATCCTCCCTTCCCCCGATACAAAGAACCACACGAGCCGCCATTATTTCTACATTCATTTCATTTCAGACAAGATAAAAAGTTCTCATTAAAAAGCCAAAATTCAGCTTTTCAATAGGGAAGAGACACACAGCAGTATTACCCCACCCCCACTCGTCCGCTGGCCTGTAGATCCCTTTATAGGAACCGATATGTAAACTCTGGAGCGGCTCCACAGACTGAGGACTACACCTCCCATCATCTACAGTCACCGTCCCCCGCTGATCCCTACATTGCATCTATTGGTCCCTGAGCGGTAGGTTCACGTCGTAGTCATTAGTTTATACCAATCCTGAGCTGCATCCCGACTTGTGCTCCGCTCACAGCTAGAGCTGCAACCACAATGTTAATGGCCCCCATCATGCACTGCACCCCAGCGTTTAGTGTTTACAGACAGCCTCGTAGTCGGAAGAGCAAAGCATCATGGGATCTCAGCGAGGGGCAAATGTCAACCGTTCTGCCCTATAGGAGGTCGGACTGTGAGTGCAGCTCTGGGTGTGACTGGAGCACAATGCATGGAAATCAATCTCAGCAGGAGCAGTGATGATGGCGGACAGTCTACAGATTAAGTAAGAGAACCCTCAGCAAATGTCATCACTTCAGCCTCCAAAACATTTGCAAGAGTGACATCTGTGCCCCCCGGAGGCCGCTAGCCGAGCGAGCAGCTGTGGCCCCCGGACGCCGCAAGCCAATTGAGCAGCCGTGGCCCCCATGATTCAAGAGGACAGCCGGGCCCCTTCTGCTAGGATCCATGCATGCAGCAGGTGTCCCCCTCTTCTATATGCCATGTTGCGATCGAGCAGCCGACCCCCGTACGCAATGATTCAAGCATGCAGCCGATCCCACCCTCGGCACAGCCGGGCCCCTCCTGCCAAGATCCATGCACGCAGCCAGTCCCGTCCCCTCTCCCATATGCCACGATCCAAGCGCACAGACAAACCCCCGTGATCTGAGCATGCAGCCACCCTCCCATATGACACAATCCAAGCACACAGAAAGCCCCCACACATGCCACAATCTGAGCCCGCACCCAGACACCCCTCCCCATATACCACAATACGAGGGCACAGCCCATTACCCCATTTGCCACGCTCCAGTCACGGGGCTGGTCCCTGACGTATGCCGCGATTTCAGAACTCCGCCAGTTACCCCCTCCTCGCCGTAGGCCACGATCCGAGGGCGCAACTGGTGCCCAAAATAAAAAATAAAGTTCCCTGCAGCAGTTCAGGTAGACAGATTGTGTATCTTCAGCATTGGCTGGCAGCAGTCACACACCCAGGGCCACCGCGGGCGTCACCCACCCATCACCCGGCCTCCGGGTACAAGACTGACACCAGACATGACATGATCTGTACAATCAGACGCAAGTAGAAGATATGACAGCAGTAAGATACACTACAGTGGTTGCTTCACCCCTCGTCCCCCATACACCTGGGTATGATGCCACAGACTCCGAGCCCAAGTGCCCACCCAGCCCACCGGTGGTAAGACATTATACATCTCACATGGGGGTCACCTGAGGGGAAACATCAATCCAGCAAGAGTGGTTTTACTTTTACCTCCAGAGATTGGCGTCGCCCGGGTCCTGGCACAAGTGAGGGCACAACGTAGACCAATGGAACGGGCCAGAGGGGTCTTACAGGCCAGCCTCGGCTCTGGAGGCTGCTATGAGCAATCCTGACCAGGAACATGATATAACGAGGAGGGCACCCTGCGACCCTGACAGCAGCTGCAAGCCGGGCCATTAAATGGTTAAAACCGGCAGTGCCGCAAGGTGCCCACCTCCACAGCAGATCTACACGACGGGCACAGCTTCCAAAGACATTAAAAAAAAGAAAAGAAAAAGGCAACGTAAAATGAATGCAGACACGAGGCCGACAGAGGAGGGGGCTGCGATGGCGTCTGGGTGCAAGAAAAGCCCTGAGATTGCATCTGCCGTAAGTCACCGCACTGCAGTAAGGCACCGCGAGGAGGAATGGACTCTGCCCGCCACCACGTCCATGGGTTAAGGCAGAGACGGCTCCGATGGCAGGTGGTCTTCATCCCTGCACCTGGAGCCCCTGGGTGTCAGTGCGAGGTAACATGAAGTCTCCCAGCCCATCAGAGTCCTCCTCCTCCGAGGAATAGAGTCCTGGAGGGAGGTCAATGTCAGTGTGTCAGGGGGAAGTAACGGGGAAGGGGCTACGGGGGGGGGGGGGGGGAGAGAAGAGAGGGGGAAGGGGTCATCATTTCTTTTGCTTGTTTTTAGCAGAGTTTCGGGGTGGGGTGACCGGGCGGCTCTGGTTCACCCCTCCGTAAGCAAATAGCTTCTTGTCAGCAGGCTTCAAGATCTGTAAGGAAAGAGCGGGCGAGAGCATAAGGCAAGGAGACCAGTCCTGAGGGAGGCAGGGAAATGGTAGCCGACGCGGAGGCCTGGACTCACCTGGAAGGAGCACATCAACGACTCGTCCACGCTCATCATGGACCCGGCGTTATCAAACTCCCCACAGTAGTTGGGCGCGGAGAAGAGCGTCACCAGCTGCCGCTTCGCAAAGAATTCATAACCGTCCTCCACGACCTGCCGGGAAGAGAAGGGTCAGATTGGGGGGGGGACGGTGGTGTCCCCGGGAGCATTGCACCCGTCACTCACCTGGTGCGCTCTGCAGATCAGATCCAGGTCATGTTTGTGAAGAAACTTGGCTACAACATCAGCTCCGAAAGTGAAGGACACCCCACGGTCGTTTTCGCCCCAGCCTAGCACGTCCTTGTCGGGGTCAGACCATAGGAGGTCGCACAGGAGCCCCTGGTCGGGCACATCGGTGGGCCGCAGTATTCGTCGTACTTGCTCCATGGACTGCAGGTCAGGGGACAAACCTAGAAGTAAACACTGAGATCAGCGACGGCCACATGTGGATGGATGGACCCAGCACTGGAGCAGTATCGGACGCGTCCCACCTCCGTGGCAGCAGAAGATCTTCTCGTCCACGATGGCAGCGACAGGTAAGCAGTTGAAGCAGTCGGTAAACGTCTTCCACAGCTTTATATTATAACGCCTTTTACCTGCGCAACACGGAGCATTATAAGGGGGGGCGCTCTGGAGACTGGAGGAGACAGTGTACTCAGGACGCTGCCGTCAGTCACGCACCCGACCACCACTTACACTCGTCGTAGAAGCCGTAGATGCGGTTGATGCTGGCGCACTCGTGGTTTCCGCGCAATAAGAAGAAGTTCTCTGGGTATTTGATCTTGTACGCCAGCAGGAGGCAGATGGTTTCCAGAGACTGCTTGCCGCGGTCCACGTAGTCACCCAGGAAGAGGTAGTTGCTTTCCGGAGGGAATCCGCCATATTCGAACAGTCTGAGGAGGTCGTAATACTGACCATGAACGTCACCTGGTGAGAAGGGAGAGCGTTAGATGGCAGCCGGACCGGACCCCGCGATCACCCAATATCTGACAGCATCTGCTCTGTTACGTGAATACGACAGAAGGCGGCAGCCATATTTATCCAACGCCTTTATGAGAATAGTGAGTGACTATGTAGGAGAACCGGAAACTCACCGCAGATCTTCAGGGGGGCCTCCAGCTCCAGGAGGATGGGCTGACTGAGGAAGATCTCCCGAGACTTCAGGCACAAGCCTCGGATCTCGTTCTCCGTCAGCTGCACGTTCTTCCCGGGACGACAGCCTTTCACTGAACAAGGGGAGGAAAGAAGAAGGTGATGAAGGACACAAACCACCGGGGACGCTAGGGAGCCTCATACATCCCCCTGTACACAAGAAATCCTTCATATTGACTTCTGAATCTACTCCTAGTCACCGACATGCAGCGGATAGCCTGAAAACGGAAGAGAACGAGTCTTGTCAGCTGCATGGACCATACGACCGCGCCGGACAGGAGACGAAAACCTCGAAGGGCTGGAAATGTCAGTCCGGACACACAACCACCTCAGTCCGGCAGCAACATGCAGGGTCATTATAGGACGGGTGCGTCCACAGCACCAAGCAAACCAGAACTGCAACCATGGCCTCCAGTCCAGGCCGAGGGGCTCAGCAAGGAGGCGGCGGCGCAGGCCGAGGGGCTCAGCAAGGAGGCGGCGGCGCAGGCCGAGGGGCTCAGCAAGGAGGCGGCGGCGCAGGCCGAGGGGCTCAGCAAGGAGGCGGCGGCGCAGGCCGAGGGGCTAAGGACACGCAGCCTCTCCCTAGTGATAGAAGACACTCCGTATCTCCTCCGGGTCCTCCACTTTTTGGATGGTCAGGTTAAGTCCTGAGACTGTAATCATGACCGCCGGGTGCCCGGGGTTTGGCCTCTGCCATCCTTGGTATTACCTGGGGTCGGGCCTATCTTGAATAAGGCACCACCCTGCTTGCTGTGAATGACTAGAAACATTTGTGGAAAGCACGGACTAGTTAAATGTGTCACACTGCAACGACTCCTGTATATGTATCTGACAGATCCCCCGATGCAATGATCAGGATGTAACTATACAAGTTCCATTCACAACCAATCATCAGAGGAAGAAAATAACATTCTGTGTGCCCGGCCAGGGATGCAGTGACGCAGCCTCAGTGCAGCGCCCCCTACAAGCCCCCGCTCTGTGTACGCAGCCTCAGTGCAGCGCCCCCTGCAAGCCCCCATTCCGTGTTCGCAGCCTCAGTGCAGCGCCCCCAACAAGCCCCCGCTCTGTGTCCGCAGCCTCATTCTGTCAGTTTTTGCTCCCTGAATATTTGGTGTTTTTCAGATAATTTGTAATAAACTCAAGGACCAACTAGAGAGGTGCGGTGAGGACTGATGCAACATGTGGCAATCAGTGCGCCCCCGGGGTCGCCTCCTGTAATGCCATCAGGATGCACATTAATCCTCCCAGGGGCAGGAAGGACAGGACAAGGTGCCAGCCGGATGCGGGCAGGGCCGCTGATCACCGCACATCACATTTAGGATGCATTCACACATCAATGTTGCGCGGTCTGACTACGGCGCGGCACCTGGACAGCCGGGCAGCACAGCCCAGCCCAGCCCAGCCGGGCAGCCCAGCCCAGCCCAGCCCAGCCCAGCCGGGCAGCCCAGCCCAGCCCAGCCGGGCAGCACAGCCGGGCAGCCCAGCGCAGCCCAGCCCAGCCGGGCAGCCCAGCGCAGCCCAGCCCAGCCGGGCAGCCCAGCGCAGCCCAGCCCAGCAGCCCAGCGCAGCCCAGCCCAGCCGGGCAGCCCAGCCCAGCCCAGCCCAGCCGGGCAGCACAGCCCAGCCCAGCCCAGCCGGGCAGCACAGCCCAGCCCAGCCCAGCCGGGCAGCACAGCCCAGCCCAGCCCAGCCGGGCAGCACAGCCCAGCCCAGCCGGGCAGCACAGCCCAGCCCAGCCCAGCCGGGCAGCACAGCCCAGCCAAGCCCAGCCGGGCAGCACAGCCCAGCCCAGCCCAGCCGGGCAGCACAGCCCAGCCCAGCCCAGCCGGGCAGCACAGCCCAGCCCAGCCCAGCCGGGCAGCACAGCCCAGCCCAGCCCCGGGCAGCCCAGCCCAGCGCAGCCCAGCCCAGCCGGGCAGCACAGCGCAGCCCAGCCCAGCCGGGCAGCCCAGCGCAGCCCAGCCCAGCCGGGCAGCCCAGCGCAGCCCAGCCCAGCCGGGCAGCCCAGCGCAGCCCAGCCCAGCCGGGCAGCCCAGCGCAGCCCAGCCGGGCAGCACAGCCGGGCAGCCCAGCGCAGCCCAGCCCAGCCGGGCAGCCCAGCGCAGCCCAGCCCAGCCGGGCAGCCCAGCCCAGCCGGGCAGCCCAGCGCAGCCGGGCAGCCCAGCCCAGCCGGGCAGCCCAGCGCAGCCCAGCCCAGCCGGGCAGCACAGCCCAGCCGGGCAGCCCAGCCCAGCCGGGCAGCCCAGCCCAGCCGGGCAGCCCAGCCGGGCAGCCCAGCGCAGCCCAGCCCAGCCGGGCAGCCCAGCCGGGCAGCCCAGCGCAGCCCAGCCCAGCCGGGCAGCCCAGCGCAGCCCAGCCCAGCCGGGCAGCCCAGCGCAGCCCAGCCCAGCCGGGCAGCCCAGCGCAGCCCAGCCCAGCCGGGCAGCCCAGCCCAGCCGGGCAGCCCAGCCCAGCCGGGCAGCCCAGCCCAGCCGGGCAGCCCAGCCCAGCCGGGCAGCCCAGCCGGGCAGCCCAGCCCAGCCGGGCAGCCCAGCCGGGCAGCCCAGCCCAGCCGGGCAGCCCAGCCGGGCAGCCCAGCCCAGCCGGGCAGCCCAGCCGGGCAGCCCAGCGCAGCCCAGCCCAGCCGGGCAGCCCAGCGCAGCCCAGCCCAGCCCAGCCGGGCAGCCCAGCGCAGCCCAGCCGGGCAGCCCAGCGCAGCCCAGCCCAGCCGGGCAGCCCAGCGCAGCCCAGCCGGGCAGCCCAGCGCAGCCCAGCCCAGCCGGGCAGCCCAGCGCAGCCCAGCCCAGCCGGGCAGCCCAGCGCAGCCCAGCCCAGCCGGGCAGCCCAGCGCAGCCCAGCCGGGCAGCACAGCCGGGCAGCCCAGCGCAGCCCAGCCCAGCCGGGCAGCCCAGCGCAGCCCAGCCCAGCCGGGCAGCCCAGCCCAGCGCAGCCGGGCAGCCCAGCCCAGCCGGGCAGCCCAGCGCAGCCCAGCCCAGCCGGGCAGCCCAGCCCAGCCGGGCAGCCCAGCCCAGCCGGGCAGCCCAGCCCAGCCGGGCAGCCCAGCCCAGCCGGGCAGCCCAGCGCAGCCCAGCCCAGCCGGGCAGCCCAGCGCAGCCCAGCCCAGCCGGGCAGCCCAGCGCAGCCCAGCCCAGCCGGGCAGCCCAGCCGGGCAGCCCAGCGCAGCCCAGCCGCCCAGCCGGGCAGCCCAGCGCAGCCCAGCCCAGCCGGGCAGCCCAGCGCAGCCCAGCCCAGCCGGGCAGCCCAGCCGGGCAGCCCAGCGCAGCCCAGCCCAGCCGGGCAGCCCAGCCCAGCCGGGCAGCCCAGCGCAGCCCAGCCCAGCCGGGCAGCCCAGCCCAGCCGGGCAGCCCAGCGCAGCCCAGCCCAGCCGGGCAGCCCAGCCCAGCCGGGCAGCCCAGCGCAGCCCAGCCCAGCCGGGCAGCCCAGCCCAGCCGGGCAGCCCAGCCCAGCCGGGCAGCCCAGCCCAGCCGGGCAGCCCAGCCCAGCCGGGCAGCCCAGCCCAGCCGGGCAGCCCAGCCCAGCCGGGCAGCCCAGCCCAGCCGGGCAGCCCAGCCCAGCCGGGCAGCCCAGCCCAGCCGGGCAGCCCAGCGCAGCCCAGCCCAGCCGGGCAGCCCAGCCGGGCAGCCCAGCGCAGCCCAGCCCAGCCGGGCAGCCCAGCGCAGCCCAGCCCAGCCCAGCCGGGCAGCCCAGCGCAGCCCAGCCGGGCAGCCCAGCCGGGCAGCCCAGCCCAGCCCAGCCGGGCAGCCCAGCCCAGCCCAGCCCAGCCCAGCCCAGCCCAGCCCAGCCCAGCCCAGCCCAGCCCAGCCCAGCCGGGCAGCCCAGCGCAGCCCAGCCCAGCCGGGCAGCCCAGCGCAGCCCAGCCCAGCCGGGCAGCCCAGCCGGGCAGCCCAGCCCAGCCGGGCAGCCCAGCCGGGCAGCCCAGCCCAGCCGGGCAGCCCAGCCGGGCAGCCCAGCCCAGCCGGGCAGCCCAGCCGGGCAGCCCAGCCCAGCCGGGCAGCCCAGCCGGGCAGCCCAGCCCAGCCGGGCAGCCCAGCCGGGCAGCCCAGCCGGGCAGCCCAGCCCAGCCGGGCAGCCCAGCCCAGCCCAGCCCAGCCCAGCCGGGCAGCCCAGCGCAGCCCAGCCCAGCCGGGCAGCACAGCGCAGCCCAGCCCAGCCGGGCAGCACAGCGCAGCCCAGCCCAGCCGGGCAGCACAGCGCAGCCCAGCCCAGCCGGGCAGCACAGCGCAGCCCAGCCCAGCCGGGCAGCACAGCGCAGCCCAGCCCAGCCGGGCAGCACAGCGCAGCCCAGCCCAGCCGGGCAGCACAGCGCAGCCCAGCCCAGCCGGGCAGCACAGCGCAGCCCAGCCCAGCCGGGCAGCACAGCGCAGCCCAGCCCAGCCGGGCAGCACAGCGCAGCCCAGCCCAGCCGGGCAGCACAGCGCAGCCCAGCCCAGCCGGGCAGCACAGCGCAGCCCAGCCCAGCCGGGCAGCACAGCGCAGCCCAGCCCAGCCGGGCAGCACAGCGCAGCCCAGCCCAGCCGGGCAGCACAGCGCAGCCCAGCCCAGCCGGGCAGCACAGCGCAGCCCAGCCCAGCCGGGCAGCACAGCGCAGCCCAGCCCAGCCGGGCAGCACAGCGCAGCCCAGCCCAGCCGGGCAGCACAGCGCAGCCCAGCCCAGCCGGGCAGCACAGCGCAGCCCAGCCCAGCCGGGCAGCACAGCGCAGCCCAGCCCAGCCGGGCAGCACAGCGCAGCCCAGCCCAGCCGGGCAGCACAGCGCAGCCCAGCCCAGCCGGGCAGCACAGCGCAGCCCAGCCGGGCAGCACAGCGCAGCCCAGCCCAGCCGGGCAGCACAGCGCAGCCCAGCCCAGCCGGGCAGCACAGCGCAGCCCAGCCCAGCCGGGCAGCACAGCGCAGCCCAGCCCAGCCGGGCAGCACAGCGCAGCCCAGCCCAGCCGGGCAGCACAGCGCAGCCCAGCCCAGCCGGGCAGCACAGCGCAGCCCAGCCCAGCCGGGCAGCACAGCGCAGCCCAGCCCAGCCGGGCAGCACAGCGCAGCCCAGCCCAGCCGGGCAGCACAGCGCAGCCCAGCCCAGCCGGGCAGCACAGCGCAGCCCAGCCCAGCCGGGCAGCACAGCGCAGCCCAGCCCAGCCGGGCAGCACAGCGCAGCCCAGCCCAGCCCAGCCGGGCAGCACAGCGCAGCCCAGCCCAGCCCAGCCGGGCAGCACAGCGCAGCCCAGCCCAGCCGGGCAGCACAGCGCAGCCCAGCCCAGCCGGGCAGCACAGCGCAGCCCAGCCCAGCCGGGCAGCACAGCGCAGCCCAGCCCAGCCGGGCAGCACAGCGCAGCCCAGCCCAGCCGGGCAGCACAGCGCAGCCCAGCCCAGCCGGGCAGCACAGCGCAGCCCAGCCCAGCCGGGCAGCACAGCGCAGCCCAGCCCAGCCGGGCAGCACAGCGCAGCCCAGCCCAGCCGGGCAGCACAGCGCAGCCCAGCCCAGCCGGGCAGCACAGCGCAGCCCAGCCCAGCCGGGCAGCACAGCGCAGCCCAGCCCAGCCGGGCAGCACAGCGCAGCCCAGCCCAGCCGGGCAGCACAGCGCAGCCCAGCCCAGCCGGGCAGCACAGCGCAGCCCAGCCCAGCCGGGCAGCACAGCGCAGCCCAGCCCAGCCGGGCAGCACAGCGCAGCCCAGCCGGGCAGCACAGCGCAGCCCAGCCCAGCCGGGCAGCACAGCGCAGCCCAGCCCAGCCGGGCAGCACAGCGCAGCCCAGCCCAGCCGGGCAGCACAGCGCAGCCCAGCCGGGCAGCACAGCGCAGCCCAGCCCAGCCGGGCAGCACAGCACAGCCGGGCAGCACAGCACAGCCGGGCAGCACAGCACAGCCGGGCAGCACAGCACAGCACAGCCGGGCAGCACAGCACAGCACAGCCGGGCAGCACAGCACAGCACAGCCGGGCAGCACAGCCGGGCAGCACAGCACAGCCGGGCAGCGCAGCACAGTGCAGCACAGCACAGAACAGCACAGCCGGGCAGCACAGCCGGGCAGCGCAGCACAGAACAGCACAGCCGGGCAGCGCAGCACAGCACAGCCGGGCAGCGCAGCACAGCACAGCCGGGCAGCGCAGGGCAGCACAGCACAGCACAGCACAGCACAGCACAGCCGGGCAGCACAGCACAGCCGGGCAGCGCAGGGCAGCACAGCACAGCCGGGCAGCACAGCACAGAACAGCACAGCCGGGCAGCACAGCACAGCACAGCCGGGCAGCACAGCACAGCCGGAAAGCACACGAGGCGCCGCTCCTCACCCTCCAGCAGCCGCTGTATGATGGAGTCCAGGTTCAGCTTCTCTCCGTCCCCCATGATCACAGTGAGAACCACAACAGTGCGAGGCGATCACGTGTGCAGCCGGTTCCGAGCTTCGCCGGCTAATGACGTCACCGCACGCACGACAAGGCCTCTCCCCGAATGGAGGCGGAGCACGATGCGCGCATGCGTCCGGTAGAAGCGACCGATCCGATTGGCTGAGGATGACGGAGGAATTCGAACTTTTTTTTTTTTTTATCCGGACCACGCCTCTTTCCGTTGCGTGTAAGTGGGAAGAAGACACGCCCCCCCAGCTGAGCTCTGATTGGTCAAAGAGAAAGTTCTTGTTGATTGGTGGAATGTCACGGCGGTAAAGGAGGCGGTGACTGTTAGTGACGTCAGAGCAGGGAAGGGCGGACTCGAAGCGCTATTGGCTGTTAGCTGAGTAATGGCGGAGAGCAGTCATGTCCTGTGGTGATAAATGGGACAAAACTAAAGCCTTTATAATCCTTGACTAATTCCTGGTGACTCCTAATAATAATAACAACCACCAACATGGCGGACTGACTCGCATAAAAAAACTAAGGGTGCCCGTGGTAACCAATCACACTGCAGTTTTCAAGGACACTCCGGGAAATGAGAGCTGCACTGTGATTGGTTGCTGTGGGCTCACAGTCTTAAAGGTGGTCCGTAGCAACCAATCCAGTATAAAAAAAATAAGCTGCATTGTGATTGGTTGCTGCAGGCAACAGCTTTTCATGTCATAAATCTCCATCTAGTATCATCTGACAGATGGTCTGAGGCTCCGCTGTGAGCAGACGCGTCGTCCGGCAGTGACAGGGCGGATTGTCTCATCTCTGGATTATCAGATTCCGGATTACAGGCGCAGCACTAACATTATTCTCATCTCAACAAAAAAAACCTTAACCCTTTGTACTTTTCTGCCGGCGCCCACAGGGCGGCTCATGTTTTATCACTTTGGGGTAGATATAATAGAAAAGTCCCTGCTACCCCAGGACATCTCTGCTTCAACATCTGTCTCCTAGGAGACTGTGATTTACGCTATATACTCCAGTACTGTTGTATTCACTAATAGCGATCAGCCGATCGCAGGTTTAAAAGGGGTATTCCCATATCTAAGATCCTATCCCAATATGTAGAAGTGTAAAATTAACAATATAAAAAAATGCCTCAAAATAGAAAAGTAGTATAGTTCTTCTGATTCGCTATGTTGCTTAACTCATGTGCAGAGCATTACAATAGCTTAGGTATCCACTCATATATTGACAGTTGCTAGTGGTCGTAACCATGGATACCTGATCTACTGGAATGTCCTGCACATGAGGTAAGCGACATAGTATAGTTCTCCTCATTAGCTATGTCACTTACCTCATTTGCATGGCCTTGCAGTAGCTTAGGTATCCTTGGTCACGACCACTAGCAACTAATTGTCACTATATGAGTGGTCGTAACCATGGATACCTAAGCTACTGCAATGCAATGCAAATGAGGTAAGTGACATAGCTAATCAGGAGAACTGTACTACATTTTTAATTGGAGGTATTTGCTAATGTGGCACCCCAGGGGTCTGGTTTCCACAGTAATGCAATGTTATGTCTGAGAGCAGGTGGGAGGTCTCTTGGTCAGGGATCCTATGCATGCCACACCTCCTGCCCAGTCCTGGGAGCGGAAGAACTTCCCCTATATAAACCTGGGGCTGAGGCAGGGTTAGGGAGTTCAGAGGGAGAGTTCAGCCAGGAGGGCTGACAGGGAGCTGTGGCTCCGGCTGGGCCCAGCTCCTGGGCCATGCCAGAAGTAGAGACAGAGAAGAGAAACAGCTATGGGAAGAAACAACAGGAGCTCTGTGGGAGCAGTGTTACAAGGAGTCAGGGGCTGGCAGCTGCAGAGCTCGCCCTGACTGAGAAGATTTCTTACCGGACCCGGAGTCCGAGGCTGTGGGGACTAACTCCTACCCAGCAGCAGAATCCGTCAGGCAGGGGATTTCAGGTCCTCTGGCCAAGAAACCCGAAGGCACGGTCACACGCATGGGACCAGCACCGCCGTCGTGGAGCGGAAGCTACTAGAAGGCCCCGAGTCACCGGCCATACGGGTGAGCACCACACGGTACACTCAGGGACGTGGGCTACTTATACTCGCTTCTAGCAAGGTAGCCAGAAGAGTATCGTTAGTTTGGGAGGCCTACAACTCCGCCTGGCCAGGGGAGATCCCATCTGCTCAAGGACTGACCAGGCCCCAACCGCTAGCCAGTACTCCGGGAGGGTCTATCTTTGTCACCAGTAAAGACCCTGAACTACACCGCATCGTCTCTGAGTGGTTCCTGCTACCCCCATCATCCACGTCGGCTGCCCTGAGGCCATACCCCTCCCGTTGGGGGTTATACCATCCACGCTGCACAATCCTACCACCGGCCTCAGCGGTCTGCCCTGCAGCGGCAGCTCCATAGCTGCATTCAACGGGTGGCGTAGTCGTCCATCATCTACCGCTGATACAGCGCCACTTAGTCTGACTCCCTGGGCACGGACCGGATCACCGTCACGAGACTACAACCCTCAAGAGATCCGGCTCCGGGTAAGCTCCCGCGTGCGCAACGCAGCGCGACACAGGCCCAGGGGCGCGTCACTAATATTATTATTGTTACAGTACTACATATTGGATAAGATCTTGGAGATGGGAAAACCCCTTTAAGTCCTCTAAACAGGAGGGGACTAAAAGAGAAACTGTTTTTAAAACAATGAAAAAAAACCCCCATATATACAGGGTGGTCCAAAAGTAGGTGGACAGAAAGTGTAATAAGGTTATGAAGGGGGAGATTTATCAAACATGGTATAAAGTGAAACTGGCTCAGTTGCCCTTAGCAACCAATCAGATTCCACTTTTCATTCCTCACAGAAAATTAAAGGTGGAATCTGATTGGTTGCTAAGGGCAACTGAGCCAGTTTCACAGATCTAGTTTTCACAGATAGATCTCCCCCAAATCTGTTTTCAGATAATTCAGATAACACATAATGGCAAATAATTTAAATACAGATCAAAGAAAATGGATTTTAACAGAGTATTGGAAATCTCAAAATGCTGAAACCGTTAGAGCAAATTGGGTTGGAACATTTGGTGCTCAAGCCCCAAAGAGACAAACCATTTACCGCATTTGTGACAAATTCAATGCCACTGGCTCAATCCTTAATGCTCCAAAAACTGCTCGACCCAAAACAGTCTGTAGATAATAAACAACTTGTTGCTGAAACATTTCTTCAGAGTCCAAAAAAGTCCACAGAAAAGCCTCTATGGAATTGGGAATTTCACGAGCTTCTATCATGCGAATCCTGAAATCTATTGGGTGGAAAGCTGATCGTCCACGTCTAATTCATGGTTTATTGGAGGATGATCCAGACAGGCGGCTGCAATTTAGTGTTTGATAAATCTCCCCCTTCATAACCTTATTACACTTTCTGTCCACCTACTTTTGGACCACCCTGTGTGTGTATATATATATATATATATTAACCAACACATATAGTTGTGCTGAAAAGTTTACATACCCCAGCAGAATTTTTCCTTTCTTGGCCTTGTTTCAGAGATAATGAATGATAACAAAAAAGCTTTTTCAGTGGCTGGATGAAAGATACAAGAGTCTGTCTGGATCCCAGAAACTCACTCAGCTTTTATGCACACACACTGATTACAAGCAAACAGGTCACAGGTGAGGATGGTACCTTTAGTAGCCATTCAAACCCATTTGTGTCAAATTCTGTGCATGTTATCAGCCAAAATCACCAGGATATGTGAACTTTTGATCAGGGTCATTTGGATGTTTTTGGTTGTCATTATGATTTAAAAAGAGAAAACACAGTAGTTTGACAATAAATGGCTTCACCCAACCAATAACCATGAGTGGAGAAAAAGGGTTTTTATCATTCATATTCTCTGAAACAAGGCCAAGAAAGGAAAAATTCTGTCTTTTGAGCACAATTGTGTATATATACAGCTCTGGCAAAAATTAAGAGACCACCGCATAATTTTCATTGTCTCTGATTTTTCTCTTTATAGGTATATTTTTGAGTAAAATGTACATTGTTGTTTTATTCTACTGACAACATGTCTCCGAAATGCAAAGCTAAAAATTTGTATTTATTTGCGGCAAATGAGAAATTGTCAAAATAATAAAAAAGAAACAGAGAAGCCGTGCTTTCAGACCTCAAATAATGCAAAGAAAACAAGTTCTTATTCATTTACAAACAACAATCCTCATGTTTTAACTCAGGGAGAGTTCAGAAATCAATATTTGGTGGAATAACCATGATGTTTAATCCCAGCTTTCATGCGTCTTGGCTGCTTTCCACCAGTCTTTCACACTACTTTTGGGTGACCTTATGACGCTCCTGGCACACAAATGTAAGCAGTTCTTCTTTGTTTGATGGCTTGTGACTATCCATCTTCCTCTTGATTACATTCCAGAGGTTTTCAATGGGGTTCAGGTCTGGAGATTGGGCTGGCCATGACAGGGTCTTGATGTGGTCCTCCTTCATCCACACATTGATTGACCTAGCTGTGTGGCATGGGGCATTGTCCTACTGGAAAAAACAGTCCTCAGAGTTGGGGAACATTGCCTGAGCAGAAGGAAGCAAGTGTTTTTCAAGGATAACTTTGTATGCGTCTTGATTCATACTTCCTCCGCAAAGATGAACCTGCCCAATTCCAGCCTTGCTGAAGCATCCCCAGATCATCACCGATCCTCCACCAAATTTCACAGTGGGTTCAAGACACTGTGGCTTGTATGCCTCTCCGGGTCTCCGTCTAACCATGAGACGACCAGGTGTTGGGCAAAGCTGAAAATTAGACTCATCAGAGAAGATTACCTTACTCCAGTCCTCTATGTTCCAATCCTTATGGTCTTTGGCAAACTTCATCCTGGCTCTCCTTTGCTTCTCATTGATGAAAGGCTTTTTTCTAGCTTTACATGACTTGAGACCTCTAGGAGCCTGTTACCAACTGTTCTTGCCGTGCTCTTCACCTCAGCTGCCATTTGCCATTCCTTTTGTAGGTCACTTGATGTCGTCCTGCAGTTGCTGAGTGACATTTGAATAAGATGACGGTCATCCCGGTCAGTGGAGAGTCGCTTTCGCCCTCTGCCGGTCTGTAGCCCGGTCTCGATTGGGTTCAGGTCTGGTGACTGTGGAGGCCAGGTCATCTGGCGTAGCACCCCATCACTCTCGCTCTTGGTCAAATAGCCCTTACACAGCCTGGAGGTGTGTTTGGGGTCATTGTCCTGTTGAAAAATAAATGATGGTCCAACTAAACACAAACCGGATGGAATAGCATGCCGCTGCAAGATGCTGTGGTAGCCATGCTGGTTCAGTATGCCTTCAATTTTGAATAAATCCCTAACAGTGTCACCAGCAAAGCACCCCCACACCATCACACCTCCTCCTCCATGCTTCACGGTGGGAACCAGGCATGTATACGGTGGTTGGAACCAAAGATCTCAAATTTGGACTCATCAGACCAAAGCACAGATTTCCACTGGTCTAATGTCCATTCCTTGTGTTCTTTAGCCCAAACAAGTCTCTTCTGCTTGTTGCCTGTCCTTAGCAGTGGTTTCCTAGCAGCTATTTTACCATGAAGGCCTGCTGCACAAAGTCTCCTCTTAACAGTTGTTGAAGAGATGTGTCTGCTGCTAGAACTCTGTGTGGCATTGACCTGGTCTCTAATCTGAGCTGCTGTTAACCTGCGATTTCTGAGGCTGGTGACTCGGATAAACTTATCCTCAAAAGCAAAGGCGACTCTTGGTCTTCCTTTCCTGGAGCGGTCCTCATGTGAGCCAGTTTCTTTGTAGCGCTTGATGGTCTTTGCAACTGCACTTGGCGACACTTTCAAAGTTTGCCCAATTTTTCGGACTGACTGACCTTCATTTCTTAAAGTAATGATGGCCACTCGTTTTTTTTTCCTTAGAATTTGTATTATGGCAAGAAAAAAGCAGCTAACAGTGTATTCAGTAGGTCCCAACCCCATTTATAAGGCAAGAAATCCCACTTATTAAACCTGACAGGGCACATCTGTGAAGTGAAAACCATTTCCGGTGACTACCTCTTGAAGCTCATCAAGACAATGCCAAGAGTGTGCAAAGCAGTCATCAAAGCAAAAGGTGGCTACTTTGAAGAACCTAGAATATAAGACATATTTTCAGTTGTTTCACACTTTTTTGTTAAGTATATAATTTCACATGTGTTAATTCATAGTTTTGATGCCTTCAGTGTGAATGTACAATTTTCATAGTCATGAAAGTGCAGAAAAATCTTTAAATGAGATGTGTCCAAACTTTTAGTCTGTACTGTACATATACACTGTTATGCACACGCCCGGACGGACTAGCGTGTTCGTGTTTAGTGATCCCACTGGACCATGAACCGAAGAGTGCCTGGAGGGGCGTAACTAAGTATCTACCCGATCCGACCAAGGTCGCACGACGGCTAACGACGCCAGTACACCAGGGAAGAACCGAGCAGGTGCCGACAGGGAGGCACTAGCAGGTTGGAGCACAGACTGGATAAGGTCCAGTACTGGGACTCAGGAACAGAACCGCAGATGCGGTAGACAAGCAGAGCAGAGCGAGACCGCTGGAGCGGTGAACAGGAGCAGAGCAGGGCGAGGCCGCCGGGGCGGTGAGCAAAGGCAAAGCAGAGCGAGACCGCCTGGAGCGGTGAGCAAAGGCAGGGCAGAGCGAGACCGCTAGAAGCGGTGAGCAAAGGCAGAGCAGAGCGAGACCGCCTGGAGCGGTGAGCAAAGGCAGAGCAGAGCGAGACCGCCTGGAGCGGTGAGCAAAGGCAGGGCAGAGCGAGACCGCTAGGAGCGGTGAGCAAAGGCAGAGCAGAGCGAGACCGCCTGGAGCGGTGAGCAAAGGCAGAGCAGAGCGAGACCGCCTGGAAGCGGTGAGCAAAGGCAGAGCAGAGCGAGACCGCCTGGAGCGGTGAGCAAAGGCAGGGCAGAGCGAGACCGCCTGGAGCGGTGAGCAAAGGCAGGGCAGAGCGAGACCGCTAGGAGTGGTGAGCAAAGGCAGAGCAGAGCGAGACCGCTAGAAGCGGTGAGCAAAGGCAGGGCAGAGCGAGACCGCCTGGAAGCGGTGAGCAAAGGCAGAGCAGAGCGAGACCGCCTGGAGCGGTGAGCAAAGGCAGGGCAGAGCGAGACCGCCTGGAGCGGTGAGCAAAGGCAGGGCAGAGCGAGACCGCTAGGAGTGGTGAGCAAAGGCAGAGCAGAGCGAGACCGCCTGGAGCGGCGAGCAAAGGCAGAGCAGAGCGAGACCGCCTGGAGTGGCGAGCAAAGGCAGAGCAGAGCGAGACCGCCTGGAGCGGTGAGCAAGGCAGAGCAGGCAAGAACTGCCAGAGCGGTGAGCAAGGCAGAGCAGGCAGGAACCGCTGGAGCGATGAGCAAAGGCAGAGCAGAGGGGACAGGGCTCTGTTCACACGGAACAGACTGAAAGGGAAAGGCAGAACCAGATACACACAAGATACTTGCAATGAAGTAGCGAGTGGACTCTAAACTCACAAACGGGAGTACAGGGACAATGAGTAGGAGTTAGGTACGGGTTCAGACTCTGCAGGAAAAGGGAAGGTACGGACATAGAGAAAAACAGGTAACAGGCTAGGAGAGTATTCAGACAAGAACAGACACAGCAGCAAGATACAGGAGCGGGTCTAGGCATGCGCCCCCTAGAAGGCGGAACGAACAGGCTAGGAGCGTGTTCAGACAGGAACAGGCAAGATACAGGAGCGGGTCTAGGTATGCGGCCGCTAGAAGGCGGAAAGAACAGGCTAGGCGCGAGTTCACACTGGCCTGGAAATACAGCCTCCAGGATAGGCAGACAGACAACAGGCTAGAAGATAGTTCAGATAGGACCTGGCAGATCAGCGGCGAAAAGCCATCTGACGGAGCGCATTGCTCAGGCACCAGCTTGTATGTGAAGCTGGTTTAAATATCCAATGACTGACAGCAATAGGCTGAGGACGCATTAGGGGTGTGCCCACAGCAGCTACAAGAAGCAGGAAGTAACCGGGCTGCCGCCCTAAGCAGCCAGAACAGAGGCAAGCAGACAGCATGGAAAGAAGCCAGGCTAGCAGACTGGACTGATAATCAAGTTTGTGATCTTGCATAGTGGGAGATGGTGCCCTATGCAAGAACGCCGCCAGGTATGTTACAGTACCCCCCCCCCTTTACACCCCCTCTTCTTCAAGCCTGCAAGAGTGTTCCGCAGAGAATTTGGAGGCCAATCCTTCTCTTCAAGAGGATTACCTCTTCTGTCCACTAGAGGAAATGAAACTGATCTCATAATCTTGGAAACTAAGATGCTTCCTCCCATCAAGCCATCCTCAGCAACAGATGAAGTGGGTGAAGTACCAGGAACAGCACACAGGAAAATCTCTGTCCATTTATTATCAGAAAACACCCCGGTGGATTCTAGAGACAACTGGAGGTCCTCCGCCTGGTTAGAGGGGTGCGGAGACTCGGGGGTCATTACTGCTTCGAAGTACATTTTGCCAAGCTTACTAGATGAAGTAGGCGCAGTACCAGGTACAGGGTGTAAGAAAGTCTCTGTCCATTTGTTAACAGGTAGCACCCCGGTGGCTTCAGGAGACAATTGGAGGTCCTCCACCTGGTTAGAGGGGTGCAGAGACTCGGGGGTAACCTCTGCTTTGGGGAACACTTGGTCCAGCTCACAGGAAGAAGTGGGTGAGGTATCAGGTACAGGGTGTAGGAAAGTCTCACTGCAATTGTTACCAGGTAGCACCCCGGGGAATACAGGAGACAGCTGGAGGTCCTCCGCCTGGTCGGAGGGGTGCAGAGACTCGGGGGTAACCACTGCTTCGGAGTACACTTGGTCCGGCTCACTGGATGAAGTGGGCGAGGTATCAGGTACAGGGTGTAGGAAAGTCTCACTGCAATTGTTACCAGGTAGCACCCCGGGGAATACAGGAGACAACTGGAGGTCCTCCGCCTGGCCGGAGGGGGTGCAGGGACTCGGGGGTAACCACTGCTTCGGAGTACACTTGGTCAAGCTCACTGGAAGAAGTGGGCGAGGTATCCGATACAGGGTGTAGGAAAGTCTCTCTCCATTCGTTAACAGGTAGCACCCCGGAGGATTCAGGAGGCAACTGGAGGTCCTCCGCCTGGTTGGAGGGCTGCAGAGACTCGGGGGTAACCACTGCTTCGGAGTACACTTGGTCAAGCTCACTGGATGAAGTGGGCGAGGTATCCGGTACAGGGTGTAGGAAAGTCTCTCTCCATTCGTTAACAGGTAGCACCCCGGAGGATTCAGGAGGCACCTGGAGGTCCTCCGCCAGGTTAGAGGGGTGCAGAGACTTGGGAGTATCCTCCGCCTCGATGGATGTATCGCCAGATTCATTAAAGATGGATAGTCCCTGCTTTGGGACCATCTTCAGTCTGGCTTCTGGGTGGGCAGCAGTCTCTTCGGGCAGGAGAACTGGTGAGCTACCCACACACATCACCCATCAGGGCTGCTCCGGGACACTGGGAAGGGCAGCTTCAGCAGAGTCCCCAGGATTAGGGTTGTCGAAGACCATTAGAAAGGCCACCAGGAAGGCCTGCAGGTCAAGGACGATAGGATCCCATGCTTCCCATAGCGGGGTGACCCATTTCAAGGCATCACCTGCTATGTAGGAAATCATAAATGCCACTTTAGCCCAATCGGTAGGAAAATAGAGAGGGTAGACCTTGAAATGCAGCATGCATTGCTCCACAAATGCATGACTACGTTTTGGATCCCCATAGTACCGTGGCGGATCCGGAGGAACGGGTGCAGAAGCTCCATTTGGAGCAAAGGCAGAGCAGAGCGAGACCGCCTGGAGCGGTGAGCAAAGGCAGAGCAGAGCGAGACCGCCCGGAGCGGCGAGCAAAGGCAGAGCAGAGCGAGACCGCCTGGAGCGGTGAGCAAAGGCAGAGCAGAGCGAGACCGCCTGCAGCGGTGAGCAAAGGCAGAGCAGCGCGAGACCGCCTGGAGCGGTGAGCAAAGGCAGAGCAGAGCGAGACCGCCTGGAGCGACGAGCAAAGGCAGAGCAGAGCGAGACCGCCTGGAGCGGCGAGCAAAGGCAGAGCAGAGCGAGACCGCCTGGAGCGGTGAGCAAAGGCAGAGCAGAGCGAGACCGCCTGCAGCTGTGAGCAAAGGCAGAGCAGAGCGAGACCGCCTGCAGCGGTGAGCAAAGGCAGAGCAGAGCGAGACCGCCTGCAGCGGTGAGCAAAGGCAGAGCAGCGCGAAACCGCCTGGAGCGGTGAGCAAAGGCAGAGCAGAGCGAGACCGCCTGGAGCGGCGAGCAAAGGCAGAGCAGAGCGAGACCGCCTGGAGCGGTGAGCAAAGGCAGAGCAGAGCGAGACCGCCTGCAGCGGTGAGCAAAGGCAGAGCAGAGCGAGACCGCCTGCAGCGGTGAGCAAAGGCAGAGCAGAGCGAGACCGCCTGCAGCGGTGAGCAAAGGCAGAGCAGCGCGAGACCGCCTGGAGCGGTGAGCAAAGGCAGGGCAGAGCGAGACCGCTAGGAGCGGTGAGCAAAGGCAGAGCAGAGCGAGACCGCCTGGAGCGGTGAGCAAAGGCAGAGCAGAGCGAGACCGCCTGGAGCGGTGAGCAAAGGCAGAGCAGAGCGAGACCGCCTGGAGCGGTGAGCAAAGGCAGAGCAGAGCGAGACCGCCTGGAGCGGCGAGCAAAGGCAGAGCAGAGCGAGACCGCCTGGAGCGGTGAGCAAAGGCAGAGCAGAGCGAGACCGCCTGGAGCAGTGAGCAAGGCAGAGCAGGCAAGAACCGCCGGAGCAGTGAGCAAGGCAGAGCAGGCAAGAACCGCCGAAGCGGTGAGCAAGGCAGAGCAGGCAAGAACCGCCGGAGTGGTGAGCAAAGGCAGAGCAGAGGGGACAGGGCTCTGTTCACACGGAACAGACAAAGGGAAAGGCAGAACCAGATACACACAAGATACTTGCAATGAAGTAGCGAGTGGACTCTAAACTCACAAACGGGAGTACAGGGACAACGAGTAGGAGTTAGGTACGGGTTCAGACTCTGCAGGAAAAGGGAAGGTACGGACATAGAGAAAAACAGGTAACAGGCTAGGAGAGTATTCAGACAAGAACAGACACAGCAGCAAGATACAGGAGCGGGTCTAGGCATGCGGCCCCTAGAAGGCGGAACGAACAGGCTAGGAGCGTGTTCAGACAGGAACAGGCAAGATACAGGAGCGGGTCTAGGTATGCGGCCCCTAGAAGGCGGAACGAACAGGCTAGGAGCGTGTTCAGACAGGAACAGGCAAGATTGCTCAGGCACCAGCTTGTATGTGAAGCTGGTTTAAATATCCAATGACTGACAGCAATAGGATGAGGACGCATTAGGGGTGTGCCTACAGCAGCTACAAGAAGTAGGAAGTAACTGGGCCGCCGCCCTAAGCAGCCAGAACAGAGGCAAGCAGACAGCATGGAAAGAAGCCAGGCTAGCAGACTGGACTGATAATCAAGTTTGCGATCTTGCATAGTGGGAGATGGTGCCCTATGCAATAACGCCGCCAGGTATGTTACATACACATACACAGTGAAGGAAATAAGTATTTGATCCCTTGCTGTTTTTGTAAGTTTGCCCACTGACAAAGACACGAACAGTCTATAATTTTAATGGTGGGTTAATTTTAACATTGAGAGATAGACTATCCCCCCCAAAAAATCAAGAAAATCACATTATATAAATTAGATAATTTTTTTTTGCATTTTGCAGTGAGAAATAAGTATTTGATTCCTCTGGCAAACAACACTTAATACTTGGTGGCAAAACCCTTGTTGGCAAGCACAGCAGTCAGACGTTGTTTGTAGTTGATGATGAGGGTTGCGCACATGTCAGGAGGAGTTTTGGTCCACTCCTCTTTGCAGATTATCTCTAAATCATTCAGATTTTGAGGCTGTCACTTGGCAACTCGGAGCTTCAACTCCCTCCATAAGTTTTCTATGGGATTAAGGTCTGGAGACTGGCTAGGCCACTCCATGACCTTACTGTGCTTCTTTTTGAGCCACTCCTTTGTTGCCTTGGCTGTATGTTTTGTGTCATTGTCTTGCTGGAAGACCCAGCCACGACCCATTTTTAATGTCCTGGTGGAGGGAAGGAGGTTGTCACTCAGAATTTTACGGTTCATGGCTCCATCCATTCTCCCATTGATGCGGTGAAGTAGTCCTGTTCCCTTAGCAGAGAAACACCCCCAAAACATAATGTTTCCACCTACATGCTTGACAGTGGGGAGGGTGTTCTTTGCGTCATAGGCAGCATTTCTCTTCCTCCAAACACGCCGAGTTGAGTTAATGCCAAAGAGCTCAATTTTTGTCTCATCTGACCACAGCACCTTCTCCCAATAACTCACAGAATCATCCAGGTGATCATTTGTAAACTTCAGACGGGCCTGCACATGTGTCTTCTTGAGCAGGAGGACCTTGCGGGCACTGCAGGATTTTAAATCTTTAAGGCGTAATGTGTTACCAATGGTTTTGTTGGTGACTGTGGTCCCAGCTGCCTTGAGATCATTAACAAGTTCCCCCCCGTATAGTTTTAGGCTGGTCTCTCACCTTCCTCATGATCAAGTATACCCCACGAGGTGAGATTTCGCATGGTGCCTCAGATCGATGTCGATTGACAGTTATTTTGTATTTCTTCCATTTTCTTACTATTGCACCAACAGTTGTCTCCTTCTCACCCAGCGTCTTACTTATGGTTTTATAGCCCATTCCAGCTTTGTGCAGGTCTATGATCTTGTCCCTGACATCCTTAGAAAGCTCTTTGGTCTTGCCCATGTTGTAGAGGTTAGAGTTTGTCTGATTAATTGAGTCTGTGTACAGAAGTCTTTTTATACAGGAGACTATGTAAGACAGCTGTCTGTAATGCAGGTAACCAGTTGATTAGAAGCGTCTTAACTGGTCTGTAGGAGCCAGAACTCAATGGTTTGCAAGGAATCAAATCCGTATTTCTCACTGCAAAATGCAAATACATTTATCTAATTTATACAATGTGATTTTCTTGATTTTTTCTTTGGATATTCTATCTCTCAACGTTAAAATTAACCCTTAAAATTATAGACTGTTCATGTCTTTGTCAGCGGGCAAACTTACAAAAACAGCAAGGGATCAAATACTTATTTCCTTCACTGTATATATTATATATATATATTTTTTTTTTTTTAAGAAAAATTGAATCACACCCCAGCTCCATTTAAGAATAAATTAAAACTTATATTTGGAATCGCCGCATATCTAGAAAATCTGATCTATCAAAATCTAGAATTATGGCAATTAACCCAATCAGTAAATGCCAAAAAGAGAAAAAAAAGGAATCAAAACGTTTCAATCATCACTTCTCCTCCCTTACAAATAAAAAAAGGAATATAAATGTATCAACTAAAGAACTAAAGCAAGTAGGTAGTGATGAGGCATTAAATAAATACAGAAAATTACATAAATTATGTAAAAAACAAATCAAGGCAGCAAAGATTGAGGCAGAGAGAATCATTGCCAGAGAAAGTAAAAATAACCCCAAAATATTCTTTAACTACATAAATAGTAAAAAACTAAAAAAATGATGGCCCCCTTAAAAATAGTCTGGGTGAAATGGTGGATGAGGATGAGGATGAGGAAAAAGCCAATATGCTAAATGATATTTTTTCAACCGTATTTACACAAGAAAATCGCATGACAGAAAACATGATCAGAGATAACAAAAATTCTCCATTAAATGTCACTTGCTTCACCCAGCTGGAAGTACGGCGGCGTCTAAAAATCACTAAAGGTGACAAATCCCTGGGCCCGGATGGGATACACCCGCGAGTACTGCAGGAATTAGGAAACAAAGTGTGGTTATTAATGGAAAACACCTAGACTGGGTCTCAGTTAACAGTGGGGTACCACAGGGGTCAGTATTGGGCCCCCTTCTTTTTAACATATTTATTAATGACCTTGTAGGGGGCATACAGAGTAGTATTTCAATATTTGCAGATGACACTAAACTCTGCAGGGTAATCAATACAGAGGAGGACAATTTTATATTACAGGAGGATCTATGTAAACTAGAAGCTTGGGCTGATAAATGGCAAATGAGCTTTAATGGGGATAAATGTAAGGTAATGCACTTGGGCAGAGGAAATAAAATGTATAATTATATGCTTAATTGTAAAACACTGGGAAAAACTGAAAAAGACCTGGGAGTCTGAAATTGGTTCAGCCCTCCAAAAACAGTCCCAATCTCTCATGTGGCCCCTTGTGAAGATTAATTGGAGAAAACATCTGCAGAAGCTTCACTAGTGACCTGCCAGGACGTTTCACACAGATGCCACAAGTCGGCAGTTGATTGGTTCTTGAGTGTGACATCACAAACTACTCGCACTGTGATTGGTTGAGAGAAAGAAGAATGTGATTGGTGGTGAGTCCAGACCAGGGAACTTCATCGGGGTCTTCAATAAGTCACAACCTTCTAGGTCGTAGAGGAGACGTCGCCGGTCATGGCACAGGAGGATCCTGGGAAGATTCACCTTAATTCCGGGACTGAATTAATATTTTTTACATCTCCACAAAGCTGGAAAATCCAAACCTACAGCGCCCCCTCTCTCATCAGCAGAAAACGGGGACAGGTCTACACATCATTCACGGCCACTGAGATCCGGATGACTTCACTGCTCGTAGTGATGTTTCCTACTCTATTCACATCCAAAGCTGAAGACAGAAATCTACAGGGAGCTGTGCAGGCAGGTGTGAGGAGGCAGAGGCCAAGTCACATGACCGACAGCAGCTGACAGGCAGGCCGCTGACTGTTTCCAAGGCAATAAACAAAAGATTTGACAGCAGATTTGGATGCGACTAGAGAAAAAAATAAAAAACTATTTGCAAAATTTCATAAAATGAAAACAAGCGACAATGAGATGGTAATAAGTGACTCACTGCAGGGTCTGCAGCCAAAAATAAAAAAAGCATAGCGGAATATAACTGGAGGATCCCCCCCCACATTAACCCTTTTCTGGTAAAGTCAGGTAACGATTAAAAAAAAACAAAACACAACTACAACTCCCATCAGGAATGTCACTCAGTTTTCAGAGACTCCAAAATCAGAAATCTGCCTGAGTTATAAAGAGACCAAGAGAAGACAAGAGTCCGGCAGCTTCACCCTACAGCGTCTGCTGCCGCCATGTCAGGCTCCCGGGGAGCATCCGCTGCTCATCCTCAGATCTGTCACCGCGGCATGGTCTACTGGACGCAGAGGATCGGAGGCCGGACTTCACATATCGTAATAGATTCAGGATGGCGGCAGGAGTTACCCCAGGAACACGGAAGGCAGCGCCGATCTGTGGGGAAAAGGGAATAGGGGACACCATAAAATAACCAGCCACACAGCAAGAATTAGAGTAGTTATATTCCTGTACATAGGGGGCAGTATTATAGTAGTTATATTCTTGTACATAGGGGCAATATTATAGTAGTTATATTCTTGTACATAGGGGCAGTATTATAGTAGTTATATTCTTGTACATAGGAGCAGTATTATAGTAGTTATATTCTTGTACATAGGGGCAGTATTATAGCAGTTATATTCTTGTACATAGGGGGCAGTATTATAGTAGTTATATTCTTATACATAGGGGCAGTATTATAGTAGTTATATTCTTGTACATAGGGGGCAGTATTATAGTAGTTATATTCTTATACATAGGGGCAGTATTATAGTAGTTATATTCTTGTACATAGGGGGCAGTATTATAGTAGTTATATTCTTATACATAGGGGCAGTATTATAGTAGTTATATTCTAGTACATAGGAGCAGTATTATAGTAGTTATATTCTTATACATAGGGGCAGTATTATAGTAGTTATATTCTAGTACATAGGGGGCAGTATTATAGTAGTTATATTCTTATACATAGGGGCAGTATTATAGTAGTTATATTCTAGTACATAGGGGGCAGTATTATAGTAGTTATATTCTTGTACATAGGGAGCAGTATTATAGTAGTTATATTCTTGTACATAGGGGGCAGTATTATAGTAGTTATATTCTTGTACATAGGAGCAGTATTATAGTAGTTATATTCTTGTACATAGGGGCAGTATTATAGCAGTTATATTCTTATACATAGGAGCAGTATTATAGTAGTTATATTCTTGTACATAGGGGGCAGTATTATAGTAGTTATATTCTTGTACATAGAGGGCAGTATTATAGTAGTTATATTCTTGTACATAGGGGGCAGTATTATAGTAGTTATATTCTTGTACATAGGGGCAGTATTATAGTAGTTATATTCTTGTACATAGGGGCAGTATTATAGTAGTTATATTCTTGTACATAGAGGGCAGTATTATAGTAGTTATATTCTTGTACATAGGGGGCAGTATTATAGTAGTTATATTCTTGTACATAGGGGGCAGTATTATAGTAGTTATATTCTTGTACATAGGGGGCAGTATTATAGTAGTTATATTCTTGTACATAGGGGGCAGTATTATAGTAGTTATATTCTTGTACATAGGGGGCAGTATTACAGTAGTTATATTCTTGTACATAGGGGGCAGTATTATAGTAGTTATATTCTTGTACATAGGAACAGTATTATAGTAGTTATATTCTTGTACATAGGAGCAGTATTATAGTAGTTATATTCTTGTACATAGGGGGCAGTATTATAGTAGTTATATTCTTGTACATAGGAGCAGTATTATAGTAGTTATATTCTTGTACATACATAGGGGGCAGTATTATAGTAGTTATATTCTTGTACATAGGGGGCAGTATTATAGTAGTTATATTCTTGTACATAGGGAGCAGTATTATAGTAGTTATATTCTTGTACATAGGAGCAGTATTATAGTAGTTATATTCTTGTACATAGGAGCAGTATTATAGTAGTTATATTCTTGTACATAGGGGGCAGTATTATAGTAGTTATATTCTTGTACATAGGGGGCAGTATTATAGTAGTTATATTCTTGTACATAGGGGGCAGTATTATAGTAGTTATATTCTTGTACATAGGGGGCAGTATTATAGTAGTTATATTCTTGTACATAGGAGCAGTATTATAGTTGTTATATTCTTGTACATAGGAGCAGTATTATAGTAGTTATATTCTAGTACATAGGGGGCAGTATTATAGTAGTTATATTCTTGTACATAGGGAGCAGTATTATAGTAGTTATATTCTTGTACATAGGGGGCAGTATTATAGTAGTTATATTCTTGTACATAGGGGGCAGTATTATAGTAGTTATATTCTTGTACATAGGGGGCAGTATTATAGTAGTTATATTCTTGTACATAGGGGCAGTATTATAGTAGTTATATTCTTGTACATAGGGGGCAGTATTATAGTAGTTATATTCTTGTACATAGGGGCAGTATTATAGTAGTTATATTCTTGTACATAGGAGGCAGTATTATAATAGTTATATTCTTGTACATAGCGGCAGTATTATAGTAGTTATATTCTTGTACATAGGGGGCAGTATTATAGTAGTTATATTCTTGCACATAGGAGCAGTATTATAGTAGTTATATTCTTGTACATAGGGGGCAGTATTATAGTAGTTATATTCTTGTATATAGGGGGCAGTATTATAGTAGTTATATTCTTGTACATAGGGGGCAGTATTATAGTAGTTATATTCTTGTACATAGGGGGCAGTATTATAGTAGTTATATTCTTGTACATAGGAGCAGTATTATAGTAGTTATATTCTTGTACATAGGAGCAGTATTATAGTAGTTATATTCTTGTACATAGGAGCAGTATTATAGTAGTTATATTCTTGTACATAGGGGCAGTATTACAGTAGTTATATTCTTGTACATACGGGGCAGTATTACAGTAGTTATATTCTTGTATATAGGGGCAGTATTATAGTAGTTTTATTTTGTATATAGGGGCAGTATTATAGTAGTTTTATTCTTGTATATAGGAGCAGTATTATAGTAGTTTTATTCTTGTACATAGGGGGCAGTATTATAGTAGTTATATTCTTGTATATAGGGGCAGTATTATAGTAGTTTTATTCTTGTACATAGGGGGCAGTATTATAGTAGTTATATTCTTGTACATAGGAGCAGTATTATAGTAGTTATATTCTTGTACATAGGGACAGTATTATAGTAGTTATATTCTTGTACATAGGGGCAGTATTATAGTAGTTATATTTTTGTACATAGGAGCAGTATTATAGTAGTTATATTCTTGTACATAGGAACAGTATTATAGTAGTTATATTCTTGTACATAGGAGCAGTATTATAGTAGTTATATTCTTGTACATAGGGGCAGTATTATAGTAGTTCTATTCTTGTACATAGGGGGCAGTATTATAGTAGTTATATTCTTGTACATAGGGGCAGTATTATAGTAGTTCTATTCCTGTACATAGGAGCAGTATTATAGTAGTTATATTCTTGTACATAGAGGGCAGTATTATAGTAGTTATATTCTTGTACATAGGGGGCAGTATTATAGTAGTTATATTCTTGTACATAGGAGCAGTATTATAGTAGTTATATTCTTGTACATAGGGGGCATTATTATAGTAGTTATATTCTTGTACATAGGAGCAGTATTATAGTAGTTATATTCTTGTACATAGGGGCAGTATTATAGTAGTTATATTCTTGTACATACGGGGCAGTATTATAGTAGTTATATTCTTGTATATAGGGGCAGTATTATAGTAGTTTTATTCTTGCATATAGGGACAGTATTATAGTAGTTATATTCTTGTATATAGGGGCAGTATTATAGTAGTTTTATTCTTGTACATAGGGGGCAGTATTATAGTAGTTATATTCTTGTACATAGGAGCAGTATTATAGTAGTTATATTCTTGTACATAGGGACAGTATTATAGTAGTTATATTCTTGTACATAGGGGCAGTATTATAGTAGTTATATTTTTGTACATAGGAGCAGTATTATATTAGTTATATTCTTGTACATAGGAACAGTATTATAGTAGTTATATTCTTGTACATAGGAGCAGTATTATAGTAGTTATATTCTTGTACATATGGGCAGTATTATAGTAGTTATATTCTTGTACATAGGGGGCAGTATTATAGTAGTTATATTCTTGTACATAGGGGCAGTATTATAGTAGTTCTATTCCTGTACATAGGAGCAGTATTATAGTAGTTATATTCTTGTACATAGGAGGCAGTATTATAGTAGTTATATTCTTATACATAGGAGCAGTATTATAGTAGTTATATTCTTGTACTTAGGAGCAGTATTCTAGTTATATTCTTATACATAGGAGCAGTATTATAGTAGTTATATTCTTGTGCATAGGGGCAGTATTATAGTAGTTATATTCTTGTACATAGAGGGCAGTATTATAGTAGTTATATTCTTGTACATAGGAGCAGTATTATAGTAGTTATATCCTTGTACATAGGGGCAGTATTATAGTAGTTATATTCTTGTACATAGAGGGCAGTATTATAGTAGTTATATTCTTGTACATAGGGGGCAGTATTATAGTAGTTATATTCTTGTACATAGGGGGCAGTATTATAGTAGTTATATTCTTGTACATAGGGGGCAGTATTATAGTAGCTATATTCTTGTACATAGGGGGCAGTATTATAGTAGTTATATTCTTGTACATAGGGAGCAGTATTATAGTAGTTATATTCTTGTACATAGGAGCAGTATTATAGTAGTTATATTCTTGTACATAGGAGGCAGTATTATAGTAGTTATATTCTTGTACATAGGGGGCAGTATTATAGTAGTTATATTCTTGTACATAGGGGGCAGTATTATAGTAGTTATATTTTTGTACATAGGAGCAGTATTATAGTAGTTATATTCTTGTACATAGGGGGCAGTATTATAGTAGTTATATTCTTGTACATAGGGGGCAGTATTATAGTAGTTATATTCTTGTACATAGGGGGAGTATTATAGTAGTTATATTCTTGTACATAGGGGGCAGTATTATAGTACTTATATTCTTGTACATAGGAACAGTATTATAGTAGTTATATTCTTGTACATAGGAGCAGTATTATAGTAGTTATATTCTTGTCCATAGGGGGCAGTATTATAGTAGTTATATTCTTGTACATAGGAGCAGTATTATAGTAGTTATATTCTTGTACATACATAGGGGGCAGTATTATAGTAGTTATATTCTTGTACATAGGGGGCAGTATTATAGTAGTTATATTCTTGTACATAGGGAGCAGTATTATAGTAGTTATATTCTTGTACATAGGAGCAGTATTATAGTAGTTATATTCTTGTACATAGGAGCAGTATTATAGTAGTTATATTCTTGTACATAGGGGGCAGTATTATAGTAGTTATATTCTTGTACATAGGGAGCAGTATTATAGTAGTTATATTCTTGTACATAGGAGCAGTATTATAGTAGTTATATTCTTGTACATAGGAGCAGTATTATAGTAGTTATATTCTTGTACATAGGAGCAGTATTATAGTAGTTATATTCTTGTACATAGGAGGCAGTATTATAGTAGTTATATTCTTGTACATAGGGGGCAGTATTATAGTAGTTATATTCTTGTACATAGGGGGCAGTATTATAGTAGTTATATTCTTGTACATAGGGGGCAGTATTATAGTAGTTATATTCCTGTACATAGGGGGCAGTATTATAGTAGTTATATTCTTGTACATAGGGGGCAGTATTATAGTAGTTATATTCTTGTACATGGGAGGCAGTATTATAGTAATTATATTCTTGTACATAGGGGGCAGTATTATAGTAGTTATATTCTTGTACATAGGGGGCAGTATTATAGTAGTTATATTCTTGTACATAGGGGGCAGTATTATAGTAGTTATATTCTTGTACATAGGAGCAGTATTATAGTTGTTATATTCTTGTACATAGGAGCAGTATTATAGTAGTTATATTCTAGTACATAGGGGGCAGTATTATAGTAGTTATATTCTTGTACATAGGGAGCAGTATTATAGTAGTTATATTCTTGTACATAGGGGGCAGTATTATAGTAGTTATATTCTTGTACATAGGGGGCAGTATTATAGTAGTTATATTCTTGTACATAGGGGGCAGTATTATAGTAGTTATATTCTTGTACATAGGGGCAGTATTATAGTAGTTATATTCTTGTACATAGGGGGCAGTATTATAGTAGTTATATTCTTGTACATAGGGGCAGTATTATAGTAGTTATATTCTTGTACAAAGGAGGCAGTATTATAATAGTTATATTCTTGTACATAGCGGCAGTATTATAGTAGTTATATTCTTGTACATAGGGGGCAGTATTATAGTAGTTATATTCTTGTACTTAGGAGCAGTATTCTAGTTATATTCTTATACATAGGAGCAGTATTATAGTAGTTATATTCTTGTGCATAGGGGCAGTATTATAGTAGTTATATTCTTGTACATAGAGGGCAGTATTATAGTAGTTATATTCTTGTACATAGGAGCAGTATTATAGTAGTTATATTCTTGTACATAGGGGCAGTATTATAGTAGTTATATTCTTGTACATAGAGGGCAGTATTATAGTAGTTATATTCTTGTACATAGGGGGCAGTATTATAGTAGTTATATTCTTGTACATAGGGGGCAGTATTATAGTAGTTATATTCTTGTACATAGGGGGCAGTATTATAGTAGCTATATTCTTGTACATAGGGGGCAGTATTATAGTAGTTATATTCTTGTACATAGGGAGCAGTATTATAGTAGTTATATTCTTGTACATAGGAGCAGTATTATAGTAGTTATATTCTTGTACATAGGAGGCAGTATTATAGTAGTTATATTCTTGTACATAGGGGGCAGTATTATAGTAGTTATATTCTTGTACATAGGGGGCAGTATTAAAGTAGTTATATTTTTGTACATAGGAGCAGCATTATAGTAGTTAAATTCTTGTACATAGGGGGCAGTATTATAGTAGTTATATTCTTGTACATAGGGGGCAGTATTATAGTAGTTATATTCTTGTACATAGGGGGCAGTATTATAGTAGTTATATTCTTGTACATAGGGGGCAGTATTATAGTAGTTATATTCTTGTACATAGGAACAGTATTATAGTAGTTATATTCTTGTACATAGGAGCAGTATTATAGTAGTTATATTCTTGTCCATAGGGGGCAGTATTATAGTAGTTATATTCTTGTACATAGGAGCAGTATTATAGTAGTTATATTCTTGTACATACATAGGGGGCAGTATTATAGTAGTTATATTCTTGTACATACATAGGGGGCAGTATTATAGTAGTTATATTCTTGTACATAGGGAGCAGTATTATAGTAGTTATATTCTTGTACATAGGGGGCAGTATTATAGTAGTTATATTCTTGTACATAGGGGGCAGTATTATAGTAGTTATATTCTTGTACATAGGGGGCAGTATTATAGTAGTTATATTCTTGTACATAGGGGCAGTATTATAGTAGTTATATTCTTGTACATAGGGGGCAGTATTATAGTAGTTATATTCTTGTACATAGGGGCAGTATTATAGTAGTTATATTCTTGTACATAGGAGGCAGTATTATAATAGTTATATTCTTGTACATAGCGGCAGTATTATAGTAGTTATATTCTTGTACATAGGGGGCAGTATTATAGTAGTTATATTCTTGCACATAGGAGCAGTATTATAGTAGTTATATTCTTGTACATAGGGGGCAGTATTATAGTAGTTATATTCTTGTATATAGGGGGCAGTATTATAGTAGTTATATTCTTGTACATAGGGGGCAGTATTATAGTAGTTATATTCTTGTACATAGGGGGCAGTATTATAGTAGTTATATTCTTGTACATAGGGGGCAGTATTATAGTAGTTATATTCTTGTACATAGGAGCAGTATTATAGTAGTTATATTCTTGTACATAGGAGCAGTATTATAGTAGTTATATTCTTGTACATAGGAGCAGTATTATAGTAGTTATATTCTTGTACATAGGGGCAGTATTATAGTAGTTATATTCTTGTACATACGGGGCAGTATTACAGTAGTTATATTCTTGTATATAGGGGCAGTATTATAGTAGTTTTATTCTTGTATATAGGAGCAGTATTATAGTAGTTTTATTCTTGTACATAGGGGGCAGTATTATAGTAGTTATATTCTTGTATATAGGGGCAGTATTATAGTAGTTTTATTCTTGTACATAGGGGGCAGTATTATAGTAGTTATATTCTTGTACATAGGAGCAGTATTATAGTAGTTATATTCTTGTACATAGGAGCAGTATTATAGTAGTTATATTCTTGTACATAGGGACAGTATTATAGTAGTTATATTCTTGTACATAGGGGCAGTATTATAGTAGTTATATTTTTGTACATAGGAGCAGTATTATAGTAGTTATATTCTTGTACATAGGAACAGTATTATAGTAGTTATATTCTTGTACATAGGAGCAGTATTATAGTAGTTATATTCTTGTACATAGGGGGCAGTATTATAGTAGTTATATTCTTGTACATAGGGGGCAGTATTATAGTAGTTATATTCTTGTACATAGGGGCAGTATTATAGTAGTTATATTCTTGTACATAGGGGGCAGTATTATAGTAGTTATATTCTTGTACATAGGGGCAGTATTATAGTAGTTATATTCTTGTACATAGGAGGCAGTATTATAATAGTTATATTCTTGTACATAGCGGCAGTATTATAGTAGTTATATTCTTGTACATAGGGGGCAGTATTATAGTAGTTATATTCTTGCACATAGGAGCAGTATTATAGTAGTTATATTCTTGTACATAGGGGGCAGTATTATAGTAGTTATATTCTTGTATATAGGGGGCAGTATTATAGTAGTTATATTCTTGTACATAGGGGGCAGTATTATAGTAGTTATATTCTTGTACATAGGGGGCAGTATTATAGTAGTTATATTCTTGTACATAGGAGCAGTATTATAGTAGTTATATTCTTGTACATAGGAGCAGTATTATAGTAGTTATATTCTTGTACATAGGAGCAGTATTATAGTAGTTATATTCTTGTACATAGGGGCAGTATTATAGTAGTTATATTCTTGTACATACGGGGCAGTATTACAGTAGTTATATTCTTGTATATAGGGGCAGTATTATAGTAGTTTTATTTTGTATATAGGGGCAGTATTATAGTAGTTTTATTCTTGTATATAGGAGCAGTATTATAGTAGTTTTATTCTTGTACATAGGGGGCAGTATTATAGTAGTTATATTCTTGTATATAGGGGCAGTATTATAGTAGTTTTATTCTTGTACATAGGGGGCAGTATTATAGTAGTTATATTCTTGTACATAGGAGCAGTATTATAGTAGTTATATTCTTGTACATAGGAGCAGTATTATAGTAGTTATATTCTTGTACATAGGGACAGTATTATAGTAGTTATATTCTTGTACATAGGGGCAGTATTATAGTAGTTATATTTTTGTACATAGGAGCAGTATTATAGTAGTTATATTCTTGTACATAGGAACAGTATTATAGTAGTTATATTCTTGTACATAGGAGCAGTATTATAGTAGTTATATTCTTGTACATAGGGGCAGTATTATAGTAGTTCTATTCTTGTACATAGGGGGCAGTATTATAGTAGTTATATTCTTGTACATAGGGGCAGTATTATAGTAGTTCTATTCCTGTACATAGGAGCAGTATTATAGTAGTTATATTCTTGTACATAGAGGGCAGTATTATAGTAGTTATATTCTTGTACATAGGGGGCAGTATTATAGTAGTTATATTCTTGTACATAGGAGCAGTATTATAGTAGTTATATTCTTGTACATAGGGGGCATTATTATAGTATATTCTTGTACATAGGAGCAGTATTATAGTAGTTATATTCTTGTACATAGGGGCAGTATTATAGTAGTTATATTCTTGTACATACGGGGCAGTATTATAGTAGTTATATTCTTGTATATAGGGGCAGTATTATAGTAGTTTTATTCTTGCATATAGGGACAGTATTATAGTAGTTATATTCTTGTATATAGGGGCAGTATTATAGTAGTTTTATTCTTGTACATAGGGGGCAGTATTATAGTAGTTATATTCTTGTACATAGGAGGCAGTATTATAGTAGTTATATTCTTGTACATAGGAGCAGTATTATAGTAGTTATATTCTTGTACATAGGGACAGTATTATAGTAGTTATATTCTTGTACATAGGGGCAGTATTATAGTAGTTATATTTTTGTACATAGGAGCAGTATTATATTAGTTATATTCTTGTACATAGGAACAGTATTATAGTAGTTATATTCTTGTACATAGGAGCAGTATTATAGTAGTTATATTCTTGTACATATGGGCAGTATTATAGTAGTTATATTCTTGTACATAGGGGGCAGTATTATAGTAGTTATATTCTTGTACATAGGGGCAGTATTATAGTAGTTCTATTCCTGTACATAGGAGCAGTATTATAGTAGTTATATTCTTGTACATAGGAGGCAGTATTATAGTAGTTATATTCTTATACATAGGAGCAGTATTATAGTAGTTATATTCTTGTACTTAGGAGCAGTATTCTAGTTATATTCTTATACATAGGAGCAGTATTATAGTAGTTATATTCTTCTGCATAGGGGCAGTATTATAGTAGTTATATTCTTGTACATAGAGGGCAGTATTATAGTAGTTATATTCTTGTACATAGGGGGCAGTATTATAGTAGTTATATTCTTGTACATAGGAGCAGTATTATAGTAGTTATATTCTTGTACATAGGGGGCATTATTATAGTAGTTATATTCTTGTACATAGGAGCAGTATTATAGTAGTTATATTCTTGTACATAGGGACAGTATTATAGTAGTTATATTCTTGTACATAGGGGCAGTATTATAGTAGTTATATTTTTGTACATAGGAGCAGTATTATAGTAGTTATATTCTTGTACATAGGAACAGTATTATAGTAGTTATATTCTTGTACATAGGAGCAGTATTATAGTAGTTATATTCTTGTACATAGGGGCAGTATTATAGTAGTTATATTCTTGTACATAGGGGGCAGTATTATAGTAGTTATATTCTTGTACATAGGGGCAGTATTATAGTAGTTCTATTCCTGTACATAGGAGCAGTATTATAGTAGTTATATTCTTGTACATAGAGGGCAGTATTATAGTAGTTATATTCTTGTACATAGGGGGCAGTATTATAGTAGTTATATTCTTGTACATAGGGGGCAGTATTATAGTAGCTATATTCTTGTACATAGGGGGCAGTATTATAGTAGTTATATTCTTGTACATAGGGAGCAGTATTATAGTAGTTATATTCTTGTACATAGGAGCAGTATTATAGTAGTTATATTCTTGTACATAGGAGGCAGTATTATACTAGTTATATTCTTGTACATAGGGGGCAGTATTATAGTAGTTATATTCTTGTACATAGGGGGCAGTATTATAGTAGTTATATTTTTGTACATAGGAGCAGTATTATAGTAGTTATATTCTAGTACATAGGGGGCAGTATTATAGTAGTTATATTCTTGTACATAGGGGGCAGTATTATAGTAGTTATATTCTTGTACATAGGGGGCAGTATTATAGTAGTTATATTCTTGTACATAGGGGGCAGTATTATAGTAGTTATATTCTTGTACATAGGAGCAGTATTATAGTAGTTATATTCTTGTCCATAGGGGGCAGTATTATAGTAGTTATATTCTTGTCCATAGGGGGCAGTATTATAGTAGTTATATTCTTGTACATAGGAGCAGTATTATAGTAGTTATATTCTTGTACATACATAGGGGGCAGTATTATAGTAGTTATATTCTTGTACATAGGGGGCAGTATTATAGTAGTTATATTCTTGTACATAGGGAGCAGTATTATAGTAGTTATATTCTTGTACATAGGAGCAGTATTATAGTAGTTATATTCTTGTACATAGGAGCAGTATTATAGTAGTTATATTCTTGTACATAGGGGGCAGTATTATAGTAGTTATATTCTTGTACATAGGGGGCAGTATTATAGTAGTTATATTCTTGTACATAGGGAGCAGTATTATAGTAGTTATATTCTTGTACATAGGAGCAGTATTATAGTAGTTATATTCTTGTACATAGGAGGCAGTATTATAGTAGTTATATTCTTGTACATAGGGGGCAGTATTATAGTAGTTATATTCTTGTACATAGGGGGCAGTATTATAGTAGTTATATTCTTGTACATAGGGGGCAGTATTATAGTAGTTATATTCTTGTACATAGGAGCAGTATTATAGTTGTTATATTCTTGTACATAGGAGCAGTATTATAGTAGTTATATTCTAGTACATAGGGGGCAGTATTATAGTAGTTATATTCTTGTACATAGGGGCAGTATTATAGTAGTTCTATTCCTGTACATAGGAGCAGTATTATAGTAGTTATATTCTTGTACATAGAGGGCAGTATTATAGTAGTTATATTCTTGTACATAGGGGGCAGTATTATAGTAGTTATATTCTTGTACATAGGGGGCAGTATTATAGTAGCTATATTCTTGTACATAGGGGGCAGTATTATAATAGTTATATTCTTGTACATAGGGAGCAGTATTATAGTAGTTATATTCTTGTACATAGGAGCAGTATTATAGTAGTTATATTCTTGTACATAGGAGCAGTATTATAGTAGTTATATTCTTGTACATAGGGACAGTATTATAGTAGTTATATTCTTGTACATAGGGGCAGTATTATAGTAGTTATATTTTTGTACATAGGAGCAGTATTATATTAGTTATATTCTTGTACATAGGAACAGTATTATAGTAGTTATATTCTTGTACATAGGAGCAGTATTATAGTAGTTATATTCTTGTACATATGGGCAGTATTATAGTAGTTATATTCTTGTACATAGGGGGCAGTATTATAGTAGTTATATTCTTGTACATAGGGGCAGTATTATAGTAGTTCTATTCCTGTACATAGGAGCAGTATTATAGTAGTTATATTCTTGTACATAGGAGGCAGTATTATAGTAGTTATATTCTTATACATAGGAGCAGTATTATAGTAGTTATATTCTTGTACTTAGGAGCAGTATTCTAGTTATATTCTTATACATAGGAGCAGTATTATAGTAGTTATATTCTTGTGCATAGGGGCAGTATTATAGTAGTTATATTCTTGTACATAGAGGGCAGTATTATAGTAGTTATATTCTTGTACATAGGGGGCAGTATTATAGTAGTTATATTCTTGTACATAGGAGCAGTATTATAGTAGTTATATTCTTGTACATAGGGGGCATTATTATAGTAGTTATATTCTTGTACATAGGAGCAGTATTATAGTAGTTATATTCTTGTACATAGGGACAGTATTATAGTAGTTATATTCTTGTACATAGGGGCAGTATTATAGTAGTTATATTTTTGTACATAGGAGCAGTATTATAGTAGTTATATTCTTGTACATAGGAACAGTATTATAGTAGTTATATTCTTGTACATAGGAGCAGTATTATAGTAGTTATATTCTTGTACATAGGGGCAGTATTATAGTAGTTATATTCTTGTACATAGGGGGCAGTATTATAGTAGTTATATTCTTGTACATAGGGGCAGTATTATAGTAGTTCTATTCCTGTACATAGGAGCAGTATTATAGTAGTTATATTCTTGTACATAGAGGGCAGTATTATAGTAGTTATATTCTTGTACATAGGGGGCAGTATTATAGTAGTTATATTCTTGTACATAGGGGGCAGTATTATAGTAGCTATATTCTTGTACATAGGGGGCAGTATTATAGTAGTTATATTCTTGTACATAGGGAGCAGTATTATAGTAGTTATATTCTTGTACATAGGAGCAGTATTATAGTAGTTATATTCTTGTACATAGGAGGCAGTATTATACTAGTTATATTCTTGTACATAGGGGGCAGTATTATAGTAGTTATATTCTTGTACATAGGGGGCAGTATTATAGTAGTTATATTTTTGTACATAGGAGCAGTATTATAGTAGTTATATTCTTGTACATAGGGGGCAGTATTATAGTAGTTATATTCTTGTACATAGGGGCAGTATTATAGTAGTTATATTCTTGTACATAGGGGGCAGTATTATAGTAGTTATATTCTTGTACATAGGGAGCAGTATTATAGTAGTTATATTCTTGTACATAGGAGCAGTATTATAGTAGTTATATTCTTGTACATAGGAGCAGTATTATAGTAGTTATATTCTTGTACATAGGGGGCAGTATTATAGTAGTTATATTCTTGTACATAGGGGGCAGTATTATAGTAGTTATATTCTTGTACATAGGGAGCAGTATTATAGTAGTTATATTCTTGTACATAGGAGGCAGTATTATAGTAGTTATATTCTTGTACATAGGGGGCAGTATTATAGTAGTTATATTCTTGTACATAGGGGGCAGTATTATAGTAGTTATATTCTTGTACATAGGGGGCAGTATTATAGTAGTTATATTCTTGTACATAGGAGCAGTATTATAGTTGTTATATTCTTGTACATAGGAGCAGTATTATAGTAGTTATATTCTAGTACATAGGGGGCAGTATTATAGTAGTTATATTCTTGTACATAGGGGCAGTATTATAGTAGTTCTATTCCTGTACATAGGAGCAGTATTATAGTAGTTATATTCTTGTACATAGAGGGCAGTATTATAGTAGTTATATTCTTGTACATAGGGGGCAGTATTATAGTAGTTATATTCTTGTACATAGGGGGCAGTATTATAGTAGCTATATTCTTGTACATAGGGGGCAGTATTATAGTAGTTATATTCTTGTACATAGGGAGCAGTATTATAGTAGTTATATTCTTGTACATAGGAGCAGTATTATAGTAGTTATATTCTTGTACATAGGAGCAGTATTATAGTAGTTATATTCTTGTACATAGGAGGCAGTATTATAGTAGTTATATTCTTGTACATAGGGGGCAGTATTATAGTAGTTATATTCTTGTACATAGGGGGCAGTATTATAGTAGTTATATTCTTGTACATAGGGACAGTATTATAGTAGTTATATTCTTGTACATAGGGGCAGTATTATAGTAGTTATATTTTTGTACATAGGAGCAGTATTATATTAGTTATATTCTTGTACATAGGAACAGTATTATAGTAGTTATATTCTTGTACATAGGAGCAGTATTATAATAGTTATATTCTTGTACATATGGGCAGTATTATAGTAGTTATATTCTTGTACATAGGGGGCAGTATTATAGTAGTTATATTCTTGTACATAGGGGCAGTATTATAGTAGTTCTATTCCTGTACATAGGAGCAGTATTATAGTAGTTATATTCTTGTACATAGGAGGCAGTATTATAGTAGTTATATTCTTATACATAGGAGCAGTATTATAGTAGTTATATTCTTGTACTTAGGAGCAGTATTCTAGTTATATTCTTATACATAGGAGCAGTATTATAGTAGTTATATTCTTGTGCATAGGGGCAGTATTATAGTAGTTATATTCTTGTACATAGAGGGCAGTATTATAGTAGTTATATTCTTGTACATAGGGGGCAGTATTATAGTAGTTATATTCTTGTACATAGGAGCAGTATTATAGTAGTTATATTCTTGTACATAGGGGGCATTATTATAGTAGTTATATTCTTGTACATAGGAGCAGTATTATAGTAGTTATATTCTTGTACATAGGGACAGTATTATAGTAGTTATATTCTTGTACATAGGAGCAGTATTATAGTAGTTATATTCTTGTACATAGGGGCAGTATTATAGTAGTTATATTCTTGTACATAGGGGGCAGTATTATAGTAGTTATATTCTTGTACATAGGGGGCATTATTATAGTAGTTATATTCTTGTACATAGGAGCAGTATTATAGTAGTTATATTCTTGTACATAGGGACAGTATTATAGTAGTTATATTTTTGTACCTAGGAGCAGTATTATAGTAGTTATATTCTTGTACATAGGAACAGTATTATAGTAGTTATATTCTTGTACATAGGAGCAGTATTATAGTAGTTATATTCTTGTACATAGGGGCAGTATTATAGTAGTTATATTCTTGTACATAGGGGGCAGTATTATAGTAGTTATATTCTTGTACATAGGGGCAGTATTATAGTAGTTCTATTCCTGTACATAGGAGCAGTATTATAGTAGTTATATTCTTGTACATAGAGGGCAGTATTATAGTAGTTATATTCTTGTACATAGGGGGCAGTATTATAGTAGTTATATTCTTGTACATAGGGGGCAGTATTATAGTAGTTATATTCTTGTACATAGGGGGCAGTATTATAGTAGCAATATTCTTGTACATAGGGGGCAGTATTATAGTAGTTATATTCTTGTACATAGGGAGCAGTATTATAGTAGTTATATTCTTGTACATAGGAGCAGTATTATAGTAGTTATATTCTTGTACATAGGAGGCAGTATTATAGTAGTTATATTCTTGTACATAGGGGGCAGTATTATAGTAGTTATATTCTTGTACATAGGGGGCAGTATTATAGTAGTTATATTTTTGTACATAGGAGCAGTATTATAGTAGTTATATTCTTGTACATAGGGGGCAGTATTATAGTAGTTATATTCTTGTACATAGGGGGCAGTATTATAGTAGTTATATTCTTGTACATAGGGGGCAGTATTATAGTAGTTATATTCTTGTACATAGGGGGCAGTATTATAGTAGTTATATTCTTGTACATAGGAGCAGTATTATAGTAGTTATATTCTTGTCCATAGGGGGCAGTATTATAGTAGTTATATTCTTGTCCATAGGGGGCAGTATTATAGTAGTTATATTCTTGTACATAGGAGCAGTATTATAGTAGTTATATTCTTGTACATACATAGGGGGCAGTATTATAGTAGTTATATTCTTGTACATAGGGGGCAGTATTATAGTAGTTATATTCTTGTACATAGGGAGCAGTATTATAGTAGTTATATTCTTGTACATAGGAGCAGTATTATAGTAGTTATATTCTTGTACATAGGGGGCAGTATTATAGTAGTTATATTCTTGTACATAGGGGGCAGTATTATAGTAGTTATATTCTTGTACATAGGGAGCAGTATTATAGTAGTTATATTCTTGTACATAGGAGCAGTATTATAGTAGTTATATTCTTGTACATAGGAGGCAGTATTATAGTAGTTATATTCTTGTACATAGGGGGCAGTATTATAGTAGTTATATTCTTGTACATAGGGGGCAGTATTATAGTAGTTATATTCTTGTACATAGGGGGCAGTATTATAGTAGTTATATTCTTGTACATAGGAGCAGTATTATAGTTGTTATATTCTTGTACATAGGAGCAGTATTATAGTAGTTATATTCTAGTACATAGGGGGCAGTATTATAGTAGTTATATTCTTGTACATAGGGAGCAGTATTATAGTAGTTATATTCTTGTACATAGGGGGCAGTATTATAGTAGTTATATTCTTGTACATAGGGGGCAGTATTATAGTAGTTATATTCTTGTACATAGGGGGCAGTATTATAGTAGTTATATTCTTGTACATAGGGGCAGTATTATAGTAGTTATATTCTTGTACATAGGGGGCAGTATTATAGTAGTTATATTCTTGTACATAGGGGCAGTATTATAGTAGTTATATTCTTGTACATAGGAGGCAGTATTATAATAGTTATATTCTTGTACATAGCGGCAGTATTATAGTAGTTATATTCTTGTACATAGGGGGCAGTATTATAGTAGTTATATTCTTGCACATAGGAGCAGTATTATAGTAGTTATATTCTTGTACATAGGGGGCAGTATTATAGTAGTTATATTCTTGTATATAGGGGGCAGTATTATAGTAGTTATATTCTTGTACATAGGGGGCAGTATTATAGTAGTTATATTCTTGTACATAGGGGGCAGTATTATAGTAGTTATATTCTTGTACATAGGAGCAGTATTATAGTAGTTATATTCTTGTACATAGGAGCAGTATTATAGTAGTTATATTCTTGTACATAGGAGCAGTATTATAGTAGTTATATTCTTGTACATAGGGGCAGTATTATAGTAGTTATATTCTTGTACATACGGGGCAGTATTACAGTAGTTATATTCTTGTATATAGGGGCAGTATTATAGTAGTTTTATTTTGTATATAGGGGCAGTATTATAGTAGTTTTATTCTTGTATATAGGAGCAGTATTATAGTAGTTTTATTCTTGTACATAGGGGGCAGTATTATAGTAGTTATATTCTTGTATATAGGGGCAGTATTATAGTAGTTTTATTCTTGTACATAGGGGGCAGTATTATAGTAGTTATATTCTTGTACATAGGAGCAGTATTATAGTAGTTATTTTCTTGTACATAGGGACAGTATTATAGTAGTTATATTCTTGTACATGGGGCAGTATTATAGTAGTTATATTTTTGTACATAGGAGCAGTATTATAGTAGTTATATTCTTGTACATAGGAACAGTATTATAGTAGTTATATTCTTGTACATAGGAGCAGTATTATAGTAGTTATATTCTTGTACATAGGGGCAGTATTATAGTAGTTCTATTCTTGTACATAGGGGGCAGTATTATAGTAGTTATATTCTTGTACATAGGGGCAGTATTATAGTAGTTCTATTCCTGTACATAGGAGCAGTATTATAGTAGTTATATTCTTGTACATAGAGGGCAGTATTATAGTAGTTATATTCTTGTACATAGGGGGCAGTATTATAGTAGTTATATTCTTGTACATAGGAGCAGTATTATAGTAGTTATATTCTTGTACATAGGGGGCATTATTATAGTAGTTATATTCTTGTACATAGGAGCAGTATTATAGTAGTTATATTCTTGTACATAGGGGCAGTATTATAGTAGTTATATTCTTGTACATACGGGGCAGTATTATAGTAGTTATATTCTTGTATATAGGGGCAGTATTATAGTAGTTTTATTCTTGCATATAGGGACAGTATTATAGTAGTTATATTCTTGTATATAGGGGCAGTATTATATTAGTTTTATTCTTGTACATAGGGGGCAGTATTATAGTAGTTATATTCTTGTACATAGGAGCAGTATTATAGTAGTTATATTCTTGTACATAGGGACAGTATTATAGTAGTTATATTCTTGTACATAGGGGCAGTATTATAGTAGTTATATTTTTGTACATAGGAGCAGTATTATATTAGTTATATTCTTGTACATAGGAACAGTATTATAGTAGTTATATTCTTGTACATAGGAGCAGTATTATAGTAGTTATATTCTTGTACATATGGGCAGTATTATAGTAGTTATATTCTTGTACATAGGGGGCAGTATTATAGTAGTTATATTCTTGTACATAGGGGCAGTATTATAGTAGTTCTATTCCTGTACATAGGAGCAGTATTATAGTAGTTATATTCTTGTACATAGGAGGCAGTATTATAGTAGTTATATTCTTATACATAGGAGCAGTATTATAGTAGTTATATTCTTGTACTTAGGAGCAGTATTCTAGTTATATTCTTATACATAGGAGCAGTATTATAGTAGTTATATTCTTGTGCATAGGGGCAGTATTATAGTAGTTATATTCTTGTACATAGAGGGCAGTATTATAGTAGTTATATTCTTATACATAGGAGCAGTATTATAGTAGTTATATTCTTGTACATAGGAGCAGTATTATAGTAGTTATATTCTTGTACATAGGGGCAGTATTATAGTAGTTATATTCTTGCACATACGGGGCAGTATTATAGTAGTTATATTCTTGTACATAGGGGGCAGTATTATAGTAGTTATATTCTTGTACATAGGAGCAGTATTATAGTAGTTATATTCTTGTACATAGGGGGCATTATTATAGTAGTTATATTCTTGTACATAGGAGCAGTATTATAGTAGTTATATTCTTGTACATAGGGACAGTATTATAGTAGTTATATTCTTGTACATAGGGGCAATATTATAGTAGTTATATTTTTGTACATAGGAGCAGTATTATAGTAGTTATATTCTTGTACATAGGAACAGTATTATAGTAGTTATATTCTTGTACATAGTAGCAGTATTATAGTAGTTATATTCTTGTACATAGGGGCAGTATTATAGTAGTTATATTCTTGTACATAGGGGGCAGTATTATAGTAGTTATATTCTTGTACATAGGGGCAGTATTATAGTAGTTCTATTCCTGTACATAGGAGCAGTATTATAGTAGTTATATTCTTGTACATAGAGGGCAGTATTATAGTAGTTATATTCTTGTACATAGTGGGCAGTATTATAGTGGTTATTTTCTTGTACATAGGAGCAGTATTATAGTAGTTATATTCTTGTACATAGGGGGCATTATTATAGTAGTTATATTCTTGTACATAGGAGCAGTATTATAGTAGTTATATTCTTGTACATAGGGGCAGTATTATAGTAGTTATATTCTTGTACATACGGGGCAGTATTATAGTAGTTATATTCTTGTATATAGGGGCAGTATTATAGTAGTTTTATTCTTGCATATAGGGACAGTATTATAGTAGTTTTATTCTTGCATATAGGGACAGTATTATAGTAGTTATATTCTTGTATATAGGGGCAGTATTATAGTAGTTTTATTCTTGTACATAGGGGGCAGTATTATAGTAGTTATATTCTTGTACATAGGAGCAGTATTATAGTAGTTATATTCTTGTACATAGGGACAGTATTATAGTAGTTATATTCTTGTACATAGGGGCAGTATTATAGTAGTTATATTTTTGTACATAGGAGCAGTATTATATTAGTTATATTCTTGTACATAGGAACAGTATTATAGTAGTTATATTCTTGTACATAGGAGCAGTATTATAGTAGTTATATTCTTGTACATATGGGCAGTATTATAGTAGTTATATTCTTGTACATAGGGGGCAGTATTATAGTAGTTATATTCTTGTACATAGGGGCAGTATTATAGTAGTTCTATTCCTGTACATAGGAGCAGTATTATAGTAGTTATATTCTTTTACATAGGAGGCAGTATTATAGTAGTTATATTCTTATACATAGGAGCAGTATTATAGTAGTTATATTCTTGTACTTAGGAGCAGTATTCTAGTTATATTCTTATACATAGGAGCAGTATTATAGTAGTTATATTCTTGTGCATAGGGGCAGTATTATAGTAGTTATATTCTTGTACATAGAGGGCAGTATTATAGTAGTTATATTCTTGTACATAGGGGGCAGTATTATAGTAGTTATATTCTTGTACATAGGAGCAGTATTATAGTAGTTATATTCTTGTACATAGGAGCAGTATTATAGTAGTTATATTCTTGTACATAGGGGCAGTATTATAGTAGTTATATTCTTGCATATAGGGGGCAGAATTATAGTAGTTATATTCTTGTACATAGGTGCAGTATTATAGTAGTTATATTCTTGTACATAGGGGGCAGTATTATAGTAGTAATATTCTTCTACATAGGAGCAGTATTATAGTAGTTATATTCTTGTACATAGGGGGCAGTATTATAGTAGTTATATTCTTCTACATAGGAGCAGTATTATAGTAGTTATATTCTTGTACATAGGAGCAGTATTATAGTAGTTATATTCTTGTACATAGAGGGCAGTATTATAGTAGTTATATTCTTGTACATAGGAGCAGTATTATAGTAGTTATATTCTTGTACATAGGGGCAGTATTATAGTAGTTATATTCTTGTACATAGAGGGCAGTATTATAGTAGTTATATTCTTGTACATAGGGGGCAGTATTATAGTAGTTATATTCTTGTACATAGGGGGCAGTATTATAGTAGTTATATTCTTGTACATAGGGGGCAGTATTATAGTAGTTATATTCTTGTACATAGGGGGCAGTATTATAGTAGCTATATTCTTGTACATAGGGGGCAGTATTATAGTAGTTATATTCTTGTACATAGGGAGCAGTATTATAGTAGTTATATTCTTGTACATAGGAGCAGTATTATAGTAGTTATATTCTTGTACATAGGAGGCAGTATTATAGTAGTTATATTCTTGTACATAGGGGGCAGTATTATAGTAGTTATATTCTTGTACATAGGGGGCAGTATTATAGTAGTTATATTCTTGTACATAGGGGGCAGTATTATAGTAGTTATATTCTTGTACATAGGGGGCAGTATTATAGTAGTTATATTCTTGTACATAGGGGGCAGTATTATAGTAGTTATATTCTTGTACATAGGAGCAGTATTATAGTAGTTATATTCTTGTACATAGGAGCAGTATTATAGTAGTTATATTCTTGTCCATAGGGGGCAGTATTATAGTAGTTATATTCTTGTACATAGGAGCAGTATTATAGTAGTTATATTCTTGTACATAGGGGGCAGTATTATAGTAGTTATATTCTTGTACATAGGGGGCAGTATTATAGTAGTTATATTCTTGTACATAGGGAGCAGTATTATAGTAGTTATATTCTTGTACATAGGAGCAGTATTATAGTAGTTATATTCTTGTACATAGGAGCAGTATTATAGTAGTTATATTCTTGTACATAGGGGGCAGTATTATAGTAGTTATATTCTTGTACATAGGGGGCAGTATTATAGTAGTTATATTCTTGTACATAGGGAGCAGTATTATAGTAGTTATATTGTTGTACATAGGAGCAGTATTATAGTAGTTATATTCTTGTACATAGGAGGCAGTATTATAGTAGTTATATTCTTGTACATAGGAGGCAGTATTATAGTAGTTATATTCTTGTACATAGGGGGCAGTATTATAGTAGTTATATTCTTGTACATAGGGGGCAGTATTATAGTAGTTATATTCTTGTACATAGGGGGCAGTATTATAGTAGTTATATTCTTGTACATAGGAGCAGTATTATAGTAGTTATATTCTTGTACATAGGAGCAGTATTATAGTAGTTATATTCTTGTCCATAGGGGGCAGTATTATAGTAGTTATATTCTTGTACATAGGAGCAGTATTATAGTAGTTATATTCTTGTACATAGGGGGCAGTATTATAGTAGTTATATTCTTGTACATAGGGGGCAGTATTATAGTAGTTATATTCTTGTACATAGGGAGCAGTATTATAGTAGTTATATTCTTGTACATAGGAGCAGTATTATAGTAGTTATATTCTTGTACATAGGAGCAGTATTATAGTAGTTATATTCTTGTACATAGGGGGCAGTATTATAGTAGTTATATTCTTGTACATAGGGGGCAGTATTATAGTAGTTATATTCTTGTACATAGGAGCAGTATTATAGTAGTTATATTCTTGTACATAGGAGGCAGTATTATAGTAGTTATATTCTTGTACATAAGGGGCAGTATTATAGTAGTTATATTCTTGTACATAGGGGGCAGTATTATAGTAGTTATATTCTTGTACATAGGGGGCAGTATTATAGTAGTTATATTCCTGTACATAGGGGGCAGTATTATAGTAGTTATATTCTTGTACATAGGGGGCAGTATTATAGTAGTTATATTCTTGTACATAGGAGGCAGTATTATAGTAGTTATATTCTTGTACATAGGAGGCAGTATTATAGTAGTTATATTCTTGTACATAGGGGGCAGTATTATAGTAGTTATATTCTTGTACATAGGGGGCAGTATTATAGTAGTTATATTCTTGTACATAGGGGGCAGTATTATAGTAGTTATATTCTTGTACATAGGAGCAGTATTATAGTTGTTATATTCTTGTACATAGGAGCAGTATTATAGTAGTTATATTCTAGTACATAGGGGGCAGTATTATAGTAGTTATATTCTTGTACATAGGGAGCAGTATTATAGTAGTTATATTCTTGTACATAGGGGGCAGTATTATAGTAGTTATATTCTTGTACATAGGGGGCAGTATTATAGTAGTTATATTCTTGTACATAGGGGGCAGTATTATAGTAGTTATATTCTTGTACATAGGGGGCAGTATTATAGTAGCTATATTCTTGTACATAGGGGGCAGTATTATAGTAGTTATATTCTTGTACATAGGGAGCAGTATTATAGTAGTTATATTCTTGTACATAGGAGCAGTATTATAGTAGTTATATTCTTGTACATAGGAGGCAGTATTATAGTAGTTATATTCTTGTACATAGGGGGCAGTATTATAGTAGTTATATTCTTGTACATAGGGGGCAGTATTATAGTAGTTATATTTTTGTACATAGGAGCAGTATTATAGTAGTTATATTCTTGTACATAGGAGCAGTATTATAGTAGTTATATTCTTGTACATAGGAGCAGTATTATAGTAGTTATATTCTTGTCCATAGGGGGTAGTATTATAGTAGTTATATTCTTGTACATGGGGGCAGTATTATAGTAGTTATATTCTTGTACATAGGGGGCAGTATTATAGTAGTTATATTCTTGTACATAGGGGGCAGTATTATAGTAGCTATATTCTTGTACATAGGGAGCAGTATTATAGTAGTTATATTCTTGTACATAGGAGCAGTATTATAGTAGTTATATTCTTGTACATAGGAGCAGTATTATAGTAGTTATATTCTTGTACATAGGGGGCAGTATTATAGTAGTTATATTCTTGTACATAGGGGGCAGTATTATAGTAGTTATATTCTTGTACATAGGGAGCAGTATTATAGTAGTTATATTCTTGTACATAGGAGCAGTATTATAGTAGTTATATTCTTGTACATAGGAGGCAGTATTATAGTAGTTATATTCTTGTACATAGGGGGCAGTATTATAGTAGTTATATTCTTGTACATAGGGGGCAGTATTATAGTAGTTATATTCTTGTACATAGGGGGCAGTATTATAGTAGTTATATTCCTGTACATAGGGGGCAGTATTATAGTAGTTATATTCTTGTACATAGGGGGCAGTATTATAGTAGTTATATTCTTGTACATAGGCGGCAGTATTATAGTAGTTATATTCTTGTACATAGGGGGCAGTATTATAGTAGTTATATTCTTGTACATAGGGGGCAGTATTATAGTAGTTATATTCTTGTACACAGGGGGCAGTATTATAGTAGTTATATTCTTGTACATAGGGGGCAGTATTATAGTAGTTATATTCTTGTACATAGGGGCAGTATTATAGTAGTTATATTCTTGTACATAGAGGCAGTATTATAGTAGTTATATTCTTGTACATAGGGGCAGTATTATAGTAGTTATATTCTTGTACATAGGGGGCAGTATTATAGTAGTTATATTCTTGTACATAGGGGCAGTATTATAGTAGTTATATTCTTGTACATAGGGTGCAGTATTATAATAGTTATATTCTTGTACATAGCGGCAGTATTATAGTAGTTATATTCTTGTACATAGGGGGCAGTATTATAGTAGTTATATTCTTGCACATAGGAGCAGTATTATAGTAGTTATATTCTTGTACATAGGGGGCAGTATTATAGTAGTTATATTCTTGTATATAGGGGGCAGTATTATAGTAGTTATATTCTTGTACATAGGGGGCAGTATTATAGTAGTTATATTCTTGTACATAGGGGGCAGTATTATAGTAGTTATATTCTTGTACATAGGGGGCAGTATTATAGTAGTTATATTCCTGTACATAGGGGGCAGTATTATAGTAGTTATATTCTTGTACATAGGGGGCAGTATTATAGTAGTTATATTCTTGTACATAGGAGGCAGTATTATAGTAGTTATATTCTTGTACATAGGGGGCAGTATTATAGTAGTTATATTCTTGTACATAGGGGGCAGTATTATAGTAGTTATATTCTTGTACATAGGGGGCAGTATTATAGTAGTTATATTCTTGTACATAGGAGCAGTATTATAGTTGTTATATTCTTGTACATAGGAGCAGTATTATAGTTGTTATATTCTTGTACATAGGAGCAGTATTATAGTAGTTATATTCTAGTACATAGGGGGCAGTATTATAGTAGTTATATTCTTGTACATAGGGAGCAGTATTATAGTTGTTATATTCTTGTACATAGGAGCAGTATTATAGTAGTTATATTCTAGTACATAGGGGGCAGTATTATAGTAGTTATATTCTAGTACATAGGAGCAGTATTATAGTAGTTATATTCTAGTACATAGGGGGCAGTATTATAGTAGTTATATTCTTGTACATAGGGAGCAGTATTATAGTTGTTATATTCTTGTACATAGGAGCAGTATTATAGTAGTTATATTCTAGTACATAGGGGGCAGTATTATAGTAGTTATATTCTTGCACATAGGGGGCAGTATTATAGTAGTTATATTCTTGTACATAGGGGGCAGTATTATAGTAGTTATATTCCTGTACATAGGGGGCAGTATTATAGTAGTTATATTCCTGTACATAGGGGGCAGTATTATAGTAGTTATATTCCTGTACATAGGGGGCAGTATTATAGTAGTTATATTCTTGTACATAGGAGGCAGTATTATAGTAGTTATATTCTTGTACATAGGGGGCAGTATTATAGTAGTTATATTCTTGTACATAGGGGGCAGTATTATAGTAGTTATATTCTAGTACATAGGAGCAGTATTATAGTAGTTATATTCTAGTACATAGGGGGCAGTATTATAGTAGTTATATTCTTGTACATAGGGAGCAGTATTATAGTTGTTATATTCTTGTACATAGGAGCAGTATTATAGTAGTTATATTCTAGTACATAGGGGGCAGTATTATAGTAGTTATATTCTTGTACATAGGGGGCAGTATTATAGTAGTTATATTCTTGTACATAGGGGGCAGTATTATAGTAGTTATATTCCTGTACATAGGGGGCAGTATTATAGTAGTTATATTCCTGTACATAGGGGGCAGTATTATAGTAGTTATATTCCTGTACATAGGGGGCAGTATTATAGTAGTTATATTCTTGTACATAGGAGGCAGTATTATAGTAGTTATATTCTTGTACATAGGGGGCAGTATTATAGTAGTTATATTCTTGTACATAGGGGGCAGTATTATAGTAGTTATATTCTTGTACATAGGGGGCAGTATTATAGTAGTTATATTCTTGTACATAGGAGCAGTATTATAGTTGTTATATTCTTGTACATAGGAGCAGTATTATAGTAGTTATATTCTTGTACATAGGGGGCAGTATTATAGTAGTTATATTCTTGTACATAGGGGGCAGTATTATAGTAGTTATATTCTTGTACACAGGGGGCAGTATTATAGTAGTTATATTCTTGTACATAGGGGGCAGTATTATAGTAGTTATATTCTTGTACATAGGGGCAGTATTATAGTAGTTATATTCTTGTACATAGAGGCAGTATTATAGTAGTTATACTATTGTACATAGGGGGCAGTATTATAGTAGTTATATTCTTGTACATAGGGGCAGTATTATAGTAGTTATATTCTTGTACATAGGGGGCAGTATTATAGTAGTTATATTCTTGTACATAGGGGCAGTATTATAGTAGTTATATTCTTGTACATAGGGTGCAGTATTATAATAGTTATATTCTTGTACATAGCGGCAGTATTATAGTAGTTATATTCTTGTACATAGGGGGCAGTATTATAGTAGTTATATTCTTGCACATAGGAGCAGTATTATAGTAGTTATATTCTTGTACATAGGGGGCAGTATTATAGTAGTTATATTCTTGTATATAGGGGGCAGTATTATAGTAGTTATATTCTTGTACATAGGGGGCAGTATTATAGTAGTTATATTCTTGTACATAGGGGGCAGTATTATAGTAGTTATATTCTTGTACATAGGGGGCAGTATTATAGTAGTTATATTCCTGTACATAGGGGGCAGTATTATAGTAGTTATATTCTTGTACATAGGGGGCAGTATTATAGTAGTTATATTCTTGTACATAGGAGGCAGTATTATAGTAGTTATATTCTTGTACATAGGGGGCAGTATTATAGTAGTTATATTCTTGTACATAGGAGCAGTATTATAGTAGTTATATTCTTGTACATAGGAGCAGTATTATAGTAGTTATATTCTTGTACATAGGAGCAGTATTATAGTAGTTATATTCTTGTACATAGGGGGCAGTATTATAGTAGTTATATTCTTGTACATAGGGGGCAGTATTATAGTAGTTATATTCTTGTACATAGGGAGCAGTATTATAGTAGTTATATTCTTGTACATAGGAGCAGTATTATAATAGTTATATTCTTGTACATAGGAGCAGTATTATAGTAGTTATATTCTTGTACATAGGGGGCAGTATTATAGTAGTTATATTCTTGTACATAGGGGGCAGTATTATAGTAGTTATATTCTTGTACATAGGGAGCAGTATTATAGTAGTTATATTCTTGTACATAGGAGCAGTATTATAGTAGTTATATTCTTGTAGATAGGAGGCAGTATTATAGTAGTTATATTCTTGTACATAGGGGGCAGTATTATAGTAGTTATATTCTTGTACATAGGGGGCAGTATTACAGTAGTTATATTCTTGTACATAGGGGGCAGTATTATAGTAGTTATATTCCTGTACATAGGGGGCAGTATTATAGTAGTTATATTCTTGTATATAGGGGGCAGTATTATAGTAGTTATATTCTTGTACATAGGAGGCAGTATTATAGTAGTTATATTCTTGTACATAGGGGGCAGTATTATAGTAGTTATATTCTTGTACATAGGGGGCAGTATTATAGTAGTTATATTCTTGTACATAGGGGGCAGTATTATAGTAGTTATATTCTTGTACATAGGGGGCAGTATTATAGTAGTTATATTCTTGTACATAGGGGCAGTATTATAGTAGTTATATTCTTGTACATAGAGGCAGTATTATAGTAGTTATACTATTGTACATAGGGGGCAGTATTATAGTAGTTATATTCTTGTACATAGGGGCAGTATTATAGTAGTTATATTCTTGTACATAGGGGGCAGTATTATAGTAGTTATATTCTTGTACATAGGGGCAGTATTATAGTAGTTATATTCTTGTACATAGGGGGCAGTATTATAATAGTTATATTCTTGTACATAGCGGCAGTATTATAGTAGTTATATTCTTGTACATAGGGGGCAGTATTATAGTAGTTATATTCTTGCACATAGGAGCAGTATTATAGTAGTTATATTCTTGTACATAGGGGGCAGTATTATAGTAGTTATATTCTTGTATATAGGGGGCAGTATTATAGTAGTTATATTCTTGTACATAGGGGGCAGTATTATAGTAGTTATATTCTTGTACATAGGGGGCAGTATTATAGTAGTTATATTCTTGTACATAGGAGCAGTATTATAGTAGTTATATTCTTGTACATAGGAGCAGTATTATAGTAGTTATATTCTTGTACATAGGAGCAGTATTATAGTAGTTATATTCTTGTACATAGGGGCAGTATTATAGTAGTTATATTCTTGTACATACGGGGCAGTATTACAGTAGTTATATTCTTGTATATAGGGGCAGTATTATAGTAGTTTTATTTTGTATATAGGGGCAGTATTATAGTAGTTTTATTCTTGCATATAGGAGCAGTATTATAGTAGTTTTATTCTTGTACATAGGGGGCAGTATTATAGTAGTTATATTCTTGTATATAGGGGCAGTATTATAGTAGTTTTATTCTTGTACATAGGGGGCAGTATTATAGTAGTTATATTTTTGTACATAGGAGCAGTATTATAGTAGTTATATTCTTGTACATAGGAACAGTATTATAGTAGTTATATTCTTGTACATAGGAGCAGTATTATAGTAGTTATATTCTTGTACATAGGGGCAGTATTATAGTAGTTATATTCTTGTACATAGGGGGCAGTATTATAGTAGTTATATTCTTGTACATAGGGGCAGTATTATAGTAGTTCTATTCCTGTACATAGGAGCAGTATTATAGTAGTTATATTCTTGTACATAGAGGGCAGTATTATAGTAGTTATATTCTTGTACATAGGGGGCAGTATTATAGTAGTTATATTCTTGTACATAGGAGCAGTATTATAGTAGTTATATTCTTGTACATAGGGGGCATTATTATAGTAGTTATATTCTTGTACATAGGAGCAGTATTATAGTAGTTATATTCTTGTACATAGGGGCAGTATTATAGTAGTTATATTCTTGTACATACGGGGCAGTATTATAGTAGTTATATTCTTGTATATAGGGGCAGTATTATAGTAGTTTTATTCTTGCATATAGGGACAGTATTATAGTAGTTATATTCTTGTATATAGGGGCAGTATTATAGTAGTTTTATTCTTGTACATAGGGGGCAGTATTATAGTAGTTATATTCTTGTACATAGGAGCAGTATTATATTAGTTATATTTTTGTACATAGGAACAGTATTATAGTAGTTATATTCTTGTACATAGGAGCAGTATTATAGTAGTTATATTCTTGTACATATGGGCAGTATTATAGTAGTTATATTCTTGTACATAGGGGGCAGTATTATAGTAGTTATATTCTTGTACATAGGGGCAGTATTATAGTAGTTCTATTCCTGTACATAGGAGCAGTATTATAGTAGTTATATTCTTGTACATAGGAGGCAGTATTATAGTAGTTATATTCTTATACATAGGAGCAGTATTATAGTAGTTATATTCTTGTACATAGGAGCAGTATTATAGTAGTTATATTCTTGTACATAGGAGCAGTATTCTAGTTATATTCTTATACATAGGAGCAGTATTATAGTAGTTATATTCTTGTACATAGGGGCAGTATTATAGTAGTTATATTCTTGTACATAGAGGGCAGTATTATAGTAGTTATATTCTTGTACATAGGGGGCAGTATTATAGTAGTTATATTCTTGTACATAGGAGCAGTATTATAGTAGTTATATTCTTGTACATAGGGGCAGTATTATAGTAGTTATATTCTTGCACATAGGAGCAGTATTATAGTAGTTATATTCTTGTACATAGGAGCAGTATTATAGTAGTTATATTCTTATACATAGGAGCAGTATTATAGTAGTTATATTCTTGTACATAGGGGCAGTATTATAGTAGTTATATTCTTGCACATAGAGGGCAGTATTATAGTAGTTATATTCTTGTACATAGAGGGCAGTATTATAGTAGTTATATTCTTGTACATAGGGGGCAGTATTATAGTAGTTATATTCTTGTACATAGGAGCAGTATTATAGTAGTTATATTCTTGTACATAGGGGGCATTATTATAGTAGTTATATTCTTGTACATAGGAGCAGTATTATAGTAGTTATATTCTTGTACATAGGGGCAGTATTATAGTAGTTATATTCTTGTACATACGGGGCAGTATTATAGTAGTTATATTCTTGTATATAGGGGCAGTATTATAGTAGTTTTATTCTTGTATATAGGGGCAGTATTATAGTAGTTTTATTCTTGTATATAGGAGCAGTATTATAGTAGTTATATTCTTGTACATAGGAACAGTATTATAGTAGTTATATTCTTGTACATATGGGCAGTATTATAGTAGTTATATTCTTGTACATAGGGGCAGTATTATAGTAGTTATATTCTTGTACATAGGGGCAGTATTATAGTAGTTATATTCTTGTACATAGGGGCAGTATTATAGTAGTTCTATTCCTGTACATAGGAGCAGTATTATAGTAGTTATATTCTTGTACATAGGAGGCAGTATTAAAGTAGTTATATTCTTATACATAGGAGCAGTATTATAGTAGTTATATTCTTGTACTTAGGAGCAGTATTATAGTAGTTATATTCTTATACATAGGAGCAGTATTATAGTAGTTATATTCTTGTACATAGGGGCAGTATTATAGTAGTTATATTCTTGCACATAGAGGGCAGTATTATAGTAGTTATATTCTTGTACATAGGGGGCAGTATTATAGTAGTTATATTCTTGTACATAGGAGCAGTATTATAGTAGTTATATTCTTGTACATAGGGGGCATTATTATAGTAGTTATATTCTTGTACATAGGAGCAGTATTATAGTAGTTATATTCTTATACATAGGAGCAGTATTATAGTAGTTATATTCTTGTACATAGGGGCAGTATTATAGTAGTTATATTCTTGCATATAGGGGGCAGAATCATAGTAGTTATATTCTTGTACATAGGGGGCAGTATTATAGTAGTTATATTCTTGTACATAGGGGGCAGTATTATAGTAGTTATATTCTTGTACATAGGGGGCAGTATTATAGTAGTTATATTCTTGTACATAGGGGGCAGTATTATAGTAGTTATATTCTTGTACATAGGGGCAGTATTATAGTAGTTATATTCTTGTACATAGGGGGCAGTATTATAGAAGTTATATTCTTGTACATAGGGGGCAGTATTATAGTAGTTATATTCTTACACATAGGGGCAGTATTATAGTAGTTATATTCTTGTACATAAGGGCAGTATTATAGTAGTTATATTCTTGTATATAGGGGGCAGTATTATAGTAGTTATATTCTTGTACATAGGGGTAGTATTATAGTAGTTATATTCGTGTATATAGGGGCAGTATTATAGTAGTTATATTCTTGTATATAGGGGGCAGTATTATAGCAGTTATATTCTTGTACATAGGGGGCAGTATTATAGTAGTTATATTCTTGTACATAGGGGCAGTATTATAGTAGTTATATTTTTGTACATAGGAGCAGTATTATAGTAGTTATATTCTTGTATATAGGAGCAGTATTATAGTAGTTATATTCTTGTACATAGGGGCAGTATTATAGTAGTTTTATTCTTGTACATAGGGGGCAGTATTATAGTAGTTATATTCTTGTACATAGGAGCAGTATTATAGTAGTTATATTCTTGTACATAGGGACAGTATTATAGTAGTTATATTCTTGTACATAGGGGCAGTATTATAGTAGTTATATTTTTGTACATAGGAGCAGTATTATAGTAGTTATATTCTTGTACATAGGAGCAGTATTATAGTAGTTATATTCTTGTACATAGGAGCAGTATTATAGTAGTTATATTCTTGTACATATGGGCAGCATTATAGTAGTTATATTCTTGTACATAGGAGCAGTATTATAGTAGTTATATTCTTGTACATAGGGGCAGTATTATAGTAGTTCTATTCCTGTACATAGAGGGCAGTATTATAGTAGTTATATTCTTGTACATAGGGGGCAGTATTATAGTAGTTATATTCTTGTACATAGGAGCAGTATTATAGTAGTTATATTCTTGTACATAGGGGGCATTATTATAGTAGTTATATTCTTGTACATAGGAGCAGTATTATAGTAGTTATATTCTTATACATAGGAGCAGTATTATAGTAGTTATATTCTTGTACATAGGGGCAGTATTATAGTAGTTATATTCTTGTACATAGGGGCAGTATTATAGTAGTTATATTCTTGTACATAGGGGCAGTATTATAGTAGTTATATTCTTGCATATAGGGGGCAGAATTATAGTAGTTATATTCTTGTACATAGGTGCAGTATTATAGTAGTTATATTCTTGTACATAGGTGCAGTATTATAGTAGTTATATTCTTGTACATAGGGGGCAGTATTATAGTAGTTATATTCTTGTACATAGGGGGCAGTATTATAGTAGTTATATTCTTGTACATAGGGGGCAGTATTATAGTAGTTATATTCTTACACATAGGGGCAGTATTATAGTAGTTATATTCTTGTACATAAGGGCAGTATTATAGTAGTTATATTCTTGTATATAGGGGGCAGTATTATAGTAGTTATATTCTTGTACATAGGGGTAGTATTATAGTAGTTATATTCGTGTATATAGGGGCAGTATTATAGTAGTTATATTCTTGTATATAGGGGGCAGTATTATAGCAGTTATATTCTTGTACATAGGGGGCAGTATTATAGTAGTTATATTCCTATACATAGGAGCAGTATTATAGTAGTTATATTCTTGTACATAGGGGGCAGTATTATAGCAGTTATATTCTTGTATATAGGGGCAGTATTATAGTAGTTATATTCTTGAACATAGGGGGCAGTATTATAGTAGTTATATTCTTGAACATAGGGGGCAGTATTATAGTAGTTATATTCTTGTACATAGGGGGCAGTATTATAGTAGTTATATTCCTATACATAGGAGCAGTATTATAGTAGTTATATTCTTGTACATAGGGTGCAGTATTATAGTTGTTATATTCTTGTACATACGGGGCAGTATTATAGTAGTTATATTCTTGTATATAGGGGCAGTATTATAGTAGTTTTATTCTTGTATATAGGGGCAGTATTATAGTAGTTTTATTCTTGTATATAGGAGCAGTATTATAGTAGTTTTATTCTTGTACATAGGGGGCAGTATTATAGTAGTTATATTCTTGTACATAGGAGCAGTATTATAGTAGTTATATTCTTGTACATAGGGACAGTATTATAGTAGTTATATTCTTGTACATAGGGGCAGTATTATAGTAGTTATATTTTTGTACATAGGGGGCAGTATTATAGTAGTTATATTCTTGTACATAGGGGGCAGTATTATAGTAGTTATATTCCTATACATAGGAGCAGTATTATAGTAGTTATATTCTTGTACATAGGGTGCAGTATTATAGTTGTTATATTCTTGTACATACGGGGCAGTATTATAGTAGTTATATTCTTGTATATAGGGGCAGTATTATAGTAGTTTTATTCTTGTATATAGGGGCAGTATTATAGTAGTTATATTCTTGTATATAGGGGCAGTATTATAGTAGTTTTATTCTTGTACATAGGGGGCAGTATTATAGTAGTTATATTCTTGTACATAGGGGCAGTATTATAGTAGTTATATTTTTGTACATAGGAGCAGTATTATAGTAGTTATATTCTTGTACATAGGGGGCAGTATTATAGTAGTTATATTCTTGTACATAGGGACAGTATTATAGTAGCTATATTCTTGTACATAGGGACAGTATTATAGTAGTTATATTCTTGTACATATGGGCAGTATTATAGTAGTTATATTCTTGTACATAGGGGCAGTATTATAGTAGTTATATTCTTGTACATAGGGACAGTATTATAGTAGTTATATTCTTGAACATAGGGGGCAGTATTATAGTAGTTATATTCTTGTACATAGGGGGCAGTATTATAGTAGTTATATTCCTATACATAGGAGCAGTATTATAGTAGTTACATTCTTGTACATAGGGTGCAGTATTATAGTTGTTATATTCTTGTACATAGGGGGCAGTATTATAGTAGTTATATTCTTATAAATAGGGGCAGTATTATAGTAGTTATATTCTTGTACATAGGGGCAGTATTATAGTAGTTATATTCTTGTACATAGGGGCAGTATTATAGTAGTTATATTCTTGTACATAGGGGCAGTATTATAGTAGTTATATTCTTGTTCATAGGGGGCAGTATTATAGTAGTTATATTCTTGTACATAGGAGTATTATTATAGTAGTTATATTCTTGTATAGAGGGGCAGTATTATAGTAGTTATATTCTTGTATATAGGGGGCAGTATTATAGCAGTTATATTCTTGTACATAGGGGGCAGTATTATAGTAGTTATATTCCTATACATAGGAGCAGTATTATAGTAGTTATATTCTTGTACATAGGGGCAGTATTATAGTAGTTATATTCTTGTACATAGGGGCAGTATTATAGTAGTTATATTCTTGTTCATAGGGGGCAGTATTATAGTAGTTATATTCTTGTACATAGGAGTATTATTATAGTAGTTATATTCTTGTATAGAGGGGCAGTATTATAGTAGTTATATTCTTGTATATAGGGGGCAGTATTATAGCAGATATATAATTGTACATAGGGGGCAGTATTATAGTAGTTATATTCCTATACATAGGAGCAGTATTATAGTAGTTATATTCTTGTACATAGGGGGCAGTATTATAGTAGTTATATTCTTCTATATAGGGGGCAGTATTATAGCAGTTATATTCTTGTACATAGGGGGCAGTATTATAGTAGTTATATTCCTATACATAGCAGCAGCATTATAGTAGTTATATTCTTGTACATAGGGGGCAGTGTTATAGTTGTTATATTCTTGTACATAGGGGGCAGTATTATAGTTGTTATATTCTTGTACATAGGGGGCAGTATTATAGTTGTTATATTCTTGTACATAGGGGGCAGTATTATAGTAGTTATATTCTTGTATATAGGGGGCAGTATTATAGTAGTTATATTCTTGTACATAGGGGCAGTATTATAGTAGTTATATTCTTGTATATAGGGGCAGTATTATAGTAGTTATATTCTTGTACATAGGAGCAGTATTATAGTAGTTATATTCTTGTGCATAGGAGCAGTATTATAGTAGTTATATTCTTGTACATAGGGGGCAGTATTATAGTAGTTATATTCTTGTACATAGGAGCAGTATTATAGTAGTTATATTCTTGTACATAGGAGCAGTATTATAGTAGTTATATTCTTGTACATAGGAGCAGTATTATAGTAGTTAGATTCTTGTAAAAAGGAGCAGTATTATAGTAGTTATATTCTTGTACATAGGGGGCAGTATTATAGTAGTTATATTCTTGTACATAGGGGACAGTATTATAGTAGTTATATTCTTGTACATAGGGGACAGTATTATAGTAGTTATATTCTTGTACATAGGAGCAGTATTATAGTAGCTATATTCTTGTACATAGGGGGCAGTATTATAGTAGTTATATTCTTGTACATAGGGACAGTATTATAGTAGCTATATTCTTGTACATAGGGACAGTATTATAGTAGTTATATTCTTGTACATAGGGGCAGTATTATAGTAGTTATATTCTTGTACATAGGGGCAGTATTATAGTAGTTATATTCTTGTACATAGGGGCAGTATTATAGTAGTTATATTCTTGTACATAGGGGCAGTATTATAGTAGTTATATTCTTGTACATAGGGGCAGTATTATAGTAGTTATATTCTTGTACATAGGGGGCAGTATTATAGTAGTTATATTCTTGTACATAGGGACAGTATTATAGTAGCTATATTCTTGTACATAGGGACAGTATTATAGTAGTTATATTCTTGTACATAGGGGCAGTATTATAGTAGTTATATTCTTGTACATAGGGGCAGTATTATAGTAGTTATATTCTTGTACATAGGAGCAGTATTATAGTAGTTATATTCTTGTACATAGGGGGCAGTATTATAGTAGTTATATTCTTGTACATAGGGGCAGTATTATAGTAGTTATATTCTTGTACATAGGAGCAGTATTATAGTTGTTATATTCTTGTACATAGGGGGCAGTATTATAGTAGTTATATTCTTGTACATAGGGACAGTATTATAGTAGCTATATTCTTGTACATAGGGACAGTATTATAGTAGTTATATTCTTGTACATAGGGGCAGTATTATAGTAGTTATATTCTTGTACATAGGGGCAGTATTATAGTAGTTATATTCTTGTACATAGGAGCAGTATTATAGTAGTTATATTCTTGTACATAGGGGGCAGTATTATAGTAGTTATATTCTTGTACATAGGGGCAGTATTATAGTAGTTATATTCTTGTACATAGGAGCAGTATTATAGTAGCTATATTCTTGTACATAGGGGGCAGTATTATCGTAGTTATATTCTTGTACATAGGGGGCAGTATTATAGTAGTTATATTCTTGTACATAGGAGCAGTATTATAGTAGTTATATTCTTGTACATAGGGGGCAGTATTATAGTAGTTATATTCTTGTATATAGGAGCAGTATAATAGTAGTTAGATTCTTGTACATAGGGGCAGTATTATAGCAGTTATATTCTTGTACATAGGGGCAGTATTATAGTAGTTACAGTCTTGTACATCGGAGCAGTACTATAGTAGTTATATTCTTGTACATAGGGGGCAGTATTATAGTAGTTATATTCTTGTACATAGGGGGCAGTATTATAGTAGTTATATTCTTGTACATAGGGGGCAGTATTATAGTAGTTATATTCTTGTACATAGGGGCAGTATTATAGCAGTTATAGTCTTGTACATAGGGGGCAGTATTATAGTAGTTATATTCTTGTACATAGGGGGCAGTATTATAGTAGTTATAGTCTTGCACATAGTGGGCAGTATTATAGTAGTTATATTCTTGTACATAGGGGCAGTATTATAGCAGTTATAGTCTTGTACATAGGGGGCAGTATTATAGTAGTTATATTCTTGCACATAGGGGGCAGTATTATAGCAGTTACAGTCTTGTATATAGGGGCAGTATTATAGTAGTTATATTCTTGTACATAGTAGCAGTATTATAGTAATTATATTCTTGCACATAGTGGGCAGTATTATAGTGGTTATATTCTTGTACATAGGGGCAGTATTATAGCAGTTATAGTCTTGTACATAGGGGGCAGTATTATAGTAGTTATATTCTTGCACATAGTGGGCAGTATTATAGTAGTTATATTCTTGTACATAGGGGGCAGTATTATAGTAGTTATATTCTTGTACATAGGGGGCAGTATTATAGTAGCTATATTCTTGTACATAGGGGCAGTATTATAGTAGTTATATTCTTGTACATAGGAGCAGTATTATAGTAGTTATATTCTTGTACATAGGAGCAGTATTATAGTAGTTATATTCTTGTACATAGGGAGCAGTATTATAGTAGTTATAGTCTTGTACATAGGGGGCAGTATTATAGTAGTTATAGTCTTGTACATAGGGGGCAGTATTATATTAGTTATAGTCTTGTACATAGGAGCAGTATTATAGTAGTTATAGTCTTGTACATAGGAGCAGTATTATAGTAGTTATATTCTTGTACATAGGAGCAGTATTATAGTAATTATATTCTTGTACATAGGGAGCAGTATTATAGTAGTTATATTCTTGTACATAGGGGGCAGTATTATTTTTCTTCATGCATACATCTTACCGTCTCAGGGCGACTCACTGACAGATTCTCCCGGACTTCATTAGATAAGGCGACATCAAGGCTCATGTAGTCCAGGTTTTCGGGTAATATCAGTGACTCGTCTCTCTGAACCTCGGCGATCTCTTTGTGTTGGTATGTGACGTAAACCTCATACAAAGCTGCAATACAAAACCCGCGTCATCTACCGTCAGGTGGGGGTATCAGATCTTGAAGAGTCCCGATTTGATGCCGTATTTTAGCTGTGACAACAAGGTGTTCATTGACTGCAAAGATCTAGTGGCTGAGAGGTAAGGAAGGACAGGGCTATATACAGATGATGACCGCATGCCCCCCCAGCAGCCCCCATAACCTCCCCAGGATTTACCTTCTATCCGTAAGCGCTGAGCCACATCCTGATGGTCACTAAATCTGCGAAGAAGGTCAGGAAACAGCGCGGCGAGGGTCCGGACTTCCACCCCGTAGTATCGCAGCAGATCCACGCCACTAGAGGAGACCACCCTGTCAGTGCTGTGTGGGGGTCCGGCTTACTACTCTGTCCTATAGCTCAGCCAGCCCCCTACTCTGTCTACACATCGGCTGTAGGTACCGTACCTGAGCGCGCTGACCCGGGTACTGCTGATCGCCGCCTCCGGGACCAACTTCTGCCACTTGACAGACGAAAACTGCATGGAGCGGAGAGCAGCCAGCCCGTCATCCAGAGCCGCCCTGGTGGTCCGCGCTCGGTCATACCTCTCCCGAGACACACAGCCGGCTCCTTCATACCCTGAGAAACACAAGAACGTCACATCCATGACAATCCGCCAACCCTAATCCACTCACAAGGGTACAGAGACAACTGTGGCAAACCCTCAGCTGTGACAAGTATCAGGTGATGACGGTTCTATTCACTGTCAGCAAGAAGAAACCGCGATGTCATGAAACCGTTTAAGTCGCAGAATATTCAATTTTGCACATGACCCTCCCTTATAGAACGGGTTAATCATGAGACTCCTTCCTGGTCGCCCGCTACCTCCTCCTCCTCCTCCTCACCCTTCAGCGTGAGCCGTGTATCCGCGTTGTCCGGTCTCAGTGTCATGCGGTACTCTGCGCGGCTGGTGAACATGCGGTACGGCTCCCGAGTACCCTGCGTCGTTAGGTCATCAATAAGGACCCCGATGTACCCCTCGGTGCGGCTCACAGTGAAGGCGGGACGACCCGCGGCCCTGAGGGCGGCATTTATTCCTGCAATGATCCCCTGGAAGGACAGGAAAGAGTTAAAACACAATGTAGAAATAGGAGGTAATGAGGTCACAGCGAGCCAGGGGGGGGGGGGGGGTCAACCACAGCACACTTGAAAGGCGGGGGGGGCCCGCTGCATACCTGAGGGGGTGACCCACCTGCTGCATTCCAGAGCCGTCCCCCACTGCGTACCTGAGGGGTCACCCGCTGCGTACTTGAGGAAGGGGGGGAGGGGGTCACCCGCTGTATACCTGAGGAAGAAGGGGGGGCCGCTGCATACCTGAGGGGGTGACCCACCTGCTGCACTCCAGAGCCGTCCCCCTCTGCGTACCTGAGGGGTCACCCGCTGCGTACTTGAGGAAGGGGGGGGGGGTCACCTGCTGCATACCTGAGGGGGGGGGGACCCGCTGCATACCTGAGGGGGTGACCCACCTGCTGCATTCCAGAGCCGTCCCCCACTGCGTACCCGAGCAGTCACCCGCTGCATAACTGAGCGGTCAACTGCTCCATACCTGAGCCATCACCCGCGGCGTACCTGAGCCGGCACCCTCTCCGCACCCGAGCCAACACCCGCTGCATAACTGAGGGGTCAACCGCTCCATACCGAAGCCGTCGCCTGCTACGTACCTGAGCCGGCACCCTCTCCGTACCCGAGCCAACACCCGCTGCATAACTGAGGGGTCGCCCGCCGCGTACATGAGCCGTCGCCCGCCGCGTACATGAGCCGTCGCCCGCCGCGTACATGAGCCGTCGCCCGCCGCGTACATGAGCCGTCGCCCGCTCCATACCCAAGCCGTCACCCACTGTGTACCTGAGCGGCTGCCTCCTCGTACCCTGTGGTGCCATTGATTTGCCCGGCCAAAAAGAGTCCTTGGACCAGAAACGTCTCCAGAGAGGAGCGAAGCTGCCGAGGGTCCAGAAAGTCGTACTGCACCCCATACCCTGCGAAGGTGGAGAGTAGAGTCAGAATGATGGGCCGCTCCACACAGCACCACCATACTCTGCAGCGCGGTACAAGCACCCACCGGGCATCAGCATACGAGCCTTCTCCAGTCCAGGGATCTCCCGCAGAAGCCTCTCCTGAGCCTCGGCCGGGACCGTCACCGACAGACCCTGGGGGTAGATGACATCGGAGTCCAGGCCCTCGGGTTCCAGCCAGACCTGGTGTCTACGGCCGGGAAAACGCAAGACCTTGGACTCAATGGAGGGGCAGTACCTGAAGGAGAAGGTCGGGCGATCACTACAAGTGTCAGTAATGGATCGGGCGGTGGTCGGGTCTGGCCTCACCTGGGGCCGGCGCTGGTCTCCTTCACATGGCTGCTTAGGTGTAGATTCTCCTGGATGATCCGTTCCACGGCTGCGGTCGTGTGCGTTAGGTGACACGGAAGTTGGTCTTCAGGCTGAAATACAAGTTCTTGTCACCCCCTGCTGGTTCGGAGTCTGTACTGCGCCGTGGTACTGTTTACACCGTACCTTGATCCAGACCCGGTCGTTCATGAAGCTGAAGGGAATAGGGGGATCGTCGGCCTCGTGTCTTGTCACAGCGCTGAAGTCCACAGAATCCTTGGCGATACGAGGGGGGGTCCCGGTCTTCAGCCTCCCGACGGCGAGTCCCAGGCGCTCCAGCGTTTGTGCAAGACCCACCGCCGGTTTTTCACCCCAGCGGCCCGCGGGTATATGCTCTGTACCGACCCGCACCATCCCGCGCAGAAACGTGCCGTTAGTCAGCACCACGCTGCCGGCAAATACCTTACTGCCGTCCGCTGGAGAAAGAGATATAATGGAGGACACTGTGATAATTGTGCAGAAATACACTGTGCTGCTGGTTGAGGCAGGACTCAATGCTTTTGCAGCAGGCTACTCCTGCGCTCTCCATGCTTTACACTACAGCACATCTTGGAGGCAAACAAGTGGTTAATACATACCCAGAATGACCCCACTGACTTGACATTTGCCAGGGTGAGCGGAGTCAGGGGGGTCCAGGATTAAGTCCTCCACAGACCCTTCTGTCACAGTGAGGCCCGGTGTGTTCAGGATTTCCTTCTGCAGAGTATATGGATATTCATGTATACAGAGGGTGTATATACATATACTGCTTGGAGACATACAGTGCTGGCCAAAAGTATTGGCACCCCTGCAATTCTGTCAGATAATACTCCGTTTCTTCCTGAAAATGATTGCAATCACAAATGCTTTGGTCTTATTCTCTTCATTTAATTTGCTTGCAAGGAAAAAACACAAAAGAGAATGAAGCAAAAATCAAATCATTGATCATTTCACACAAAACTCCAAAAATGGGCCAGACAAAAGTATTGGCACCCTCAGCCTAATACTTGGTTGCACAACCTTTAGCCAAAATAACTGGGAACAACCGCTTCCGGTAACCATCAATGAGTTTCTTACAATGCTCTGCTGGAATTGTAGACCATTCTTCTTTGGCAAACTGCTCCAGGTCCCTGATATTTGAAGGGTGCCTTTTCCAAACTGCCATTTTGAGATCTCTCCACAGGTGTTCTATGGGATTCAGGTCTGGACTCATTGCTGGCCACCTTAGAAGTCTCCAGTGCTTTCTCTCAAACCATTTTATAGTGCTTTTGGAAGTGTGTTTTGGGTCATTGTCCTGCTGGAAGACCCATGACCTCTGAGGGAGACCCAGCTTTCTCACACTGGGCCCTACATTATGCTGCAAAATTAGTTGGTAGTCTTCAGACTTCATAATGCCATGCACACGGTCAAGCAGTCCAGTGCCAGAGGCAGCAAAGCAACCTCAAAACATCAGGGAACCTCCACCATGTTTGACTCTAGGGACCGTGTTCTTTTCTTTGAATGCCTCTTTTTTTTTCCCTGTACATTCTATGTTGAGGCTTTTTCCCCAAAAGCTCTACTTTTGTCTCATCTGACCAGAGAACATTCTTCCAAAACGTTTTAGGCTTTCTCAGGTAAGTTTTGGCAAACTCCAGCCTGGCTTTTTTATGTCTCGGGGTAAGAAGTGGGGTCTTCCTGGGTATCCCACCATACAGTCCCTTTTCATTCAGACGCTGACGGATAGTACGGGTTGACACTGTTGTACCCTCGAACTGCAGGGCAGCTTGAACTTGTTTGGATGTTAGTCGAGGTTCTTTATCCACCATCCGCACAATCTTGCGTTGAAATCTCTCGTCAGTTTTTCTTTTCCGTCCACATCTAGGGAGGTTAGCCACAGTGCCATGGGCTTTACACTTCTTGATGACACTGCGCTCGGAAGACACAGGAACATTCAGGTCTTTGGAGATGGACTTGTAGCCTTCAGATTGCTCATGCTTCCTCACAATTTGGTTTCTCAAGTCCTCAGACAGTTCTTTGGTCTTCTTTCTTTTCTCCATGCTCAATGTGGTACACACAAGGACACAGGACAGAGGTTGAGTCAACTTTAATCCATGTTAACTGGCTGCAAGTGTGATTTAGTTATTGCCAACACCTGTTAGGTGCCACAGGTAAGTTACAGGTGCTGTTAATTACACGAATTAGAGAAGCATCACAGGATTTTTCAAACAGTGCCAATACTTTTGTCCACCCCCTTTTTTAGGTTTGGTGTGGATTGTATCCAATTTGGCTTTAGGACAATTCTTTTTGTGTTTTTTTCATTGAAGACAAATTAAATAAAGAGAATAATACCAAAGAATTTGTGATTGCAATCATTTTCAGGAAGAAACTGAGTATTATCTGATAGAATTGCAGGGGTGCCAATACTTTTGGCCAGCACTGTATACTGCCACCTCCTGGAGAGCAGCGCGCACCTGCAGGTTCTGCTTGTACAACTTCCTATCAATTTGTGCTCGCAGACCCCAAACCGCAGCACCCTTTCGTCTGTTTAAGACCTTGTAGTGGATTCCAGAGAGATCACAAATCCTCCCGCAGACTCCGTCCAGGGCGTCCACTTCTCTCATCAGGTGACCCTTGCCAATGCCCCCAAAGGACGGGTTACAGGACATCTGACCTGGAGGGCACAGAGACATGAAGCTTACAATGGAGCGCATGGAGCCGGCCCAGTGATGCCAGACAGCGAGGATGACGGGCGCCGTTACCTATCGTCTCCACCTTGTGTGTGACCAGCAGGGTCCTGGCTCCGGCCCGTGCCGCAGCTGAAGCAGCTTCAGTGCCCGCGTGGCCTCCTCCCACCACCACCACATTGTAGTGCTCCGCCTCCTCATCACCAGCGGGAGTGCAGAGGGTGCGGCAAGGAATCCGGGAAAAGGAGGAGCGAACGCCATGGAGGAAAATCCTCTGCAAGAGAAAGAGAAAGACACAGTCAGGAAAGGGCCAGAATCTGCACTAGTGGCCCCCAGGATAACCGAGCCCGTGACACTGCCCCCCGGGATAATCGAGCCCCTGACACTGCCCCCCGGGTTAACTGAGCCCCTGACACTGCCCCCCCCCGGATACTGTCTGCTGAGCCGTGTATCTAATCCTCTCCTGTGTGATACTCTCTGCTGAGCTGTGTATCTAATCCTATCCTGTGTGATACTGTCTGCTGAGCCGTGTATCTAGTCCTCTCCTGTGTGATACTGTCTGCTGAGCCGTGTATCTAATCCTCTCCTGTGTGATACTGTCTGCTGAGCTGTGTATCTAGTCCTCTCCTGTGTGATACTGTCTGCTGAGCCGTGTATCTAATCCTATCCTGTGTGATACTGTCTGCTGAGCCGTGTATCTAGTCCTCTCCTGTGTGATACTGTCTGCTGAGCTGTGTATCTAATCCTCTCCTGTGTGATACTGTCTGCTGAGCCGTGTATCTAATCCTATCCTGTGTGATACTGTCTGCTGAGCCGTGTATCTAGTCCTCTCCTGTGTGATACTGTCTGCTGAGCCGTGTATCTAATCCTCTCCTGTGTGATACTGTCGGCTGAGCCGTGTATCTAGTCCTCTCCTGTGTGATACTGTCTGCTGAGCCGTGTATCTAGTCCTCTCCTGTGTGATACTGTCTGCTGAGCCGTGTATCTAGTCCTCTCCTGTGTGATACTGTCTGCTGAGCCGTGTATCTAGTCCTCTCCTGTGTGATACTGTCTGCTGAGCCGTGTATCTAATCCTCTCCTGTGTGATACTGTCTGCTGAGCCGTGTATCTAATCCTCTCCTGTGTGATACTGTCTGCTGAGCCGTGTATCTAATCCTATCCTGTGTGATACTGTCTGCTGAGCCGTGTATCTAGTCCTCTCCTGTGTGATACTGTCTGCTGAGCCGTGTATCTAGTCCTCTCCTGTGTGATACTGTCTGCTGAGCCGTGTATCTAATCCTCTCCTGTGTGATACTGTCTGCTGAGCCGTGTATCTAATCCTCTCCTGTGTGATACTGTCTGCTGAGCCGTGTATCTAATCCTCTCCTGTGTGATACTGTCTGCTGAGCCGTGTATCAAGTCCTCTCCTGTGTGATACTGTCTGCTGAGCCGTGTATCTAATCCTCTCCTGTGTGATACTGTCTGCTGAGCCGTGTATCTAGTCCTCTCCTGTGTGATACTGTCTGCTGAGCCGTGTATCTAATCCTCTCCTGTGTGATACTGTCTGCTGAGCCGTGTATCAAGTCCTCTCCTGTGTGATACTGTCTGCTGAGCCGTGTATCTAGTCCTCTCCTGTGTGATACTGTCTGCTGAGCCGTGTATCTAGTCCTCTCCTGTGTGATACTGTCTGCTGAGCCGTGTATCTAATCCACTCCTGTGTGATACCGTCTGCTGAGCCGTGTATCTAATCCACTCCTGTGTGATACCGTCTGCTGAGCCGTGTATCTAATCCTCTCCTGTGTGATACCGTCTGCTGAGCCGTGTATCTAATCCTCTCCTGTGTGATACCGTCTGCTGAGCCGTGTATCTAATCCTCTCCTGTGTGATACTGTCTGCTGAGCCGTGTATCTAATCCTATCCTGTGTGATACTGTCTGCTGAGCCGTGTATCTAATCCTCTCCTGTGTGATACTGTCTGCTGAGCCGTGTATCTAATCCTCTCCTGTGTGATACTGTCTGCTGAGCCGTGTATCTAATCCTATCCTGTGTGATACTGTCTGCTGAGCCGTGTATCTAATCCTATCCTGTGTGATACTGTCTGCTGAGCCGTGTATCTAATCCTCTCCTGTGTGATACTGTCTGCTGAGCCATGTATCTAATCCTATCCTATGTGATACTGTCTGCTGAGCCGTGTATCTAATCCTATCCTGTGTGATACTATCTGCTGAGCCGTGTATCTAATCCTCTCCTGTGTGATACTGACTGCTGAGCCGTGTATCTAATCCTATCCTGTGTGATACTGACTGCTGAGCCGTGTATCTAATCCTATCCTGTGTGATACTGTCTGCTGAGCCGTGTATCTAATCCTATCCTGTGTGATACTGTCTGCTGAGCCGTGTATCTAATCCTCTCCTGTGTGATACTGTCTGCTGAGCCGTGTATCTAATCCTATCCTGTGTGATACTGTCTGCTGAGCCGTGTATCTAATCCTCTCCTGTGTGATACTGTCTGCTGAGCCGTGTATCTAATCCTCTCCTGTATGATACTGTCTGCTGAGCCGTGTATCTAATCCTCTCCTGTGTGATACTGTCTGCTGAGCCGTGCATCTAATCCTATCCTGTGTGATACTGTCTGCTGAGTCGTGTATCTAATCCTATCCTGTGTGATACTGTCTGCTGAGCCGTGTATCTAATCCTATCCTGTGTGATACTGTCTGCTGAGCCGTGTATCTAATCCTATCCTGTGTGATACTGTCTGCTGAGCCGTGTATCTAATCCTATCCTGTGATACTGTCTGCTGAGCTGTGTATCTAATCCTATCCTGTGTGATACTGTCTGCTGAGCTGTGTATCTAATCCTATCCTGTGTGATACTGTCTGCTGAGCCGTGTATCTAATCCTATCCTGTGTGATACTGTCTGCTGAGTCGTGTATCTAATCCTATCCTGTGTGATACTGTCTGCTGAGCCGTGTATCTAATCCTATCCTGTGTGATACTGTCTGCTGAGCCGTGTATCTAATCCTCTCCTGTGTGATACTGTCTGCTGAGCCGTGTATCTAATCCTATCCTGTGTGATACTGTCTGCTGAGCTGTGTATCTAGTCCTCTCCTGTGTGATACTGTCTGCTGAGCCGTGTATCTAATCCTCTCCTGTGTGATACTGTCTGCTGAGCCGTGTATCTAATCCTATCCTGTGTGATACTGTCTGCTGAGCCATGTATCTAATCCTCTCCTGTGTGATACTGTCTGCTGAGCTGTGTATCTAGTCCTCTCCTGTGTGATACTGTCTGCTGAGCCGTGTATCTAATCCTATCCTGTGTGATACTGTCTGCTGAGCCGTGTATCTAATCCTATCCTGTGTGATACTGTCTGCTGAGCCATGTATCTAATCCTCTCCTGTGTGATACTGTCGGCTGAGCCGTGTATCTAGTCCTCTCCTGTGTGATACTGTCTGCTGAGCTGTGTATCTAGTCCTCTCCTGTGTGATACTGTCTGCTGAGCCGTGTATCTAATCCTCTCCTGTGTGATACTGTCTGCTGAGCCGTGTATCTAATCCTCTCCTGTGTGATACTGTCTGCTGAGCTGTGTATCTAATCCTCTCCTGTGTGATACTGTCTGCTGAGCTGTGTATCTAGTCCTGTGTGACACTTCGCTCCTTTCTCACCTTTCCTCCGTACTCTGCTATGGACGCCGCCATGCTGATGACGTCACCACTTACCATAGAGACGGGAGACGCTCTGTGTCACACACTCTTCTGCTGTGGAGGAGTAAAGCTGCTCCTCTCTATGGTGGCCGTGCTCAGTGTACAGTGTATGACTGTGGATGATGAGAGTCTTCCTCTCCTATACTGTGGATGATGAGAGTCTTCCTCTCCTATACTGTGGATGATGAGAGTCCTCCTCTCCTATACTGTGGATGATGAGAGTCCTCCTCTCCTGTACTGTGGATGATGAGAGTCCTCCTCTCCTGTACTGTGGATGATGAGAGTCCTCCTCTCCTATACTGTGGATGATGAGAGTCATCTCCTATACTGTGGATGATGAGAGTCCTCCTCTCCTACACTATGGATGATGAGAGTCCTCCTCTCCTGTGGATGATGAGTCTTCTCCTATAGTGTGGATGATGAGTCCTCCTCTCCTGTGGATGATGAGAGTCCTCCTCTCCTATACTGTGGATGATGAGAGTCCTCCTCTCCTACACTATGGATGAAGAGAGTCCTCTCCTGTACTGAGGATGACGAGTCCTTCTCTCCTGTGGATGATGAGAGTCCTCTCCTATACTGTGATCAGAGTCCTCCTCTCCTACACTGTGGATGATGAGAGTCTTCTCCTGTACTGTGGATGATGAGAGTCCTCTCCTATACGGTGGATGATGAGAGTCCTCCTCTCCTGTACTGTGGATGATGAGAGTCTTCTATACTGTGGATGATGAGAGTCCTCTCCTATACTGTGGATGATGAGAGTCCTCCTCTCCTGTACTGTGGATGATGAGAGTCCTCCTCTCCTGTACTGTGGATGATGAGAGTCCTCTCCTATACTGTGGATGATGAGTCATCTCCTATACTGTGGATGATGAGAGTCCTCCTTTCCTACACTATGGATGATGAGAGTCCTCCTCTCCTGTGGATGATGAGTCTTCTCCTATACTGTGGATGATGAGTCATCTCCTATACTGTGGATGATGAGAGTCCTCCTCTCCTACACTATGGATGATGAGAGTCCTCCTCTCCTACACTATGGATGATGAGAGTCCTCCTCTCCTGTGGATGATGAGAGTCCTCTCCTATACTGTAGATGATGAGAGTCCTCCTCTCCTACACTGTGGATGAAGAGAGTCCTCCTCTCCTACACTGTGGATGATGAGAGTCCTCCTCTCCTGTACTGTGGATGAAGAGAGTCCTCCTCTCCTACACTGTGGATGATGAGAGTCCTCCTCTCCTGTACTGTGGATGACGAGTCCTCCTCTCCTATACTGTGGATGATGAGAGTCCTCCTCTCCTGTACTGTGGATGACGAGTCCTCCTCTCCTATACTGTGGATGATGAGAGTCCTCCTCTCCTACACTGTGGATGAAGAGAGTCCTCCTCTCCTACACTGTGGATGATGAGAGTCCTTCTCTCCTGTACTGTGGATGATGAGAGTCCTCTCCTATACTGTGGATGACGAGAGTCCTCCTCTCCTGTACTGTGGATGAGGAGTCCTTCTCTCCTGTACTGAGGATGACGAGTCCTCCTCTCCTGTACTGTGGATGAGGAGTCCTTCTCTCCTGTACTGAGGATGACGAGTCCTCCTCTCCTATGGATGATGAGAGTCCTCTCCTCTACTGTGATGAGAGTTCTCCTCTCCTACACTGTGGATGATGAGAGTCCTCTCCTGTACTGTGGATGATGAGAGTCCTCCCCTCCTGCCTCCTGTACTGTGGATGATGCTAGTCCTCTCCTATACTGTGGATGATGAGTCATCTCCTATACTGTGGATGATGAGAGTCCTCCTCTCCTGTACTGTGGATGATGAGAGTCCTCTCCTATACTGTGGATGATGAGAGTCCTCCTCTCCTGTACTGTGGATGATGAGAGTCATCTCCTATACTGTGGATGATGAGAGTCCTCCTCTCCTACACTGTGGATGATGAGAGTCCTCCTCTCCTGTGGATGATGAGAGTCCTCTCCTATACTGTGGATGATGAGAGTCCTCCTCTCCTACACTGTGGATGAAGAGTCCTCCTCTCCTACACTGTGGATGATGAGAGTCCTCCTCTCCTGTGGATGATGAGAGTCCTCTCCTATACTGTGGATGATGAGAGTCCTCCTCTCCTACACTGTGGATGAAGAGTCCTCCTCTCCTACACTGTGGATGATGAGAGTCCTCCTCTCCTGTGGATGATGAGTCCTCTCCTATAGTGTGGATGACAAGAGTCCTCCTCTCCTATACTGTGGATGACGAGAGTCCTCCTCTCCTGTACTGTGGATGACGAGAGTCCTCCTCTCCTGTACTGTGGATGACGAGAGTCCTCCTCTCCTGTACTGTGGATGACGAGAGTCCTCCTCTCCTGTGGATGATGAGAGTCGTTCTCTCCTGTACTGTGGATGATGAGAGTCATTCTCTCCTGTACTGTGGATGACGAGAGTCCTCCTCTCCTATACTGTGGATGATGAGAGTCCTCCTTTCCTACACTGTGGATGAAGAGTCCTCCTTTCCTACACTGTGGATGAAGAGTCCTCCTCTCCTACACTGTGGATGATGAGTCCTCTCCTATAGTGTGGATGACAAGAGTCCTCCTCTCCTATACTGTGGATGACGAGAGTCCTCCTCTCCTGTACTGTGGATGATGAGAGTCGTTCTCTCCTGTACTGTGGATGACGAGAGTCCTCCTCTCCTATACTGTGGATGATGAGAGTCCTCCTCTCCTACACTGTGGATGATGAGAGTCCTTCTCTCCTACACTGTGGATGAAGAGAGTCCTCCTCTCCTACACTGTGGATGATGAGCCCTCTCCTATAGTGTGGATGACAAGAGTCCTCCTCTCCTATACTGTGGATGACGAGAGTCCTCCTCTCCTGTGGATGTTGAGAGTCCTCCTATACTGTGGATGATGAGAGTCCTCCTCTCCTCTCCTGTGGATGACGAGAGTCCTCCTCTCCTATACTGTGGATGATGAGAGTCCTCCTCTCCTATACTGTGGATGACGAGAGTCCTCCTATACTGTGGATGAGAGTCCTCCTCTCCTCTCCTGTGGATGACGAGAGTCCTCCTCTCCTCTCCTGTGGATGACGAGAGTCCTCCTCTCCTCTCCTGTGGATGACGAGAGTCCTCCTCTCCTATACTGTGGATGATGAGAGTTCTCCCTCTTCCCCTGCTCTCCGCTCGCTGTAGAATGTTTGGGTCACAAATTACTTTTCTCTTCTACAACTTATAGAGATTTTTCCCTTTTTAATTATTTTTAACCCTCTCACGGCCGCTGCCGCCTGCAGATCAGTGTCCGGCCCGAGACCCCACCATCGCCTGAAGCACTCGTCCCCCAGGTGCGGTGCACGGACTCAGCCTTTTTATTTCAGGGGTTGTCCACCTTTGGGGACACTAATTTCATGTATTTGGGGTTAAAAATAATTTTTGCTGTTTGGTTTTCAGACCATTTTGCTTTCACAGCACATTCTACTTTAATGTGGTCTGTGGTCATAAATCAGTTGAGAAGCGCCCAGACAAAAAAAAAAAAGGTAGAACATACACGTCAGACCACCATAGCGCGCTCACTGACCGATTCTCAGTCCACTCATTGAGCAATGACACTGTTGTGGGAGGCAAACGGGGCAACATTTTTAATTAAACCCAATTACAGACATATTTAGCCTTTAATACAAGCATTTAAGATAAAAAAAAAACCCTTAAGTCTGTACATTACTCTGTGCGCTCCCTCCTGAGCAGTATGGTGATCGGTGAGGACTCAGGGCCCGAACTTACCGATCTACAGGGTGTATCAGTGGTCATCACATGGTTAAAAAAACCTCCTCCATCAGACGCAGATAGAAAAGTGCAATCCGTCACTGCACAGAACACGTCTCCTCCAGAGTCCAGTGGTGGCGGCTTTACACCACTCCATCCGACGCTCGGCCTCGTGCTTGGTGATGTACGGCTGTATTCGGCTGCTCGGCCATGAAAGCTCCTGGCGGGGGCGCAGTGTGGTGATGATAGTAGAGGAGGTCTGGACTCTGCAGTTATGGGGTCAGCAGAGCGATGGTGACTTGTCCTCTGCACTCAGGCCCCCACCTCGTGGCCGGACGGCGTCACCCCTAAGATGTAGAATGAGTGGAGTTCCCGCTCTTCCCCCGGTGAAGTAACCACAGGACACCGACGCTTTTTGTTAAGTGTTTTTAATCTTGTTAAACAATACATTTTTTGTATTTCAGGGGGGGAAAGAAACCTCTTTTTTTCCCCTCTTTATTTTTTTCTTTTTTTTTTTTAAAGTTTTTGTATCTAAATCCGGTTCAACAATGTTTTTTTTTTTTTTCTTGGTATAATAAATAATTTAAAGATATACTTTAGATCTTAAAGGTAAATACGCTTTACAAATGGCAAATGAACAAACAGAAAAACCTCCGAGAAAAAAAAAAAAAAAATTCCTATTCTCACTAATACACAGTAGAAAAATAAATAAAAAAAAAAAACAAAGTATTAATAACAGGGAGGAATATATATATATATCTGTAGTGTCCGGGAGGAATATATACACTCACTGTATATATACGTCTGTGTATATAGGGCAGAAGGAAAAGCAGAACCCGCCCTTGTCAAAAATGGAGACTCCACACCCCATTGAAATGACGGATTGATGATGTCATCGGTTACCCATCACGTGTCATGGCGACGGCGTGTGCGACCGCAACGGCTTCTTTAAATAATGGCGCCGACAATCAGAGACCAACCACGAGGTCAGATCCTAAATCAAAGGGGTCAACTGTCACAGGAGGCATCCGAAACCTCGTGCCTCACTGATCATGGCTCCTTTAATCGTGCCCCCTCTAGTGGCAGTGATGGGTATGGGGGGATTTTTGGGGGGGCCCTGTGCTGCAGCTCATTACATAGTGAGTTGGCATTGTCTAAGAATTAGGGACAAGTTAAAAAAAAAAATTATATAAAAGTATATACTCCAAAACCGGAGGATGACGGTAGATTATAATTTATAAAAGTAACTTCCCCTTTAACACTGGCCTAAAAAAAATAAAAATAATGTTAAAAAAAAATGGATGTGGCCCTTTGGGGTGTGAAGCCTTAAAATATCTAGTCATAAAGTCTCAGGTCGCTACGTTCTGTAGTGAGATGAGGGGTTCGCGGACCCCCCGGTATTATCTCGCGTACCGTTTAGTTAAAAGATTAAAATTTCTGTCACCGTCATTGGTGGAAACCGCAAACTCCGCCCCTGAGGATCTCATTCAGAGCGTAAACTCCCACCCTGAGGATCTCATAGAGGGTGAAACTGCAAACTCCGCCCCTGAGGATCCCGCACAGCGGGTGGACCCTGCAGACTCCACCCATGAGGATCCCGCACAGCGGGTGGACCCTGCAGACTCCACCCATGAGGATCCCGCACAGCGGGTGGACCCTGCAGACTCCACCCATGAGGATCCCATACAGCGGGTGGACTCCACCCATGAGGATATTGTACAGCGGGTGGACCCAGCAGACTCCACCCATGAGGATCCCGTACAGAGGGTGGACCCAGCAGACTCCACCCATGAGGATCCCATACAGCGTATATGTATAGTTTTCTCTTGTACCATGTACTCCGGTCACATCCGAAGCTGCATTTGCGATTCTGCTGCCAAATACATGACCCTCGTTTATCATATTTGCTGGTAAAAATAAAACTTTTAATGGACGCTTTACAGCAGCATCCGTCACCTATAGGCTTTTGTGTTACTGGGATGGAATAAGACTCACAGCGGAGATCCCATATCCGATGAGCTGTACCAACCCCCCAGTATCAGACGGAGCAGCAGAATTATGAATGCAGCTCTAGCTTGGACTAGAGGATGAGAAATACAGGTCAAATCAAACTCCATAAATCTTATCCCCCGAAAATCTCAATATGAAGTGTTGTGAAGACGTCCTTATAGCTGGTCCCGTCCCAGTACCTTGGATCTCAAGGCCGTACCTCGCGGCTCCGCTACATGTGGGGGGCATGGGTGGGCGTACAGTGATCAGTACCAGTGGTCGGCTCTCTGCATATATCAGTCATGCCCGTACACCACGATGTAAGACGTACCTGCGTGGTGGGGGGGCTATGCCCGGACGTGCCCAGTGTCCGCTCTGCTCCGTACCATGGGGCGGTCAGGACACAGTCCCAAGTTTCCTATCGTGGTCAGTGACCTCCTTAATGGAGGTTGTATGGCCGCCAGCCCCTGTCTGGGAAACAGAGAGCACCCCCGCCCCCACGTGTACACATAGGGGCGACATCGGACCTGTGGAGATGCCCAACCTACGGGGAAGTGTCATTCCTCACCCCCTCCCCCTCCTGTAGTGTGAATGTTACGTGTAGTGTTTGCTCACATACCAAGTTCACCCAGGGGCCGGTGTTGGGCTTCTGTTTTAGTGTGTCAGGACAGGAAGATACAAAAAGTGGTAGCGAGAATATGAGGAATAGTTACACATCCGTGCGTCACAAACTCAATGGCCTCACAAGTAAGGAGCCCCCACGGCCACTCCCCGCATCACGGATGTGTGACCCCGGCCTCCGCTCATACAAAGGAATACTGGTTGTTTACGGCCCGAGCCCTGGAGGCGGCGTTGGGGTCCCCGGCGTCCTCCAAGGTGGCGCTACCTGGCTGGAGCTGCTGCAGGCGGACGGCGGCTTCTTCCTGATCTTCAGCAGGCGACGGTCCCTCCTCGTGCTGAGTTACAGGGGGCTCCGGAGGGGGTCTACTGCTGCTGGCCGAGGCTTCCTCCGGGGGCGAGGTGCTGAGCGGATGCCAGGGGGGCTGCAGGGTGCCCTCTGCGCTGTGGTGACGGGATAATGGATGCGGAGGCAGCGGGGGAGGGTTACGGCTGCTGGCCGCCTCTGCAAGAGAAATCAAAACACAAAAAACGACCAATCAGGGATGTAGCCCTGAATTAATAAAGCACAGACTCCGCCTACAAGATGGCGGCAACACAATATTGGGGGGGGGTAATTGTTTCACATTAGTCTTAAAGGGGCCACTTATAATATATCAGGATGATGTTTTGTGACTGGTTACAACTGTAACAAACCCTCAGCTGTGACGAGTATTGATTATGTGTAGTTTCTTAAAGGGGAGGTCGGATCCATTTAATAAACGTCACGTGACCTTATACAACCACTTTAACGAGAGGTGGGGTCCCCCAGTGACTATTGTGAATGTGCGATGTCTCACCTTCCCAGCCTGGGGGATGATGGTGGTGGGGGGACACATAGGGGCATGGATGGTTGTAATCAGCACTTACATACAGTCATTCGCTCCAATGGAGATGGGGTTTGATGGTGAGTCTGGGATGCGGTGGGGAACCTCACACACGGTGGTTCTACTGTCAGCCCTGTCACGGCCTGCAAAGAACAGACGGGGCCAGTCAGAGAAGATGAGGTGACGGGATGGGGGAGCGATGGAGGCGAGGGAGAGAGGGAAGAAAGGCAAAATAATGCAAAAGAGGCCTCCAACCCCCCCTCCCCACCACGCCTCCCCTTCCAACCAGTCTCCACTCCCTCCCGACCTCCCCCACCTTCCCGCCGGTCTCCGCTCCCCCTCGACCTACCCCTTTTCCGCCGATCTCCGTTCCCTCCAATCCCCCCCCTCCCGCCGGTCTCCGCTCCCTCCCGACCCACCCCTCTTCCCGTTGGTCTCCGCTCCCTCCCTCCAACCCCCCCCCCTCCCGGCTTCCTCCACCACGTTCCCCCCCACCTCTTCCCGTCGGTCTCCGCTCCCTCCGCCACGTCGCCCCCCCTCTTCCCGTCGGGTCTCCGCTCCCTCCCAACACCCCCTTCCCGCTTCCTCCGCCACGTCCCCCCCCCTCTTCCCGTCGGTCTCCGCTCCCTCCGCCACGTCGCCCCCCTCTTCCCGTCGGTCTCCGCTCCCTCCCAACCCTCCCCGCTTCCTCCGCCACGTCCCCCCCCTCTTCCCGTCAGTCTCCGCTCCCTCCCAACCCCCCCTCCTCGCTTCCTCCGCCACGTTCCCCCCCCCTCTTCCCGTCGGTCTCCGCTCCCTCCCTCCCCCACGTCCCCCCCCCCCTTCCCGTCGGTCTCCGCTCCCTCCCTCCTCCACGTCCCCCCCCCCCCTCTTCACGTCAGTCTCCGCTCCCTCCACCACGTCGCCCCCCTCTTCCCGTCGGGTCTCCGCTCCCTCCCAACCCCCCCTCCCCGCTTCCTCCGCCACGTCGCCCCCCTCTTCCCGTCGGGTCTCCGCTCCCTCCCAACCCCCCCTCCCCGCTTCCTCTGCCACGTCCCCCCCCTCTTCCCGTCGGTCTCCGCTCCCTCCCGACACCCCCCCCCCGCGGGTCTCTGCTTTCTCCCTCCCCTCTCTCCCGGCCCACCCCCTCCCCCACCCTACCGACGGGCTCAGCTCCCTCGCCCACCCTCACACGGGTCCATTAGAAGCTGCACAGATTTATAATAAAATGGCAAAATTACAGTAAAAGAAATCCCCTTCTGCAGGATCCGGACGTCCACGAAGAAGGAGGCAGCGTTATCTGTGCCGCCATCACATCACAGCCCCGCCGCTGTCACACAGGACACAGCTCAGCATATTGCACTGCAGGTGAAGAGTCCGGTGGGCGGTCCCAGGCTCCTCAGGAGTCACACAGTCCTGGCTGGGACTTATCAGTACAGGCCAGATCGAGTCACATCCAGCACATGCGCAGGTGAAGCAGACTCTAGTGCATCCCACTTCACTGCACACGGGGTCCGGCACCGGCTAATAGTGCAACTTCAAGCCAGAAGAGGAGAGCGCGACTCCACAGAAGACCGGGAGCGATGACCGAACTCTTCACCAATAGCGCGCGATCAGTGACATCCTGAGAAACATCATCCTCCGTTATAATGCTGTGTCAGAATTAAAGGGATCGTCCACTACTGAGATACTGACGACCTTTCCTTAGCCGGGATCTGACACCTGGCTCTTCAACCAATCAGCTGCTTGCAGCTACCGGATGTACACTGAACAGCTCCATACACCGAGTAGTGGCAGCTCTCAGTACTGCAGCTACTATTGATGTGAATGTGATCTGAGCAGCAGTACCAATAGTGGCCACTACACAATGTACGGCGCTGTTTACATCCGCCTGCGGTCAGTTGCCAGGAGTCAGACTCCCGAGGATCGGTCAGCAATCACCCTTAAAGGGGTGGAGCATGTGATGACAGGTGCCCTTTAAATGTGACAGAATAGGTGTCCGGCGGCACGCTCACCGTGTAACCTCTGAGAAGACACCACGTAGCTGATGAGGGTGACGTCGCTGGAGCCCCCTGACTCCAGTGGGATGGGGTGAACGCGGAAGTGTTCCAGCATGTCGAAGATGGTCTGGAACCACAGGTGCTGGACGCGACACTGGCCGTCCTCGTTCAGGGACAGGCGGAGGTGCTGAGAGGAGGGAAAGGGGCGAGAGGTCAGAGGATACACAGGGCGGACGCAGCCTCCCAGGGGTTCGGGACCCCCGGCCTCACCTTGGCCTTGCCCTGGAAGTTGAACGTCAGCACGTACTCTCCCCTCCGCGTCTCGCTCTGCCGCACCAAGAAGACGCCGTGACTATTGGTGCCTCCGGCCAATACGAGCTGTGCAGCTTTAAGACGTGACAGGGTCCCGTGGAACCACTGGTACTCCGACAGCGGGTGCTCCCCATCACCAGGATCGGGCTCTCCCTGGAAGAGGAATGAAGCTGCGGGGAGAATAAGATGAATTAGAGTCGGACTGACCGAATCCTCCACCATCCTCCCGGAATAGGACGGTACCTCCACCATCAGCCGTGTCAGGGAAGGGGGCGCTGATAGGGTTCTGTGTCCTCTCCCCCTCGTCGATGGGCGCTCTAGGGGGCAACTCTGGCGGGAGCAGCTCCATGGAGTCAAAGTGTGAGGGCGTCATAGACACAGCGCTGGGCGAGATGGAGGCAGTGGGACGATCGGACAGACCGCCATAGGCTCCTGGGAAAGGAATGAAGGATTATGGGAAAAGTCTCAACATCGGAGCAGGGAGAGCCGCGGTCACAGGTTATCCCATGTCCGGAGGGCCACGTGTGTCCCCATATATGTGCTCGGACCACCATGTGACGTACCGTGGCAGAGCTGCTCACTGCTCTCTGTAGGTATCAGAGGTAGATCCCGGCTGGGCATGCTTTCTGAATGGTTAATGTGTGGAAGGTCTGAGGTATCCGCGCCGTCCCTGCTAGAAAAGAAATGATAAAGATATATTATATTCCAGAGCTGCACTCAATATTCTGCTGGTGCAGTCACTGTGTACATACATTACATTACTGATCCTGAGTTACCTCCTGTATTATACTCCAGAGCTGCACTCACTATTCTGCTGGTGCAGTCGCTGTGTACATACATTACATTACTGATCCTGAGTTACATCCTGTATTACACTCCAGAGCTGCACTGACTATTCTGCTGGTGGAGTCACTGTGTACATACATTACTGATCCTGAGTTACATCCTGTATTATACTTCAGAGCTGCACTCACTATTCTGCTGGTGCAGTCACTGTGTACATACATTACATTACTGATCCTGAGTTATATCCTGTATTATACTTCAGAGCTGCACTCCCTATTCTGCTGGTGCAGTCACTCTGTACATACATTACATTACTGATCCTGAGTTACATCCTGTATTATACTTCAGAGCTGCACTCACTATTCTGCTGGTGCAGTCACTGTGTACATACATTACTGATCCTGAGTTACCTCCTGTATTATACTCCAGAGCTGCACTCACTATTCTGCTGGTGGAGTCACTGTGTACATACATTACATTACTGATCCTGAGTTACATCCTGTATTATACTCCAGAGCTGCACTCACTATTCTGCTGGTGCAGTCATTGTGTACATACATTACATTACTGATCCTGAGTTACATCCTGTATTATACTCCAGAGCTGCACTCACTATTCTGCTGGTGCAGTCACTGTGTACATACACTGCTCAAAAAAATAAAGGGAACACTTAAACAACAGAATATAACTCCAAGTAAATCAAACTGTCCACTTAGGAAGCAACACTGATTGACAATCAATTTCACATGCTGTTGTGCAAATGGAATAGACAATAGATGGAAATTATTGGCAATTATCAAGACACCCTCAATAAAAGGAGTGGTTCTGCAGGTGGGGACCACCGACCACATCTAAGTACCAATGCTTTCTGGCGGATGTTTTGGTCACTTTTCAATGTTGGTTGTGCTTTCACACTCCTGGTAGCATCACACGGACTCTACAACCCACAGAAGTTGCTCAGGTAGTGCAGCTCATCCAGGATGGCACATCAATGTGAGCTGTTGCTAGGTTTGCTGTGTCTGTCAGCGTAGTGTCCAGAGGCTGGAGGCGCTACCAGGAGACAGGCCTGTACACCAGGAGACATGGAGGGTACAGTAGGAGGGCAACAACCCTGCAGCAGGACCGCTACCTCCACCTTTGTGCAAGGAGGAACAGGAGGAGCACTGCCAGAGCCCTGCAAAATGACCTCCAGCAGGCCACAAATGTGCATGTGTATGCACAAACGGTTAGAAACCGACTCCATGAGGGAGGTATGAGGGCCTGACGTCCACAGATGGGGGTTGTGCTCACAGCCCAACACCGTGCAGGATGCTTGGCATTTGCCACAGAACACCAGGATTGGCAAAGTCGCCACTGGCGCCCTGTGCTCTTCACAGATGAAAGCAGGTTCACACTGAGCACATGTGACAGACGTGACAGAGTCTGGAGACGCCGTGGAGAGCGACCTGCTGCCTGCAACATCCTTCAGCATGACCGGTTTGGCAGTGGGTCAGTAATGGTGTGGGGTGGCATTTCTTTGGAGGGTCGCACAGCCCTCCATGTGCTCACTAGAGGTAGCCTGACTGCCATTAGATACAGAGATGAGATCCTCAGACCCCTTGTGAGACCATATGCTGGTGCGGTTGGCCCTGGGTTCCTCCTAATGCAGGACAATGCCAGACCTCATGTGGCTGGAGTGTGTCAGCAGTTCCTGCAAGATGAAGGCATTGAAGCTATGGACTGGCCCGCCTGTTCCCCAGAGCTGAATCCAATTGAGCACATCTGGGACATCATGTCTCGCTCCATCCACCAACGTCACGTTGCACCACAGACTGTCCAGGAGTTGACGGATGCTTTAGTCCATGTCTGGGAGGAGATCCCACAGGAGACCATCCGCAACCTCATCAGGAGCATGCCCAGGCGTTGTAGGGAGGTCATACAGGCACGTGGAGGCCACACACAATACTCGGCCTCATCAGGAGCATGCCCAGGAGTTGTAGAGAAGTCATACAGGCACGTGGAGGCCACACACAATACTCAGCCTCATCAGGAGCATGCCCAGGAGTTGTAGAGAGGTCATACAGGCACGTGGAGGCCACACACACAATACTCAGCCTCATCAGGAGCATGCCCAGGCGTTGTAGGGAGGTCATACAGGCACGTGGAGGCCACACACAATACTCAGCCTCATCAGGAGCATGCCCAGGCGTTGTAGGGAGGTCATACAGGCACGTGGAGGCCACACACAATACTCAGCCTCATCAGGAGCATGCCCAGGCATTGTAGGGAGGTCATACAGGCACGTGGAGGCCACACACAATACTCAGCCTCATCAGGAGCATGCCCAGGCGTTGTAGGGAGGTCATACAGGCACGTGTAGGCCACACACAATACTCAACCTCATCAGGAGCATGCCCAGGCGTTGTAGGGAGGTCATACAGGCACGTGGAGGCCACACACAATACTCAACCTCATCAGGAGCATGCCCAGGCGTTGTAGGGAGGTCATACAGGCACGTGGAGGCCACACACAATACTCAGCCTCATCAGGAGCATGCCCAGGCGTTGTAGGGAGGTCATACAGGCACGTGGAGGCCACACACAATACTCAGCCTCATCAGGAGCATGCCCTGGCGTTGTAGGGAGGTCATACAGGCACGTGGAGGCCACACACAATACTCAGCCTCATCAGGAGCATGCCCAGGCGTTGTAGGGAGGTCATACAGGCACGTGGAGGCCACACACAATACTCAGCCTCATCAGGAGCATGCCCAGGCGTTGTAGGGGGGGTCATACAGGCACGTGGAGGCCACACACAATACTCAGCCTCATCAGGAGCATGCCCAGGCGGTGTAGGGAGGTCATACAGGCACGTGGAGGCCACACACAATACAGAGACTCATTTTGACTTCTTTTAAGGACATTACATCAAAGATGGATCAGCCTGTAGTGTGTTTTTCCACATTAATTTTGGGGGTGACTCCAAATCCAGGCCTCCATTGGTTAATAAATGTGATTTCCATTATTTTTGTGTGATTTTGTTGTCAGTACATTCAACTTTGTACAGAACAAAGTATTCAATGAGAATATTTCATTCATTCAGATCTAGGATGTGTTATTTGAGGGTTCCCTTTATTTTTTTGAGCAGTGTATATTACATTACTGATCCTGAGTTACATCCTGTATTATACTCCAGAGCTGCACTCACTATTCTGCTGGTGCAGTCACTGTGTACATACATTACATTACTGATCCTGAGTTACATCCTGTATTATACTCCAGAGCTGCACTCACTATTCTGCTGGTGCAGTCACTGTGTACATACATTACATTACTGATCCTGAGTTACATCCTGTATTATACTTCAGAGCTGAGCTCACTATTCTGCTGTCTTATCTTGCACTCACCTGGACAGCATGCAGTCATATATGTCGGAGAGCCATGACCTCATCTGTAGAGGGTCCACTGACTCCAGGATATATTCTGAGGAATTCTCTATCTGCAGTGAGATATATCGGATTACTTCTCTGTATACAGTATTCGCCCGTAACAGAGATCGGACAGAGTGGCGATCCCACAGGCAGCTCTGCCCTATCAAGTCACATGCTCGGAGTGATGCCCAGGACGGTTACCTTCAACACGAATGTGTTCTCTTTATCCGGCATCTCCAGGGGGGTTGTGGTCCGAACGTCAGCAATGGCTGAGCAGACTATGCTAACCCGCGGCTTGGCGGCCTGAGCAGAGAAGACAGAGTTACAAGGCGCCACATGTCCTCGCACACTAACACTGCAATATTTACAGTCACTGACGGCAAGCAGATGTCTCACCTTGGGAGGAATGTAGAACTCCAGCAGGTAGCCCTCTCTCTCAGCCTTCCGCAGGAGCAGCCGGCACTTCTGCCACCGAGGTTTGCTGCTACTGTTCACCTCCTCGGCCACCACGTAATTGAGGACCCCTTCCCGCTTGACATCCCGCAGGTCGGCTCTGGGGGCCGGAGGTCGGCTAAGCCGCAGCTTCTCGAATCTGTGCGTCCATCTGTCCCCTCCGGCCCTGCCGCCGGCCGAGGAATTGCAGTTGCTGTTGGCCCCTGTCTCATCTGTGGGAGACTCCGCTGAGCTTTTCCACTGCAGGATCCCCCTGACGCTCCCCCTCACGCTGCGGCTCACGTTTCGCAGCGAGAATCGCTTCTTCAGGCGCGGCTTGGCCGTGGCAGAGGACGTGGAGAACTCCTCCGAGCTGTGGGACTGACTGCTGGAGAGACCGGAGGTGATGCCGGAGGAGTCCTGCCGGGGCTGAGTCTCTACCGGAGAGGCCAGAGAGGAGTCGCTGCAGGTCTCCGACAGATCCCTGGTGGAGGTCTGTGCTCCCGTAAATGGTGCGATGCTGCAGCGGGTGGGGGAAGGGCCATCAGGACCGTGGGTCTTGTTCACCTCCGTCTCAAAGTGCTCCACAAAATGTTCAGCGAACCGTCTGGAGAAGCTGCTTTCCGCCCCCGGTGTGGCGTACTGCGGGTTCTCGCTCAGGAAAGCGCGGAGGCGACGGGCGAAGTCGAGAGCAGCAGCGTGAGCGTGGATCTCACAGAACTCCTTCCAGTTTGGTGAAGGAGAGGAGGAGGAACCCTCCAGGGGTAAGCTACCATTCATGGCGGGGGCTTCTGCAGGATCAGCTGCTGGACAGAAGGACATGAGGTGAGTACAGCATGTCAGCAACACAACGCTGTGCACTACTAATACAGGCCTCCGGCCACAACGCACCAGTGAAGGCCCCTCATATGGCCTGAATGACACGACTAGAGGCTGTCACTGGCCCTTTAAATGAACAGTCTGAACCATCATAATCTGCTTCACTATAAGGACTAGTTCACATGTCTGTGTCACAAGCACCATGCCCGGATCACAATAACAGGCCAGCCCTTCAGCCCCGACCCTCCACCACAACCCCAGCCCTTCCGCCCCGACCCTCCACCACGACCCCAGCCCTTCCGCCCCGACCCTCCACCACGACCCCAGCCCTTCCGCCCCGACCCTCCACCACGACCCCAGCCCTTCCGCCCCGACCCTCCACCACGACCCCAGCCCTTCCGCCCCAACTCTCCACCACGACCCCAGCCCTTCCGCCCCGACCCTCCACCACGACCCCAGCCCTTCCGCCCGACCCTTCACCACAACCCAGCCCTTGCGCCCGGGCGCCTTCTGCCCGACCCTTCTTCTCAACTCCAGCCCCACCTCCCGACCCTTAGTGCCAACCCCGGCCGTCTGCTTCATAGGCATATAAGAGGCAATCAGTTCAAGACACTAAAGGAGCTAGCTGAAGATTGTGATCTGAGCAAGGTCTGTATGAATTTGACCCTATACTCTGCCTGTCACAAAGTGTATGGTCCTTTCAATAGATCATTTTGTTCCATTACAAGCCCTTGCTGCAATATTCATGGCCTTATAAATTTATTTTTCTGCCATATTCCCGGCTGCCCCCAGCTTTAGATGGCTGGTTTTGCAGTACTATGAGCTACCACCTGGCTGCAGGGTCAGTGGCCCTTTAAGTGGGCGGTTGGCGGTGACCCGGGACCGTGCACACGTCTGTAGTGGCAGCAGCTGCTTCTGGTCCCTGGCGGCAGAGTCACCGTGTGAGTCACCAGTTAATCTCCGGCCATTGATGATAATCCCAGCGTACGGAATAAGCCGCTGTTTATAAACTGCTCTTTCACTTTCAGCCGGAGCCGAGAAGCCGCGACCACAAGAGTCCTCCGGCTGAATCCTCCCCCGAATACCATCCCCGGGAAAGCTGGGTGACCCCAGTGAGAGCCCCAACGGCGGCCACATCCCAGACACTAAAATAAACCAGATCTGGTGCAGCCTAAAGAACAGAGGATTTCATGTCTTGTTCTACATTAAGAATCTCAATGACAGTTGTGATACACGTGAATGGAAACCTCCATGCTTAACACTGCAGGCAATATTATTTTGGGGGTTCTCAGCTGATATTTACCTCTTGACATCCCTTTTGCCTCTCTCCATCCTGTCCCGGCTCCTCTGTGCACAGGGCCCCCGGGATGTGGCCCCTGGCTGTGTGCGATTCTCCTGGGTTGTGGCCCCAGCCTTTCTGCCGCTCCGCTCACTTGGTCGGACTCTGGACGCCGCTTATCTCGGAGAGGTCGTGGCCTAAGATGATTGATGGCAGCGGTGGAGAACGTGGGGCCCCGGGGATCTAGAACCACAGGAGCTCTGAGGCCCTTAAAGGGAAACTCTACAGCTGCGATCTGTGGCTCCCTGGGATGGTCCCCGAGGTCAGGAGCACAGACCCCCCAATGTCAGAGCTGGGTGGGCTCCCTGTGGGGCAGGGCAGGGCTCCCTCCCTGTGACAGCAATCAGGAAGAGAAGGGCCCTTGATGTAACACCAGGGCCCCCAGTGACAGTGCTGCCTCCTGTCACTCAGCCCTGCACTGCTGGCAGTGTGCTCAGGCCTCAGGCTCGTCCCTCTCTCGCAGGTCACGGACCCCCTGGCCCCGGGAGGTTACAGCGGCATCTCCCCCAAAACAAGCGGCCGCTCCCAACACTGCTCCCCGGTCCCTCTTGTTGACTGACTCGGTCCAGTCGCGTCCCAGGGGCTGCGGCCTCTACACTAAAGCGCCTGCGCACTGAGCGTGACGTCATCACAAGTACCATCGAGAAAACATGTAAACAAAGCAAGAGCGTCTTACGCGTACCAGCGAGATCAGATGTGAGCTGCAGGAGCGCCGCAGAGCGAGAGCCGAGGACAAATAACTGTTACGTGCGCGCCCTCTGCTGCGGGGTGGTGGTACTGCGCATGTGTAGAGCATACTACAGTCACCGGAGTCATGTGGCCATTGTGTGTATAGCACCGTACTCACCACCCAGCATCACCACACACAGTGCTCACCACACTACACCGTGCTCACCACACACAGTGCCCCCCCCACACACAGTGCCCCCCACACTACACCATGCTCACCACACACAGTGCCCACCACACTACACCGTGCTCACCACACACAGTGCCCCCCACACTACACACAGTGCCCCCCCACACTACACCATGCTCACCACACACAGTGCCCACCACACTACACACAGTGCCCCCCCACACTACACCATGCTCACCACACACAGTGCCCACCACACTACACCGTGCTCACCACACACAGTGCCCCCCACACTACACACAGTGCCCCCCCCACAGTGCCCACAACACTACACCATGCTCACCACACACAGTGCCCCCCACACTACACACAGTGCCCCCCACACACAGTGCCCCCCACACTACACCATGCTCACCACACACAGTGCCCACCACACTACACCGTGCTCACCACACACAGTGCCCCCCACACTACACACAGTGCCCCCCCACACACAGTGCCCCCCCACACTACACCATGCTCACCACACACAGTGCCCACCACACTACACCGTGCTCACCACACACAGTGCCCCCCACACTACACACAGTGCCCCCCCACACACAGTGCCCCCCCCACACTACACCATGCTCACCACACACAGTGCCCACCACACTACACCGAGCTCACCACGCAGTGCCCCCCACACTACACACAGTGCCCCCCCACACTACACCGTGCTCACTACACACAGTGCCCCCCGCACTACACCGTGCTCACCACACACAGTGCCCCCACACACTACACCGTGCTCACTACACACAGTGCCCCCCCACACTACACCGTGCTCACTACACACAGTGCCCCCCCACACTACACCGAGCTCACCACGCAGTGCCCCCACACTACACACAGTGCCCCCCCACACTACACCGTGCTCACTACACACAGTGCCCCCCCGCACTACACCGTGCTCACTACACACAGTGCCCCCCCACACTACACCGTGCTCACTACACACAGTGCCCCCCCACACTACACCGAGCTCACCACGCAGTGCCCCCACACTACACACAGTGCCCCCCCACACTACACCGTGCTCACTACACACAGTGCCCCCCCACACTACACCGTGCTCACCACACACAGTGCCCCCCACACTACACACAGTGCCCCCCCCACAGTGCCCACAACACTACACCATGCTCACCACACACAGTGCCCCCCACACTACACACAGTGCCCCCCACACACAGTGCCCCCCACACTACACCATGCTCACCACACACAGTGCCCACCACACTACACCGTGCTCACCACACACAGTGCCCCCCACACTACACACAGTGCCCCCCCACACACAGTGCCCCCCAACACTACACCATGCTCACCACACACAGTGCCCACCACACTACACCGTGCTCACCACACACAGTGACCCCCACACTACACACAGTGCCCCCCCACACACAGTGCCCCCCCCACACTACACCATGCTCACCACACACAGTGCCCACCACACTACACCGAGCTCACCACGCAGTGCCCCCCACACTACACACAGTGCCCCCCCACACTACACCGTGCTCACTACACACAGTGCCCCCCGCACTACACCGTGCTCACCACACACAGTGCCCCCCCACACTACACCGTGCTCACTACACACAGTGCCCCCCCACACTACACCGTGCTCACTACACACAGTGCCCCCCCCCACTACACCGAGCTCACCACGCAGTGCCCCCACACTACACACAGTGCCCCCCCACACTACACCGTGCTCACTACACACAGTGCCCCCCCGCACTACACCGTGCTCACCACACACAGTGCCCCCCCGCACTACACCGTGCTCACTACACACAGTGCCCCCCCGCACTACACCATGCTCACTACACACAGTGCCCCCCCGCACTACACCGTGCTCACTACACACAGTGCCCCCCGCACTACACCGTGCTCACCACACACAGTGCCCCCCGCACTACACCGTGCTCACCACACACAGTGCCCCCCACACTACACCGTGCTCACCACACACAGTGCCCCCCACACAGAGTGCCCCCCCACACTACACACAGTACCCCCCCACACACTACACCGTGCTCACCACACACAGTGCCCCCCCCACACTACACGGTGCTCACCACACAGTGCCCCCCCACACTACACCGTGCTCACTACACACAGTGCACCCCCACACTACACCGTGCTCACCACACACAGTGCCCACCACACTACACCGTGCTCACCACACACAGTGCCCCCCACACTACACACAGTGCCCCCCCACACTACACCATGCTCACCACACACAGTGCCCGCCCACACTACACCGTGCTCACCACACAAAGTGCCCCCCCACACTACACCGTGCTCCCCACACAAAGTGCCCCCCCACACTACACCATGCTCACCACACACAGTGCCCGCCCACACTACACCGTGCTCACCACACAAAGTGCCCCCCCACACTACACCATGCTCACCACACACAGTGCCCGCCCACACTACACCGTGCTCACCACACAAAGTGCCCCCCCACACTACACCGTGCTCACCACACACAGTGCTCCCCACACTACACCGTGCTCACCACACACAGTGCCCCCCACATTACACCGTGCTCACCACACACAGTGCCCACAACACTACACCATGCTCACCACACACAGTGCCCACCACACACAGTGCCCCCCCACACTACACCGTGCTCACTACACACAGTGCCCCCCCCGCACTACACCGTGCTCACCACACACAGTGCCCCCTCACACTACACCGTGCTCACTACACACAGTGCCCCCCGCACTACACCGTGCTCACCACACACAGTGCCCCCCACACTACACCGTGCTCACCACACACAGTGCCCCCCACACAGAGTGCCCCCCCACACTACACACAGTACCCCCCCACACACTACACCGTGCTCACCACACACAGTGCCCCCCCCACACTACACGCTGCTCACCACACAGTGCCCCCCCCACACTACACCGTGCTCACTACACACAGTGCACCCCCACACTACACCGTGCTCACCACACACAGTGCCCACCACACTACACCGTGCTCACCACACACAGTGCCCCCCACACTACACACAGTGCCCCCCCACACTACACCATGCTCACCACACACAGTGCCCGCCCACACTACACCGTGCTCACCACACAAAGTGCCCCCCCACACTACACCGTGCTCACCACACAAAGTGCCCCCCCACACTACACCGTGCTCACCACACAAAGTGCCCCCCCACACTACACCATGCTCACCACACACAGTGCCCGCCCACACTACACCGTGCTCACCACACAAAGTGCCCCCCCACACTACACCATGCTCACCACACACAGTGCCCGCCCACACTACACCGTGCTCACCACACAAAGTGCCCCCCCACACTACACCGTGCTCACCACACACAGTGCCCCCCCACACTACACCGTGCTCACCACACACAGTGCCCCCCACATTACACCGTGCTCACCACACACAGTGCCCACACTACACCATGCTCACCACACACAGTGCCCACCACACACAGTGCCCCCCCACACTACACCGTGCTCACTACACACAGTGCCCCCCCGCACTACACCGTGCTCACCACACACAGTGCCCCCTCACACTACACCGTGCTCACTACACAAAGTGCTCCACCGCACTACACCGTGCTCACCACATACAGTGCCCCCCACACTACACCGTGCTCACTACACACAGTGCCCCCCCGCACTACACCGTGCTCACCACACACAGTGCCCCCCCACACTACACCGTGCTCACTACACACAGTGCCCCCCCCGCACTACACCGTGCTCACCACACACAGTGCCCCCCACACACAGTGCCCCCCCACACTACACCGTGCTCACTACACACAGTGCCCCCCCACACTACACCGTGCTCACCACACACAGTGCCGCCCACACACAGTGCCCCCCCACACTACACCGTGCTCACTACACACAGTGCCCCCCCGCACTACACCGTGCTCACCACACACAGTGCCCCCCCCACACAGTGCCCCCCACACTACACCGTGCTCACTACACACAGTGCCCACCCACACTACACCGTGCTCACCACACACAGTGCCCCCCACACACAGTGCCCCCCCACACTACACCGTACTCACCACACACAGTGACCCCACACTACACCGTGCTCACCACACACAGTGCCCCCCCGCACTACACCATACTCACCACACACAGTGACCCCACACTACACCGTGCTCACCACACACAGTGCCCCCACACAGAGGGCCCCCCCACACTACACAAAGTAACCCCCCACACACTACACCGTGCTCACCACACACATAACGCCCCCCCACACTACACCGTGCTCACCACACACAGTGCCCCCCCACACTACACCGTGCTCACCACACAGTGCCCCCCCGCACTACACCGTACTCACCACACATAGTGCCCCCCACACACACTGCCCCCCCACACTACACCGTGCTCACTACACACAGTGCCCCCCTCACTACACCGTGCTCACCACACACAGTGCCCCCCCACACTACACCGTGCTCACTACACACAGTGTCCCCCCACACTACACCGTGCTCACCACACACAGTGCCCCCCCCACACTACACCGTGCTCACTACACACAGTGCCCCCCCGCACTACACCGTGCTCACCACACACAGTGCCCCCCACACTACACCGTGCTCGCCACACACAGTGCCCCCCACACTACACCGTGCTCACCACACACAGTGCCACCCACACTACACCATGCTCACCACAAACAGTGCCCCCCCCGCACTACACCGTGCTCACCACACACAGTGCCCACCCGCACTACAACGTGCTCACCACACACAGTGCGCCTATGCACTACACAGTGCCCCCCCACTACACCGTGCTCACCAAACAGTGCCCCCCACACTACACCGTGCTCACCACACACAGTGCCCCGCACACTACACCGTGCTCACCACACCCAGTACCCCCCACACTACACCGTCCTCAACACACAGTGCCCCCCACACTACACCGTGCTCACCACACAGTGCCCCCCGCACTACACCGTGCTCACCACACACAGTACCCCCCACTCTACACCGTCCTCACCACACAGTGCCCCCCACACTACACCGTCCTCACCACACAGTGCCCCCCACATTACACCGTGCTCACCACACAGTGCCCCCCACACTACACCGTGCTCACCACACAGTGCCCCCCCGCACTACACCGTGCTCACCACACACAGTGCCCCCCCACACTACACCGTGCTCACCACACAGTGCCCCCCCGCACTACACCGTACTCACCACACACAGTGCCCCCCCGCACTACACCGTGCTCACCACACACAGTGCCCTCCACACTACACCGTGCTCACCACACACAGTACCCCCCACACAACACCATGCTCACTACACACAGTGCCCCCCCGCACTACACCGTGCTCACCACACACAGTGCCCCCCACACTACACCGTGCTCACCACACACAGTGCCCCCCCACACTACACCGTGCTCAACACACAGTGCCCCCACACTACACCGTGCTCACCACACCCAGTGCCCCCACACTACACCGTGTTCACCACACACAGTGCCGCCTACACTACACCGTGCTCAACACACAGTGCCCCCCACACTACACCGTGCTCACCACGCAGAGTGCCTCCCACACTACACCATGCTCACCACACACAGTGCCCCCCACACTACACCGTTCTCACCACACACAGTGCCCCCCACACTACGCCGTGTTCACCACACACACTGCCCCCCACACTACACCGTGCTCACCACACACAGTGCCCACCACACTACACTGTGCTCACCACACACAGTGCCCTCTCACACTACACCGTGCTCACCACACACAGTGCCCCCCCACACTACACCGTGCTCACCACACACAGTGCCCCCCACACTACACCGTGCTCACCACACACAGTGCCCCCCACACTACACCGTGCTGACCACACACAGTGCCCCCGACACTACTCCGTGCTCACCACATAGTGCCCCCCCGCACTACACCGTGCTCACCACACAGTGCCCCCCCGCACTACACCGTGCTCACCACACACAGTGCCCCCGACACTACTCCGTCCTCACCACACAGTGCCCCCCCACACCGTGCTCACCACACACAGTGCCCCCCACACTACACCGTGCTCACCACACACAGTGCCCCCCCACACTACACACAGTACCCCCCACACACTACACTGTGCTCCCCACACACAGTGCCCCCCCACACTACACGGTGCTCACCACACAGTGCCCCCCCCCGCACTACACCGTAATCACCACACACAGTGCCCCCCGCTACACCATGCTCACCACACACAGTGCCCCCCCACTACACCGTGCTCACCACACACTACACCGTGCTCACCACACACAGTGCCCCCCCGCTACACCGTGCTCACCACACACAGTGCTTCCCACGCTACAATGTGCTCACCACACACAGTGCCCCCACACAGTATCACCACACACTACACCGTGCTCACCACACACAGTGCCCACCACACTACATCGTGCTCACCAGACATCGTCACCACACACTACTCTGTGCTCACCACACACAATGCCCCCCCGCACTACACCGTGCTCACCACACACAATGCCCCCCCGCACTACACCGTGCTCACCACACAGTGCCCCCCGCACTTCACCGTGCTCACCACACACAGTGCCCACCACACTACACCGTGCTCACCACACACAGTGCCCCCCACACTACACCGTGCTCACCACACACAGTGCCCCCCACACTACACCGTGCTCACCACACACAGTGCCCCCCCGCACTACAAAGTGCTTACCACACACAGTGCCCCCCGCACTTCACCGTGCTCACCACACACAGTGCCCCCCACACTGCACCGTGCTCACCATACACAGTGCCCCCTGCACTACACAGTGCTCACCACACACAGTGCCCCCCGCACTACACCGTGCTCACCACACAGCGTCACCGCACACTACTCCGTGCTCACCACACACAGTGCCCCCCCGCACTACACAGTGCTTACCACACACAGTGCCCCCCGCACTTCACCGTGCTCACCACACACAGTGCCCCCCACACTACACCGTGCTCACCATACACAGTGCCCCCCTGCACTACACAGTGCTCACCACACACAGTGCCCCCCCTCTACACCGTGCTCACCACACACAGTGCCCACCACACACAGTGCCCCCCCACACTACACCGTGCTCACTACACACAGTGCCCCCCCGCACTACACCGTGCTCACCACACACAGTGCCCCCCACACTACACCGTGCTCACCATACACAGTGCCCCCCCGCACTACACAGTGCTCACCACACACAGTGACCCCCGCACTACACCGTGCTCACCACACACAGTTCCCCCCGCACTACACCGTGCTCACCACACACAGTTCCCCCCGCACTACACCGTGCTCACCATACACAGTGCCCCCCACACTACACCGTGCTCACCACACACAGTGCCCCCCCTCTACACTGTGCTCACCACACACAGTGTCCTCCACGCTACAATGTGCTCATCACACACAGTAACCCCACACAGTATCACCACACAGTACACCGTGCTCACCACACACTGTGCCTCCCCACTACACCGTGCTCACCACACACAGTGCCCCCCACTACACCGTGCTCACCACACAGCATCCCCACACACTACACCGTGCTCACCACACACAGTGCCCCCCCACTACACCGTGCTCACGACACACTACACCGTGCTCACCACACACTGCCCCCCCACTACACCGTGCTCACCACACACAGTGCCCCCCACGCTACATCGCGCTCACCACACACAGTGCCCCCCACGCTACAATGTGCTCACCACACACAGTGCCCCCACACAGTATCACCACACACTACACCGTGCTCACCACACACAGTGCCCACCACACTACATCGTGCTCACCAGACATCGTCACCACACACTACTCTGTGCTCACCACACACAATGCCCCCCCGCACTACACCGTGCTCACCACACACAATGCCCCCCCCGCACTACACCGTGCTCACCACACAGTGCCCCCCGCACTTCACCGTGCTCACCACACAGTGACCCCCGCACTACACCGTGCTCACCACACAGCATCCCCCCCACTACACCGTGCTCACCATACAGTGCCCGCCGCACTACACCGTGCTCACCACACACAGTGCCCCCCGCACTACACCGTGCTCACCACACACAGTGCCCCCCCGCTACACTGTGCTCACCACACACAGTGCTCCCCACACTACTCCGTGCTTACCACACACAATGCCCCCCGCACTACACCGTGCTCACCACACACAGTGCCCCCCCGCTACACCGTGCTCACCACACACAGTGCCCCCCCGCTACACCGTGCTCACCACACACAGTGCCCAACCACTACACCGTGCTCACCACACAGCATCACCACACATTACACCATGCTCACCACACACTGTGCTCCCCCCACTACACCGTGCTCACCACACAGCATCACCACACACTACACCGTGCTCACCACACACAGTGCCCCCCTACTACATTGTGCTCACCACACACAGTGCCCCCCACGCTACATCATACATCATACTTACCACACACAGTGCCCCTCACGCTACATCGTGCTCACCACACACAGTGCCCCCACGCTACATCGTGCTCACCACACACAGTGCCCCCACGCTACAATGTGCTCGCCACACACAGTGCCCCCACACAGTATCACCACACTACACCGTGCTCACCACACACAGTGCCCACCACACTACACCGTGCTCACCACACACAGTGCCCCCCACACTACACCGTGCTCACCACACACAGTGCCCCCCCTCTACACTGTGCTCACCACACACAGTGCCCCCCACGCTACAATGTGCTCATCACACACAGTGCCCCCACACAGTATCACCACACAGTACACCGTGCTCACCACACACAGTGCCTCCCACACTACACCGTGCTCACCACACAACATCACCACACACTACTCCGTGCTCACCACACACAGTGCCCCCCCGCACTACACAGTGCTCACCACACACAGTGCCCCCCGCACTACACAGTGCTCACCACACACAGTTCCCCCCGCACAACACCGTGCTCACCATACACTGTGCCCCCCACACTACACCGTGCTCACCACACACAGTGCCCCCCCGCTATACTGTGCTCATCACACACAGTGCCTCCCACGCTACAATGTGCTCATCACACACAGTGCCCCCACACAGTATCACCACACACTACACCGTGCTCACCACACACAGTGCCCACCACACTACACCGTACTCACCACACACATTTCCCCCCACACTACACCGTGCTCACCATACACAGTGCTCCCCACACTACTCCGTGCTCACCACACACAGTGCTCCACACTACACCGTGCTCACCACACACAGTGCCCCCCCACTACACCGTGCTCACCACACAGCATCACCACACACTACACCGTGCTCACCACACATTACACCGTGCTCACCACACACAGTGCCCCCCCACTACACCGTGTTCACCACACAGCATCACCACACACTACACTGTGCTCCCCACGCTACACCGTGCTCACCACACACTACACCGTGATCACCATACACAGTGCCCCCCCCGCACTACACTGTGCTCACCACACACAGTGCCCCCAGCACTACACCGTGCTCACCACACACAGTTCCCCCCGCACTACACCGTGCTCACCACACACAGTGCCCGCCACACTACACCGTGCTCACCATACACATTTCCCCCCACACACAGTGCCCCCCCTCTACACTGTGCTCACCACACACAGTGCTCCCCACACTACTCCGTGCTCACCACACACAGTGCCCCACACTACACCGTTCTCACCACACACAGTGCCCCCCCACTACACCGTGCTCACCACACAGCATCACCACACACTACACCGTGCTCACCACACATTACACCGTGCTCACCACAAACAGTGCCCCCGCACTACACCGTGCTCACCACACAGTGCCCCCCGCACTTCACCGTGCTCACCACACAGTGCCCCCCGCACTACACCGTGCTCACCACACACAGTGCCCCCGCACTACACCGTGCTCACCACACACAGTGCCCCCGCAGTACACCGTGCTCACCACACACAGTGCCCCCCACACTACACCGTGCTCACCATACAGTGCCCGCCGCACTACACCGTGCTCACCACACACAGTGCCCCCCGCACTACACCGTGCTCACCACACACAGTGCCCCCCCGCTACACTGTGCTCACCACACACAGTGCTCCCCACACTACTCCGTGCTTACCACACACAGTGCCCCCCCGCTACACCGTGCTCACCACACACAGTGCCCCCACGCTACACCGTGTTCACCACACACAGTGCCCCCCCACTACACCGTGCTCACCACACAGCATCACCACACATTACACCATGCTCACCACACACTGTGCTCCCCACGCTACACCGTGCTCACCACACAGCATCACCACACACTACACCGTGCTCACCACACACAGTGCCCCCCCACTACATTGTGCTCACCACACACAGTGCCCCCCACGCTACATCATACATCATACTTACCACACACAGTGCCCGCCACGCTACATCGTGCTCACCACACACAGTGCCCCCACGCTACATCGTGCTCACCACACACAGTGCCCCCCACGCTACAATGTGCTCGCCACACAGTGCCCCCACACAGTATCACCACACTACACCGTGCTCACCACACACAGTGCCCACCACACTACACCGTGCTCACCACACACAGTGCCTCCCACACTACACCGTGCTCACCACACACAGTGCCCCCCCGCACTACACAGTGCTTACCACACACAGTGCCCCCCGCACTTCACCGTGCTCACCACACACAGTGCCCCCCACACTACACCGTGCTCACCATACACAGTGCCCCCCTGCACTACACAGTGCTCACCACACACAGTGCCCCCCGCACTACACCGTGCTCACCACACAGCGTCACCACACACTACTCCGTGCTCACCACACACAGTGCTCCCCCGCACTACACAGTGCTTACCACACACAGTGCCCCCCGCACTACACCGTGCTCACCACACACAGTGCCCCCCACACTACACCGTGCTCACCATACACAGTGCCCCCCCGCACTACACAGTGCTCACCACACACAGTGCCCCCCGCACTACACCGTGCTCACCACACACAGTTCCCCCCGCACTACACCGTGCCCACCACACACAGTTCCCCCCGCACTACACCGTGCTCACCAT